>NC_055659.1:4656688-5256688 GCF_017976325.1 Chelmon rostratus
TCTTGCGAAGCACTTGCGCATCACGTCCAGTCACTGGGCCGAGTTTCATGTTTGTAGCTCATTCCAGCCCACTGCAGTTTGAGCCACTGCGGCATAATAATGTTAAATATTGTTGGCCTAAATATTTTGCTAACGTATACTCTTTTAAATATAACTTTATTGACATTAGTTAGACTCCTGCTATTGTCCACTTATCACATTCAGAACCATTTCAGAACTTGTACTCATGAGTTCAAGTCTGGGCTTGTAGCATTGAACTGATCCTTTCTTGCCAATTAAATGCTTTAATTTAAAGCTTGTAAAGGTTATGATCATGGCGGGAATCCTAATCCTGAAAGGCAGAATTTGTATGCAGCCTGAGCAGAGGGTGTGCCTGAGAGCACGAGCCCAGGGCAAAACACTGGCCAGTTACCAGTATGATGGCTTGTTTCAATAGTTTGACATATTTTCAGTAGTAACAGGAAGTTGGTGTGTGTATGTGTGTGCGGGTGTTTGTGTGTGTGGGTGTTTGGGTGCAAGGTGTTATTGATCTGATATAGATGCCCGCCGGTGAACCAAGAGCTGCACAAAAACACAAAGGTGCGGCATCAGTGCAAAGCAACTCCTAACTCTTCATCTACACACACACACACACACACACACACACACACACACAGCCGATTCTTGTGTCTTAGATAACATGCAGAGATGAAAATGTGCCAAAGGAAACACACCCACACACTGACTCCCATGGGATTCGTCTTTTGAATGTGTTTGTGTGTAGTTTTCAGAATTGTGTTTAATGTTAAGTGTGTAAGCAGTGTAGGCGTTTTATGAACAAAGCAGGTGATGTACAAACATGAGGCACCTTTTCTAAAGGCTTTATAAGTTCTAACAAATTTATTTGAATAACGTTTGGGTTGCCAGGTTGTTGCCTGGTGTTTAGCCTCCTCAAATAACTCACTCACTGATCAGGAGAACCCCTCCAAAAAGCAAAATCCATTCATTAAAACAGCTAATCAATATTTTTTTTATCTTAACAACAGATTGCATGCTTCATTTCTGGTTCAGTATGATGGTTTTCAGTCGTTTAAAGAGTTCACAGAGGGAAAAGCTCTGATAAACTCCCTGTGCACTTGCACAGCGAGCTGATGAAGGAAGTGGAACATTTAGCAGCTAAAAAACAGATATTTTTTTAGGAGTTGGAGTAAAAAGAGAGTGAATACTGGACTTACATTCATCAGGTGAAAACAAATATGACTGGTCGGAGACAGTAATGCTGTATATAACAGAAATGAGGCCTGTGTTTTGTTTCATTTCCCAATATTTTATAATAAAATATTAAAAAAAACATACAATCTGGTGATGAAGTTTTACTGTAACTCCCCTTGCATTGACAGCATGTCCTGCATTTCCTTAGACGGTGAATATACCGTACAACTGAACAGCCTTATGGGTAAATGTCGCAGATAACACCTGCCTGTTCGAACATTGGGAGTGCCTTCAGTCTCTCTTCAGCAGAACTGACAGATAACCGAAGTCAGTAAAGAGATGCATCTTAAAGACAAACATCTTGCTGAGGAGTTTAGTTAATCTTTATTTACACAGGGGGAAGGTTTGCTGATAGAGCATGTTCTGTTCTCCTGCTCCTCCCTGCCCAACATTACATAATTTACTCGTGTATACACTAAAACAGTCTGCTTTATGTGCTCCTTAGCATCAGACAACCACGTCGAGGTAACCCCTCATAACTGATTTTGCAGCTTTCCACAGCGTCTCTCTCCCCAAACACATATTATAACACATATTTTGTCTAATTTGGTGCAGGCAACAACAAAAACCAACACAAAAAGACTTAATTTACTAAAAGAAATATCAGAAACTTATTTGCACGATTTTTTGAATTAAAAGCTGAAAACAGAACTACGTGGTGTGAAATATGTGGTTGTCTACCAGGCGGGGAGGGTCTAATGAAAAACATACATTGGATTATGGGAAATGTAGGATCTAGCATTTTAAAACTCTTGACCCATGCTCGGGAGCAGACATCGGGATGTCTGGGCCTCTGCTGCTTTGAACTGGATCACATACAGCTGATGCTCTGCAGATGTTGAAGTTTGGGTTAAACAGGCAAATTTAAGATAAATATTCTACTAAAATGCTTCCTGCTCTGTTTTTTGTGATGCTAACAGGATGGCTGTAGGGCTGGCAAAGTCAGTCTGTCACTTTGGGTCAGACAAATATGGAGGGTGAATCCCATTGACTCTTCCTGTTGCGTCACCATGATGTTGACAGCAATTATTGGATGGATTGCTATTAAATTTGATATAATAATGTTCCCCGTAGGATGAAATATAATCATTTTAGTGATCAATTTCTCATTTAACACCACCATAAGGTTTCACTTTAATGACATTCATCAATTTGCAGAAATGCTAAACTAAGCTGGTGAACACTATGCCTGTAAGCATGTTGATGTAGCATTTAGCTAGCTGACAATAACAGAGCTGTTTGATTGCACAGATGTTTCTCAGGTTGTATTTGAAAATAAGTCTACATGTGTCACTTCCTTTGAATGCATGAGTCAGGAAACTGTGTGAACTAAAGAAACCCACAAAGAACCCGGGCAGACATAATTAACAACATAAAGCATCTACAAATACATTATGTTTCAACTGAAATACATATGAAGGCAGCTGGTGTTTAAACACTTTGCTGCTGTTTCTCTGTTATGATGAGAAATTGATAGTTTTTTTGTGCTTTTCCTAGAAATACGATGTCTTCTTTGACAACTTCCTGTTTGACAGGAAGTTTCCCTGCAGCTCGCTGTCTTGCGGTGGCACAAAAACATCACAGATCGCACTGGAAAGTCACAGCTGATGTCACTGTGTGTGTGTGTGTGTGTGAGTGTGTGTGTGTGTGGGACCACAGACCACAGAAACAGGTGAAGCTGCTCTATTTCCACGGTTACCACAACTTCCTGTCAAAGTCAGGCAATGAGAAACAAACATGCCTTGAAATCTTACAGAAAGAAAGAAAGAAAGAAAGGAAAAGGGCAGAGAAAGCGAGACAAATTGTGGACGGGGCGAGAGAGTGTCAGAAAGAGAAAGTGGGAGAGAGTAAGAGGGAGATGAAAGAGAGGCGTGGAGAATGAATGGAGGCCTGCAGTCTCCTTTTACAGTGAGAAAAAGAAAAAAGTAAAGGAGAAAAGCTGCTTGAGGAATTCCATTCAGCCATTTCTAAGAAGGCGTGGGAATTTCTAGGAAAATCCTCCTGCGGGGACAGCAGAGGGAGAGGAAACCACCAGAGGAGGAACGATGTGCTCCCCCCATATCACAAACCGTTTTCCCTCTCACCGACAGCGGTATTAGTTGTAGATTTGTGCCACATGCTGCAGCTTTAAGATCCCAACGGTGGGACCGCTAAAGACCAGAATAGGACATTAGCCACACATCTTTTTAGAAACGATTTCAGTTAATGTCAAATCAAACGCTGACCTAGAAAAGCATGGAACAGATCTCAGGTATAAAGAAGTTTAAAACTACAACGCCCTCTCAGGGGACGTACAAGCCTTTATAATCCTCTTTATTTCATTAGTCATAGAAAAAGATGACAAGTTTCAAATCTGCATCAGGATCTGGAACGTGAGGGAGCCCCAGCTGAGCCTGAAGGCTTCCTGTGGAGGTTTTTAGGGGCGCCACGTTTTCACGAGGGAGTCCTCCTCGCGTCTCACTTATACCCACGAGGACGCACATGCACATGCACGAGGCAGAGATTAAGAAGAGTGTCGCTGGCGAGCAAAACACGCAGGCGAGTGTTTTGCGTGGACGGACGTCCGTCAAACATGTTTGTGATATGTTGTGGCGACAAAACGGCCTCGCCACCATCTAGTAGCTGTTCTGCAGCTTTATCACACCGTCCTCAAGAATTAACTTCAAGTCATAGCTGTGTTTGTTCATTAGAAAGCACCACAGGAAGCCTTTAGGTAACACTGAATCCAGCTTTGACAGTACAACTGAGCCCAGTCTTAGAGATGGCCTAAACAGCCACCGTACAGAGGATAGCATGGAACAAAACACCGCTTCAGGACAGAGTTTACATTGTTCCCCCGGTGGTCTTGAAAATGTTTTTCAGTGTAAGAAATCAGGACATTCACCAGACAATATGGTACTTTTTTTATGAAGTTATGTTATTGTATAGATTATACCTTTTAAGCATATTCACAATAGCAACCGGATGATATAATCACATGAAGAAGAAGAGCATCAGTTCTTACTCTTGCATCTGCTTTAACCCCTTGACGCTTAGATTTATATAGAATTATATTTAAAAATTAATTCTTTGTGTTTTTGCTTTCAAATTGATCCTAAATTAAGAGTTTGTTCATTTTTCTGTAGCACATACAATAGATATAAATTTAGGTATGATGCAAATTAGCAACAACAGGCGTTAATGCTTGCATTTAAGCATTAACGCCTGTTGTCGCTAATTGGCATAAAAATATGTTCTTTTTTTCAAAATTCCTAAATGTGCATCATAAAAGCCACAAAATTGGCAACGGATGTAGTTTTCACTTTGACCGGTCCCACGAGAAACCAGTGCTTGCAAAAGGTTCCTAGTGTGTGTTGAACATGCACAAACCGGCATTAGAGGAATGCATGAGCGATTCGGCTGCAATGTGGATTAACGCGGTGTGATGCGAATCGCGACAATCGCCGTTAAGGGGTTAAAGACCCGTTTCATCTCATTTTAACTGGTCACTTCATCATCTGACAGATATGACATCAGCTACTGAAGACCTCCAACATTCAAAGCTCTGCTCAACTTCTCTCTTTCCCAGAGGTGTTGCATTACTGCAGGGGGGTTTCTCAAAATTAGGGGTCAGGACCCACAAATGGCTCACAGGTGCCCCCCCCCCCCCCCCCCCCCCCCCCCCCCCCATGCCGCCCACCGCAGGCCCCCAGCACCCTTCACACAGGCTTGATTTAATGAGCCGGGGGGCTCGGGGTGAGCGGAAGATATTTCAAATCTGATATACGCAGTGTGAAAAATGAGCCAATCCCCTTTAACTGGGCAGCCTGTCTCCACGTTCAGCTGTCAAAGTGTTGTCAAAATATCGCGAACGCTGGGCCGAGGGTGGGGGAGAGACAGAAAGAAACGAGAGAAGGTAGAGAGGATGTGGAGTTTTTGATTTGACATCAAAGTCTTCTTGATATAAGGTGGCGTTTCCTCCACAACAGGAAATCTGAAAAAAAAAGCTGTAACCTCACAAGTTTTCTATCATATGATAGAACAAACAAAAGGAAGCAGCAGAAGAAGAAAAATGGACCATATTTAATAATACAGTGACACATTTGAACCCAGCAGCGAACCATCAATCACCTGCTGTGTGTATGTGTGTGTGTCAGTGGCGTCAGAACGCTTCTGCTGCGGAGAGTAAACATGCAACACACACACCTGTCGCGTCATGTGGCGCTGCTTCAACTGCCGCACATCATGTGACACCCACGCAGAGAGATTAAAACAGCGTACGGTAGCCACAATATACTGATCCAGAGGGTAAGCGTGACAAAACGGCTGCTTTTCTGGAGCTATATGTGTCAGGATGGTGCCTGCTTTACCGTTTTTCTCGGTCGCTTTGGTGCTTTTCATAGTCTCATATTAGCAATTTCTCCTTCCTCTGAAGCAAATGTTTCTGGACATGTGTCAGTTGCTTTCATACAACTCTCTGCTGTTTTAAACGCTATCATTTGCTTATGTCGTGTCGGAACTATACTCATGGATGCTGAATAGTCATTCCCAATAAAACTAATAGTCCTCATTTTATTGCTTGAGTCATGACATACAAAATTGTTGAACTAGTTATCAAATTCTGTCAAGCAAACTTTATACCTTTCTTTATCATTTTTTCCTGGAAATGTCTCCTAAATTGAACAATTATGTGGGCAGACAGACAGGACCGTCTGGATGTGCCAGAATGATTTACCTATGTTCAGTTACAATATGTACTGTTAGACTGTTCACATTTGTGCACAGTTCTACCAAAAGGGTGTTTCTTATGTTTCTTCTAAATAAGTGACTGCACTGTATTTTTCTTTTGCACAGTGCTGTAGAATTGCAAAGCACATATACAGTAAAAATGAGAAACGTACGTCTTGTTCTCACTTACTCTCAACTTTACTGTTGTTTTCAATGGTAGTACAAGTAGTGTTTAGTGCTGTCTTGAGCATTTTCAGGTAGTGTCGAGTTCCGACCTTTTTTGGAAAACGCTGACAGAATAAACTGTCATAATGAAAACGTGACAAAGACATTTGACTATCCAACACGATGATGTCATGACTTCTCATTTTGAAGACACTGGCAGTTTCATTGACATAAATACTTGCTTGTGAGGGATGGACTATACATTTTTAGCAAGTGATGTGCTTCTGCAGGTTATCCACTAGGTTTTGCAGTTTGCACGTATTGTTTTGAGAAATGCACTCACAAATTTTAAGAGTGAAGTAAGAAAAGCACCAAAGCGATTGAGAAAAACTGTAATTCAGCCTTGTTGTGTCTCAGATTTTACTTCATGCTGGTTTGAGACCCTTTTTTTAACCTCTTCTTAATTGTATCCAAACTTGTCTTGTAGATTTAAATACTTGTCTAATTGCTGATTTTTTACTATCCTGTGCACACAGGTCGCCTGGTGAAAAGAGCGTGAAGTGCTCTCATTGGACCATAAAGGCTGAATGAATGAAAAATAAATCTATTTCCCGCTGTCTTATGCACATACCCTCAGTGATTGTGTGTTGGCCTCTGAGCAGTAGATCTATAAGAAGATCAAGAGAAAGAACTCTTTCATTCCCTTTGTTTGCTAACGATGAATCTTGAGTGATTTTTTAACCGTTTCAGACAGTTCGAGCTGGATTTAGGTGAAGTCAGAGGCCCTCATCAGTGTGTGTGCGGGGGTGTGTGTGTTGTTTTAGTTGCTTTATGATGCCCTTCCCCCTCCCCGACACACACATGCACACCCCATTAACCCCCATACAGTACCATCACACCCTGTGCGGAAAAACAGCAAAAACAGCAGTCTAAGAAAAACAGAGAGAGATAGTGACTGAATGAGGATGGGAGGGAGCGAGAGCGATCGAGCCAGTGAAACCACAGAGAGAGAGAGCGTGCTGTGTCAACATTAGTCCTGCAGATAAATGAGACTTCCCCTGGTTTGTTATTCCAGTGTTTGGCCCGACAGAGACAGAGGATGAAGGGATTAGTGTGTGAGAAAAAGAGAGAGAGAATGAATGAGGGTGAGAGAGAGCAGTGGGAGGAGCTATGCTTGGGGGCGTGGCTTCCCTAGAATCAGAGCCAGCAGAGTCGCGCAGAGTCGATGGCGTTTTCGGCGTCCAGCGTTGTAGATGTTCGCTTTGGGAGTCCACGGAGACGAACGCAGACAGTCTCATCAGAGCTAATAAATGATGATGACGTGGGATGTGATGATTGACAGGTCTGTCTGATACCCTGATATGGACCATGTTGGTGGAGGAACATCTGTAACACACACACACACATACACACACACACACACACACACAGAGAGAGGTCAAAGGTCAGCAGAGAGTTAAAGATCTGCTCACACAAGCATGAGCGAACACACACACACACACACTGGCTCGAAGCTAAAGATTAAATCTTTCTTTTTTCTGCCTTTTCGTTCATTCTTGTCCTTTTTCTGTTCTATAATTTCAGCGTCTACGACCACTCGCATACGACTGCGGGGCTCGGCCATTTTTTTCCCCGCTGCGAGGACGTAGCGCAGACGCATGTGTCCGTTGTGATTAAAGCAGGCTAACGCTGGAGGCTAACAGTCTTATTCTAACAATGATAGAGCATGTACGATTCCAGCTGCATGTTATTCCCTCTATAAGCAGAAAAGCCCCCAAAAAATAAAAATAAAATAAAAGTCAAGATGTAATAAAGCAAAATGATCCTTTAATATTTGTTCCCGATGAGTTGATTTCACTAAACTATGAGATAAAATCTGTTTTTGTTGATTTTTCTTGTCTTCTTCTTTCTTTCGGTCTCTTCGTTGTTTCTCTAAATCTCTTCATGTCTGAATGTCTTTGTCTTTAAATCCCATTACCTTCTGATCCACGATGACCCTCAGCAACCTTTGATGAGATGGGGTCCTGACCTACTGTGTGTGTGTGTCTGTGCGTGTGTGTGTGTGTGTGTGTGGGTGTTTAGCGCAGAGGTCAAAGGGTCGAGCAGCGCTAATGATGCAGCTCATAACTGTGCACGTGCCACACGGCAATAAAAATAACAACAGATCGTGTGTGTGTGTATGTGTGTGTGTGTGTGCGGGGGGAACTGAAGGTATGTCCGCTGTGAAAAGGATTTAATTTAACTTGAGTTTCTCTGATTGCTTCTGTTAATTTAATCAACTTTACTCAGTAACTCAAATCTGTATGCGCTCACTTTCTATTGGACGTTTCATCAACTAATTAGAAGATCCGAAAGTCATAATTAAACAATTTTAACTTTAAAGTGATGAGCGTTTGAATGATTTAATATAAAATTCTAATGAGATTTAGGAGTAAAGTGAACACAGAGTGAAAGCTTTCCTGCATTCCTCAACTAAACTTTCTGGCGTTAAAATGAATCATAGATGAAGATTTAAAGGTATGAGGACTCACTTTTGATGAAGCTGGATTTGTTGCTGGCACACTCATCACTGTTTAAGTCCAAAAAGTCCCGGGTTTAGGATTATGAATCAAATCTTCTCCCAGAGGAAAAGAGAAAGTAAATTCCAGAGTAGATCTAATCTCTCCACTGGAAACATATGAATCAAGAAGAGAAGAAATGTTGAAACAATCAGAAGAGAGCAGCTGAGGCAACGATTATATACTACAGTAAGCAAATTAGATGCTAGTCAACCCATTTTGATGCTTTATTTTCCTTTCCTTTCCTTTCCTTCTGTCCTGCATCCTCAATTGAAGATGTCTTGTTTCATCACCTATTTTCTATATACATCCTTTCTCATCTCCTCGATTTTCTTCCTTTCTTACATCCTTTCCTCTCTTTCCTTCTTTCCTCTCTCATCCTTTCCTTAAGACTCCTGTCTCTCCTTCCTTTTCTCCTGTCCCCTTTCCTTCTTTCTCAACTCCTCTATTTTCTTCCTTTCTTACACCCTTTCCTCTCTCTTTCCTTCTTTCCTCTCTCATCCTTTCCTCACATCTCCTGTCTCTCCTTCCTTTTTTCCTGTCTCCTTTCCTTCCCTATTTCCTCTTCTCTGTCTCCTTTTGCTTCAATAATACCTACTTTATCCCTCTCCTCTCCTCTCCTCTCCTCTCCTCTCCTCTCCTCTCCTCTCTTCTAGTTGCTTACTTTCCCTTTCTTTACTCTTGCATGTTTGTTTTCTTAAGCCTTTCTTTCTCCTTATCTTTCCAAGTGTGTTTTGTCATGTCCTAGTTTCCTGTCCCCCTCTCCTCTGCCCTCCTCTGTTTTATCTTTGTCCACCCTTGTCTTCAGTCTCGCCTCTTCTTCTCCGTTCCTTTCATCTCACTTTCACACCTCTCCCTCGCTTTAGTTCAGTGCAAAGACATGAAAGTCCATTCAGAAAAGTTATTCAGTGACCTTCATCTTTATCAGCGAGGCGACTGGGCTGAAACATGTTTGCTTTATTTTTCTTTCCTGCAGTCTTTTTGTCATCTTGTTTGACCTTAACTTGAACACAATGTGGGCTTGTACCCTCCTTGTACTGAGGTCATAAAAATGTGATTTATTTTCTCCAGCCTCCGATGACTCAGTGTGTTGTAAGACCATTTCGCCTTGAATGAATGAATGGATGGATTAAAAAAAAACACACTGAGGGTGGATCCGGTTTGCCAGCCTTCCCGTAAGCAAATCAAATTTTTTTATCACTGACAAGAGAAGAGGAAGAAGCCTGTTAGTCACTCTGATTAAATTACACAGCAACTTGAACCTGTTCCAATTCAAACGGCCCCGGCGTTCCTTTCCAGCCAATCACAGCATTCCTCGCCGCCCACGGGATTCCTCTCGGCCAATGAAGAGCGAGCGTTGAGTGACACAAGCGGTATTCCATTCATTCCTGAGCGCTGAGCGTTAAACTGGTGGTTTGGTGTTTCCTTTTTCTCTCTCTCTCATCTGTCCTTCCCTCCCTCGTTCTTTCCGTTGTGTGTGTGTGCATGTGTGTATGTGTGTGTGTGTGTGTGTGTGTGTGTGTGTGTGTGTGTGTGGGATGTGGAATGTGCGGTGGGATGTGAGCAACTTCCTGTTTTTAGTTGTTAAGTACATCCCTGTGAGGTTTTACAGTGTGTGTGTGTGTGTGTGTGTAAGAAGAGAGACTAGAAATGAGAGTGACCGATAGGAATGAGAGACAGCACATGGCCAAAAGTAAGTGGACTCCCAAACCTTCCGGTCATATGTGAGTCATTCCAAGACCACAACAGCCTCCAGTCCTCTGGTTTCAGGTTCTCTATACCTGGCTGCAGGGACCTGCTCCCATTCAGCCGCAAGAGCAATAGCGAGGTCCAGCGCTGGTGTTGGGGGATCAGGTCCGGCTCAGAGTCAGCATTCCAGCTCATCCCAGAGGTGTTGGATGGGGTTGAGGTCGGGGCTCTGTGCAGACCAGTCAAGTTCTTTCACACCAAACTGGGAAAACCTTTCCTGTATGGAGCTGGCTTTGTGAAACATGCTGAAACAGGAAAAGACTCCAACATTAAAATTTCACTGCAACTAAGAAAAACCATAACAAAACAGACTTACAGTACAAAGACTGTGTGGACATCCCCGTCCACCTCTGTCTGTCTTTGTAGCGACGACAGACTGAGGTGGACTTGTATTTATGTGTATTCTTGTATTTGTTAACTCAGAACAGCTGAAGAAATGAGTGCGATGGTTGCAAAAGAAAAAAATAAGAATTCATAGTTCATAAAAAGCCAAAACTTATTAATAGTTTTATGATGTCCTCACATGTTTTCACATGTAATAAATAGACATTACAATATTTTAAAATCATATAACAGAGAGTTGACATGTTAAAATCCATGTTAACCCCTCCTGCATCATCTGTCAAGCTCTTTATGTGTCATTATGCACAACAATCACACTGAGGCTGTCATAATGATACCTTACAACAAAAAAAAAAAACGATTCCCCATCCAGCCCAGTGTTTCAGCACCTCATCAGTCCAGACCGAAGGCCACGTCAGACTGGCACAAGTGGCCCAAATCTGATGTTTTCGATGTTTCATGACGGCATGAACAGCACAAGTTACATGGAATCTGTCTTTCACATGAGGTCCTACATCAGATACAGGTGTGATTTTTTACAGCCTCGGTCTGAACAGTCAAATCAGAATTCCCACCAGTCATTGTTCCGACTCTGCATCCACACTCCTCCATACAGAAGACCGTGCCCCTGCTCCACAGAAAGCCATAATTAAAAATGTGTCATCCTTGTTATCCTCTGCTCATGGATTTACGGTCTGTTTGCAAATATTACACAATTTTTATTGCGTTTTTTCTACTGTGCAATAGTACAAACACTGTATTAACTATCTAATTATGTGCAATTATCTGACTTGTGCAATATAATATGGCAAAAGTATTTTTCATGGCAGCAGTATTCTTGAACTCTTGTATATGATGTAAGTTGATTTTTATTTTTTATTCTTTATCCTTTTTTACTGTCTTTTTTATCTATCTCGCTTTTATTCTTTGGTGTCTGTAACAATTTAATTTCCCCGGCATGCGATTGAAGTTTTATCTTATCTTATCTTATCTCAAGAGCGGGTAAAAAAACTGCGGCTGCTGTTCTGATGAAGACAGATGAAAGTGTTTACGCCACAGTTTAAACAGTGACATCTTAGCCTGAAGTGGGTCAAAAGTCAAGTTCATACTGTTCAAACCCTCTGTGTAACTTTGCCAAAGGCCACGCTGAGACAAACAGAGTGAAAGTAAAGGGAAAGAGAAGGAGAGTGTGTTTGTGTGTGTGTGTATGTGTGTGTGTGTGTTTTTGTGTGTGTGTGTGTGAAGCGCAAACACACAGCAGACTAAACAGTTAGATTATTATCATGTAAATTATTCACTGTATCATCCCTGTCAGCTTGTTAGCTATTAGCAGAGAACGCTAACTGCTGTGCAAGAGAGTGTGTGTGTGTTTGTTCTACAGAGGCCATGTATGTAAATACATCCGCTGGGTGGAAATGGCCTGTTAAATGGATGGTTACACACAGGCACACACACACACACACACACACACACACACACTACAGACTGCTGATCAGACTAAAACCCCTCAGGACTCCATGGGAAAAAGCTTGTATGTGTGAGTGTGTGTGTGTGTGTGTGTGTGTGTGTCACTGCCGCTGCTGCTCACACTTACTCCCGCCTGAAAGTGTGTGTGTGTGTGTGTGTGTGCCCGTGTGTGTTTACAGGTAAATCCAGGGACAAGGTCGGCTCGGTCTGAGCGGTTCCAGGAAGATGCGGCGGATCGTGTGGTCAGCTCAGGTAAACAGTGCTCAGGTTACACACTGGGCTCTGATCTCTTTACTCTGGGCTTGTTTGTTTTGTACATCAAGGAGCTGAAGCCTGTTCTGACCACAGTGGACGTCAGTCTGTACAGTCTGTGTGAATAACAGCCGCGCTTTGGAAGTCAGTGTCAACAGTGCAGGTTGCCTCGCTGGTGTGTCTGCACACAGTCGGCAGGTTGCTGCTGTATCCGTGTATAAAAACTGTTTACACAGAACGAGATAATCCAGCAGAGCAGGCCCGAAGAAACCGTCTGGTTTGTCCTCAATTACGCATCAGTAATTTTATTACAGGCAACATTAGAATAAGAACTGAATTACTTTACATTCATTTCGAAGACCCTTATCGCTTCGTGTCCAAAGCAATTTACAATAAGTGCATGCTAGTCCCGTTTGTGCCTCTCATGTAAATTCAGGTCACAGTTCATCTGTTTTTTAACTAGCTGTCCCAAGTTTCCTCTTACCGGCTCTCGTCACTGTACCGTCACTGTTCCACTGCCTGTGGCTGCGAGGGTCCAGCACAAAACGGCTGAATGTGCCCTCACACGCCTGCACAGGTCCATGCTTCCACCCAAAACCTCTTCCTATTAGACCGTCTTCTCTCTCATGAGGTCACTCTGAGGTCACAGGGACCTTTGTCTGGGCTCTGAAACCTCCGACCTTTGACCTCCTAACCACTGACTTACGGCAATGTTTTGTCATCGAGGAACTGAACCTCCTGCTTTCTTGTTGCAGACCGTTGAGCAACAGTTTACTCTGTACAGCAAGCCTGTGTGTGTGTGTGCATGCGTGTGTGTCGTCTGGCAGTAAGCCCATCCAAACAGAAACCCCAAATGTGAGGAGTTGGCACAGCAGTTTCCATGTTTTAGTGTCTGTGTGTGTGTGTGTGTGTGTGTGATCCTAACCCCCTATTAGACTGTTTAATGCGAGCCAGTGAGGGTTAGTCAGTCCTGAAGGCGTGTTTTGCTGTCACAGTGGAAATAAAATCCTGATGAGTGAGTTGAAAGCATCTCCAAACACTCCAACACTCTGTCAAATGGATAAGAATCAGTGGTGTCACTGATGATGAAGAGCTCAAACAGAGTTCATTAACCAGCTGACAGACGGCAGAAAAGTCCCAGCAAACACTCAACAGAACGCAACTTATTAATCCCTCGAAGGCACATTCCTGCTAAATACTTTGTGATAATCAACACGTTTAATTGAAAGTTAATTGGGCAGTAAAGTTGCTGGAACTGACACGTCGTCGTGCTTCTGTTAGTCGATGACTGCACAAGTAAAGTAGTTTCACAGAAAGTCTTCAGAACTGCCTTCACCTGTGCTCACCAGGTAACATTTATGAACTGTGATTACATCAGTATTTATTACCGCTGCAGTCGCCCGACATCAAAAAGAGAAAGGTATGTCAACGACAGTTTGGCCATCACATGCAGGGAGCAGTGAGCGGCTCTTTGCTCCGCTGCCTGAAGCGAGCAGCTGCTGCTCTGTTCCCCAGGCAAAAAGCCAGCAGCTCAGGTGTGAGTGAGACAGGTAAGAGAGCTGCGACGCTGCCTAAAGCATGAATAAAACAGATCATTTGTTAATCCTTTTTGAATCAATTAACGCTTTTTGTCCAGCGTCCACGCTTTCATGCAGTCGTGGTTGTTGCTACGACACCAGACGGACGTCCTGCATGAACAGACAGGTTGTGCTGTCAGTGAATAATGGGGGTCGGTGAGTGATGCACAGTTTCTGGGGATTTTCGCTTCTTTTTCAGGTATTAAAGCAGAACTCCACCGACACAGAGTTGCACCACTGTAGCATTGTTAGTCTAACTATGGATAGTTTAACAAAAATGGCAGCAGGAACTTTTTTGCAATGTCTTTTTCAATTCCACACCTTCTTCTATGTCAAAACCCGATGACTACATTACCCACAATCCAACTCAACTGCCAGCAGAGATTCAGGTGTGTTATGCCAGTAGTGGCTGATGTATCCTGGAGCTGCTACATTAAGCAGACATGAGGCCTGGTGAACTCACTTCTGTCCAGCTCAACACCAGCAGATTGTCTTCATTTTCATCTTCAGCCCCAACTGACGCAGACTCCGGTGAAGACAGGAAAACATCTTCCGTGACAGCGTCACTTCAGCAGGTTATCAGGCTTTGTGCAGCTCCCTTTATAAAAAGGCTTTCTACAACTTTTTCCATACATGCACAATGCTCCCAAAGACCTGTAAACAGACTTTAATGTGTGCAGTTGGTGGGTTTGCCACTTAAATTTTTGGTATAAGCTTTTTTAATTCGCCATCCGAAGGCACCGATTAAGTTGCATGTTGAGTCTGCCACTTTTTAAAAAAAAAAATCATTAACCATAAAATATAATGTAGCCTCAAGCAGTTCAGATTCTGTTATTCCTGATGAAAAATCAGCTTTACGTTTGCGTGCTCATACAAGGAATTTGACTCTGTTATCTTTTCCATTGCTGTCCGTGTACTTCCACACAGTTCTAAGAACAATTTGCAGGAAGATGGATAGAAATAGACATACAGCTAAAAAAGGAAGTGTCGAGAGCAGAGAGAACAGGCTGATGCTGGAGCTGCACAATCACTCCCAGAGCCCTCCTGCAGCCGAACACAGTTCACCTGTTTCGACCTTTTGTCGAAAACATATAAGAGATTACAGCGTCAGAACAACAACACAGAAGCATTTTCTGATCTGACCATCAGGATGAGATCGTCTGTCATTTGTCTGTGTTTTCCAAATCAGTTTTATGATGTACAGTGCTATGGTTAAGGTTTGGCTAGATTTAGAGAAAAATTAAGGTTTGGGTTAAAAGAAGTACTTTGTAAAAGGTCCCCCACCACCGTAGTTAGGGTTAGGGACTGATTGTGGTCGTGCTTAAAAACCCCACAACACCGAAGGTCGGCTGGAAACAGGAAATGTTTCCTGATGGTTCGTTGACCCATCCATCCACCCACAACTCCGTCCTATGTGGACTTTATGCTTTCTAATAATAACAACATCACCTGACCTCCTCCTTTGCTCCCGTCAATTCAACCCAGTATCACGACAGTCCATGAAATAGTTATAAAATATAACCTACAGGATCCGTGTCCATGCACACGAATCCTATAGACTGCATTTTGTAAACCTAAACCTGTCACCTAAAATTAGAAGATTCCCGAGCTTTTCGTCGGTTTGCTCCACGCTGTCCTCACTATTAACAATTTCTGCAGCTACTGGAAACATGTAGGAGAAAACATAAGCAGCTACAGCTGATCAGTCACAGTTCTCTGCATCATCCTGTGGTGGTGAAAATTATAACTGAGTCTGAAGAGCTTCAACATTTCTTTTTTTTTCACAGTGAAATCAGAAGCTGCTTTAAATACACACTCACATACATATACTCGAGCACAGTCCCTGGAAAAGTATTACAGGAGTCAGGACACAGACATATGTGTGTGGTATGTATTCCTAGAAGGAGTGTGAGATATTATATAACGCCCTCCCGGCTGTGCGTTAGTACACTGTGTTACCGTCTGAACCGCAGGCAGCTGGCCTGCAGCTACAACTGCTGAACTCTGACTGTTTCTACATTTGGTAGTAAAAGTGAATCAGGTTTCACACAACAGCAGCAGCGAAGCTTCAGGGAAGCCAAAGTTGCCGGTCCGACACTGCGGGTGCAGACCTGAAATATCCCAACAAATATGGGATGAACTGCCTTAAAGTTTGATAGAGACATTTATGGTCTCCAGATGATGAATCCTCCTGACTTTGATGAGCCCCTGACTTTTTACGAAGTGCCACGAGCAGGTCGGTTTCTTCATCGCTCTGGTTTATTAGCACCAGCACCACTAGAGACTCTCGCTCTTGTTGAACACACACGTGATCAGTGATGTTAATGACTTACAGGTCTGTGCCATCAGTCCAGACAAGAACGCCGATATCAAGCAGTTCTGCAAAATCCCAGATGTTTGATGACGATATTTGTGTCCAAATCTTGCTTTCTGCAATTTCTGAGCGTGGCAGCTGCAGTGTGGTGGGAAAGGTCATGGTTACAGTTGGTAAAATGAAAAACATTAATCATTTTTAATATTACCCAGTCATTTAGTTAGTTTGTTGATTGTGTGTGTTTTGAAGTAAATGCCAAGACTTCTGGTGCATCATGGAACCAGATAACTGCTGGAAATTTACATCTGTTTGAGTTCAGTATCCTGGTGATAAACATGCAAATACTCATACAGTTTGACAGGGTGCACCTGAACGCACCATTGTTTGGCTCAACTGTTTTTGTATTTTTGGGAAGGACACACCTTTGAGGGTCATGTCTTTTGAACAACGCCTCTGGATTGAGATTCGTTTATGTCTTTTCATCAGTCCCATCAATCACGGTGATGTTATTTCTGATTGAAGTCAAGTCATAATTGAGGCCTAAAGAAAGCATCAAAACTGACTTTTTTCCCTTAAAATTCCATTAACTTATCCGTTAATGATGATGTTAAACTGTTGTTACCAGCTAGAATTAAAGGACTGGAATATATTACTGTATTTTAATTGATTCTTCTGTACATTTAAAGGTTCAAAATGTGTCAGATCCTTAAAATTGAACATGAATAATTGGATAACTTTTTAAAATAAATTTTTACGCCTTTGAAAACCCAAATGTAATGCTGTGAGTTTGAATCTGAATTAATTTAACGGTCCTTCTAAAAACGGTTCAAATTAAGGGCTATCTGTAATAAAATTTGTAAGCTTTGAGGGGTTTTCCCATTAAATTCCAACAAAAAAAACATTTTAAAACCTCAATATATTCAATTAAAGTCCATTAATGTCGCCATTAACTCAGCACAAATCTGAATATGCAATAAGAATCCTCCTAATAAGACCATAAGTTATGAAATGATCTGTCAAATATATTAAATTAATGTCCAAATTAAGTTGCATACAAGAACCAAGGCGGCTTCTTTGCTTCAAAGAAATGCAGTGCTGCTAAAAAGCTGCTTTCAGAATAAAACAGTTCAACGGCTGAATGAGTTTGTGTTCTCTCTGTTTGAGTTAAGAGTGCATCATTCAGTCTGCAAGCTTGTGAAACTAGTTGTTTTCACACCTCCACCTCACACCCACCTCATCCACCAAATGAAACCTTTCAACACGTTAAATGTCTGGAAATCACAACTCAGCTGCTCTGCTGAAGGTGTTTTCTGAAGAGGCCAGTGATCAAAGTGGAAAACAAATGGACGAATGTGCGACATTTTCCACCGGAGTGACCTTTTCGCCTCCAGATGTTTTTTTTTTTTCTCTCTCTAAAAAGCTTCGTGTTACTGTTAATTACAGTTTATGTCAGACAGCCTGTGACTCGTCCAGCCTTCAAGGAAAACTAATCTCACATTCTTGACGGAAACATTTGAATAAGATTTGCATTCCTGTAAACTTTCCCTCGGGGCAGGATCCAGCAGCAGGCGGCACTGAACCTTCTCTTCAGTGAGAGGGACCCTGAAGGAGCAGGAACACAGCCGGGCAATAAAAGCACTGATAAAAGGTTTCTTAATACACGTCATCTAACATGTGTTAGATGTTGGTGACAAATGTATGTAACCCTAACAAAGATCCTGTTGGGTTCACACCTGAGTTTCATCCTGAAACGTTTCCCCGTGAACTGAAACAGTCGCCTTCATTTAGATTACTCAAACGTTTCTTTTTATTCTTTAACGTCATTTTTCAGCAGCAAACGATCGAGTGTTTCAAGCAACGTAATCTGACCATTTTGAGATGCTGCCACTTTTATTTTGTAGAACTACATTTCAGAGGAATCACTCTACGCCAGCCATGTTCAAACTATTCCATAAAGAGCGGTGTGGCTGCAGGTTTTCAGTCCAACCAAGGAGGAGCTCACCAGGCTGGACTCTTCTAATCAGCTGATCTCAGTCTTCATCTGATAATTAGGTGACCTCTTGACCGGTTGGAACAAAAACCTGCAGCCACGCGGCCCTTTGTGGAATAGTTTATTTAAGAAATTCACTTTGCAGATAGATAGATTTTTTTCACAAATTACAATCATGTATTAGATATGATTATGTTGCTTTAATTTAAACTACGCGGAAATGACGTTCTCTAAAACTTCGTGTCCTGCTAACTTTCATCTGCTGTTCACTGTTGACCTTGGAAACACAAGCATCACTGACAAGCAGAATTAACAATCAGTCAAAAAAAAAAGCTTGGACCGTGAGAAACATGGTGTCTGTTTACTGAAAGCATGCCTCATATACTGTAGCTTCCTCACATTAAGTCTATCTTGAACTTAAACCTGCAACAACTGAGTGGCCTGAGTGGCCACCTGACAGGTAGCATACAGCGGGTTTTTAAAACTTTTTTGCTAAAAACAGCTGCCTGTGCTGACAACAACACTATGAGAGCCGTGAAGTTGTGGACCGGACAGCTGAACAATGAGTTTAAGCTCTGTAAAGGTGATCATTCTCTGTACTGTAGGCTCTTTCACAGTGTCACTTTACATTGTGATTTGCTATTATAAGAATATTAATATAGTGTCTTTAATGTTTAACAGTGCTTGGAGGACCCTAGAACCTTTTTTGAAGGCCTCAGTCAAAAATCCTGCCTGAACCCTGATCCGTGTGGTCTGCACAACAACCCCTCTGTGATGTCTCAACATGTTTGACGGCTGCCAGAAAGACATACATCCAAATTTCTGGGAATTACTCAAGAGGGTTGATATTGAAATTTCCCATTGCCAGAGGATAAATATTTGAATGGAATTTGCATGGGAGTGGAGGTCGACCCGCGGCGGCCATCACGGTTTTTTGCACCTGAGCTATGAGGCAACCGAGACGTTGGAGAACATTCCTGTCAGGGCAACGCTTATCTGTGCTGTCGCTTATCTGCTGCAAGCGTTGACAGGAGGCGTGGGCCGCAGAGGGGGGGAGGGGGAGGAGGCTCTGTTTACACTGTCCTCTGTTCAGTTAAACCAGTTCACAATCAGATCAAAAATCACTGTCATCACTACTGTTCTGCATACCTGCTACAAATGAACAGGAAGCGATGCAGACACACAGCAAATCACAAGGAAGCGTCCCACAAATAATAGAATCTTGCTAGTTTAACAATAGAAAGCTTTCGTAGTTCAGACATGATACAAACTGGTTTTATTGTATTTTCTAAATGAGCATTAATGATTATATTTACCTTCTGCAGCTCACTGTAGTTCTGTTGTCAGATTCTTGCCTTCTGATGATGATGAAATTCAATTTCTCAGCTGTGTGTCGTGCAGTTTACTCCACGTGTGCAGACACATTTAAAGACATTTTGTTTTCTAACATCTTTGCATTCACACTGCTGTCAGGGATGCTGCCTCGCAGTGCACCGAACTTCAACAGAGCTTTATCACAGCAAACATTTTGGCTTGTCGCTGCAGGAAAAGCACAATGTGTCATTGATTAAATTAAATATGACTGCATTCCATTTAGGTGAGCCGCCCCCGGGGTCCGAGTGCTGTGCATGCCGGCTCGCCTGCATGGCCGACCGGGACACTCAGTGGAATTAAGCCGTCGTTAATGAAGTTTTCTAGCTTTAACTGCCAGCTGTGGGGTTCTTACTGGAGTTAATGTGCATGAGATGAATGGATGCTGTAAATTCTGGATCTCGCGGTGCATTTCTGTGACCCAACATGAAGAACCAACTTCAAAAGTTGGAATAAAATTTGCAACATTTTGCTGTTGTTTGCATTAAAGGTGAAACGTGCAATTGAGCAGCACATAGTCACATTTGTCCAAAGCGTTCACAGATCCCTGAAAGTAAAACACAGTTTACCACTCTCATGCAAAGTGTTGAGGATTGTTTCGCCGTGTTTTCCTTTTATTTTAGCAGATCAATGTGGCCAATTTGTTCACACATAGCTGGCCAGGAAATTGCATGGGCTATTGTATTTTCTTTTGCCCTGAACGGGGGTAGCTTTAGCGCTCTCTCGCAGCCATGTGGCACTGCATGCCAGCAAACTCCACAAACCAAATGGTTCATTGGAAAAGCTTGTTTTCTGCTGCATAAAACATGCTCTGAGTTGTTTCCTTAAGAGGGTTGAACTTCCACTTTTTGATGACATTTAGCTGTTCCTTGAAGGATGAATACCCTTATTGAAAGTGGACAAAAGAAGGCTGAAATGTTTTCCGTCTGACGAGCTGCAGTTGGAAAATGTTGTCCTTTCACATAAGTCTGGGCAGAAAAATCCCACGTGCGCCTGTCTTAACTGTGGATTTTGAGTTTGCCCAGGCGGTGTGTTACCTGGCAATCAATGGTTAATTCAAATTAATTTTGTTTATAGAGAAATTGAGCGCTCTGAAGGGGCTTTACCCGCCTACGTATTTACACAGAAATTTAAAAACCCCCACTCCTCTGCAGTACCAGAGTGTGATCGGGAACGAGGTGAATGAAACAGGTTCAAGTCCCAAATCAGACGTGAGTGGCTCTTGTCTTCTGCTTTTGATTGTGTCTCCTGAAATTCAACATTCACTGTCTCTTTAATTCAAGAAAATGTTCTATGTGGGGAAAAAAAAAATTGGATCTGACAAGAACCAGCACTGTTTGAATTCAAATTATCGACCAACCAATCAGTCGCCGGGCTCACCCTCTGAGAGCAATGTGATTGGTCGACACATGAACATGCTGGTTTAACACCTCCTTCAGAGACCACCATGACTTTCAGAATAAATGTTCTCTATTTCTAACTCAGAAAAACTCTGTCAATGATTAAACTCAGTCCGGCGGCGTTCAGTCGCTGTCTGACTCGACCGATCGACTCCGCTCATTCTGGGAGATTTAATGACTCAAACGCACAAAGAGCTTTAGTCGCTGCTTTAAGCCTCACAGTAAAACGAAACCAAAGAGGATATTTGTAGACCGCCAAATGAAGAGCAAGCTTTTCTCCAACTGAACCCTGATCAGCTGCTTCACTTCAGAAAGTTTTGGTTCATCAGATTAAGATCAGCTGCTCGCACATTATTTCTCTTATTTCGATGAAAGTTACTGGATTTAAATGAATGAAACTGATCAAATTGAAACCATTTTTTTTGTTTCAAGTAAGCTTAAACATCTTTTTGGAAGAAACCTCATCTGTATGATGAAGCTTTGAATGTGTGCAAAGGCTCATGGGAGGTGTTGCTGATGAAATCTAACTTAATATGTACACATGTTCAAAGTTCATTCTTGGCCTTGAAAACAACAGTGAAGAAAACAGTCTCACCACAAGGTCAGTGTGCTAGCTGTTTCGAAGCTTTCAGTCGTACCACGTGACCTTCATCAGCTGCTGAGGTTGTCATGGAATTAAATCAATCCCTCATCATCACGCTGCTGCCAGAAACAGTAACAGTATATTACTACACAGCTGAAAATAGTCCCAAAAATAAGCAACATTTCCTCCTCTTTCAGTTTCGTTTGCCAAAAACTACACTGACCACCTGTTTCGGGTAATTTTTGAGCCTTTTTTAGAAATGATGCAGTACATCTGTGAGCTGTTCTTAAAGATTTCCATCATCAGTAAGCTACAAACGACAATCCTAAATCCCTCCACTCCTTTAAGCACTTGGCCACTGTTGCTTTGAAACACAAAGGAAACAGTCCTCCACCATCCCCCGAGACTCCTTCCATCTGGAGAGTCAACTGCATCCATCACTTTGCGTGACTCCCCAGTTGACTCTGCGTAGGTCCTCTGCTTCCCAGGCACCACCATCAACCAGGAGCTCCGGCCAGACAGCTCCAACCCCAAGGCGTGCAGGTATGGTTGTGGTGGACCCCTCCCACCTCAGACACAAGCTGTCTGGGACGCTCCCCTCAGGGCAGGAGGGTCTAGTCTATCCGGACCAAACCTCACGCCATGAAAACAGTTTCTTCTTGCAGCCTCATCAATGACACTAATTCTGAACCCCCCCCCAGCCAAAAACACATTACAGTACAATATTTTGCACATTCCTGCACAAAACTGTGCAGCTGTTTGTGTAAATAATGGTCCTTTTGCATATCTTTTTAATAATATTTTCATGTTATTGTCCATTTTCTATTGTATATTTATGCTTCTTGACTTGCACTACTTGTTTTCATCTTCATTTATATTTTCTCACACTACATGTATTGTTATGCACCAATAGACCACAGCAACTTCCTCGTACTTGGAACTTAACCTGTTTCTGAGAGACGATGGCAATAAGAAAAATCTCTGAAAGTCAAAATGAGTTCCTTCAGAGAGAATCCCAAAAAAAGCCTCATTAAACATCAGCTCCTGCAATAAAACATAACAGCGGAAACAATGACAACTCAATGCACAGCGACCGGAGCCCAGCTTACTTCACTCTTTCTGTACTGTATCGAGGCTGCTGGCCAGAACTTCAATACTTCCATTCAACGACCCATCCTGCTCTTATTATCCTATTTCACCATTTCCATCAGCTAACTCTTTCCTGCTGAGTAAAGCCCCTTTTCTCCTCATTTTGAGGATGGAAACCTCCTCATTAAAAAATAATCCACAAATCTTAGCTGCATTTAATTTCCTCCAGGGTTTGTTTTTTTCCATTTTTACAAAGATATTGCTCTCTTTTTTAAGCACAAAGATAAGGAAATGACTGAAGGGTGTTGATCGTGGGGGTGTGAAACACCTGCTTCCTGAATGACTGGGCTCAGTTTTGCCTGATTTCACTGAATGAAAATGTGGGGAAATATTGGTTTCTGGTAGTAAAATCTGGTTAGTAAAATGCCCACAAAAGTAAAAAAAAAAAAAAAAACCCATAAAGGTCAATGAAAGATGCTTCTATTATGTAATAATTTGAGGCAGCAGAGATATGAGGAATAAGTAGAACATTTCCCTGCTCTGTGGGAGTGCTTTCAGGTACCAGTTTTAACAGTGACCTTGAGTCATGAGCATCTCACATTAGTTTCTAAATGACACAGATGTCACACTTATGAAGATAGTTGATATCAGCATCGGTTACAAAGAAAAGTGTCCGCTGTACAGGAAATAGTCACTGACTGGTGGACCAGGCTATGATATGATCAAAAAAATGTATCTGTAGGCTGTTTGTTAGACAGAGACCAATAAAAGGTGAGCTAAGAACAGGAATGCACACATAAATACACACCAACTGCTTTAGGAGAGCGTCTCTTACAAACTAGCTCATCCAATGGGATCATTTGTTGTCTGATAAAATACATACTGATCTGTGTTTCCCATTTTTTTTCCATCTGACATCACAGGAAACTGTATTTGCTAACAACTGTGCCAACTTCCTGTTTTGTGCCATGAGAAGATCCAGATGTCCCGACAAACCAGGTGGATCACAACAAACAGCACAGGCTGATAAAGACTCGCAGCATCGTCAGCAGGGTTTACTGGCTACACCTGCGAACGAACATGCGTTGGAAAACCACAAGACTTGCAGAAGAAGCCACAGGGCTGCTAGATAGATAGATAGATAGATAGATAGATATACTTTATTTATCCCAAGCTGGGAAATTGCAGTGCAGCAGCAGCATTACACAGTGAAATAAGTGAAAAATTGTTAAATAAGACTATAAAGAACAAACTATACATAATAAAATATCAAAATAGCGAGCAGTAAAAAATTATATACATAACAATAAAATAGCAAAATAGCAAACAGTAGTAAACCAAGATTATTACAACAAAGCAAGGGCGCGTCTTTCCTGCGTGCACTGTGCAGCCTCACAGTTTATGTCAAAGAATCTGAAATGCTGCGATACGTCAATATGCCTTTTAGGAGTTTGTGAATTTTTATTTCTTTTAAGATGTAAGTGTAGCAAACTGCATGTCTAATGTCTAATTCATAGTAATGTTATATTTCAAACGTTCATTTAACAGAAATCATGATGTGAAAAGCAGAGGTGTGAAAATGATAAACTCACACACACACACACACACACACGCACACACACACACGCACACACACGCACACACACACACACACACACACACACAGAGTTGTTTCTAGTTTCCTGTTTGTCACTGCAGCTCAGTTGTTCATCAGTGTTTCTCTCACCTCCTCCTCCCTTTATAAAGATCTTTTGAGAACTGTAGATCATTCCAAACACAGTAGGCTGGAAAACAGGGATTTCTTTTCTGTCTTTCTTTCCTCCCAAACAGACAAACTGCTGTGGGGTTGCGAAGGTTAATTTGGACTCAGAATGATGACGATTCTATGCTTAATTATTTTGAGAATGAGACTAAATACAGAATAATACTTTTTGCAAATATTGTGAGTCTTTGGTGCCCAGCTCTGATATTGATCAGTGATTTGGAAATTAATGATAAGATCATTCAGGAAAAACCAAAAGAAATGACTTCCCTCTCAGTGTTTCTCAGGTCACTTTCAACACACAACCTCAGGTGTGAGCGTGGAGTTGCCGTGACTGTGAATCAGCCCAAAAACAGAGACAGAAAATCACCAAACACGCTCGGTTACGTTCCAGGGGGAAAAAAAATTCACCTCAAAAAAAACCCCAGAGTTGAACCCATGAATAACATGCAGATGAGGAAGTAGGTGTTTTGCAGAACGGAGTCGTTTGTGATGCCGTGGTTGTGAGTCGTCACAGCATGAAAGATCCCCTTTAACCCCCCATTGTTGTTTACTGTTAATCTGTCTGATTAACAGCAAACAACAGCAGCCAAGAAATATAACCTTTGAAGGGTGTGTAACGCTGCTATAATTAGCACCACTGAACTATGATAAGGAATGAGATGTAATGAGATATGACCTTTTACATGACATCATTTGAGCCGCTGTATGTATTCACTGCAGATATCTAATTCCCATCATAAACACCAAAATTATCTCTCTGATGCAAAAATGCTAGCGTCAATAATGCTAACACTTTTGCATTCTCTTCAAAAGGCAACACTTTGTCTTGTGCATTACTTTTCACACATTTATGAGGGATCTGCTTGAGGTTTCTCATCGTCGCTCATAACTTCCAGCTCCTGCACTCGACTTCTTGGCTTTGAATTTGTGCATTATAAGTTTATTTGCTGTGTTTGCTGCATGCTGCATTGTGAGAAACTGAATTTATGATGATACAAACTCATTTTGGACCCAGCCTGTGTCGTCTCGATGCACTTCTCATGAAACAGCAGCAATAGTATGACTGTTCACATGAAGCTGCTAATCCAAAAATCATTTTCTTGTATTTCATCGGCCTCAGATCGTGCGGTCCTGACTCTCCTCCACATGAAACGGCACAATGCTTTGCTTGTCTACGCCTTCCACAATGACACATCAGCTTTTTGCGTGATCTGACACCACTACAGATATGATGACTTTGTAAGAGCCTCCCAAAACCATCTACGAATTACAGCTCCAAAAATAAACCGTTTTCTGATCTGATGCCGCCCTGGTTGAGGTTTGGTTCAGTTTAGGCTGGAGGTTTTGGTCTGCCAGCAGAACCTCACATCTACACAAAGCAGAGATGCAATGAAACCACCATGATGGACGCTCTCCATCCTTTGGGTGCACCTAGAGATTTGTGAAAATCACAACCAGTACAGGTGACAATGTGTAGCGGTGGCAGAATGCAGAGGCAGCTCTCAGTAAGTAATTCACACAACATTTAAAAAACATTTAACCAATGCAAGACGGACCTTCAGTTCTCTGAAGAAGACCTTGAGAATAAGTTGCAAGCTTACTCAATGTAGTCTTGAAAAGCAGTCCATTTACCAAAACTATAACACAGTACAGTGCAGGATCATGGCAGCTGGATCTATAATCACTCATCAGGATGTTGCTCAGTCACTTTAAACAGAGCTTCACTAACGAACTGAAGGGCTGAACGATTTCAATTTGCTGGGATGTGGATGTAGGTTTATCTCGTGTGTTCGGGGGTTTCTGGTTAAGGTTGTCACTGATGCACAAGCAGCTGAAATTTCACTCTGACATTAAAAATAAGTTGTCAGCTTGTAAAAGTCGAAGGTGTTTCCAGGCCACGGGGGCGTTTGAGAAGAAAATGAAGAAAATGCCTGTTGAGTCATCAGACGAAGAGAGAGAGAGAGGGCGGGGCAATGAGTGTGTGAGTGTGTTGGGATGAAAGAGGAAGTATTTACCCCCCTGCAGAGTGGTCAGTGGGAGCAGTATGTGTGTGTGTGTTGCAGGGGGAGGATAAATTGCCACATTGCTGCAACTGAACCATCTGTCAATAAACTGTATGAACTTCCTGTGAGAGAGCATCAAAAGCAGTTTTACATGAGAGACAATAGAGGACAGGAAGGATTTGTTTAAAGTGGATTTACATGATTTATTCAGTTCTTTGTTTTATAAATAAAATCCTCCAAACTGTATTCAAACCACCAGCTGTTTCTCTCGTTGCAGAAAGTGAAGGGTTGTCGTCCCTTTTTCAAAAAGGGAAAACAAGATAATCCGACTAAATGCTGCTTAAAATTCAATTTGATGACAATCAGAAAACGGTTTTCATCGTTCTTTTGTTCAGCTTTCAGCGGGGAAAAGGATGAAAAACACAATGATATCCTAAATACGCCACGCTCACCACTGACTTCATCAGCTTTGTTGAGCATTTCATCAGTCTGTTAATGCTGCTTGTTTGCAATTGTCTTCTTTGTGTTGTCAAAATCTGTGCAGAGGCGAAAAGCTCAGCAGGAAAAGCAGCAGAAAAATGACTTATCTTCACTGAAGTCTGTTAATGTGCACATGAGAAGCTGTTTGCTTCTTATGTCTGTACTTTTTAATTGCTCAGAGACTTGTTACATTAATGATCCCTGTTTTATAACGGCCGGATTGACCTGTTAGGGAAGAAAATTACAGTTGGGCCCCTGCTGACCCTCCCATCTCCAGTCCTCTGCTACGCATCGCTGTCAAAAACAGTGCGCACAGCCGAGCACAGGTAGCAGCTTCATGATTAAACCCTTCATTATTTGTAGACATTAGTACTCCTGTGATGGAGTAACACTACCTGTCCCAAGTTTTCTGTGCAGTTGGCTCAAAGCTAGTCGAGATGTCACCAAATCCTGCTCGTACGTGCACGTCTTAAACTCAGGTTTAAGGTGAGCGCAGAGAAACTTTCTTCTTCAGCAGATGAATGTGAAAACAGCCTGAATTTGACTTTAATATGGTAATCAGGTGCCGCCGGAGTCGACGTGTATGATAAATAAACGTTTTCTGCAGCTGCAAAGGAGGTGTTGGATTTACACTAACAGAATATTTGCATTCCAAAGTCATGAATGAACCTTATTTAAATACACTTTCATGCAAGCCAGCTCAAAGTGCTTCAAGTTTCACAAAATCACAACACTATACTGCAGACTGTATATTCACACCATGATGTGAAACGTATTTAAAAGAGACAGAAGGCAAGTTAAACTCTAAATTAAAATGTGGAAACAGTCAAAAAAAAGTGAAAACTCAGCCGAGCTTTTCAACTTCAAACTACAGTCATGGCGGTCTGCAGCTATCCTGTAGCCGCCCCGCTAACTGCCCAACATCAGGACCGAAGGGATGAAAGTTTTATGTTTTTATCAACACTTTCAAACCAGTTTCCTTCTTTAAGGATTAAGTTTTAGAAAAAAAAGAGGAAAAGCTTCACCACCAACATTCATTGAACCCAAAAACACAGAAAAAACTACAAACTGTTTAAATGTTTACTTGCGAGGTGGCTGTCTTGTTGCGCAGTGCTCGCTCCTAGAACCACCTTGACGGTCCGTGCCCGGAATCAAACCAGCAACTCGCGGGTGATTGATCAGCCTGCGGGTCTTTGGCTCCACCCATCGATGATTACCTGGACCAATGAGATTACCACGCTGGCCCTGAGAGCTCAATGAACGGCGACTTTGGAAAACACACGCAAATAAACAAATCACAAGCAAATCATTCACCAATAACGGACAGGCGACATCACTGACTTCATGAATCACAGACCGTGGCGACAACAAGCCTCGTTTGACACTTTTTAGCGTCCCCTGGAAACACTTCCTGTTGTCCTCTACAGTGCGTTTCTGTATTTGTTTGTGTTGCACTTATTGTCCAGTTGTTGAAGCGCAGACGTTTATTAACCTGTTTGTGTTTTATCTATTTATGTTTTCTGAAGCTGCAGTGTGTTGAGCCCTCAGGGCCACCGTAGGTTACAGTATTTCAGCGCTGTTTCTACGACTAAAACTGCAATCGTCTGAACTAATCTGAAGCTGATTATTGATTAAGCTCGTGTGTGTCTGCTGTTCGGTATTGTGTTAGTTAAGGAGGAAACTTCACAGTCCTGTAAGGTGATGACGCTGCAGGGGCTATACAGAACTGGGTGGACTTCCACTGAGGACGACTGAAACCTGGTGTGCCAGAAAACACACTGACACACACACACAAACACACACACACACACCTTTCATCTGTTTCTATATGCTTCACCGCACACGCCCACACAAACTGTCCATGTAAACTGGGAGTGCACAGAAGCGGAGAAAGTTCCCCTGCTGTAGTGTTGGTGCTCATTCAGTGACTCACAGACTGAGTGAAGGAAACCACACGCTCAGTTCAGGACTGACTCAGGTTTTTTCAGTTCTCAGCCTCGCTGCTGAAAGATGGAGAAAATGAACAATCAGCGATCTCCCCAATGACTGCAGAGGGACCGCTGAGCAGATGTTTACCGGAGACTGATCGATGGCCCACAGCAAAGCTTGAAGTGTTTCTCAAGTGGTTTTCAGGGTTCGGCTCCATTTACTTCCATTTAAATGATCCTTCGGTCTGTGTATTTTTGGTTGGTGACGTTTAACCCCAGCAGGCAGCAACCACCAATTTTCCCGCTGCTTTCTGTAAACCGTATCCACAGCAATCGTTCCACCATGCAGGTTCACCGTAGACACAGAGAGCTTCAGTGGAAATAAACAGGACTGTAAGAAAAACAAACAAGCAATTTCTACCAGAAAACAATGTCTTCTGCTCCAAATGGAAACACTTGGAAGCTCCAAATGTTACGCAATGACTACCACCATATACATAAAAGACTTGTATTTTCAGGGGAGAATCCAGAAGTCAACCCAACATCCACTGAGCATCTATGGGCGACCACATCTGTGGTTTGTCCATCAAAAGTGGTTCTAGCTGGACATTATCAGCTGTAAATTCAATTGAAAACCAAACAAAGACAATGTATTTAATGTTTGACCTCATCAGCTTCATTGATTTTTGTAAACAGGAGCAGCAAAAGACTGGGAAAGACGTGGAACCCTCCAAAAACACCTGTTTGGAACGTTCCACAGGTAAACAGGTTGATTGGGTATGAAAGGAGCATCCTGAAAAGGCTCAGTCATTCACAAGTGAGGATGGAGCGAGGTTCAACACTTGCATTTCGCATAATGCAGCATGATAACATCTGTTCATCAGCCCCTACCTGCCTGATAAACTCTCACCTTTAGTTTGTAACGCAGGCTCTCTGTTCTAAATTTGAGGTTTCCAAGCCCAAATGGATGACTCATTTCCTCAGACTTGACAACCCTGCTCCAGAACCACAGAGGACTCTTCGTCATTTCACAGCCTGACTTTGATGTTTAAAACTGGTGGAGTCCCCCTTTAAGCTCTCTTGGTCATGTAGATGCTTAGCAGGGTTTCTGATGGGGTTTTTAGACGTGAGCATGTGCATAACAAAAGAGGCAAATGGTGCAGAGGGTGTAGCAGTGCATCCTTTTAGATGATAATAACAATCAGAAGTCTAATACGAAAACTGAAATGTTTTAAAATAGAAATGTTCCATTGAACGGTACATTAGCAGTAAAATTCAGATGTACAGTCAAGCTGCAGCGACACATACATCACTGATCAGGTTTCTTATGCCATTAACTTCAAATTCATTTTAAATATTTAAAATACATTCAATATAAGTTCAAACTTATGTAAAATAGAGAAGATGCATCTGACGTAAACTGTTGTATTAAGGTCCCACAGCACACTGAGGTGCATGGAGACATGCTACACAGCTTTCTTTGACCCCTGTTCTTCCAGGAACCTGCTGTGAGGAGCGTCTCAGGACGTGTTTCTGCTCACTGTGTTCAGACCTTCCAGTAACAGACCTGTGACCCAGTTTGGGCCCAGAGCTGCAGTTTGAGAAACCGCCGCAGGACAGGTTCGACGTTTGAGGTTTAAAGGTTTGAAGCTCAGTGAGAAAAAAAAGAAACGGTTTGCATAGTTTCTGTATGATTGGACTGAAACTGAACATACCCATAGAGTGAGTATGTGTGAATAGTTGTGTGTGCGTGCATGTGAGTGCGTGTGTGTGTGTGTGTGTGTGTGTGTGTGTGTGTGTGTGTGGTTGCTATATGAAGCATATGAGGCAACATTTAACAGAGAATTTCTCGATATGTGTTGGAAAGAGCACTAAATAGGCTGTAGGTGTGAATGGGTTTGTGATAAGACTGGGAGCCCAGTGCTTGCTGGGACATTTTCCAGACCCCCGGGACCCTGAACATGACAGGCGGCCTCGAAAATGTATGAATGAAAATTGGAGATGGCAGTGCATGGAAACAGCTGAATGACCTGTGGACGATGGTGGTGGCTGATTAAGAAAACACATAAATAAATAATGAAATTAGTTTTCAAGCACTGATCAGTTTTAAGACTTTAAGACTCGTTTCAGATGATTGGAAAGAAAACATCAAAAGTGCCCATTTAGTTGTTTTAGGGTTTTTTGTTCTGGACATTTATGCATATTTAATAGATAATTTGCATATACAAGATAAAATCCTTTTGTTTGAATGCATGGAATCAACTGAGGAAGTTTCATAGTGACGTCTATTAGTTCAGTGTTTGTCTGTAGTGTTTCATTTATTTTTGAATGTATCTTTAAAGGCTGTTTTCTCCACATGAGTTTGATACTCTGAACCAGAAATTTCCACTTCAGTAGTAGTTATATAACTTTCCACTCTTATTCCTGGTTTGTTCATATGTAAGTCATCGCCTGATTTCTTAATATTTCATGACTTAAACATGGAGAATTTTTTTTTTTAAATAACTATCTCCTGATTTATGGAGAAATAAAAAGACAAACATTTTAGTTCAATGTGCCAACAAAGAATTTTGAACTTGGTTTCATCCAAAGTTTAAATTCCTGTGCTTGAAATTTATGCAAAATCAACGCATATTTAACTAGACTCTGCCTCATTTGCATAACTCGAAGATTTTGTGATCATATCTATTAGCTGAAATTTGGAACCTATTCACCTGTAGTGTCTTGCTTTAAGTATTTTCAGCATAGAAAACAATCAAATAAACAAACAGTGTAAAATATTAATTACTTATATGTATCATTTTTATATCTCCAGAGTTTCATGGCAGCTATGATGCTTAAATGTTATTTTGTTTGTTTGTCATTTGCTTACTTCACTCTTTTTGTTACATACTGTTGTTGTAATCTTTCAGATTTCAGTCTGAAACGGGTCCCACGATGTGACTGAGCATCTTTTCCAAAACTTTCCTTTATTTCTTTAGCATCATTTGATAAACAGCCTCAGATGTTTGGTTTCCTATAAAACTTGTGGATCTGCAGAGAAGGAGATCAGAGACTGATGATGATGATGGTTACAGATACAGGCTGTAACGCCGCAGCACTGTTCACGTTTTCTATTGTTGTGTTTGTCAGGAGGCACAGGCAGCCAAAAGTCCTGTGGGTTTGTTTCACTGATTGTTCTGAAAAGCTGAAACATACTGTGGAACAAATGTGTATCTACCACAAATTCATCAAACATTTTACATTATGACTTCATAGAGGTCAGTTATCACAAGCCTTCAGTCCTCTGCAGTATGTTCAGTGTTCATCAACAGCCACACTGACGGGTCCACCAGGTATTATGTATTTAAGTTGTTTGGTTTATGAGAGGGCTCTTTCACCCCGAGGAGCACCGCTAAGGTCGAGAATACTGGACAGGGCATCACTGATCCTGCTGATGTGATAATTGGGACGGCAGCCAAGAAGGAGAAGCTCTTCATCTTCATCTTCCATTGAGAAAAAAATGTCCAAAATCCTCCTCTGAGCGTAAACTGCCTGGTCAGTCAGAGTAAAAGTGTGTGAAAGTCTGAGTGCTGCTGAACTGATTCGCAGTTCGCTGTCAGAACGATCGAGCAGCCGTTAGATGAGGGAAACTTCACACCGTCACAGTGTTTGGTTCAACACGCAAGCAAACAAACAAACAAATAAACGACAGAACAGCTGACGCTACGACTTCCTGTACAGTGTGAGTTTTAACAGCTGAGAGTCCTGCTGATTCATACACACACACACACACGCAGACACACACGCACGCACACACACACACACCCTCGCACGTGAGCACACACAAACACACACACTCACACACTCACACACACACACACACAAACACACACATGCACACACACAAATACGCAGACACACACAAACATGCACACACATGCGCAATGCTTCATTTGGGTTCATTTTTTGTGGTTTATCCAGAATATTTCTGCAGATGGCTCTTTAACACACACCTTTTTTGAACTGTGTGTGTGTGTGTGTGTGTGTGTGTGTGTGTGTGTTTGTGTGTGTGTGTGTCAGAGCCTCTAATTGGACAGAGGAATGTGAGTGAAAGTTTTGAGGTGTTTTTGTTTCCATTCCTTCAAGTCTTGAATGAAACAGAAGAGGAACATTGTTCTGCTGTTCAGGACTTTGTTGAATTCTTTCTTTCTTTTATTATTTATTTATTTACAATAAAACCACGTGCTCTTGTGGACACCATTGTGTTGTTTGAGTCTCCAAAATGGTTTAAAACCTGAGTTAAAAGTTACAAAAAGGAGACGTTTCTGCAGAGATTTGCAGCTTTGTGTTTGCTATGTCTCCGCCCTTCTCCCTCTTCTTTTATCTTCTTCTTTTATACTTCTTTTTCCAACATTTTCCTTAATTCACCTCCTTTTACATATGTGTGTTTGCATTCTTTGTTTCCCTCCTTTTCTTTCTTTATCCCCTCCCGGTTTCCTCCCTGTCCTCAGTTCCCAGTATCTCCTGTTTTTCTGTGTTTTGGGAACCGTTTGGCTCCACGTGGACCAGTTCTCCCTCCTCAGCACCTCATTGGCTGATAGCAGAGCTCCCTCAGAAGGTATTGGCTGAGAGCGAGCGAGAGGGGGGCGCCCCTTGGTTTTAGTGGCTGGGAGGGAAACACTTAAACTGGCCCCCTGCTCTCTCCTCACATGCAGCAGCACATTTAAAATGCAGGCGCAAACACTCTGTACAGTATGCATGTGTGTGTGTGTGAGTGTGTGTGTGTTTCGTGGAAGAGTTCCTGTCTTCTGGCTACTCTGAGTTCAACAGGTGGTCCGACTGACTTGTTCGCTCACTGTTTACACTCTCTCCAGTAATCAGATTTCAGCCACATTTGGAGCAGCTCAGGAGTTAAAATCCAGCCAGCTGTGTGTTTAGGCTGGAAACATTTGGCTCCTTTGTGTGACATTTTTCTGCTTTTAAAAATATTTTCCTCCCATAATGCACGGCGTCCTGCAGCATATGTTATATCACTGAAACGACAATATGGAAGTCATTACACGTTGCATTGCACACAGAGCTTTGCCTGAGCTTGAGTTTTTAATGTTTAAGCTGCTTATAAGACCCCATCTTACATTTAATATGTCTGTTTGTGTATTTACAACAATTTATTTATAATAATAGAACATGTTAATCGGTCAGATTTAGAGGTGCTAGTAGGAGGTTTCTTTTTTCAGCTAAGCTAAGCTAAGCTAACTGGCTGCTGGCTTTCAACTGTACAGACATTAGACTGGCATCGATCTTCTGATCTAACTTTCTGCAAGTTCTGTTGTTAAACAGCCTGTTTGTTCATCTCTTGTATCAATGTTTTTCCCAGCAGCCTTCATGTGTGCTGCTGCAGGTTTTGCAGCATCGGCCATTAAACGTCTACAAACAATAAACCTGGATCTTACTATCAGTATAAGAGAGACCTGATTTCAGCAGCTAGATGTGTCCTCCAGGATGATGGTTTCCGGGCTTTTGTAGTGCAGGACAAACTCTTCAGACAGCAGTTACAGCCGGATTCAGACAGAAAACAGCTTGTGATAAGGTACAGTGAGGTGATGAAATCCAAGACGTCCAGTTAGAGCCACATTCAGTGAGTTGAAAGGTTCATCAGACACTGAAGTGCTCCACAGTGGTCTGTTATACTCACAGACGGAGGCAGGATGAAATGCAGCAAAGAGCTTGGTGAGGTCAGGTGAGCTGCCAGGTGCCCACAACAGCAACCGTTTTACATTTCCAGTCACGAGGTAAACAGTAATCAGCCGTGCGTTTGCATATATTTGATTTGCACGGTTACTTTTTTTTGACTTTTTTGACTCCGGAGCCTCCGGAGTTTGCGCCGCCGCTGTGCTGCTGGACCGACTCCATCCAAATGAACGAGAGGGATTCTTCACACACAGGCCTCACGTGAAGTCGGCTGCTGCCTGATACCAAACGATGCATCCTCATGTTTAAAACAATTGCATCTGGAAAGCTAAACAAAACTATCACAAACACAATGCAGCCTCTGGAAGTCTAATGAGTTCAGTTCCACTGCTAAACACTGACATTTAAAGGCAGGCAAATACAACAAAAGCATCTTCTGTCACTAATACAGTTTAACCAAGGAAGACACGGCTGCAATATGAAGTTGCTGCTGCATGGATACGCACATGTACAGTACCCTGGTTACATAAGTGCATGTGAAGGTACGGAGAAATCAGTGTGTGCTCATCCTGGAATGACCGAAGAGCTCGTCTGACTCCCAAAATGAGGGTTGCAGAGCAGGCTTCGTCCTCACCTTCTTATTGCTGCGAAACACTCGCAGTTTGTTTCGGTTTAAGCTAAAAGATAAGATCATCCTATTGGTTAAAAACGTTATGCACGTTTCACAAAGTTATTTCACTCTGTTATTATTATTATTTGATATTTTTAAAACCTTCAAACCGAGACTTTCTTTAGGGGAGATGACGGTGAGTTTGTTTGAAAAGTCTGAAAGAGGGAAAAAACTGTGAGTAGTTTGAGGGAAAAGGAAAGAACACGTGAGGAGGGAAAGAAAAAGGAAATCTATTGTCATCTTTTTTTTTTGCTCTGCCCCCCCCTCCACCTCTCCTGTCAGCCCCATTGTCCTCCATCATAATGGAGGCTGTTTGATCATCTTAAAAACTGCTGATTACCAGTCAGGACGCTTTCAAGGTCCGACCTCAAAACAGACTCAACAATACGGAACAGAGAGGGAGTTCCTGTGAACAGTTTGGGCCCCTGCAGATTATAAAGGCCGTGGCTGTAAAGGCACCCCCTCGATATCTCCCCAAAAACACACTGCAAAGGCCGTGCTGCCGCAGACATGGGGGGGGGTTCCAGGAGCGGGACGCATACCAGGAAAATATGGCTGCTTCTTGGAAAGAGAAGTAGCACACATGTTGGATTTTTTTCATCTAAAAAAACAGGCTGACCCCCGCTCTGACGAGGGGCCAGCCCACAAGCTGGCCCCTCGTCAGCAGATCAAGTTTTAGAAAGCCACTGTGTCTTCAAAACATCACACAGTGTGGAGTCACAAAGTGCTTCAGATTCAGAGTTTGGTGTCAAAACCTCAGAATCAAAAGGCGAAGGCTCATTTAATTGTTCCAATATTTAAAGGATAAGTTCACGATTTTCACACGCGCACAATCGCACTGAACTGCGAGTTATGAGCGCTGCTTATAATGATCGATCGCAGCAAATTTCATCATTCGTTTGTGCTGATTAGTGAAACTCGTCAAATTGAGACAAAGAAATATTCCCACGTTGCGAACTTGATGAAACAGGCTCCAGTTTGAGTAATGGATTAATAAGTTTGAGGGTTTATCAGATCATTAAGAGGGATGCCATTCAAGTTCAGAACATGTTTCCTGTCTGTGTGTAATCCCTGTGTGGACATTTCGCCTCATGAAGCCATCCAGAGGTGGTTTCCCCCAAATATCACTTTAAATTCAACAAGCTGAATGATGATTGTTATGGGACAATCTCCCTGTAAAGAACATCAGATTTATGGTGCCTTTGTGTCCATTTATAATATGTGATGGTTTCAGTAATATGTTCTCTGTTCTGTGTTCACTGTGAGCTCATCGAAGCGACAATAAAGTACCTCATCTTGAGTCTGCTCTCCTGACATGCTAACATCCCCATTAACATACTAAATGCTAGCAGATTAGCATGCTAATTGAACTGTATGCATGTTAATCTGCTAACATTAGCGTGCTGCCGTAATGAGTTCCCTTTTAATGGATTTTAGCATCATGTCAGAAATGGCTTTTTGTCCATTTCCCCATAAACACATCACACACAATGGCCTGTTAAATGGATGGTTACACACACACACACACACACACACACACACACACACATATACACTGTATATGTGTGGCCACAGTCTATGGTTCTCTATAACTTTACAGGCTGTTAGAGAACGTTTATACACACATACATAGACACACACACACACACACACACACACGAACAAACACATACTGTACATTTCTATGAAACCCACAGTCGGCCCCTATAATTTTATAGGCAGTTAGCAAAGAGCAGGACACACACAGACATGATCCCCAAGTTGTCCCTGTAATTTTATACTGGCATGTTGAATTTTTTTACACACACACACACACGCACACACACACGGTTTGGAGAACAGAGCTTCTGTTCAGCACTGCAGCCTTCAGGGCACAAGTGTTGCCCCATTCACAGCAACACACACACACACACACACACACTCACACTCACACACGCACACACACACACACACACTCACACTCACACACACACAACCTCTGCGCCATCTAAACATGTGAAATGAGAATATATCTTTGAATTAGATCCTGTATAATGTGTTAGTGTGTGTGTGTGTTTGTGTGTGTGTGTGTGTGTACTTTATTACTTCTTTCTTTAGCCTTTAATTTCAAAGCAATAAAGACATAAAGACGTAAGGGTGAAGAAGCTGTTATTATCATATCATTTAAACTCAGTGTGTTCTCTGATTCATGGAAACAGACTCTTGTCTAATCCAGTTTGGCGACATCAACACAACAAACATCTGGCAGCTTCTCCTGCAGCGATATTGATCATCAGCACAGATTCATTAGCAGAAGCAGGAAAATTCTGATAAATAAGACGCTGATAAAACCCTCTATTATTAGTTTTCGTGCACAAATTCAGGAAGGAAGCAGCAACACAAGGCCAGTGAATCTGACACTTGTTGGAGGTGAAAGATAACGAAGATAAAGACCGCAGCAGTTTGCTTGAATGAATGATGATGTCGCAGCTCTTCTTGTGGTGCGACGTGCCCCCACATGAAAACATTACAAGAACACAAAGGAAAGGAAACAAATGAACTCATAAAAGCAATTTAAAAAAGAAAAGCTGTATTTGTTTATATTTTTGGATGCAACTGCTGCACAATCATTTCGCTCTGGATGAACACAGCTCAGCCTTCAAGTCATAATGCCACTGTTCAGTGTTTCCTGTAATTGCTGTTTTGGGGGATTCAACTTACATCTGTAGAAATATTAAAAAAGAGTCTGGTGTGAAAACTGAATTCTCGGTCATGAGTTTTATGCACATCTGCTGGTTTTCATATGAATATCGCATTTCCTCTTAAAAATGACATTTCCACCTGTGCAGTGTTTGAGTGTGGGATTCAGATATGAAACGAACTTGTGGGGGGAAATGCTGGTGTGTGGGAGGGAGGAAACCTGCATGTGTGGATATGAATTCTCACATCTGAAGTCAAATCTGTGACTGTGACCCGTGATTGGGAAAAACTCCTTTCAAACAGCTTTAAATATTATCACTGAAGACCAACAAAACTGCTACAGTGTTTTCAGGAAATCACACAAATTAAGCCTTTTCTGGTATTTATTGTTAAAATCTGTGCTGCTGTAAAACAGAAAATTACCTGATTAACAATCAATCTTAGAAGTTAAGAGTGTTTTGTAAGAGTGTTTCAACAATTACGTGTTTCCCAAAGCATCACTAAAGAGCTCACGTAAGCCGCTGAGAGCTTCTTAACGGTCTGTGTGATAAGAGGAGCAGGAAACGATTGTTTGGGGGGCACTTCTGGACACAGGACCAGGTTTAGGGACTCGTGTTGGTGGAAAGTCAGTTCAAGAAAGTTTCATGTAAAGACAAGATACGGTGACTGAAAGCAGATCTCTGGGGAAGTGGAGTTTCTCCAGATGCTCTTTGTCATCTGTGAGTCGGAGGAGGAACTGCATCTATTTCATAATCTTTGTAGTCTTAAGATGCTCTTGGAAAACAGGCCCAAATTAACTTTCGGGTCGAGTCTGTTGTGACCAAGTCTCGTCTTACTGATGAAAGATTTAAAGTTTTTCCACAGTTTTTGCTGCTTTTGAAGGCAAATTGCGTTTTCCGCACAACACCGACGAGGAAAATTAGTGCGGCATTTACATGTTAAAGTCAGAGGCGGAAAGTGCGTCTCCACAGGAGGTTCTGGGGGGGTCAGAGGTCGGATCTCTGTGGCTGAATAGACTGTTCCAGCTCGGAGGAAGAACAGAACTCTATTGTGTCCTGGAAGTGGATCCTCAAAGACCTTTGACCTGTCAAGGATTTAAGATCATTAGCTGGTGACCCCCCTCCCATCTCCTCAACACCTAACTCACCCTTTCACCCCCAAATCTCCCAGCTCTCCACCCCGACCCCACCCCCGACCCCCTGAGGCTGGCTTAAGTCCTGACAGTGAAGTATCCACACTGGATTAGCTTTTCATGCAGGTTCAGTATTCAGAGTGGAATAAGGCTCACTTCTTATTAGGAAAAGTCATTTTGTTGTTCATGCTGCAGGATCAATAAGGCTCAGTGTTTGTTAGGAGGGGTCTAAACGTGGCCCCTGCTCGCCTGCTTACAGACATTTCCAGAAAACACTTTAGATAAAGCATCCTTGAAGCCGGTACTCGACCCACATCTACACGTACCTAAATGTTAGATCTGTTTTCATTTATGAACACGCTCTGACCCGTCCTGCACACTAACTTTTCCTCTTGGTTTGTAGTTTAAGCTTTGATGTTTTTTCCAGCCGTCTTTTGTCTCGCTGCCTGCAACCTTCTCTCAGAGTGCAGGCGGCGAGACGACTCTGGTTTCTCAAATCCTCTGAACGGGCTCCTCTTTAAAAGTACTGGATCAGCGCGCCAGGCACCTCAACAGAGAGGTAATCAAAAAACATTATGGAATGGTACCATTCACACCTGTTGCCGCTTTTGAGCCTGTGTGTGTGAATTTTGTGCTCGTTAAAAGATGTTTCCCTGGTTAGATAACAGGCACAATAATTTAGTGAAATAGAAATTCGGTGTGATCGTCAGGCTGGTGTGAAGCAGTAAAGTGTGAATGAGTGTCTGGAAAGAAACTCTGGCGTTTAAATCCGACAACCTGATGCTGAAATCTGATGTTACTGCTGATGATTTGGATCAATCAAGCAAATTCCTCCTTCTGTCTACAAACAATGACTTCTGTACTTCCTCCGTCACACACACAAACACACACACACACACACACACACCTCTATCTTAAATCCTCACTCACTGTTTTCTAAGTAAAAGTTATGTGTGCATCTGTTGCCTTCATTCGTCTTGCCGTCAGACAGAAGGATCCCACTGTGTGTGTGTGTGTGTGTGTGAGATGATTGACCCAACACACACACTCACACCTGTTGTCACGCTGTGTATAAACACACCAGTTTAACCTGAACGTTACCCCTCACCTGTCCTTTGCTTCTTCTCACAAATCACAGCCTGTCAAACTGATCTATCTATCTATCTATCTATCTATCTATCTATCTATCTATCTATCTAGTAAAGTAAAAAAAATCCTCGGATCAATCAATCATCAATAATCACACGCCGATCTTTAAGGCTTTGTGTGTCAGTGTGAGTGAAGCCTCGTCTGTTCAGAGGTATGTCAGTGTGTGTTTGTCAGTTGTGCACATGAATGTGTTCCAGCGTGTGTGTTCAGCCAGTTTCACTGCAACATCCAGTTGCTCTGCTGTGCAGCTGTGCACAGTGTGTGTGTGTTTGTGTGTGTGTGTGTGTTCTGCACGTGACAACATTATATTCATCTATATGTCAAACGTGTGTCCATCTATATGTGCTCAGTGTGTGTGTGTGTGTGTGTGTGTGTGTGTGTGCTGCAGCTGTGCCGTCATCCTTCACCTCGCTGACTGCTGGAGATGTTACTGCTGCTGTCAGGAGGTGACGGGAGCCATTTGGCGCTCTATTTGGCCTGTGGCAGCACGTTCACTGCAGGTGAGCTAATGTCAGGACGCTAAAGGCAGCGAGCTTTCCACCGCTTTCAGACTGTCCAAACAGCTGAGTTTTACTGCTGATGTCCATATTTTTCAGCTTTTCAGAGGCTTTAAGCTTTATCTTCAGCTGTTTACCTCTGGAACACCCAAAATAATTGAACAACCCTATTAGCATAAGTGTTACGGATAATTTTAGCTTTAAATAGGTACCCTGCTGACCGTCAGCACAGGAAATGTTCCTGAACTTCAAAACAATTTGTGCTGCATTTCTAAAAGCATCTGAGCACATGTAAACAGAGCTGCAGCCCAAAGTAAACTAGCTGCATTTTAAGTCTTTTGCACACATAAATTCAGCACGTCCATCCACCCTGCAGCTCCTAAATGCTCTCAAATAAGACAGCTGACAGTTTAATGAAGTCAGTTACGGCTAACATAAGGAGAATTGTAAAAGTAAAAGTTATCTGTGTGTGTGTGTGTGTGTGTGTGTGTCCACCTGTCCTCTGTATATCTTGCTGTCAGAGATACCCACATACCATAAGTGTGTGTGTGTTTGTGTGTGAATGTGGATGCCATGGGCTGTATGTTGGAAGCACACACACACACACACACACACACACACACATAGTATGTTTCCATCGTTTTGGGTCGACATCACATAGACTTACACTCATTTTCTGAACCCACGTCTTCACCTTAAAATGTAGTGATTTACATTATGGGGACTTGTGTTTTGTCCCCACAGTGCCATGAGTCGTTTGTTGTGGGTGAAGTATAGATGTACAGTCACAGGATGAGGGAACATCTGGAAGGAAAAAACTTGAAAAACAATCAGGGGAGGGATCAGAAGATAAAGGGAAACAGTTAAAGGCTAAAATATGTTGATTTTATGAGGTATTCTTACAAAAAGGTTTTCCATAGTTACTAAAAATGAACAAATCACAAATTTCTTTGCATTAAAGCTTCTTGGTGTGACAGCCACAATCCACTCAGAGGTGATCTGATCATCATTATTTAACAATAATCAGGACATTTTCATGAATTTTTCCTAAATGCAGAGGAATTAAATGTTTCTGCTGGAATGAAGTGAAGGTGAAGAGGAGGAGGAGGAGGAGGCATTCAACAAATGCCTTTCATCTTCTTGACTGGAGGGGTGTTAAACACACAAACACGGTGTGATTTGGTGGAATTTCGGGCTAATGGGAAAATGCCCTCCAGGAAAATGAGACAGTGGTCCGTGCTGGCGTGGGCACGTCGATACAAGACGCAGACACACAAGATCAGATATACGACCGAGACCAAGAAGACCACAGGGCAGTGTTGCACTCCTTCACGCTCCGCTTACTGTTCACACACACAGGTACAGGTACAGGTAGACTCACCTGTTGAAATGTAAGAAGCTGTTTTAGTGCTAAGGTGGAAGCGTTTATTGATGTAACCAGCTTAAAGTGGATTCACTCTCACTCACAGCGTTCCAGTTCATCAGAGCTGGACGGGTTGAGGTGAGAGCTCTGTGCAGACCGGTTCAGGCTCTCCCACACCAGCCTGGGAAAACCTTTTCTTTCCGGGCCTAGCTTTGTGCACAGGGGGCGTTGTCATGTTAAAACAGGCGAGGGTCTTCCCCAGAATGTTACCACAAACTTTGACAAGTGTCTGAAATATTATTGCTGGAGCGAAGTCTGACTCACAGGAAGTGGGCTGTTGGTATACGCCATCTCTACATTGAAATGACAACCGAGCTAGGCACCTACGTGCTGAAAATGACGAGTTTTTCACAAAGAGTTGGCTCTTTGGGCCATTTTGATGCCCTCCCAGCACTCTTTTCACCGTCACTTCATCCCGATCTAAGCGCTGCCCCAGACGCCTGAGATCAGCTTAAAGAAATACAAACAAGCCAGAGAGTTGTTTGCATTTCTAGCAGAATGGCTATCCAAGGCTAGCTCCAGCACTAAGACCTCATTAGCTGATATTTACAGGGCTGCAGTGTGAGTGGATGCCGACTGTGTGTTAGATGTGCTGAAGAGGCTGCTGCTGTCAGTGTGAAAAGGCCGTTAGCGTGCGCACACACACGACGCCAACCTCTCCAACCGTCAGTGTGTACTCACCCAGCCCACTGCTAACTCCCCCCCCCCCCCTCCGCAGACACACACACACACACACACACACACTCACACTGGAAGCCCACTTTCAGTTCTGTATTTGAGTTCCCATCAGCAGGGAAGGGTGGAGGAAGTGTGTGTCTGTCTGTGTGTGTGTGTGTGTGTGTGTGTGTGTGTGTGTGTGTGGGGGGGGGGGGGGGGGGGGGGGGGGTTGTGTGTGAGGACCAGTGTGGGGTCTCTGTGAAGTCTTCCTGTTTTCTGTAAAGACGCCTGTGTTTTCCTCTCAGTCTCAAAGAGTAAAGCTGTTGTTCTTCACAGCAACGAAAACACTTTCACGCTAACAAACTGCAGCCGAGGCAGCGAAGAGAGACAGAAAATGAAACATGCGAACATCCAGTCAACACGACGGAGTCTGGAGTCTGACGTCCAACCTCACAGCTCCACTAACATGACATGAACTGCTCATGAGGAGGAGCAGGTGTTGTCTGACAACCCTGACGTCGACTCTAAAGGTGCGAGCACCTGAACTGCACAGAGACGAGCAAAGGTTCGTTCACCTGTGCGTCACAATCCCTCGATCAGGACAGTGAGTGAATCAATACAGATCAATCTATCCATCAGCCGTATTTGTTAGCACTCCAGTTCTAGGGGCCTCACAGATTATTGCTAAATGCAATTTAAAATCAGGCAACAGAGACTGTGCAAAGTTACAGTTGTTCAATTATTAGTGAATATGAATAACATTTAAAATTTCCTAATGTTTGAATACAATCTGGGATTTAAACAAAGATGGAGGTATGAAGAAAGCAGGGGAACGGGATATTTGCATATTTGCGTCATGGTGCATGCTGTCTGTGCTGCATGTAGAGGAGGGGCTGTGAAAACAGCACAGGAGCATGTTTGTAAGAATAGAAACTGTCAAATTATAGCAACATCCTCAAAGTCAAAGTCAAAGTCAGCTTTATTGTCAATTCTGCAGTATGTACAAGACAAACAGAGAATCGAAATTGCGTTACTCTTCAACCCTTTGTGACAGGACATATATTAAAAAAAGAGATAAATAAAAACTGTACAATCTAAATAAAAACTGAACAAACTAAGTAAAAACTGTACAATCTAAACAATGAAACATTGAGAATGTAATAGTGCAAATGTAAACGGTAGTGCAAAAAGAATTAGCTTAACAACTGGTGGTGAATAAAGTGACTGTGTGTTGTTTTCCTGAGGTGAGGGGTTCACATCAGTGAGAGTTTGTAGAGTCCAGGGTGTGTGTGTGTGTGTGTGTGTGTGTTTGTGTTGGGGGGGGGGCAGCAGGGAGTTATAATCCTGTAGTATTTCACCCCTCATCGCATTTTTGCTGTTTTATTGAGGCTACTTTGTGACTTCTGGTGTTCCCTGAGGACGACCACCAGCGACTGGTGCATCATGTAACGTTCGGGGGTTTTCAGTAAAATAAGACAAGGGTCTGCTCAGGGTGGTGATGGAATGCAAGGGGAATACCCCCTCCCCTGGCTCCAGCACTGCCAGATGCAGAAAACAAAAGTGCAAAGAGTTCATAATTCTTGTTTCTTTTTAAGTGAAACTATCCTATAATTAAAAAGATTAGTTTTAATAAATATGAATGGAAGTTTGTAAGCTGATGATACTCCTGTGTTCAGGTATTTATGTGAATTTACAGCACCAGCAGCTAATCTCACTTTGTCATGTCACCCTGGAAGAACCCCTACTCACTAATACAGTTCTCTGATTGAAATGAATGAGGAGGCTGGGGTTTTAAGCTGCAGAGCTATTGTAAGTCTTGAGGGTCCATTAGCTGGTGCGCTAATGAGACAAGCTCAGAGAGGAGCTGACCCCCATGCGTTCCTGTTTTCAATACATAGACGGTAGACTTTACTCTTTCTTGTTGCAGAAACATTTCGCTCGCATGTTTTCTCAGTTTCCAGCTTCCTGGAGCACACAAAAATGTTTGACAGCTGAGGCCGGCTGTGTGCAGAGTAAACACACAGCTCGAAACCAAACAGCAGCACGTGAAGGAGGAGATGGGGACGCGCTGACCCTCCCTCACACTGGAAAGTTTACCTGCGACAGCAGCCACAATATTCCTCAAAGGATAAGGCTGCCATTGTAGTTTTCTTATTGTCAACAAATCCCATGAAAAGACCAAAACCTACAACGTTCTAGTGTCAATGCTTCCCTCCCCCGTCTGTTCCACTCAGTCTCAAGCTTATTGGTTCCTACTAAAGATGTAAATCTTTACAAACAGCTCACTGACCAATAATTTGTCCACATTCTAACCTATCCCTTAAAACCAAGTCTGAACCCTCAAACAGCCCTTTGAAGGTCTGTACGAACGACAAAACACGTCTTCCTCCCAAGGTCTGAAACTTAAATTGGTTGTCATAACGACAGCTGTGAAAGTACACACACACACACAAATTAAACCTATATGTAAGCTCTGCGTCAGGCTTCTATGTCATCCTGTCGGGGTTTATTTCTCCATAGGAACCTGCTCTCTCTGCATTGTCCCGCTTAGAACACGGCTTGCTACTAAAGCATTCTATAATGTGACATGAAATAGTGATTAAAACATATTTTATTGATTCAGAATGAACCTACTCTCGCCTGTCGCCTCTCTCACTGCGCAGCTCCTCTGAAAGTAAACACATACGTTGCCAAGCAACCGCCTCTCACTGTGCGCAGGCCGGCAGGCAGGATAACTTATTTCCTTACAGTTATACAGCAAAATCAATGTTAAATGTGGAGAAGTGACAGGATATCCCAGACCTGAGTGACACGTAGCTGGAGACAGAGTTTGATTTCCGGCTATTATTTGGAACCGATGGATAAAAGTCTCGCAGCAGCTGATTTAGGCGTTCAGCGTCATACATTAAAAATCTGTCCCCAGTTTTGTCTCCACTAAGCAGTCTTCTGGCACGTCGATCACCCATGCTGTGTTTTCCTTGGTGTTTATCTCTGTGTCCTCAAGTCTTTTGTGTCTTAATATCGCTCCTCCTGTCACTCCAGCGTTGTTTTTTACTTTTCTCGTCTTTTTTGCTGGGGACATGTCAATCTCCAGCCACACGTCAAGTGTTTTGTCCAAACAATTTAAAAGTAATGTCTGCAAAATGCTCCATGTTTTGCCACTCAAATCAGCTGGCGATTTGTTATTGAGCTCGGTACATTAACAGATTGCCCCTTTGGCCAATGACTGAGCAGGCGGTCGTCTGTCGAGAAATAAACACAGCTGAATTTTGCAGAATCAGAATTGAGAGTTTAAGAGTGCCACGTTCTGAAATGTGGTAACACATGGGTTAGAATTTCTCTTTCAAGCTCTCTTTCATTCCTTACGCTCCTATTGCTGCTGAAATTCGCTATTTTTCCTCTTTTCAATCCAAATATTTCAACCATCAGCGCATCTCGCCCCTCTACGGCTTTGCTATGAACACTTTTACCGGATGCCCTGCAGGCAGCTACGTCAAGTCACGTCAAAGCGCACAATAAGGAACAAGTTTATCTGCACAATGAAACTCTTCCTTTGTCTTCTACTCTGAAGGTCGTTTAACAAGGAAACAAGGCGTTAGAAATCTAAAATCTAAGAATAGAAATAAATATCATAGAGACACAGAAAATAAAGTACCATGAACACTATGCACAATATACAATTATACAGAATTAGTATATTAAGGTCTGTTAAGGTTGGTTGATAATACATAAAGTGATCAGGTTCAGTGAAGTGCAGCATGATTTCCCTGCATGAAACCATGTCAACAAGTCTTCCACATGTAAAGACGAAATGTGGAGGCTTGTCCACATCCCCTAGAATAAAACATGGAAGCGCTTTTTTGTTCTGACATCTCTGTCTTCTCTCTCAATCAGGACGCCATCTTCCCTCAGAAATCACCCTGAGAAATGAATCTGGTTTAGGATATATAAGTTTAGGCACAGACATGGTTTAGGGAAAAGTCACTCCGCCGCTCTGTGATCACTGGGACTCACTGAAACGACTGATCCTGATGTTCCTGTGATGACGCAGGATGACATCACCAAAACTGTCCAATGAACAAGTGGCCTGCCAGTCAATGTGACTTCATATGTGCAGCTTTTGTGCATTTGTAATCAGCTGGTGTGAATTTAGATGTGTCAAAGCAACCTTGATCATCCTTATGATGATGCTGAAAAAGTCCACTACATGACAACCTTCCACCAGGTCCTCCACAGACCTAAACCTGGATATAAATCGAACCCTAGAACCAAACCTCTCTTTCTTTCACACACTCAAACCACAGAGGAAAACAAGTCAGATGTCATGGGGGAAATTTCAAGAGTCTCAAGACTGTGCATTTGTTTTTCCACTCAAACTTACATGCAGAGCGGGACCTTCCCTCATTGTTCTCATTTACATGCACTCAGTAACCCACTTTCTATGAAAAAACAGACGTGTGTGTGTTAATAAATCATCAGGTCACAGTAACACTGTGGGGAATTACTTACATCTGGGGACACTTTAGTTGTTGCTTATGCTGTCATAAATATAAAATATTATGTAGAAATAGTTTTAGTTCTGTTTGGTTGATGAGGTGAATTGACAGACTTTCCATCACAGTGCTGCTTCAACTGCATTTGAGCTTTTCTTTACAGATTTTTACAGATTTTTGTGAGGTTGTCAGTTACAAATAATCCCTGAGCCTGCTGAAGACACGTACGGCTGCTATGGCTACAGATGTTCCACTGAAAAAGAACTTCAAGCACTATACAAATAGTTGTGAGGTGAAGCAGACGGGTTATGAAATGTATATGTATGTAGGTGGTCCGCACACATGGAAATGGATTTCAACAATCTGAACACAACACGACCGGCCAGCACACGTCACTGCTTTGCAGCTCGCGGATTTTGCGCTGTAGGTCGTCAGGCGCCTCAGCTGGTCCAACATTAAACGTCGCAGCAGATGTGTTGTTGAAAGACTGTTGTTCCTTTTGTTTGTTTTTTTATCTCCTGAAACCTCTCACCAAAGGCCTGAGGCAGTCCTGCACTTGCTCAAACAAAGCCTCACTTCGGTAGTGCCACGCATGTCTCAAGACAGCAATTCCTCCTTCGTATTAAACTTCAGAAACATCAAATGGCTTGATGCAGTGAAGTTGGAAATCTAGTTGCTTCCTTAGCTTGATCCTCTTCTTTCTGTCTGGCCTCTTAAGCATTTGATTCTGTGAGGTTGGCACTGTATGTTTTGCTTTGTGTTTATGTGTGTTTAATGTAACACTGTAATGCTGCTGTCTTGGCCAGGGCTCCCTTGAGAATTAGATTTTGTGATCTTAATGGGACTTAACTGGTAAAACATTTTATTATTTTATTTTATTATAGAAGTGCATTTGCTGAGAGAGAGAGAGAGAGAGAGAGAGATAAGAGAGAGAGAGAAAGTAGAGAGAGACAAAAAGAGAGAGAGAGGAAAGAGAGACAGAGGAAATAGCGAGATAAGAGAGAGATAAGAGAGAGAGAGATAAAAGTGAGAGATAAAAGTGTGAGAGAGAGATAAGAGAGAGAGATAAAAGTGTGAGAGAGAGATAAGAGAGAGAGAGATAAAAGTGAGAGAGAGAGATAAGAGAGAGAGATAAAAGTGTGAGAGAGAGATAAAAGAGAGAGAGAGAGATAAAACAGAGATGTCTATGTCTGTTCTATGTCACTTCTGTTTTTTCTTTGTCCAGGTTTATTTATTAAACTTAAATCATCTGACATGTTTTCATCCATCAGCACCTCATTGATCACACTTTCAACCACCTGACTACTGTTTCCTTTATTTTTGTTACTTTTCTTTTTCTCTGATTTCTCACTAGTGTGAACATTTCTTCTCTTTTCCACAGTGTTTTCAGTCACAGTCTGATCCTGATCTACACTCTGCTCCTTGTCCTGCATTTCTGCACCTGTTACCTGTCTTTTTTCAACAGACTGACCCACACCGAGCGAGTCCGACCGGCCCGCGAGCAGCTCCGCGGCCGATCCGGCAGCTCGACCCGCTTGCCGCTCCGCGGCCGACCCGGCCGCCGTACCCTAAGCCGCATCGGCCCGCTCCGCGGCCTCAGGGTAAGATCGAATCAAATGTCCCTTCGCACCACAACCGAAACATTTCATCGTCTCTGAGGTCGCAAACACGATGTAATTAAACCCTTCAACCCTAAAGCTGAAAGTCAGGTTCAGGTCTTTGGAGCTGTCTTTGAGAACCATGAACACCTGTCTCCCGTGACAGACTACGTGCTTCAGTTTCGGCGACTTACAGCCCAGCAGAAGCATCTTGATGCGGGAAACCAGCTGCTGTAACGCGCCAGCTCTTTCACCAGCTCTTCGTTTTTAATGAAAGGGGGGACGTTAGAAATTGTCTTTTTCGCTGGGTTCACCAGCGGCAGGACGGGGGTGAAACTTTCGTTTATTACAATGCCAGATTCAACCACTTTCTCCACCTTCGCCACGTCATCCAAAAAGATGACGATGGCGCCGTTCATCCGAGACGCGGACTTTATGCTTTCAAAGCCCACCACCTCTCCAACCGCACAGCTGACCTCCTCCAGCAAACAGCCAACATTCGGGATTAATTTCACCGCATGTGGCGTGTCGGCTTCTCCAGCACCACCTCACTGCTGACAACGGGCATAATGCCCGACTGACAAACCCCTACCACCAAACCAACCCCACCAACTCACACCAAAACCTACACCAGCACACTAACACATCCAAAAAACCTCAAAACAGAAAGAAAAAGAGTAAAGTTTGCACACTCACTTCCACACTCAGGCATGCGCTCAGAGAGCGAGAGAGAGAAAAGAGAGAGAGAAAAAGAGAGAGACATAGAGATAAAAGGCAGAGAGAGAGAGATAATATAGAGAGGTAAAAGAGAGAGAAAAAAGAGAGACACAGAGATAAAAGGCAGAGAGAGAGATAAAAGAGAGAGAGACATAGAGATAAAAGGCAGAGAGAGAGATAAAGGAGAGATAAAATAAAAGAGAGAGAGAGACACAAGAGAGAGATAGAGATAAAAGGCAGAGAGAGAGATAAAGGGCAGAGAGAGAGATCAAAGGCAGAGAGGGAGAGAGATAAAAGGCAGAGAGAGAGATCAAAGGCAGAGAGAGAGAGATCAAAGGCACAGAGAGATCAAAGGCAGAGAGAGAGAGATCAAAGGCTCATACCAGTGATGTCATAGTGATGTCATAAAGAACACCTATGTACACACATTTTATTCTTGAACTACACTGTATAAACTAAACTGTTCAATCACACAAATCACACAGAGAGAGCATCACATTTTCCCGTTGTAATTGAGTTTGACTTGAATTGTTCATTATGTTAGTTCTTGGCTTTATTGTGGGTACTCTGGTCACTGAAACGGCCAAGAGGCTCTACCAGTCATACTTTGGACAGAAGGAGGCAGGTGAAGATGAAGAATCCGACAGACAACCTGCTGGTTCCTCTTTAGGGTATCCGGAGGATTCATGTAGCAGCACGGAATCAGAGGAAAACACTGGTCTTTGCATGAACACTTGCAAATTTCAAAATGGATTTAATAATTGCTGGATGAACGCAATGACACAAGCTGCTGTACACCTGGCAGTTGTGAAAAAAAAATTAATGCACCAATGTCCAAAGGTTCTGGCAAAATCATCAACAACACCGATGTTTGCAGGGCTGTTTCTAGAAGCCCTTAAAAATCCTGGGAAGACTTTCCATCTAGAATGCATCCAAATGGCTTTGACAGAGTTAAGTGTAGTAATACCAACACTCAATCTTTACGAGTATAATGATCCACTTGATTTATTAGATCCTTTGTTGCTCTGGTTAGAGCAACACGGGGTGCAATCGATGATCAGGGACACAGAAATAAGCAGGTGTGAACGATGTAAAGTATCCACATCGACCACCTCAGTCGTGGGCACCACTTATTTTCTACCAATAGAAGGTGAAGACATTTCCTCTCTTCTCCAACTTGCTTTCTGTCCGAGCGTCAGAAAATGTAAGACGTGTGGATCCACCGTAGAGACACGCAGGGTCTGGAATAGACCGGACATTTTATCCCTTTATTTGCCTCGCCTGGATGATTTCAACAGAAAACTCGTGGCTCCATCTGGTTCTGTCGACATTCCTGTGGATGAGGACACAACACAGCCCTACAGACTGTCCTCTGTCATTTGTCACAGCTTTAACCACTATTGGACATATTTGTTTTTTGATGGTATGACCATCACAGCAAATGATGACCTTATATTCGTAGAATCAGAGCGCTTCCCAGATGACTTAAATGAGACAGGGATAATCTATCTCTATGAAAAGGTGAACATGCTCACCTGAGTGTCATCTGAATATTCAGAAAAGGCCACACCAGATGAAGCAAGAGAGGGCTCAAAGGACTTGAGCATGTATCCAACAACAGATCCTGCAGCTTTGGCAGCTTTCAGTTGCCTCTGTCCTGCCCTGGTTATGTGGGTTTACTCCGGGTGCTCCGGTTTCCTCCCACGCAATAAAATTGCAAAAAAAAACAAAAAAACAAAAACAATATCAATAAAACACAAATAAAAATGCAAATTAACTGAATAAGATATTTTCCTGTAGAAATTATTTGTATTTAATTTGTGTTTGCTACAATTAAACAAGAACTGAATCAACTGAATGTCAGATTTTCAAAATAAATTCATAGAGACCTTACAAAAATCACAAGCAGAATCAATGGTTTTAACTATTATTAGGGGTTAAAATACATCCAGCAGCAGAATTTCTTGACTTTTTATCTTTACCAGTTCAGTTCAGTTTTTTTTTTTTTTTTTTTTTGGTTGGGGGGGGGTCTTCCTGCTGGGCTTTGGTAGGAGCAGGTTTAGTTATTAGCAGATATTATATAAGGATAGTAATCAATACCTGTACCTTTCTTAATGTTACTAAACTTATTGATATAATTTTATCTTAATACCATAATCTTACGGTATAATATAGTATTTATTTTCTTTTTCAGTTGACTTTAAAGACTTGGTCTTGGGTCTGTTCAATCTTATTCACCTGAGCAAAATTAAAAATTAAATACAATTAAAAACTTGGCCTAAACATCAGCGTTTTAATGTGAGATCGAGGAAACGATAACAAGAAGACGAAGAATGAGTTTTCACCCGGACTCTTAAACTGAAAGCACCAGACTGGACGGAGCACCAGCTGCTGCTGTCCCCTCTTCTCTTCAGCGCACCATCATCCATCCTGCCCCCGTGGGTTTCTTAACAGGGTAAATATATTTTTGTAAAAGTCAGAATAAGGCTATGTGATTTTGTGTTGGATTAACATTTTATTGAGAACTTTATTTTGCCGAAAACGTCGAGTCAAAATTACGTGCTGCAAGCTAGCATAACGTTACGTTTCTTAGCTAAATTAGCAACGCTGTGTGGACAAAAGTTTGGCTTTTCTTTGGGACACGTTACTTAAAGTTGATTTGCTGGCTACAAGGGTCTGTTTTACCATTTGTTGTGGTACTCGTTTCAACAGAATAATTTAGGGAGACGCTTGTTATGCAGGTTGAGGCAAAAAGCTAAATAATAGCTTCTAATGTGTACTTATGTAATTTAGCTAGCAGTTAACATGTAAACAACATGTTTACAACATGTAATGTTATTGTAGGTCATAACGATGTCTGTCAAAGGCTGTCATTTATACGAATTCAGCAGTGTACTTCATCACTGAGGTGTATCAGGCTGTTCATCAAGCAGAGATTAATGCTTGCCACACTTTACCAATGCAGGAAGCCTTCTGCCGGTCAGTCAAGCAGAGCTCCTTGATCACTGCCCACTCCCCAGGCACGTCTTTGCTGACTCTTCATCATTCTATCCCACATTTTAGATTCATGTCATCCATCGGTGATGAAATAAGGGCCATCATCCTTAAGGCTTTATCCAATTTGTCTTAGGATTCTCAAAAACAGCTCATCGCAGCACCTGAAATCTCAGGTGTGGAATCAGCAGAGGGCCGTTTACAGTTTACACTCAGCTGACATTTGGAATGAACACAGAATGAGGTAGTGATTTGGGCTGGCCAGACTACACACAGTCCTACCAAAGGCAATTTCTATTATTGTACTGTAGCTTTAAGCCTGTTCATGATATGAGTTTGCATGCACGTATTGCCTGCTCCTTTTGGCACCCATCGTAAGGAATGGGGCTGTTCAGACTGGCCATGTCACTCTGTGTGGTGCGCTCATTGAGCAATGTGTCCTTCTCGAACTGCTCTTCTTAAGTTGGCAGCAGCTGACCTGATGTAATTATCAATCATTAACATAGTTTCTCAAAATTAAATCATTCTCTCATAATTATGAGACACAGGGGTGATTATCATGAAGACATCTTCATCTTTTATTCAATTAATGTGATAGGGTTCCATATTAAATGCAAATGATCTTTACTTACCACAGCTAATATCTTACGTACTGTCTATTATTTCATTTTAGCGACTGGCCAGAGGAAGGTGGTGTCAAAGAAGACAGGGAAGCTGGTCCACAAAAAGGCGACAACGGTGAATCCCTTTGTGGCCACTCTCCTAAAACATTTAATGGACTTTGAGTGGGGCTTTATTTAACCAGTATAGCTCAGCCCATCTGTCTCAGATGTCCAGGTTTCAAGAACCTGTTTGATATGTCTGCTTGTTGTTATGAAATCTGTGTAATGAATTTAACTTTTACATAGTGTTTTTTTAGCTGCTATGCAATCAATGCAGTGACTTTATCCAACTGTTAAGTTTGGGTGAAAGGAGGAAGGAGGAAGGAAAAAAAACAAGCAGTAAAGTTAAATGAAGTTGAACTGGCTGATTATTTGTTCTCTATGTTTTGCAAACAGTCAAACCACACCCTGTCAAATGTGCCCCGTGAGGACAAAACAGAGTTTAATAAATGTAATTTTAGCCATCTCTTGTCGTAGTTCAAGAAAAAACAACCAAGTAATGGTGTTTTTATGGATTTTATGGATACTGAAAATGTTTCGCTTTAATAAATGCCTATTATTAGTACGGCACATGCAGACGCAGCGGCTCGTAGCTCCCATGTAGATCCAGAAAGACGGATCCCCCTCCTCATGGACGGAGAAGTGGTGGAGCGTGTGGACAACATCATGTTCCTGGGCCTCCACATCACATCTGATCTCTCCTGGTCCATGAACACCTCCTGCCTGGTGAAGAAGGCGCAACAAAGGCTCTTCCTCCTCAGGAAACTGAAACGGGCTGGACTCTCCTCTCGGTTGCTCGTTAACTTCTACAGGGCCACAACTGAAAGCATCCTCTGCCTCAGTGTGACAGTGTGGTATGGCAGCTGCACGGCACAGGAGAGGAAACAACTGGCACGGGTGGTTAAAACTGCACAGGGCATCGTGGGCTGCCCCCTTCCTGACCTAGACTCTATATATGAAGGCCGGGTCAGGAAGAGGGCGAGATCCATCGCCACGGACCCCAGCCATTCATCATGTTTGTACCGCTTCCATCAGGAAAGCGGTACAGGAACATCCGCACCACCACTAACAGACTGAGGGACAGCTTCTTCCCCAGAGCTGTTAGAGCTATCACCCCCAACAGCCCCTCACTGCAGTGAGAGATTGTGAACCACTGCACACTGCACTTTGTCCACCTTCACCTCCACCTTCACCTTCACCTGCACCTTCTGTGTACTTAACATTTAAGTACACACACTCTTAACTAAATGGTCAGCCATTTGCATTCAGTATATATATTATAGTATATTTCAGCTGCTGTTGGTACATTTTATTGTTTATTGTTTTAGTACATTTTCATTTCTGTTATATTTTTATTGCATTTACACATATTTATACCGCATGTTAGTTCATTTTAATCTAGTATCTTTATTTTATTTTATTATCTTTCTTACTGTTTCTAAGATTGGGGTTGCAATGCAAATTTCATTGACATGTTATGCTCAGTGACAATAAATCAATCTTGAATCTTGAAATGCCTAATGTTGTAAGGCATGTTGTCTGAGTCATTTCAATTTAAAAAACCCTGAAATAATAATAATAATTATTATTATTATTTCAGGGTTTTTTAAATGTTAAACATTTGGATCACATTCTGCAGTATTTAACGTGATTTTACAGTAATAAGTTGTGACTTGAGAATAATATAGGAACTGTAAAATAACAGTATAATGGTGACCAAAGAGCTGACAGTATAATACTGTAATGTTTATTGTCTCTAAAGCACAGTACTGTAATATTTTTACAGTAATAAGCTGTTGTTGTAGATCACAGTAAGCACACTGGAGACAGTTTGAAGCTGGCAACTATGACTGCCAGTAGTTTTAGACCCCTCAACTCTCCATACTGGCAACACATGATGACAGTTTGCCCCTAAATGAGGCAGAATGATCCACTTCAAGCATCGTAAAAGATCCCAGGTGTCACAGTCTGTCGTGCTGCTGTTGGTCTCCATTCACCTGAGCTGTGAAAGTCACTTGACAGGGGCATGACGCTTCCTCGAGTGCAGTGATTTATCACAGAAACATCAGGTGTCATTCAGCTGGAGCTGGTCAGAAATCGCCTCCCTGGCGGTGCGTTCAGGGGCTTGTGGTAAAGCGGTCAGATTTCAGTTTATTCATTCATTACAAACCTATAGTAAGATCTAAGACTTTAAGGATATCCACCAGAACTGATATTTGAAAAAAGAAGAAGTTGTAGAAAGCCTGCTGTTGTTTCAAAAGTCCCTGATTCTGAAAATCTGATAAGTACCTCATCCCTGTTTGAGGCGAGCAGCTCAAGGCTACGTTAGCCACTATTAGCATAAGGCCGCGTTGACGCCAACTTTGGCTCTGCATGAAAGAAACTCTCATTCTCACTCATTTGAATGGAGTCGGTCTGGTGGTGCAGCTGGGGTGCCGATGCAGGGGGCTCCTACAAAAACATGCAGGGTCATCTGGCACTGGCCCGAACATGAGTTCCTGGTGAAGCGCTTTGTATGTATATATAATATCAAATTGAGTTTTTATCTGTATCAAATGGATTTGAGGTATATTCTCATTTTAAGGATGTTTTATTAAAATGGATGTGTTCACTGTCTTAAAAGGTCTATGAGTGAAATGTCGTGCATTACACAGCATCCTGGTCTGTAAAAATCTGATGAACTCAGTGGTAACGTTGCAGAAAGCCAACAGTTTTTTCACGATTTTATTTTCCTACGCACCTGTCTACAGGTGTGCATTACATCACACTTAACCCAGTTTCTCAGTTAATGAGATTTTAATTTGCTGCCTTGTGTGAAGCACCTGATTGACTTGATTTTTAAAACTTTAGAAATAAAAGGTTTTTATAGTTTATAGTTATTCTACAACTTCAGCAGTGTTGAAGTTGAATCAGCAGCGTGGATGGATTTATGTTCACTCTGATTTCAACTTAAAAAGTGTTTACTTGACAGTTGGCATGGCCGCAGTAACCTAACCTGGTTGCGGCTGCCTGCATGGAAACACGAGCCAGGTCAGAGTTTTAGGAAGCAGACCCAGCGGAGTCTCCTGCACCTCGCAGCTACGATCCAACGACACCGAAACAGAACAAAAGTGTGACACAAACAGTTAGCTGCTTCCTTTTGCATGCTAATGATGTGTGACAGTTTGACTCAGACCACTTTCACACGTTAGCGAGGAGATGGGAGGGTGGGAGGGGGTCAGCGGAGCAGAAGGTGAGAGGGGAGCTGCTACGACTGAAACGAGAGCAAACAGGAGGCGTAAACAAGGTGAAAACCTGCAGCCGCCACGTCTCAGCCGCATTTGCACATGAACACACTGACCCTGTGTCACATGATCCGCGGTCACACATTCACCCTGACACTGACTAATAACACTGCGTCAGAGCTGAGGCCTGCGACAGGCTTCATGACATCAAACACCCACGATGAAGGTGTTTCTTCTGAAGCTTTGCACCATTTGCTGAACATTATTAACACCTTGACATCAGATCAGCGAGGATACAGGAGCAGCAGTGAGGGACTCCAGTGCATTATATGAGACATGATCTCAGCTCTCTCTCCATTATCCTGTCACCCAGATCAATTAGCCATTTGCCCATTTGCTTTGTTCATGCCAGAAGCATGCATCCACTCCCCTAAATCTAGTCTGACAATACTAGCTTGTTAAAATTGGCTTAAAGCTAACAGATACTGCTCGCTAGCTGCTCAGATGAGGTGGGCGCCGTTAATGTTTACATACCGTGCTGTCAAGAGCATGAGCCTCTCATCCATGAGTAGATGCAGGCTTTCACATTTCTCTATGAAACTGCTCAAAACAAGGTTTGTGGATTATGTTGAGTAACTAAATCATGATTTCTGGAAAGAGTTTTTCACTACTTATTTATTCTTAATGTTTTTGCCGCTTCAAGCAACACATGCCGAGTGCCAGCATCTCTGCAGCCAACATCAGCTCAGTATTAAAGTGGGGGAAAAAAGGGATTTTTGGGGTGAACTGTGCCTTTAAGATTTCCATTCATCAGAAGCAAAGGGTCCAAACCTGAAAAAAAACAGCCCCAGACCACAAGTACCAAAAATATGTCGTCAGTAAACATCCAAAAATCTGCCAGTGAACATATTCTAGGGATTTGTAGAATCGTCCAGTATTAAAGTTTGTCTGTATTGTGTTGAAACTGATCTGTAGTAGAGGGAGAACTGCACCATGCAGTAAAGAAAAAGTGAGGCAAGCAGCAATTTTATGTTTGATTTAAAAAAAAAAAACATTATTATGAATATTATGCAGCCACCAAATCATAAAATCATCATATTTCACTTTTCATAAAGTCGGGAACATCTTTAATCTGCACAGTTTAGTAAATTCCGCTGCTGGTCTGTAGTTTGAGTGTGAAGCAGGCTGGCAGCAAATTACATCCATTTTCTCTGCGTGAAACTCGTTTAACAAGAACAGCAACACACAGAGAGACGAAGAAACGCACACACACACGGTCGCAGGTCGGCAAACAGACGCACATTTAGACTTTCCCGGCTTCCCCGCTGGCTGTGCACACGCACGGCGCCGGCAGGATCTCGTGCTTGTGACTGAGCTCTGATATAATAGCCTGATTATTTTAGCGTGACTCTCACAGCCAGTGACGTGGAGACAGGAAACGCACCGTCAGAGCTGGCTGGCGGCCCTCGGGGGAGCTCCTGGCCAGGCACCAGAGTGAAGGCTTCTGGGTAATGGGTTACAGATGAGGGTGATGTAGGGCAGCTGCGTCAGCATTGGAACAAGCTAGAAGGGCTGCACACTTACCGGCTGTTGAGTCACATCCAGGCTCGGCAGATTTAACATTTCATCGTGAACACATGATGATGAAGATGACGGCTGAGAACAGCTGCCTCACGCCGACTGTCCGAAAGATGAACTGCTGCGATTCAATCGTACAGTTACTGCTGTTCAGACAGAAACCCGAGAGAGAGAGTTGTGACTTCAGTGAGCTCGCTGGTAGCACAGAGAGGAAATCCCTGAGAAAATCAATATTTTACGCAACTTTTATCTGCTGAGCGCGAAGGTCAGCAGGCAAACTCATGAGCTTGACAGCACAGCCAACGGTTAGTGTGACCGGTTTGAACTCTGAAGGTCGGCTGGGCTGTTTGAGCTTCGACACCAGAAGGGCTCATGGGAAATTTTGGTCACCTATTAAAAAAATCCTCACCAAATGTTGCAGGATAAAGAGTCGTTCAGTCAAATATCCTCTCCTGCTGCACACAAAGTGTTTTCTTCCAAATCATAGTTTTTATTTACTCGTGAAGCACTTTCCTACAAGACATTTTCAGTTTCAGAGGAGCTGTAGGTTTCTTGCACCAAAGCCAGAAACTTTCTGTAAAGTGGTGCTAGCACAGTTAGCTGTTTAGCTTAGCTTTACCTTAGCAACACATGCTACACATTCAGTAACATCACTGAGTGGAGCACAGCGAGAATAAGGAAATTATTACAGCTGCTAGTACGGTCAGCTGTCTGTGGCACATACCTGCATTTATTTAGCTACGTGTGAATCACATCGTACTGCAGGGATGGCTAACGATTAGCCAACTTTAAATGAAGAAATCAGCAGCTAAGTGCTAACTGTGCAAGCCTCAAACAGAAGTTTTGTATTCAGCCATGTTGTCTGGAGCACTTCTGTTACACATCCGCATTTACAATGCTACATAGAGCTAAGTGCTAACCGAGCTAGCGGCAATTGCTTGGCCATATGCAATGTTAATTTAAACACAAGATACTTGTGCTCAAAAAGAGGATTCATTCTCAGTGAAGAACCTTGAACCCCTAATCTGCCTCTATACCTGCCAAAGAGCAGTGATTCCTAACACGTCTCTGGGGGTCATCAGGTGGATACCTCCCTTCAACGGTGTTTCGCCTACTTAGTCCCACGACACCTCCAGGACGCTAGGCGGTGAACTCCGGCGTCTCAGAGTCACCTCCCCAGTGCCAGTTCACACTGCTCCTACACAATCCAAACAGCACTGCCACGTTCAACTGACCCAGGCCTGTTTAGGAGATGCTCCAGGTAGTGGCCAGTACTGATGCTAACATTTAGCTAATGCTAATGCTAACCGCTAACTGCTAAGAAGAACAGAAGAAGACAATACAGCTAGATTCACCTATACTGTTAATGTTAACTGCTAGATGCCAATGCTAACTGCTAAGATACTATCATACTACCACCGCTTTAGCTATTGTTAGCTGCTACAATGCTACAACAGGCCTAGATGCCACATGTAACTGCCGAGTGCCGCACTACCATCATCTACCCCTGCCTCTCACCAACTGCACCAATAAAAGTGGGGTGTGGGGATGCAGACCCTGCTTCGGGTAGGGGGTAGAAAGTTTAGAGGGTGCTGAAGGTGGAGGCCTAATCCACAGACTAGATTTAACAATGCAAATTTCATTGATATGTCATGCTCAATGACAATAAAGAAATCTTGAATCTTGAATATTTTGTTGTATTCTGTTTAAAACCTGATGGCCTGGAGTAGTTTGAGAAGTTTCTCTGACACATTTTTGGACACGGCTCACTGGAATCCGTCATAACTGCAGTAGATCCAGCTCAGTACAGCAGCATCCGTCCATGACGGAGTGAGTTTCAGGGCCATCCTGTCTGAATGTGGCTTGGGCTGAGTTGTTTCATAACCAGAGAACTGTGAGCTCTGTCATTATTTCCCACACAGCTGGAAAATAAAACAAACTCGAGCCTTGCAGCTCTTTTCTCTCCCTCTGCGATTTCTCAGTTCCTTCATCTTCTCCGTCTTTCCTCGCCTCTCTCCACGTCTAGCCTCTCTCTCTCTCTGCCCCCCCCCCCCACCGTGATGTGTCCGATCAGAATGAATGAGTCACAATATTTGGGTCACTGAACCACATGAGAAGCAAACACAGTCAGCTACTGTACAACGCCCACACACAAACACACTTTAAAGCGACACCCCACCCAAGATCGAATAAATCAAACATCTCGTGTCACTGGAGCTTTCAGCAAACAAACCTATATTTCATTTCATTCCTGGGGACTACTTTCAGCGGTGGATGAATCCAGAGTCGGTGCTGTAGTGGTGAACTACAGCAGGATGTCAACATGTCATCCGGTGCAACCATGTGACTCACTGACGTGTTTCATCAGTGGCTTCATGGATCACAGCGTCGCTCCAGGATTTCTCAGATATGGAGGTGAAGTGATCGCTGACTTCACTATAAACCTGAATGATGCAGTTATCTTAATGCGAGAAGCAATAAGGCAATAAGAGATAAAGACTAATAGCCTGTAAATTAAAATGTAAACACAAACACCTCAGCTGGTGCCAAGTTTTAGCAAAGCTCCGCCTCCTCACCTCCTTCCACCAGCTGCATGTTTTTAACAGAGAGAGCAGGCTAATGATGTCCGTGTGTGTGTGTGTGTGTTTGTGTGTATTTAGCTCAGCTATTATCAGGCCTCTCCCTGCGCTCTTTCATAAAACAACAAATCTAATCTGTGGCTCGCTGATGAAAAGGCTTTTATGGAATCTGGACCGATCTGTTAGCTGCTATCTGACACACCTGACAGTCACATCCACCTACCTTGACCTACATAGCTGCACACACACACACACACACACACACACACACACACACACACACAGTGCAGCTATCATCATATTACTCATTACAACACTTCCCTGATTGACAGTCTTTTTCAAAGCCTAAAATAAACTGATCCTAACCTTCATCTACATGAGACAAACACCTTTTTTATGTTGCTGTAACTCTGTGGAAAAGTTTCATTTGAAAAGTTTAATTGCAAAATAAAGCTTGAACCAATCACAGGGCTGAGAGATTAATCAAATTTCATTTTCAATCATGATGTTGCCTTCCAACGATTATGAAATCAAGATGATACAATGATTGTTCTGTTTCGCAATGAAGCTCTTGTTTTGTCTTGTGTTATAAATCAAGCACACCCTTTTATTGTTATTATTTTATTAATGATATTTAAAGTTTAAGGAAGTCCAATGATAAAAACTGTTTTTCAATAAATGCATGATGCTTCAAAAGTCGTGATCTCAATATCGACCAAAAGAATCATAATTATGATTTTTGCCGTAATCAGCAGCCCTGCTTTTAAATCTCCACTTAAAGGATAATTTCAACAGGTATGCAGGTCATTATTTTCCCTGTTGCATGCAAGATGATTAAAAATGTTTTAAATAAAAAAATTCTCAGAACTGTGGATTCATTCACAGCATGAATCCACAGTTGGCTCGCCAACAATGAAAGATAAACATAGCTTTTAATAGCTCCTGTCAACCAAAACCCAGCCGGCAGATCAGCATTTCTTTTGCAGTTCGCCTTGTAAATGCAAAGGATCTTGCACCTCTATTTTAAATGATATTTCTTCAAGGAAAATGTGTTATCGCTACTGTATGTTATTGATGAAGCTTAGAATCGACCACTTTAACGATTAAATCAACTGGAAATGAGGAAAAATCTGAACTCTGAAGTTCTGGCTGTTGAACTGGTGAGGCAACATTTTTCCAGAAGTGGATTTAAAAGGAACACCTGCGCCGCACAGGAACAAGATAACACATAAACTCTGGAGAGTACTACACACACACACACACACACACACACGCATGCGCGCGCACACACACACCTGACTGGCACATGTTCACCTGCTCCACATGCTCACTTGGACACATGGACTGAGTTCAGGTTGCACAATGCTTCTACCTGCTGCAGCCTCACACTTTGCCCTGAGAAAACATTCACATATCTCTACACCTGGGAGGGGCCGCCCAGGGTGACAGGTGTGCGAAGGAAAGCATTTTTTGCACAGAATGAGAATGACTGTGGATTTCTCATGCTCTCATGTGAGGATGTGGAGTTTAAACTGACTGAAAATTGAAAATCTCGAGGCTCTAATGTCCTGCCAGTGAGGCTGCTGGCATCGATTGATCATATTCTTGTTCTGTAACCACACTGCAAATAGAAGCAGCAGAGAAGGATGCTGCCTGTAGTGAGTGCAAAGACAGTGGTAGAGGTTAATGAGAGTATTCAGAAGCAGCACTATTTACAAATTGTGGAATGTTAGCCTGCTAGCCATGCTAGCTCCTGCAGTTTATGCTTATAAGGCTCCAATTTTCATTTCCCGTTCCGCCTGTTTTTCAACACATTAAACAAGTTTTGCCCTCCAAAATCACACCTGAACATTACAGTGGAGTTGTGCCAAGAAGGCATCACTTTCATCACCTGGTGAGGACAGGAGAAATTATTAGGAAGCGCCTGCACACCCAAGCAGGTGTTTTTAGGTCTTCTCGATGATTAAATCACTGCTCACATCGAAGATGGGTGAAAACTTTGCTTGGAACTACATAGTCCACTATCTAAATTAATCAAGTGTTGAAGTTTGCACCTGCAACAGGAGATTCTTGGAGATTTAAATCAGGCACTGCACTCCTATACAGTCCTCAGAGGAGGTCTAATTAGTCAAAATAAATAAAAAGGGGCTGTGAGGATGTACCATGTAATGCCACATTTAAACAGACATTAACACTGAAAAACACAACCACTCATTGTACTTGATCCTAGCTCAACTTTTGCCGCAGTGACGTTCTGCAATTCACTCCATCGGCCAATAAAAGACGTGCAAGCACAAATTCCTGCTACTTGCACAAATCATGGATAAAATAATGTGCCCCTGTGGTAACTTGTTAGAGTTGTTAAAGGGGGACTGCACTAATTTGACACATCACTGCTAGCATAACACAACAAATGACATAACAAATCTCTGGCCAAACGATGGGCGGGCTCGTTGCATTGTGGGTACTGTGCCAGGTTTTGAGAAGGAGGGAGAATGTGTAGAATAACAATGAAAGGTAAGTTATGGTTCAGCTACTTTCTGTTTTAAACTGAGCGTCGTGAATCTGACAGTGCTATAGGAGTGAATGCTAATTTGGTGGAGTACTCCTTTAAATACCGTCTGAAAGTGTTACAAACCTCTGTGCACTGTTTGGCATCTGATACTCATGGACCTGTTACTCAAACTGGACTTCAGGGATCACCTTTCATCCACCGGTGCCTCTTATGTTTGTTTACTCACTGCTGGTTTTGGTGCAGTAATCTTGTTACTGTGACGTGCTACATAGTAACGCATTACTGCCCTGCAAATAGAGACGCGAAAAAGCCCAAAGCCTCCCTCTTAAACCAAACTTTGTTCAGATTGTTAATGCAACATTAAGTTTGTATTCTCAGTTCGTCTTTGATTTAAGCATTTGTTCCCAAACGAAAAGGTGAAGCCTTTAATATGTAGGCACTTCCATATTTATTGATCCCATTCCATTAAATCCTGTCAAGAGCTTTGTAGCTCAGCTGTAGTAAGAGCTCCATTATATTGCTTGTTTTCATGTGTATGTTTCAAATTAACCTCCAAAGTTGTATAATTGTCCAGTTAAAATGTGTGAAACATGGTATAATTTTCCCTGTCTTCATCTATCTATAAAATCACACTATATACTACTGTGTGTGTGTGTGCATCAAATAAAACCACAGACTTCCCTACTCTCATTCATTCTTTAATTACGTCAATATTAAAAAAAAAGTGCTGCTTGTAAAGAATAACATTTCTTTTAAATCCTCGAATTCAAATGAACAAGAAAAAAAAGACTAAAATAATTTATGATACAATAACAAAAATATTTACATTTGTTTAAAAAAATCTGTACAATATACCAGAAAAAGAAACATTACAGGCCAGACTGAAGCCAGGTGGAGGTAGGTTGTATCATGCTAAGAAAAGAAAACAAAAAAATCATCCCTGCTGTCAGGTTAAAACCTCTGAATCTTTACTTCAGGAGGCAGTTCTCTGTGACTGGGAACCTCTAGAAAACGAAAAAAATAACAAATAATGTGAGGTGTTTGGAAGAAAAACCAAGAAGCTAAAGCTTCCCTGAAAAAACACTAGCTCGCGTTAGAAGCAGGCGAGGTTTTAACCAGACAGCGACATCATCAAAGGGAACAAGGCGTCCTGAACAGAATGCATTTCAAGGCAGAACAGGTTTCACACCACTAAAAACACCTCTATTCTCATTATTCCTACCGACCAGGGTCTGTTCAAGTACACTCAGACTAAAGGAGGAAGAAGAAAAAACAAGAAGCATTTTAAGACATTTGACACAAATAAGCAAATGTTTCCCATTTGCACATTCAATTGCAAACAGCACATTAATGGATAACATTGGCGATAATTGGTATTTAGAGTAAAACTGCATTCAGTTAAACATCCGACCCCATTACTTATATTTCAAACTCAAGATCCAGATTTACCTTTTACGTTTATATATTTAACATTAAAATATTCATTGATGTCACTGCGCTCTTCGGCAGCTACTTTGGGTCCATGTGATCAATTGGGTTCAAAACTGCGAAGGGCCGCCAATCTGGAGCTGAATTACAGTATAATTCGACATCATCCTCATAATGTGATGAAGCTCAACTGCTTTTTAGTTTCAGGGAAATTCAATCATGACTTAACCTGTAGTTCATTTAGATGCTGAGGGACAATCTCAGAAATCTTTACCAGTTTGTTCAACGAGGGCCACTGACCAATGAATCACATTTAAGCACTTTCCACTGGATTAATGGTAAATATGTCAACTGCCTTTCTTAATTTACACTTAGCAAAGAGGCTGCTCTACGAGCAACAGAACTAAATGTCACAGTATCGCTGCTGGTGCAGCTTCCTCCAACCAGAACCATTAAATATGTCAGGACACCATCTGTCTGTCGCTCTGTTACAGACATGCAACCGCTATCCAGAGGTTTTCCATCCCAACTTTGGCTGATTTGCTACAATAGCAAAGCTCAGGGTTCAGTTTACCTCCCAGCTCAGTCTCCTCAAAACCTGAATGCTGATTAATATGGCTACCTTTGAGTGAACGGTTTATTAATGACAAATACTTAAATACACAAAGCAACTTCTACTTCTTTAACTAGAAAACACACACATACTCTGAAGTGAGTGTGCTGGCGGTGAGCTGAACCGAGGCTGAGCGTTGTTATGTGTACAGTATCAGACCTGGTCTATACAGTACTGTCATGACACCCATTAACCTGATAACAGAGTGTTGTTGGGCCCAAGGGTCCGCCTGAGGCCAAACAGGGCTGAGAGCACACTGAAAAACCCCTTAACTGATCATAGCATCAGATTTGGAATTTAACTGGAATTGACAGAAGTGCAGTTGGCCAAATAACTCCAAAGCCACCATCACACACCTGTCAGAGTGGAGGGATCACTGGTTAGTATGGCTATAAGACATCCTGAAAAACACAATATTCAAGTTTCATTCAACTACTGAGCTGATGTGGTTTCAAGGTTATTTGACCCAACAGGCGCTTCTGTGTAATATTCACATGTGCCATTTGGCATCCCCGAATGGGACGAAACAAAGAAACGGAAGATAACAAAGGGTATTGTTCTCGTCTTTCAGTGTGCGTCCAGCCAAACTCAAAAAAAAAAACATAATAAAAATCTGCTCGCTCCACCTTCGTTTCCACTTTAAAAACACCCTACGCTCTACAACAGTCAGCAGTCAAGGCATGAGAATGATTAATTCTGAGGCAATGAGTGTGTTGTGTTTGTCAATGACAATAATTGAAAATATGAGTCTATACAGTCCAGAGTTATTGTTACCATAAAGTCCTTGAAATGTCAAACTTTGTGCGCTCTTTTCAGCATGGCTACACGGCACCTTGTGTCCCACCCATCCCTCTGTCTTTGTACAAAGTCTCTTCCCTTGTCCACCCTCGCCCCTCCCCAACATTGTCTCTAACACCTAAAAAAGCAGCCCATGGTTTGGTCCATTAGCTGCGAAGCTGCTCCAGCCTGGCTTTCAGCTCTTCCTGTTTGGCTCTAAGTCTGTCCCTCTTGGACTTCAGTCTGTGTCCCTCGTCCTCCAGGCCGTAGATGCAGTCTCTGGCCTTCTTCAGGATCACCACCTTGGATGCCTTGTCGTTGTGCGACAGCTCTGGGACGTTGTCGCGCAGGCGCACGAAGCAGTTCTTCAGCTCGTTGCGCCGCTGCCGTTCCATCACATTGTGTGTCCGCCGTCGCTCCTCCTCGTCCTCGGTCTCTGTCGAGTTCCGAGACGAGTGGTGGTGGTGGTGGTGGTACCGCGACGAGGAAGACGACGAAGAGGACGAGCTGCGAGAAGAGTGGTGGAAGCGCGATGAGCTGTCGCTGCCTCTCGAGCGCTTGTGGGATGAGGAAGAGGATGACGGCGGCGGTGACGCAGGACAGGGCGCGGCATAGTTGTGTTGCATCTGGATCTCAAAGTGGTGGCGCTGGAGAGCTCGCTGCTCCTCTTCCTGCTTCTGCTGACGGGCAGACAGGTCAGCCAATGAGGGCAGAGGGGATGGGCTGGATGAGCAGCGCACTACCGTCACCACGTCGATCTCCTCCTCTGTAGAGAGAAGAAAGGCGAGGAAGGTTAGTTTTCTGGCACAACCTTGTTTTCTGACCCTTGTGGTAACTTTATCTGCTCTCTGAAGGCGTGACGACATTTCAGAAGGGCGCTGACACCAAAAACACGAGTGTAGACACTGTACACAACACACCAATGTGGGTTTGTTCACACACACACACACAGTAGTGAAAATCATTCCCTCTACTGTAAACAACCATAAACGTGCAGAAGCTTACAGCTGTTACAACAAGCTGTGACTCTGTTAATGAGTGAAGGCAGCTCCAGATTACAGCAACAGGTAAAGGTATAAACAGTCGTTACAGTTTGGTGCTCTGAAAGTATTTCAAGTGAAATTGGAAGCAGGAAACGCTATTCACCATTTAAATGAGTAGGTATGTTTATTTTTTCAAAAATTAAAATTACAACAAAAATCCAAACATTTTTTTTAATTAACAAATATACACAAAGGCTGACGGGTCAATAAAAATTCAACAAATGTGGGTCTGCCTCTGGTTTACAGTCAGGGGTGCCAGAGGGCTCGAGTCGGTACAATGACTCATTACGAGTTAATGGATGAAGCCACAACTGTTACCGCTGAACATGAGTCACACACAGACACACACACAGTCAATCCTCCCTCCTAAAAGCTCTCATTTACTCATGTCAGTCAACAGCCAGTGAAACCCCACCCACGCCTCAATCACATCCTTAAGGCTCCTGCAGATTACAGGTGGGCGGACGGCATCCAGATAAGCCGAGTGCAAAGAACAATTTGGGCTCGGTGCCACTAAACATTAACAGCGAATTATCAATGAAATGCCGGCGACAAGCGTTTATACTGATAAACTGCACAATGATGAGGCAGGATTGAGATAAAGGCTGATATGACAATCAGAGCTAAAACATCCATAAAACTATTTTAAAGGCGGCATTTTATTGATCCTGATTAATCCTGACTGACTCTAAAAGACTCACAACAACAGGTGCAAACATTCTGGCCCAGCTTTCATCATATGAGTTAAAATCATGAATGTGTGAAATGATGATGAGGTCTGAACTCACCAGAGTCGCTGGATGAATAGGTGGACAGCTCGCCACCGGTTGAGCCGTAGTCTGACGTGGCTTCGCTGGGCTCCTGAGTTTCCATCAGGTTCTGGCAGTCCAGTGTGGAGCCGGCAATCTCCTCGAAGATGCTGGTGTTGATGTCAGACAGCAGGGGGCTGGAGCCGAGCACTGAAGAGACCAGCTTCTCCTCCAGGCTCTTGTCCGCTGCCAGGCACTGCCACAGGCAGTCCTCGCCGTTCTCCTCCAGGGGGGAGCAGGGCTGGCTGAGCTCGCCCTCCTTATCAGCAGCATCGGGGCGGAAGAAGTCGTAGTTCCAGTTGAGTTGCATGTCGTGATCCTCCAGCAGGATGTCCGACACGTAGCTCAGCTGGTCCTCCTTGGACAGGGGCTTGCTGCCGCCAACCCCGGCCTTCATGGGGGGGGACTGCGGCGGTGTTGGCAGCGACTGGAGGTCCTTCATCAAACTTTGGCAGAACTCATCGTCAAACAGCAGCGGCTCTGAGTAAAGCCAGTCCTGCGACTGAGCGAAGCTTTGCAACATGTTGGAAGGCAGAATCTGGGAGAACAACAACAAAAACCAGGACAAAAAGAATAAAATCAGAGAGGTAGCGGAGCTTATTTGGTTTAAATCCACAGAGGATGAGCCAGTAGTGTGTTCAAAGCAGCGGCGACAGTGTTGAATGGGTAAATCCCAGCAGCAGCACCAACACGTGTTGTAGTGAAAGTTTAAACCAGTTCCTCCACACTGAGACCCCGAACAACAGCGTGCCACCTTATATCTGTGTTTACATCACTGAAGCCCCGCCCCGCTCCTCCGGGGAGGCCGTAAATCACCCAAAAAGATTCAACACCCCCTCCCCATGACATCATAGGAACAGCTGGGAGAGACAGGAGCAGAAACTTAACACCTCTTCCACTCGATTTACATCTTTCCTTCTCAGAACTTCATTAAAAAAAACCCCGAAAATTAAGCCCGGCTGCCCCGCTGGCTCGGAAAAGAAAACGTTTACAGAGACAATGGGTCGCTTTTGTTTCTCCTGCTTTTCCACTTAAAAACCTCTCACACGCATGAACACTTCGGTTTCCCGGCAGGAAATCAGGACAATCTCACAGCTTCTTCCAGAGAATAAAAAAACCTGCTTTTCTTAGCACAAAGCCCGAGGAGCGCTGATGATCATTAAAAAGCTCAGCGGATCATGTATGTTAACACTAACCAGTCTGGACACGCTGGTTTCCTGCTGCTTTCAGCAAACAATTCACAATAAAAACTTAAAATTTTACTGCAAAATGCTTTAAAATCGTCGGATTAAACAAGCATAGCTAAAAGCATCAGGGTGGGAAGCACTCCTGTGAGTTTGGGGTGAATTCCTGTAATAATCCTATGGAGACTTATGGTATGTGCATGTATAGCAGACTGTGTGGGAGAACAAAGCAGCAGTGTGTGTGGCGCAGACAGCCTCTGTGAGTTAAAGGCTGCCTTTCTTTACCATCACAGCCTGGGAAACCGGAGCCAACACTTAAATACAGAGCAGTGACAAGACAGAAAATAATTCAAGTTAAGTACTTAATAGTGTTTCTGATGCCATTTTCTTTACTCTACATAACACTAAACGACTGTTTACTACATATGAATGCATGTCATTATCTAAAACTACCGGCAACTAAGTGCAGCGCGTGCACTGAAGCAGGCTAGGCGGAGCGTCTAAAATATACACATTTCTAAATGAGGTTTTGAATGCAGATTGCTGAAGCTTCAGTCTTTGCCGTTAGGTCGCGCTGACTGAGTGCTCCTGCACCAGACTCCGAATCTATTAGATCTGAACACCATGTGAACATATAAAATAATTTATAAAAAAAAACCTCAACATGCAGAAAACCACACATCTAGTCCTAAAACGCAGTATTTTTCTGTGTGAAAGAAGTCAGTGAATGCACCAGAAGTGCTTCAGAGAGCTAAAAGGTGAACCCGCTGAAAGGGTCATTTAAACCCCGCATGGGTTGAGCAACGCCGTGTTCCCACGTGAAACCGGCATTTCCTTTTCCTTTAATTTCCCACTTACAACTACATGAAGCACAAAATTACAACGACGAAATGCACAAAAGCACAACTGAACGTCGCGCCGTGAGATGACTTGAACGGGCCGTGCATGATTCTGATTAAATCTGATAACCCAAATTCACCCCCGGGCAGCTGCCTTACCTTCAACTGTCCTCACAGAAGTGGAATTCAGAATGACGAAAAAGCGAGAAAACGTCCTAAATTTCCAGTAAAGTCCACCGGGAGAGACGTCAAACTAGAATTGTCTGCTGACGTGAAATTTTCTGCGTGTAAAATTAAAGTTGCAGCACGGCAGCATGGTGTTTATCTCCGACCGGACTCCTTCTCCTCCTCCGTTACGGGCAGACAGAGTACGTGTGGGTGTGGCTGCCGGGGTCGCGAGGATTATATCGCTGCTACTCGCACGTGTCCTTCCACCGCGACCAAAAACGCGCCAAAACGCTAAAACCGAGAAGGGGTTGTTCAAGGCAACCGAACCCACCGTGTTTTTATCCACCGTCAGCTTCGGTTTCGATCAAGTTCAGGCGGAAAAAACGGGGGCGACGGCGATTGTGGTTAATTTGGCGTTGAAATGCGGGTCTATGTTGTCTCGCCCGCGGAGTGATATCGCACAGGCTGGGATTCCAGGAAAATGGTGGCGGGTAAAAGTTGGGACAGAACACACGTGGATTGTGGAGAGATGCCGGGTGTCTCACTGCCTGTCTCGCTGCCTGTCTGCCTGTCTGTCTCGCCTCAGGGCGATGAGATGGAGCAACAAAGAGGAGGGAGTTATTGGAAATTCTATCAGTTGTCATTTGAAAGGTGCAATCAGAAAAATAATTAAAAAGTGAGCGATGCATTCAGGGCCAGTAGTAAGCGCTCAGATATTATTCAACGCGCAGAAAATAAATTCCTCCGTCATGAACGGGGAATCCGGTGGGCACAGCAAGCCGGTTTGGTATTTTTACTGCATGCTGGAGGCAGGGAGCTTACAGTACGTCTTCTCTGGCTCTTTACCTTTAATTGTAGTATTATGACAGGGAGACAGACAGGCAGGCAGACAGGCTGAATGCTTTCAGAGCCACGTTGTCCTCAAATTCCAACTCTTGCAAGGGTGTTTCACCATCCAACCATCCATCCCCAACTCCTCCTCCTCTTACTACTACTACTGCAAATACTACAGCTACAACCACAAACTGTCTCATCTGTCCACTTTGCTTTTAAACAAAAGCAGTCTCAACTGCACTTTCAGCTTATGCACAATTAAGCTTTCAGACACAAGTTTGCTAATATTTATAGAATATTGTGCATGTGCATATAGGGTTTATTTTTTGAAATTGGAACTTTATGCAATTGACAGGTCTTTTGCAGCCATGTTAAATAATAAAAAAACTGAAACAAAATGCAAAATGAATCTCACATGGTCACATGAAATTATCACCGATAAAAAAAATAATAAGTAATAGTAAGTGGGTGATGTATGTGCAGAGATGAATGAACTCCACACAGCCCCACACTCAGATACCGCAGCCCCCCCTCCGCAATCTCCGCCCCATGTCGTTCCTCTCGTGCGCTGCACGTTACATAACGGACAAGGATTCGCCGGTACACGTGCAGAGGCGCGGGCCAATCAGAGTGCGAGTCAGCCTCGGTTCACGTGAGTTCTCAGCAAGGACTCTTGTAATCGGAGCCCACCGTTCTCATACCGACTACGTTCACTTCTGCAATACGCAGATCTTTAAATACACTCTTGTTTTCTCATGAGAAGGTTCCGTTTAAGGTCATCTGGTAACTAACAAACATATAGATTATGAAAAAGACATACAGTACAATACTTGCATAGTATTTGCTTTATTGTTATGGAATAATAATCACCACTCATTTATATTAAAAATGGTAAAAATATGCATGAAGTCTGGTCCACATACAACAAAGGGCTGGGTAATCAAGCTCCATGACAGCACTGTGTGTCTTCATAGGTCAACAACATGTTTATTGTTATTCATGGCTGTGTGCTCTTCATGCATTCTGCACTTTTCGGGATAATCACAGCCTTGCTGGGAGTCTCTCATATGGAAACTATTTTTGGCGAGTGTAAATGCACAGCACATTTCCAGAGGCGGAGGGGCGATGCAGCGTAATCCTACAAAGGAAATAAAAACCCTGCGCTGAATTTTTTTTTTTTTTAAAGTGGTCTGTTCCACGTTTGGAGGATGGGGTTTCTGTCTGTAGCGGCTGATGTGGGGCGGATCACAGCAGAATAGGACATTTTGCTCAGGAAGCAGTGGACACACACAAAGAAGGGGGATTTGGAGGTGAATAACTGGGTTAATGTGCCACCTACAGGCCGACTGGCAGACTGACTGACTGGCCTGGTTTCAGCTCTGAATACTAAACCTCCTGGCTGGCTGACTGACTCACTGGTTTAATTTCTCACTGGTTAACTCTGGCATTTCCAAACTTTTCACATAAATCCAACCCCTCACTGATCTGCATTTGATTAACTTTTATGAAACTCAGATCGCAGTTCAAGGTGAAATCAACTCTTCTTTAGTCAGCATCAGTGTGTCTAGATTTTAATGAAGTTAACATGCTCATTACCACCTTCATTATTAGGCAAATTAGCATGCCACAGGTTGTGAGTCATTTTTGTTTAATACTGAACTCTCCAGCAAGTAATGTGTTCGCTTAAACTCTTCCTAAACTCTTAAGTTCTTCTTAAGTTAACTGACAATTTAAAAGGTTCCAGCCCAGAATACTGGAAACGTTCATATCAGATGATTCTGCATCTCATGATTTATATCCAGTGCACGTATTCACAGCTGATGCAGGAAGTTGAAACATACACACATTGTACAATATATAACTGTGCTCAATGACAGACACACACACACATATTTCAGCTGAGGCGGTGTTCAGGGCATTCATGGATGGGGGACAAAGGAATGTTTGAATGTGGTTCCTGCTTTGGGGAATCCTGCACCATCTGATACTCAGGGTGGAGAGCATGAGCTGGGTCTGACATGATCTTTTGGGGCCTGTCTGGACCGGGATGCAGAGACAGCAGAGTGCAGGAAGCTGCTGGTTCACACCAAAGGTTTTGAGCTTTCTCCTGCTACCCTGGAGCAGACATCCTCCACATGAAGAACACCAGTTTGTTATGTGCATGTCCGGGTGCACGGAGGAGCTCACCTGCCCTATACGGTCCTGGATCACCGCTGGTGGATGACCACCAAGGGATTTGGAATCAGACACCATCTCCTCTGTTTGTTTTTTGTGCCGAGGATGAGATGATGTTCATCACACCAATGTAATGATGTATAGGTTTTCAGCATGGCTGGGGCGTTCATTAGTGAACAATGTGAGCTCACACACCCCTGGGGCGCTCCGGTACCGATGGTCATGGGCTCAGACCCGGGTCCGTTCACTCGTGCATGCTGGGTACAGGGACTGCGAGGTGTTAAATGCGGAACAAACAGTAGTTCGGCATCGGCTGCAGGATTCTCCAGATGTTTACTGACCGTGTGCGCTATACTATTGATTGCATCATCACTTCCTGTGTGGTGGCTGTATGCAAATTGGGATGAGTCTAACTGCGGTCCTACCTCAGACCGCAGCTTTCTCACCATAATTCTTTCCATACATTTCGTCACCACAGGGGTCAAAGCAACCAGTCTGAAGTCATCGCTCTAGTTGTCAAACACAATTTGTAGAAAGGAAGGATTTTAACAAGTTTTCATCAAAAATAATCTGTGATTTTGCAGAATTATACAAATTTGTGATTCTGGGGTCATTCTAAAGTAAACCCATGTTAATAGATGGCCAAGCTTCTCTCCAGTGAGCTTAATGTGAGACGCTGTTGCCCGCAGGTGAAGGCTCATACACACATATACAAATTTTGCCAACTTTCAAGGAATTAAACAACAAAATCAAACTGCTAGTTATTTTCTCGAGGCCCACCTGAGACAGCGGTTTCAGACCAATAACAAACAGAAGAGCAGCACAGAACAGCAAACTACGACGCTGTACGACGAGATGGGATCTAAACAGTACGTTCTAACGTGGTATCACGTCTTCTGTTATATTCTCTGCCATGATTTTATTATATTTCTTTTACACAAATCCACCCGTCTCTGCAGTCTAACAGTCCTCACTCCACAACTCCCTCCTCCCATCAAAGTCAGAGTTCACTTGGATGTGCGCTGTGGATGTCAACACATTTTGAGGTCAAAGTCCAATTTGGTTCAACTTTTTATGCTCCACCTGGCAGAAAAGGGCCGTGAAGAGGGAACGCTGAATGGGAAATAACAGCATGGCTCTGCATAATGTCGCACTTCTGCTTTTGATGTGAAATCCCTCTCAGAACCTGGACTCCACTTCAGTAACCTCTGAACTCCTGACTGTTTGAATGCTGAATGAAATCAGAAAAGTCTCCATTAGAATGAAACGAAACCTCTTGACTTCGTGACTCAGTGAACTTGTTAAAATGCTGATCAGCCAACTGGTTTCCATTAGACAGGCAGTAACCTCTTAATCTCTTCGTCTGTAGTCGACAGACTAATTCACTGTTCCAGACTGTTTTAGTTATGAAAGGCATCAGTTGCATTAATATTGAAATGAGCACCAGGACGGTTTGAGTGCTTTCTAGAAGAAAAATCACAGCTGTCTGCAGATAAATGGTTTTCCAACATGTTTTTAAATGCCAGAATTGCAAACAGAGACAGATACTTTTCAGAATTTTTATATTTTGTCATCAGACATTCACTCAAATTCAACTCGATGAAAAAATGATTTAAATTTACCTTGTTGTAAACATTTTTTTGTTAAATTTAGATGTCCATGGTTATGGAATTGTCGGATATTAAATCATTGTCTTTCTTGTCAGCGTTTAGAACAAAGTTATGGTGAGATTTTTGATGGGTCACAATATCATTTTTGTATTTGTTGCATGAGCTGTTCAGCCTTCCATCCTCCCCTGACTGCTCTCTGTTCTACTGAATGCATCTGTATTCTCATATTTCTGAGATTAAACTAAACTTCTCAGAGAATCTGCCGAATGTCATAAATGTAAAATTAAGTCATGATTTAAAAAAGTCGTGCTGGATAATCTTCTGTTGCATAATCTGTGCTGTTTGAGCCTCAGGTCAGCGCCCATATTGTGTCAGTCACGTTTTATTTTTTTTTTAAACTTTGATGTCAAAGTTAAGACGTTTGAGCTGGAAATCAGCAGAAATTTGCCAAAGTGAGTTTGTGAATTAGAGATCTCGCGGCCTCGTTGGATGGTAGATGCTTCTAGCTTCCTCCCTGTTTGAATGGGACGGGGTAAAAGGTTAATTAACTGACTGACCGACAAATACACTGACTGCTCGACTGGCCCACTGAACTTGATGACATAAGAAAGCTAATAGGACTCACACACAGCCAACACTCCAGGGGGGAGAGACAGCCTGGGAATGGGATTACCGCTCTGTGTGTGCGTGCGTGTGTGTGTGAGAGACCACTGCTGTGATCTCGTCCTTATTAGGACTCTTCATCCTGCAGCGTGTCCCTGTGCAGACAGACAGGCTGCTGCTGCTGCCTGTCTATCTGTCTGCTTTAATTAGACAGACATCAGACAGCAGCAGCTACTGAATGAACACACACACACACATACAAAACAAGTGGTTTTCAAACTCTGGTCTGAGGGCTGGTTCTGGTCCACCAGGCGTTGGTGGGCGGACTCTGCGCAGATTAATTTGTGTAGAGAGATTACTGACTCAAATCTCCACTTTTCTTGAAAAACAAATCAAGAGCTTGTCTTCTTTTGGCATTTTAAAGTGAAAAAAACCTATAATCTAGCTGGCTTTCCTTTAATTATCGACACAGGTGCTAATGTATAAATAGAACAGTGAGGGTGAGGAGGGTTAGAAGGTGAGGTAACACCTACAAGAAGTGATTTTATGTCTAACGAGACAAGCCTCATGTCTCTGAATGAGCTGCCATCTAAATCTGCTCATCAGTTACTGTGTCAGATGTAAACATCCACATCCTGCCTGAGCAGCAGGGAGCTGAGAGGAACACCCGAGGAAGATGATCAGTGTTCATCATCGTGGTGTCTTTTCCTCAAGAGGCCGAGCTCTTGTTATATGATCTGCATCTTCGGCGCCTCGAGCAAAATGACAGACAAATGTGTCATTTAAGAAAGAAGCGAGTTTACGATACAAGCCCCTGTAGCCGGCTCTTCATCTCTGCTTGAGGCCACATTACCAACACACTCGAATCTCTGAGCAAGCTGCTGGTGGCCAGTTGTGTTGGGCTGGCCGGATTTTTGTGACATGCGGAAGATGCCAAAGCACCGAAAAATTGCAGCAAAGAGGAAGATTTGTGACACAGTGAAATAAATAATTAGGAGAAACCCTGATGCAACGTGACAAACCTGCACCAACAAGGAATTTGCAGCCATTTAAAGGTTTGTTTAAAATACAAGTCATGCAGAAGCATTTTGGCTGACAGTCTAGCTGGACATGAAGAATCCCCAGGAGTGGGGGGGTGGCCTTTTATACTGCAGGCTCAGTGGCTGGAACCAATCAGCTCCCCGGGATGACCTGCACACTCATGCAGTCAATCATTCACTCAGTTATTCAGCCAAGCTCACCTGCAGCCTATCACACACTCACACACACCGCTGCAGAGAGAGACCCACAGCCCATGCATAGGTGAGATTAAAGCACACACACACACACACACACACACTCACGTAGAAAATGTTCATATGACCTTATGAAATGACACATGTTTTCTATCCGCACACAACAAACCGTCATATTGCACAGCCCTACCTTCATTCCTCTGAAATTACAGCTCTCGCAGCATCGCCGCAGGATCCCAGCAAACTGTGTAATGACAGACCTGCACAGACACACACACTCTCTAAATGTTAGTCCTCATGTGTCTCAGAGATGTATATAAATTCATCCTGAGAAAAATCAACCACGCACACACAGTAAGTGATGCATTTAATGTTTCCTGGTTGCTTCCAATAAACAGACGAAGAAAAACAAGGACGACATCGCGATGTTCAGCTCCAGAGAGGCCGCACGGGGAAGACCACACACGAGCTGGAACCTAAAAAAGCTTTATTTTGACCCGTAGAAAATGGAAAAGAAACGAAGAACCAAAGTGAAAACATGCAGCGAGGGTTTTATGAAACATCAGCGGAGTCTGAGAAGCATGAGTGAGTGGAAAATGTGCTGTGGGGATGTTGTGTGGTGCCGAAAACAAGCCAAATATAACCAAACACAAGGAGAGGCACACATGCTCATGATAGCAGTTTGGAAGACAGAGCTGTGATGTTGCTCCATGTTGTTCCTTCCATCCTTCATCACTGTGTCAACATGTCACCTCCTCTCTCATCTGATTCTTCATCTACTGTATTTTCACAAATACCTGCAGAGGCGAACCCCGTTTATTATCCGTTTCATATGCAAATTTAAAGGTTTGGTTCTTTTTGTCCATGCTCTGTTTTTTGTAACATTGTTACCTGCTACGACCAATCAAAACGTCTGTTGTAAAAAAAAGGCCATTTATTGTAGGGATGGTGCAACATACTGTATGTACAGTGGTTACTTCCTGGGAGTCAAAATGAGAATGAGCCAACAGTTGTTGTGCAAGTTCACGCTTCGTTCACACGGGACCGAGCTCAAAGTTCAGCTCACACAGATCACGGTGAAAGGCTAGAACAGTCTAAACTAGTATAATCTGTCTACTTGTCAGTGGTGGAAAGTGACAAATTTAATCTACACATACATCAACTAAGTACATCTAATCAAGTGCTGTGCTTAAGAGCAATTTACAGGTACTTGCACTTTACTTGAGTATTTCCAGTCATTCAGGTAAGGGTTAAATTGTTAATGGACTGTATATGGCGCTTTTCTAGTCTGACGGGCACTCAAAGCACTTTTTTTTTACAACAAAAGGAAAGGGTGCACATCACACATGTGTTGCTCTGTGATTTTTTTTAAAAATACCAGTATTCATCACAACTTGTGAATGTGGAATCTTTATAGAAACTGAGACCAAATCCTGACAATGACCATTGTTTCAGACCAGGGAAGCATTTTCCGCCAACTTTCGGGAAATATCTGCTCTTGGCATCGCAGCCAGGAAAAAGAACAATTCAACAAAAATACCAAACAGAGCCAAAACTTGAAGGAAGACCACCAGCAGCCGGTTTTTAAGGGGTTTACGCGGTTTAGGGTGGAGTGTTTCCTTCAAGGATTTTAATGCAAGCGAGCGTCCGTCTGACCTCAGTCAGCTGCTGGAAGAAGGAGCAGGAAAAGAGGAGGCGGCCACGGAGCATTCCTTCTGGGAACAGCCTTCATGTGGTGTGTGTGTGTGTGTGTGCGTGTCTGTGTGTGTGTGTGTGTGAGTGTGTGGTTCGGCATGCTTGGTGGTAGTCATCAAAGAGAATAACCGCAGCTTTGCCAGGAACATGTAAAAGTGCATCCTGCTGCACTTTCTCCAGGGCTGTGTGTGTGTGTGTGTGTGTGTGTGTGTTTTGTGTCCCTATAAGAACCAAATGTGCCCAGAGTCCTCTTAAACATACAATGTGATGGAAAATGTGCTGCAGTTCCGCAGCGGACACGCTGGTTGTCGGCCCTGCGCACTCACACAGGTGTTTTCAGTTACTCCGTCTGAGTCGACCTCTTGTTTGCTCAGGTTGAAGCTGCAGCGTTGGACTTCACATCGCAGACGCGTAACACGCACTGAGTGTACGAGTGTTTGACTGCAGCGGTGAGCGAGGAAGCCGCTTAAATGGAGCGTGGGCGGGAGGCAGCAGGTGTGGTGTCTCATAATGAGGAGATGCAGCGGCAACTTCTTGATGAGAAAGAGTTGTACAATTATTGATGTCGTGTTTCTGTAATGGCAGCCATGTTTTTAGAGCTTTGTCATATTGGTGACTACACTACAGTGCCTTTTCCTCTTGGATTCAGCCACAACAAGCCACTTCAAAGGTCCTGACCAGACTTCAGCTGTGTCCCATACTAAATATTAATTCCATGAGCATGTACTGCTTACTGATCATCATCAAGTATATTGTTTTAGCAGTTAGTCATAAAAAACTATTAACATGCTTCACCGTGTTATACCAACAGGAATGATACAATATGTGTGATATTATCTGCCAAACTACGGCTTTAGAGCGTCATTCCCAGTTAAACTTCTCCCAAGACTTAACATTTATTCTTTGTTTCCGAAGATGTTTCGGAGCCGTTTCACCACCGCCCACTATTTATCTTAACTCCTTTCAGCTGTGAGCTTGACCTCCGTTTCCTTTGTGGACGCCTCACTGAAGCTTAAAGCCTTGACCACATATATCCGAATATTATTAAAAAAAAAAAAAGCAAATGTTGCCCATCCTAAACAACCTTAGTCTAAAACATGACTTCATACCTGCAGGGACACAAACACGATGAAAACAGAAACAATAGAAGCTAATCATTTATTTATTTCTGGCTATTTTTTTTTTTTTTTGCTGTTGTTTCAGACTCATTACATAAAGCATTATTTCCCAAACGCTCTGTTTTACGTGTGCACACGGATACACAAACACGCACAAACAGAAAGGGTTTACAAGGTGTTTACAAAATCTCTGCTTTAGTGACCTAAAATGCTGTTTATGTCTGCGACAGAGGCCCAAACACAGCGGACGGTGTTTATTTTACGTAACGTCGTGTGGTCAAAGGCCTCAGTCATTCAAGCTAAAACCCAAATTTAACAGAATATGATGTTGTGTTGTCAATGCACAGCAGTTTCGGCCCTCACACAATCAACCCTGCAGTCATACGACCGCTTTGAGCTTTCCGCTGATGTGGAGGAAACACTGAATATACTCGTCTCTGTTGTTTCATAATGCCAAATTAACTTCTTACACAACACCAGACCGAGGTTTCCATCATGAAAACAGACTACAGCAGAGGTCACTAATCAAGTGAGCTTTAACACCTGTTCTTCAAAATGACTAAATCAATCAGGTGGCAACTTAAATACTGCAGGGGAGGGGGAGTGAGGGGGATGCTTAATCGATGACAGTCTGGATGCATACACGCAGTCCTGAGAAGAGGTCCAATCAGGCAAAGGTGAAACCACCTGCCACAGTCCTCAAAGGGTCCTCAAAGGGTTGATTGTAAGAAATACAGGAACGTGGTTTTGTGGCTTCTTTTGTACTTCTATCTTTGTGAGGTTGCATTACATGATGAAAAATGGTCTGATGGATGCTGATGATTATAAGAGATATTTTAAAAATGCCTGACAGATATGGAGGTTTGACTTTAAATAATAAGTCTGGCGATATAATTTTTCTTCCCAAGGGATGGCATGAAAACCAACGATGAACTGACACTAACAAGGACTGTCTCTGTATCACAGTCTGATATATATTCTTCCTCTGTGCTATAGAGCTCCATGTTGTCCAAAAGCACACCAGTGAGCCACACTGTTGCACCAGTTCCTTCATTACCGTGAACACAGACACTGCAGTTTGACTTTATTCAATATCGCACACACTGTCCTGCTGCTGGAAACACCCATAGAGCTCCAAATGTGGATTAATCCGCTGCTGAAAATAGTCCCCAACAAGTGTTTGAGTACGGTTTGCTAAAAAAACATGAAACCACAGGCAATATTTTGAGCTTCAGTGAGAACCGGTTGGATTTGAGAGTCACAGACATGTTTAAGAAGTCAGAAAGTGCTGAGATTCATATCAACACAGTGTTTTTCATTAAAACAAGCTTCTACTGCGCGATAAATGAAATGAAGAGGATGTAATCAGTTAGAACTCTGACTACAGAGCAGCACATCCAGATCCTCCTTCCCCACTTAACCTACAGGAGGTCAGAGCCTGAGGCTGCATCAGCTGATCTGAGGACAGAAATCATCTGTATCTGTGTGTATGTTCAGACACACACACACACACACACACACACACACACACACACACACATAACAGTACAGATTGCTAGTAGTGTATGTGCAGAGTTAGTGTGCATTAACCATCAACAGCAGATTCATAAGGACATGGTGTGTGTGTGTGTATGTGTGTGTGTGTGTGTGATAAAGACTAGACGGACAGGGCAGGAGAGGTCAATGTGAAATCATTGTTTTAAGGGTTTGACAAAAGTTACTTTGTCAACTTCAAAAGTGACTCATGATCTTATTACATTTATCTCTTATTATTATCAGAATCAGAATTGGTTTTATTGGCCAGGTATGTGTGCACACACAAGGAATCTGACTCTGGTTTAAACAATCGGTGTACTCAAAGAACAAAAAGGCTGAACGATAAGGAGTGCAAATAAATTTCTAATAACTTCCACCTCCTTTTTTCCTCATGAGACAAATTCTCAAACTGCATGCACACACACAACCTGCCATCACGTTCCTTTGTATTTATAAATGAAGATGTTTTATTTATATGACAGCAGCTGGAACCTGGACGAAACTGATATGTAACATGACCGAACACGTCCATTTTTTTTTTTTATTAGAGCTTTTTTCTTTCTGTAATAATGACATCATCATGTATTGGCTGATTGTTTGATTTTAACCTGCTGTAAGAAAGTTTAACATGTCTGTGTGCTACGGTTGTGTTTCAACAGAGAGGAAATCAGTTGTGTCTGGTGTGTGTGTGTGTGTGTGAATGTGTGTGTGTGTGTGTGTGTGTGTGTAATCAGTTGCCGGCTGTGTCGGGACAGATAAGTGAATCCTGACTGAAAATCAATGGAAAACAGACACACACTGTTCATCCCTGGAGTGCTATCAGCAACAACATACTGCTCTCCTGACACACACACACACACACACACACACAAGTTTATTGATAAGAAAGCTTCTGGTATAACAGCATCTGATCACACACAAACACACACTATCATTTGACTCCACACACACCCCCACTTCCTCCTGCCTGTCACACACAGTCACTCTCTCTCTCTCTCTCTCTCTCTCTCTCTCAGACACACACACACACACACACACACACACACCGGTATGACAGTTACTGAAACTCCTGACTTCTCTTTAAGCAGAGAAACGTTAGAGAACGTGTTTTTCCTCAGAAACATCCCTCAACAACAACAACAACAACAACACACACACACAAACACACACAAATGCACACGCACGCACACACACACACACAGAGTCCATAATAATGTAAATGAATGAAGCTGAGTGCCTGAGTGCTGTGTGTGCGTGTGAGTCCGTGCGAGTGTGTGAGCAGGTAAACACAGGCTACTCTCTCAGCTTCACCTGTAACCATAGTAACCAAAATGGCAGCTGTGGCGGCGTCATGGGACGATCATTCTGGGCGCCTAAAAAAACGAACCACGGCACAAACACAAAGCCTCCACGCGGCTCCGATTCCCATCACACTGATGCATTTTTGGCAGTCTCGCCGTTGCTAGGCAACATGTAATCGACTGTCAGTCCTCCATGTGTCTGCAGCAACTACTACGTTCAATCAGAAACAGACATGAAAGAAATTCCTCCAGGCTGGATGCAGTTCATCTTGTGGCCCTAAGTATTTGTCTGTTTTTGATGTAGGTGACGGCACCCTGCCTCCACTCTTCTGATTGGACAGCGCAGACACGCTGCAGCGATGGAGAGCCCCTGGATGATCGGTCCACCACATGCTGAAGAATTAGCTGACAGCTGTTGGAGGATTTCAATGAAATTTGTTTCAGACATTCATGTTCCCCTCAGGCTGAGCTCAGACTTTGGGGATCCTTCCTCTAACGTCAGCTTCAGGTCAAAAAATGCATTTGTTCAATTTGCTTTGGTTTATAAACAAATACCTGCACAACTAATGACATTAAAATCAGCCTCGGCCGTAGTACATGTTTACTGTTATGCAAGAAATGCTAGCGTGCCGACAAACTAAACTCAGATGTGCTAGCATTCAGTTCAAAGCGCGGCCGTGCAGCCTCACAGAGCTGCTAGCATGGCAGTAGACTCTTCATTGGTTTATTGGTGCTCCCAGATAATGCGAGATGAACTCTGTGGATGACCTGCTGATTGACCTGGTTTCACTTCATCATTCAGGCTGATGTTGAGGTTCATGGCATCTGTTTTGTTTTTGGAAACAGTGGAATAAGATCATATGTATCACTGATTTTGTCACAATGACACGTGCCTCATCTCCACAACCAGCATCTGCTGTTGATTTGGTCATTACTCGCCTGTCCACCAGATACCTGCAATAACCCTCTTATTTCCACTCACCTGATCTTCACACCTGTCTCTTGTTGTCTCATTTGGCCCCACGTTACACAGCTTACCTGCCCAGTTACTAATTAGTCATGTTGTGCATGTGTGTTGTGTCCTTGCCAAAGATTTCCAGCAACTCCTGCGTTCAGATAAACCTGTTCATTGACCACTGTTTTCATTTAAATGCATGTAATTTACCCGCTTTGCTCAGCCTGTATCTGTATTTCTGTTGCTTAGTACCTTGAATTGTACAAACACGAGCAATAGAAAGAGCGAGAGAGTGATGATAAAGACAAACAGTTGGAGCTCTAACGCTACAGATAATCAGTGACAGCAGACGTGATGCCAGCGTGGTCAGTCCTCTGCTGTTGAAACTGACAAAAATGCAGCAGCAGAGCTGAAATTCTCAGTGCTATCACTGAAACACTGCGGGATCTGCAAGACCAGATCAAACCCTTTCAAGTTAGAGAGGCAAGGACACGCACTCGTATACACTCCCACACAATCACACACATTTTCATGCAGAAAATGTGGTTTGCAACTCATTCACATTTTAGCTAAAAGAGGAAGGCTGGAGGCCATTGACACCTCGATTTGCGCAAGACCGAGCGGCAAAAATGAATTTTTTGACATTTTCACCATAAAATTGGTACAAATCAGACGTGTCGTCTCCCATTTTTCTCTCTGATTGCTCATCATTTTTGACTGCAACCACTGAATGTCAGCATTGGGATTTTATAAAGTTCATGCAAACATAATATACAAAGCAATAACAGACGGATGTAGTTATTATTATTATTATTATTATTGTACAAAGTCTGGTGTTATTTGAGAGAACGTCTTCAGTCGTCAGTCGGCGCTGGAGAAGCGTCTGTGTTTCTGGTGCTCGTCCGGTGGGAATTAGTCACCGTTCGTGCATCTTTTCATGACAGCGTTGTGCACTCATGAACATTAGAGAGCTGATAAGGAACAGTCTATGGCCTCCAGGCCTGCAGAGATCATGCTGTTACTTCAAGAGCTCTTCGGTGGGAGGAAGCTGTGCTGTCAGACAGACGCAGTAAATTTAATTCTCAAGGCTTTTTATACCCATCAGTGAGACCTTTATCTGCTTGTTATAGGTAGTTTTCTGCTGAAAACAATCTAAATGTCACTCCTGCAAAAGACAAAGATTGCAGTAATGTCAAAGTCAATGGAAGAATTGAATGTACCAGCTAAAGGCTATTTAAATCAAAGCTTTTAGCTCGTTCAGAGTTGAATTCAGTGACAGACATCAGGGTCCAGATGTGTCAGCAACATGTATGAAGCATGGATTCATAAAGCCTTGCTAACTGTGTACAGCCCTGTGAGGCTGTGCTTTGAGCTAAATGCTAGCACCAGGATGCTAACATGCTCAGAGTGACAATTTTAATATTCTGATGTTTAGAAGGTAGCATATCCCATGGTCCCCATCTGAGTCTAAGTTAAGATAAGATGAAACTTTATGGATCCCACACTGGAGAAATTTAGTAAATGTTTAGCGTCTTAGCATGCTAACATTTGCTAAACAGGAATAAAAAAGTGCAGCTGATTATCAGTCCCGTTGATTCTGAGATTGTGTTTGTCAGCACGATGCATGACTGCAAATTAGTTGCAAACAAACGGGATTTCTAGGACTCTGTGTGTGGTGATGAAGGGCAGGTCATTAGTTTTGCAGCTATTTGGCCACAAAAACAAATAATTAGACAAACTAAATCAAAAACAAGCAGATTTCACGGCACTCCATGCAGCAGCTGTTGAGATATTTCACTAAAACTTATGAACCTTCTAATAACCATCTCTCGTCTCAAAACCATGAAAGTCTATGAAGCACTTTGTAAAGTCGGTTTTGATATGAGTTCAATAAACTAAACTATTGATTATCCTTTTCTGATGTTTAATGATGGTGATCCCAAACACTGGTAGATACTGCGGGTCAATGACGGTTTAGCTAGCACGCTAGCTAATGGCAGGAAAGACTTAGATAACAGCTGATATGACTTTCCTTGCTGAGTGGTTGGTCTCACCCTCAGTGAGGAGCTCTGACACCCAGAGGAGGTCTGGAGGAGAACTGCTGCTCCTTCATGTTGAAGCAGTTAGCTGAGGAGGTTCAGCATCTGATCAGGATCAGGATGTCTGCTCGACACCTCCCTGTAGAGGCATTCAAAAGCATGGACGCAGAACACGCTGCGTGTAGGAACACCTCGGGATCAGCCAGGAGGACCAGGAGGAGGTGGCTGAGGTGAAGGATGTAACGGTTACTGCTGCCAGCATGACCTGGATCCAGATTGGAGCCAGAATACTGAAGAATGGATGGAGACCGGAAGCATGTACACAACTTTTGTACATGCAACTTTTATTTTCTGCCTCTGGCCCGAGAGGTCTGTACCATTTGAACAGCAATTGGAGGCAGGCCATCAGCAAACAGTGAGTGGCCAAAACCGTTTCAGTGTGATCAGTTAAAACTCTTTCCAAAGAGTCCATGTCCTCATTAAAACAAACTGCTCTTCTCAGTATTGAATGACTGTAATGCATGAATGATAAGAGATCTGACTGCACCCTGCACACACACACACCACTTCTCCATTCAGTCTGCCAGGAACCTTCTCATTCATGACTCTGCAACAGGATGAACAGGAGGAAGAGGAAGAGGCCTCCAGCCCCATAACTGCCCCATTCTCTCTTCCTCTTTCTGCGTAATAATAGAAAGTTTAGGACGTTCTGAATCCTGCGTGTCGCAAGAAGTTGCTGCATGCAGACCGCCGCTCACGCAAAAGCACCATTCATGTCAGCAGAGAGGCGTGAAGAGCGCCCTTCCTCCTCCTCAGCTCTGGCCTGCACTACTGTAAACAGTTCATTAGACCTTTTCTTTATGCAGACGCTGTCCAGTAGCTCTGCCCTGCCACGCAGGAGGTGCCGCCTCACAAAGCTTTGAGATTTAGTCCTGAAAGGTCAAGAAAAGTTAACTAGACTGCATTTTCTGTTCTGTTAAACTTCACTTTTGCTCAGCTTTAAACTGTGAATTTGCCTGATCCATCATGTGTTGACAGTAACGCAGTACCACACAACAAACTGCAATATCATGCACATAAATCTGAATTTGTCCATAATCGCTACACAATATAGCCATTTTCCTGTGCTAAATGCTGTCTTTTTAGATTGAGGTGACTGTACCTTTACCAGGTGTTCAGCTCTGTGTTAGAAAGAGAATTAATTTACCAGAAACGGGAGCTCGTCCATGTTCGATTAGCCGATGCAGTATGTTGCCAATAAAGCTGAACAGAACAGAAAACGGCTGGATGGATTAAAACTGGAGAAAAAAACTTTGCAACGTGGTCTAAACTGCAAACATATACAGATCTGCTCAAAATAAATGTCTTTCAGTCTGAAACATGTTCAAACTTGCACTTAAGTGAAGTGAAAAGATAGAAATGATATGAAGACTAAAATTATGTCTCTTGTACCAAACTATTTCTCCATTAAATTTAAATCAGGAAATAAACTTACTTGTTCTTTTGCAAGTCAGAATTAAAGCTTTAAACACTCCCTTATTCCACAGGTCAGTGTAGTGTAGTTACCAAAAGGTTACCAAAAGGTTACCAGTAGTCGCAAATGCAGTGTACAAAGTGACATTTCAGTGCAGGAAGCGATGATTTTCACATTCACGACTTTGCTTGAAACTACAAGCACTGCTTGTTCTTGCAGAGATGAAGCGGCCTGCCATCCTTAACAGCGCGGAAACGTCACAGGAATCAGCACCAAAGAGAGTTTTTTTAAAAGGAGCTCGTTGATTAGCACAATAAATAAAAGCACTTTGCCTGAAAAAAATTGCTCTGACATTTAAATTTGCTTCTGATGCAACTTTTTAAAGTTTGTGGCATAATCAAACCTTTTTTCCCCCTTCGCAGATTATTTTCATGACATTTCACGGTGGATTCTGTAGAAATAAAGCGAGTGACACAGGAGCCAACAGCGAGCGTCAAAGCGCCGCCGGCTCAGAGTGAGTTGTCCCCGCCTGCTGAGCCACCGGCTTGCCCCACTTATGGTGGAGTCATTTAGTTACACTGCTCCTATTGTCACTCAGCCAATATTGTACACAGACATAACCAAAACACACTGTCCTATTGAGCTGAAGTTAATCCCCTGCAGGCCTCTGAACACACAGCCACAGATGCTCCTTTGTGTGATCGAACACCCGTTCAGCCCCGTGGAGACATTTTTTCTGTGTCCTCGAGTGTCTCATCACATGTCTGTTTTCCGGTTGTTTAGTGCATTATTTATGGCAGGAGCTCCAGGACGTGGCTCCTGACACATCCAACACTTGAGAACATTTTGTCCCAGGATCCATTTTTTGGGTTTAACTTGATTTGGCACTTTTCTGTACTGTAGAGTGAATCCTCCGGTTTGGAAAGACATTGATACAACTTTTTAAAGAATAATGCATGTTTCATTCAATAAATAATCATTATTATTATTTATCCACACAAAATCAGCATGTGGTGTAATACAATTTAATTGACACCGCTGGCCAGATTACAAACCTGATCTCACCTGCCCTGGGATCTGATCTCACCTGTCTTGGTTGTCCCCGACTGCATGAAAATCAGGTTCGGCCCTGCTCCAGTTCAGGTGGTGTTAATGCACCTGAAACTGCTTGTTAACTGCCGACAACACCAGGAGAACGACTTCTGCAAGCTAACTAGCTACTATATTACACATGCATCTTGGAGAGACAGATTCAAACCTTTACACCAGCATCGAGCCAGAATGTCTCTCAAACAACCTCCCCATGGCTTCTTTAATGCACTTACATTTGGAAAGTTTGATATGTGGCAGCTGCCGTTAAAGATGTGTTTAGTGTGAATGGGATGGGATGTGTGTGTGTCCAACTGAAGCTTAACAAACATGATACATTGATTTTCTTCCCCATAAAATGTGCAAAACCAGACTTTTTTTGAGTATTTGATGTTTTTCTCAACGTGATCAACAACACCAACTGTTGATCAGTGAAACAGCATGAAACCACTGTGGACGTGCTAATAGACCATTAACAAGGCAACAAAGTGCTTCATGTAGTGCAAACTCAAACAGAGTGTACAACCACCGCCCATGGAAAAACCTGGAGAGCAACTGGATATATACATTACAAAATGAATACATCAGTTAACCTAGAGCCTTTACATCATAAACCCCTTCACTGTAAATGTCCAGCATGTGTTGTAAAGCTGCTTCCTATTTACATTTTGACCTGCTGTTGTGTGAACATCTTTAGCAGCTGACAGTTGGCACTCGGAGAGGTGACAGCAGATGTGAACGCACCCCGTCGGATGAAGGGGTTGTTGAAAACCACCTGACTGATGACACGTGCGATGCACTGTGTGTGTAGAGGCCGTGTTTGTTTGTCCGTGTATCCTTAAAAACTCAACCATGAAGCCGGTGAGTCACTTGTTTTTAAGGAGATGCAGGTTCCCTTTCAAACTGTACAGCATGAACATAAACATCAACATGAGGAATAAAAGACTGAATCTCCACCAGCAACCTCAAGAGGCTGTGAAGATAATAAAAATGATAATAAGATGTATTTGTACAGCACCTTTCAAACAAGAATTGCAGCTCAAAGTGCTTCACAACAAAGAAATCACAGTGTTTGGCATACGAACAGGGACAATGATGTTAATTGTATGACAAAATATGAAAGTGTTGAACGGCATTAACAGCACAGTCTCATGATGATGGAGTCATTCTCAGAGCACTACAGTCATCGAATCATTAAAATGCAACTGCTCATGCTCTGTGGAGCAGGAGTCTCCACGGCATGCTCAGTCGCCCATGCTGCTGTTTGGGTATCTTTCTCTGGGCCAAGGCTGGATCACTAACTGAGCAATGATTAACCGCTTATTTATTTAGTGATATGGATGAACACCACACAATAATCTTGGAGCTCTGCGTTGTTATACCTCTTGAATGAATTTCTTCCTAATCTCCAGCACTGTGTATCTATTGTTGACGAAGTGGTTTACCACTGTTGGTTCCTGCGTCTATGTGTGTCCAGTGAAAGTGGTGATGTCGGCCATCGTTCAGTTGCTGCATCACTAAACACAGAAATGTTTGGCAGATAATCTGAATGAAGATTTGTTTCAAGACATCGACACGTCTACATAAAAACTTCAGAGCCGACAGCAGATTCACTCGTGTTGGAACGAGCTTTCACTTCACTTCACATTTGTGTTTTTTGGATGTGTGCCGCTTCCTGTCTGGCACCTGGTCGCTACATTTTAACGATGTCCTGACCTCACCTGTGCGCTGGCTGGCGGCTACGCACCCACAGCCCAGAAACATCCAGATAAAATTAGAAGAAAATCAGACAATACAGACAGAGGGCAACGTCTCTGCAGATAAATACACCACCACCAACTGTCAGTGGGTCATAAGTGATGATTGAGAGGGATTCCTGCTGTATGAGTCTCTACATTGTTTTGGGGTTTTTTTTCAGAAAATCCTGCATAATATATCTTTAACAGTTGTGCTCTCATATTGAAACTTGATGTTAGAATGACACAAAAACATTACAGGCTGCTGTTGATCATAAAGTTGTTCATTTATTGAGGATTAATAACGGACTTTCTGTAAATACAACATTGACATATTTCCATCTTCATAACATTCAAATAGCTAACATGTTAGCAAACAGCTGCTTATTCACACATCCAGCATGCACAGAGCGATGCTATTATTCATTTGTAGGCACGTTTTTGGCCACCCAACAAATCTATGTTCAACATTGAGCCTCCTTTTAGTTCTAATTTGGTCTCCGCCAACTCCTGAGAGAAATATCTGGATGTTTAGATGCTTTCCTCACCAGCTCGAGGTGAACTGTGTCTGACTGCTGTTCGGTTCAGGGCAAAATAAAATAATTTAAAAGATGCCATGATCACATAAAAAAAAAAAACAGTTTTCAGCTATTGATTGATGAGCTTTTCTTAAATAGATGCACATTTAATTGCATGTAAACCTCGATGCTGTTGAGTGCACACACTGCAGGAACAGACATGTCTCTTTTCAGCCAATAAGGCAGCGGGACGGACATGCAGTGAACCAATCAGACAGGCAGACGGACATGCAGACAGAGACAATCTCACATGTGAACTACATGTGAAAAGACAGAAAGAACAGGACGTCGTCTGAGGCCAACCACAGTTTTCGGAGCTGGCAGCTTCTGACGTTCCCGACGTTCCCTGAAACTGGAACTGCGGAAGATTCTAGGAACTCCAGGAACGAACCAGGAGGAGGAGGAGGAGGTGGAGGAGTGGAAACAGGGCGGGAGATCAGGGTTAGTGTGGTGGAGTGGTGTTACCAGAGGACTTTATTTTTAGGACTACAAGAAGAAAGAGCCCAAGAGAGACAGAAATACAGAAATAAATTGTTTTATTTTGGTCCCAACAACAGCTCTTCATACTCATCTGAGCGTTTCAGCAGATCGTTCAGTTCGTTTATCGTCAAAGACCCAGAGACTGTTCCGATGGCGTCCTGCTGCAACTTCATGCATCTTCATCTTGCAGCATCACTTCTGCATTCAGCAGACAACCAGACTTGTTTAATCCGGTTGTTTGATTCTGCCCAACGCGTGAAACTTCCTCTTTACTCTCCTTTGAGGGAAAACCGAAAGCAATCAAGAAAGACAGCGAGCGTGAGAGAGAGGAAGGCTTTGTGGGTTCGCTTCCTTTACTGCAGGCGACGTGATGAAGCCTGAGCCGAAGTTCTAACCAGTTTTATAATCTGCGATTAGATGCGATCTTTAAAAATTGCAAAGTCAGCTGAAAGTAGTGAGTTTAGTGTCTAAGAGGATCTCAGATGTTGGTAGCTGCTGCATGCACAGCGAGCACCAAGCTGAGCACGCTTATCTTTACCTCCATAAAATAAATGATTAGTTTTAAGTCAATAAAAGCCAATAAGATTTAATTAATGGCTTAAAAAGAAGACTTATTGATTGCAGAGCAAGATGAAGCTGTCGAGGCACCTCTGAGTAAGACACTGAATCCCAAATGCTGTAAGTCATTTTGTGCAAGAGCGTCTAACAAATGACTGACACGCAAAGTCACAAATACTGTGTGGACTGTCCAGATTTCAATATATTTTTTGCACTAAACAAGCACAGTGGATTTTGTCCTCCATCACTTACACCAGAAGTACTTTAGAAACGTCACAGCCAGTATGACCAGGAGGAATGAGTCCAGCAAGCGGACACTGTCTAAATGTACATATACTGTACGTATCTTTGGTTTTTGCAGACACGATATTGTGGCTTACGGGCAAGATTGCAAGATATATTTTTTTGTTCTGTGACAAAGCGCCCTTTTCTTGTCCAGGATTTATTGATTTGTGCTTTATCTTTGTCCCGACCTCACAATCCGAGGGCCACTTCAGCGTCCTGAGGTGCCCGACTGTGGATGGAACAAATACGATTTGAACGCGTCTCCTTTTATTAGTGTTATGTTTGGATGGAAGCATAAAACATGTCCAGCATCAGCTGATACCAATAAAGTACGAGAACAAATTTTTCCAGCTCGCTCGCTCTCAACCCCAGATTCATGCACACACACACACACACACACACACACACACACACACACACACACACACACACACACATCTGACATGTTTGGATGCTTGTGTCCCCTCGCCATATTTGGCAGCCCATTGCTGCCCCCCACACACACACACACACACACACACATTCCCCTGCTGTTCCCTCTCCCTCCACAACTGGGACGGAACCCAAGACCCTGACGACCCCCTTCAACCCACCCTCCTCCTCCTCCTCCTCCTCCTCCTCCTTCAGGTTCACTGGATGATCTTCTGAGAATCAAAAGCAGCAACACTCCAACACACTTTATGGACAGCTGGTTGGTGGGAGGTTTTTTTTTTTTCCTTCAGGCGATGTGAAAAAGTGTTCGCAGAGTGACACTGAGCCTGAACCGTGTTTGGCAGCAGAGTCCTTCTATATTTGACAGGTTTAATTCCAACCTGCTGCACATCGCATCCACTTTGGACAAAGTTGCCTCTTGCGAGAAATATTTGGAGAAAGATGAAATGAATCTCAGCAGATGACGAAAAGTCTTCAGATGTGATTTTTATAAATGGTGGACGTGATTGTTATAATTGTATTTACAGCATGCAATGCTTTCAAATGCTGAGTCTTTTGTCCCAGACGTGCTCCAGCAGAGCCAACGCTGCCGCTGCCGCCGCCGCCGCCGCCAGTTGGCGGGTCGTCCTGCGGCAGCTGGCCCCGCCCACGTGCATGCTGCCTTGGCGGGCCTCGTTCGGCGTGCGCGGCCCGCTCTGAGAATAAATGTACTACTGTGTCATCACCGAGGATACGATCTGTGTAATGCAGCTGAGCGGGTCAGGTCGGTGAAATCCAACACTCGCTCTATTTTAAGGCAGGAATGTGTTGGCTGCAGCTCGCTGCCTCGACACTCCGGAGACCGAAATAAAAAAAAAAGATTTGTCAGGGTTCGTCACAGGCTGCAACACCTGACTCTGCTCTTTACGAGTCCACATATTCACCTCTACTGATATTCATCACCTCTGTATTAATAGTACATTCAGATTATTCAAGTTCAGGATATCTCAGCTTCACTTTGACTGGTCATGTAACATTTTTACATATTTAAAAAGATAACTGGGACATCTTAAACTGAGTTAAGAAAATAATTAAGGGCTTTAACAGGAATCCTGACTACTTAAGTAATCCATCAGATCTGGACATAAGGATGAAACTATTATTATGTTTTAGCTCATAGAAACACAATAAACCTTAATGGCCAAAATAACTGCAGAATCAGAAATTTATTTCATATATAAACCCAACATTTCTCACCATCCTTAGCGTTTCATGTAGACGATACAGATGCCTGCCAGAAAAGCCTTTCTGTCAGAAAGCATGTTTGAAAGGAGGTCTTTCTGTCAGAAAGCCCGCTGTCCTACGTATTTAACATTGTGAAACAGTCACAGATTATCAGGTTTAAAAACCAAAGCTAGGTTTAGGTTTAGGAAAAGATCAAGCTTTGGCTTAAAATAAGTACTTTTACATACGTTTCCTGAGTTAACTTCTCTGGTTAAGTAAACGTTGACTTTGTGTTTCAAACCAGACACAAACCTCGGTCTCCTGGATGAAAGTCCTGTGCTTATTACCCATCCATCAACCACAACTTTCAAGTTGGGATACTTTTCCAGTTTTTATGTGTTTCTCTGAGCGTCTGATATGTCCACGGATGGGCTTATGTTGGAGTGTCGTGTTTGTATTAGACGCTGGGAATGAGCATGAAAGAGAAGGGATGTTTAAAAAGGAATGAACAATAAATAGACGGGGAAAAAAATAATACGAATGAATTACATAAAATTAAAAATATAAAACATATGCCATTCGCCACCCTTTCATCAGGACCACGAGTGTCAGATTAGAGTCAACCATCGTCCACCTTTAGTCTCTTCACGTTAACCAGTGTCTGCAGATGGACGTGCTCTCTTTCATCTTCATTGAATTGCATTTCACAGAAAATCCCAGCTCATTATAACCTCCTTGAAGAAATTAACCTTAATTTCCATCATGTGCATCTCTCGCATACATCCAGTATTCATAGAACCACAGTTACATATGTAACTTCTCACACTGATGTGACTGATTGAGCTGTTTGTTCTGCTTTCACAAATTCTTCTTCTTGTCCATCATTCCGATGTGCTGCTCTGGTTGATTACAATGCGATGATTGACCAATCGATCGATCGATGCCGCCTGCTGAGCTTAATCAGGAAGAATGTGGCGCATCTATTGGACGACAGCATACACAGCTCCTTCACAAGACAATGTGTTTGAGTTCAGTTTTCACTGAGCCCATCGTCCAAGTTGGTGAATGCAGTTTTTATTTGATTCCAAGGTTTAAGGTATGAGGCAGGAAGCCACAGAGGCTGTAAACTAAAACACTCGGCAGACCACAGCTGAAGTGACTCTTTGAGCCGGCGAAGGGCTTCAGTGCAGCTTTACAGAAATAGTAAACTCACATCTGCATCCAAATCCAGACGATGAAATATGGACCCTGACTGCTCCCTGCTGCTGGAGACAGCCTTATACAGAGCTCTTTAAACACACACACACACACACACACACACACACACACACACACACACACACACAGACAGACTGTGCAGAGTCAAGCTGACACAGCTGACGTGGCGTCCACCCGGCACGTGGAACGATGAGTGGAGAGAAAAAAATGCTGAGAGTTTTTCAGCTGGAGGGATTTAAAGGGGAGCTCCACATGTAAACCTCCTTCTCCCCTCACACACTATTCTGAGCACATGGAGACGAACACATTCAAAAAATGGACGTGAACACACACAACTTCACTTCCCGTTCGTGGTGAAATTATGAAGAGAAGCTGCAGCTGTTGCTCAACAGGGTGTTTCTCACACACCGAAATACACACAGATGTACTGCAGTGTCATTAGGTACACATACATATGTACTCATACACATCTGCAAGCATCAAGACGCAAAGCTGGTGAACATGCATGCAGTCACAAGCACATATGATAAAAACATTTAATAGTTAACAGTTAATTGTAGATGCACCTCCAGCTTGATCGTGCAAACATAGATGTGTTTGTGTGTGGGAAGCCGGTGAGGGATAACGTCCCCTGTCACATGTCGGTAATGACTCCCCCTGGTTGGTCGGGACGCCTGCAGAGCATGAACCTCCTGGCTGCTCTGATCTCCATCTGAAGCTCGTCACTGGCAGGTGAAAAGAGGCAGCTGGAGAAACCGTGGGACGCAGATGTAGGACATCAGGCCCGGATCGGACTACATGCCACCGGCCCCGATCCAACAGACATGAGGGGAAGGGAACATGAGCCAGCGTAGGCCGGGCAGCTTATTGTTTCATCCAGTGGAGAGTCTGAGCTTGATAATCACCGGCATTTCCATTTTGGCTCTCTTCTTCAGTCTGATGTAATGTGCTTGGTAGCTGTTTTTCGGGGGGGGGGAGGCAATTAGACCTTGCACATCTCTCTAAGTCGACTTACTACAATTAACACAGCTGTACCAGCCTCATCCACATTTGACGCCAGTTTTCGAGCTAAGAAGACAACAGAGCCAGCAGGCTCAGACGTTTCTTTCAATGGGGTGAACAGCTGTAAATGAGCACAACAGTGAACCTAATCAGAGATGTGGGCAGAGATTCAGATGACTGCAACCAGACTGGTGTGGGAAGTGGAGTCAGTTTCAGAGGGTGAAATGAGAAGTGTAAAACAGACACACACACACACACACACACACACGGCTGTAATTAACACTGTTAATTCACTTCTCTGTATTTGTTGGTGAAACTCTTGAGACTACTTCCTAAAACACAAAAGATACAAACCACTGCAAACAAGCAAGTCAAAGGTCAGAGGAGAGAAGAGGAAACATTCATTCATTAATGTCAGACTTTAATAGTTCCGTCAGTGTCACTCAGTAGTTTACAAGGATAAAACAGACAGTAGGTGATGCTGTTGACAATTTTCTAGAGTGATGTTGATGTTGTTCTTATCACTTGGTTATAAAGGCAGAGTCAGGTCCGCCTCTACGAGCCATCCGGTCTTTGGGTTATGCTTTGGCACCGAATCTGGCCTGTAACCAGGGAGATGAAGTGCAGCAGCAGCTGTGGGGGTTGTGGAGAGAATATTTTTTCAACTTCCATCTCTTATTAAATGCATATTTAATCTGATTCTCTGCTACGTGCATCATCGTCCTCTGTCAGTGCATCATATTTTCCTTCCCGCAGTCTGAGGGCCGTTTCACACCTGCCTCATTTGATCTGAACAAAGATTTCCGGCGTGAAACCTTCCTTGATCTGACAGAAAGAGGTGGTCTCTGTGTGGGTCAAACTGAACAATTTACAGTAAGTTCTGGCAGGCTGTCAGAACCAGAAAGACAAAGGTACATATGGCAGATGTTTAATTGGCAACTTTATGCAATGCATGAATAGGATAATGAGCATCGTTCTACAAACCGATCAAGTGCAAGTACAGAGAGACGCAGCTCACGTATGAGATGACGGCGTGACGTACGTATGGTATGTGTAGTTGTTTAGTGCATCGTGTAATTGCGATGTGAAAGCAAACCAGATCAGATGTATAAAATGCCACGAAAAACGTGTTCAGATCTTGGTTCAGACTTTCGGGTGTGAAAAGGCCTTAAGAAGACCGATGACACTAAAAGTCTTTTGGGCAGACAAGGTGATTTTTGTTTGGCTCTACTCCCTCGGATGCTCCAATAAAGCAAATACTAAAGTCAAATACCAGCTAAATGTATCACAGCAACCTGTAAAACATGTGTGAAGCTCAACACATATTGAAATGGATCAAAAAAATAGTATTTGATTATATGATGTGTGATGTGGCAGTAATGCAGGGATCATATTGTGTTACGGGGTTCTAGACTTTAACTTGATATCCACATAGAGAAATGAAGATGATGCCACTCTAGCTGCAGAGTGCAAAGCAGAGCTGGGATCAGCATCAGCACCTCCAGGTCGGGTCAGTCTGTATTCTAACCACAAGTCCCCCCCACGTCCCCATCCCCCATCAGCTGAGTGAAGACCTTGAGAAAGACCCAGAGAGACACGGTAGAGGGATTACGTACCCCATCAGCCCTGGGATAGCCAAGGAGAAGCTGCTGGACATGGATAACGATGACTTTGATGATTGTGTGTTCTGAGGATCGTAGGTGGCTGTTTGTCTGGGATTTGGATGCCAGAGATTCCATTAGTGATGTCTCCCGGTGTCTATGGTTGGGCTTGGTGACCCAAACCCCAGCTGAATTACGTATAAAACATAGCTAACTTTGGAAAGCAAAGTTCAAAATGCAGAAGTCACAGAACATTTGAAAGCCTTTGACTTCCAGTTTTCTGACAAAGAGGTGAAAAGTGACGGACATGAGTGTTTTTGAGACTTTTCTGGAAACACCCTGATGTGCAGCAGAGCTCCGATGTGTCAGCGGTCTGACCACAGTCAGACAGACCCCTGTACAGACTGAGTCCTGGATATTTAAAGGACACTGAATGAAGAACTTTGCGATATGATTTTAAACAAACAAACAAAAAAAAGATGATTGTGGTTTTGGAAAATCCTGAACTTCCCTCCTGAGAGCTGCAGATGCTGGACTGACTCAGCGCAGAGTCGTCTGCTGCCTTCACTTCCTCCACAACAAAACAACAAGCGAACACGAGGAATTTAGGAGTCAGGAGTGACTCGCAATTCCTCATCTTTAAATATAAAACAGCTTGAGGTGATATTATGAAACAAAGCTCAGACTCAGCAGCCTGCAGGTTGAGGCTGAAAGCTGCGTATTTCCTTGACCTTCACAGAAAACATTTTACAAGCCAGGCATTGTAAACAAACATAACTCGACAGAGAAGGCAGCTCGTTGACAGGTCAATAAAAGTCTAGTAGCTGTCCAGTCAACCAGCCATCTTTGCTAAACTGAAGGAGAGTTCCCCATAATACCTTGTATTTACATCACTGCTTTCCAAAGCTACAGTAAGCTTTGAGCCCCAGTAGCGATGTGGTTTTCAGATGGCAACCAGTCTGTCGGACTTGGTCCACCAGTTGGGTGTTAAATATTTCAACTATTGGACTGGATTTGTTACAGTTCAGACATTCATGTTCCTCAGATGGTGACTACTCAATGACAACTTTTCACATAGCGCCACCAACAGGTCAAACCGTGCCAGCTCGAGATGTGCTTTGAGCCGATTGTCAACATTGCATCTGTCCTGCGGTTCTGTGGTATTTAATGAGCATTATAGCTTTACAGGGTCTGCACTCTTTAGACAGCAAAACACACTTCAGCTGCATCACGTAGGATTTGTTCATTTGATGCTCTGTAGATCTATAGGATGCAGCTATAAATGCATTTCCATTCACCTATTTTTGCCACATTTTTACTAAATCCTAAAGTGCATGAAGTGACTTATCTGTCACTGGAACTTCTGATGACATGAATAAAGCAGCAGGTGAAAACATCCAATCTGTGTGGAGCGATGGCGAGACTGTAACCTTCCTACGAGTATCATATTTCCAGCACGTTTTCAACATTGTTTTCCACCGTTGAAGGTTTGACTGATGCTCTTTCAATGACATCATCTCGTTGTGCCTTCTTCTTCTGCAGCCATTTATTGGCGCCCAGCTGAAGAATTGGCGCCACCTGTGAACTGACTGCTTTTGAAATCGAAAAGTTTGATGGACACGGTAAAATTACTTTACCTTTGCTGAATAACTTCTGACGTAGCGAACATCTCATGTGACTGATCAGCTGTTTCCGCTACGAAGCCCAAAGAAGAAGAAGAAGAAGAGGAAGCTGTTTCCGCTGTCGTCGTCGTCTCGGATAGTCCCATAAAGTGTGAAAACGTGGCTAATGCTAGCTGACATGAAAGAACAATTCCAACTTGCCCAAATGGAACAAATTCCTGCAGATCTTTCTCCATTTTTTCTCTCTGGAGGCAAGTCGTGTTGTTTCCTGTTTTCAACATTGTTCTTCTTCTACTCTGTTTATTACAGCCACGCATAACGTAGCTTATACCGCCAACGTCCGATAAACTACGCTTTGTGTAGCCTAGTTTATTTGCTCCTTGCCTTAAGATTTGCTCAAGAATAGATGGAAATGAGAAGCATCTCATCACAGCCAGTGTGAGCTTATAAAGAGAACAGTGGGTCTGGATGATGAGTAGCTTTTCCTCGTCAGTCTTGGTTCTGTGATTTCCTTCATTCCAGGTAGCCGCTGGCTTTAATTCATTTCAGTCTTCAGATCACCACAGTGGACATTTAGTGGATTTCCTTTTTGTCAGAGTTGCGTCAGCATGTGGAATGAGTGTGGAGGAATTGACAGCTGGCCAAATGTGCTCCACTAATGAGCCGTGCTGTCAGAAAATCTAATTCAGTTGTCAAACAGGAGGAAACACACGCAGTAACTAAAGCCGAATAATCACTGGTTCACTCTCATTGATCATCCGTCTGCAGCACGTGTGTGTTTTTTTAACCATACTTTCTTCACTTTACCAAACCACTGTTTGCCTGGCAGGAAGAAATCAGTAAAGAGACGTATGTTTTGTTTAGAATAAATGTGCTAAACTTTGCCAAACCACCACTATGGTCCATTAAGTTTGAGCTTCTCTGTAGTGATTCATCTGTTGTGATTTCCATGAGCGTATAAAGCAGAGAACAACCTCAGCGTGAGTCACCGTGGATCACAGGCAGACTAATGCCTGAACAAATCTCAGCAGAGTGATGCTGCTCTTTTTGGTGCATTTCGGTTCATGTTTGACATTTTCCATTTTGCTACGGAGGAAATGAAGCAGCTTCAGACGACACGATGAGTCAAATTCAGCTGTCCGCTCTCTGAGGGAAGTGCGGTCGTTTCTAAAACTGTCTGCATCTGGCTGGCAGAGGAAATCAGTACAGGAAGCTCATCACTGCGGCAGCCAGTCCAAAACCATTTCAGTCTATACAGACGTGCTTCCACTGGGTTTAATGTTGCCTGATCAATGAAGAGATCAGATCCTCCCATCCCTCAAACACATGCACCGTTACACCTGCACCCCTGCACACCTGTCTTAGACTGTTGAATAGGAGCATTATCACACATACTCTAACCTGAGTCCTGCAAACATGCCATGCTTTCACCCACTCAGCAGATATATCTTGTATTTTCTTTAACACATGTAGAATAAACATTTCAATTGTGGTTTTGTTACCGCAACGCAGCATAATCAAAGAAAGCTGACTCTCAGATCTATTAATTGCCTTGAACTGTTATGATACGTGTAAACGAGGCCTTTTGGCAGAGCGAGGCCACCAGATTTTGCTTCACACTAAGCAAGACTGAAGACATCCTGGGCCTTTCTGGATGCAAAGACCAGAAGCTTATTTCCATCGTCTCACCTGGCTCTGGTCGGGCCTAAATGCTCAAATGTGCATGCATAAACCAATTTAAAGGGAAACCACTTTATTTCTATTGCACTGTGTTGGTGTATTAAGTTTGTGCAGGTGTGTTTTTTTTTTCCAATGATACCTGCTTTAGCTGCTCAATGCTGCCTTTAGTGCATCTGCGTCCATTGAAGCTCATTCAAGTCGCAGTATGAGGCCCCCCCCTCGACCGTGAGGAAAGAGCCAGACAACAGACTCTTTGCACCAGATGTCATACAAGCAGTGCTTTTGCCTCTTAAATAATATGACAACTAAAATAAATGTAACTTCATATGTTGTCACATTGATCTAAAGATTATAGTTTTCTGAGGCAGCTTTATCAAACGTCAGTCCACTGACTGCCTGACGTGCAGATGCATACCACCATGTATGAAGAAGGACCAAGAAAATCTGCGGTGAGATTTCGATCACATTATTCAGACTGCTGAGTGTAGGTTCATCGTATCGGGACACAAGTCTAGATAGAAATATCTTTGATCAATGCGGCGTAAATGCAGCCTCTGTTGTAGCAAACTGAGGCTTTAAGTAAGTAAGTTAAACTCAGCTGTAGGCAATGTACCAAACACACACACACAGAATTTTACTGTTAAAACAAACTAATAACAGCAGTAACAGTGAAGTTTCCTTTGTGATTCTTCAGTCGTCACATTGCGTTCTTCTTCACTGAGGAATGAATCACTGAACAGACTGCAGATCAGCGAACATTATGACAAAGTAATGAGTCACTGTGTCATTAAGACAGATACAGCATCATGAAGACACGACTGATCAGACCAGGTCTGCCCCTCAGCTGTTTTATCACTGTTATGTTTTTCAAGGGTTTGAAGAGACTCTAACACTGAGCTGAGACAAAGTAGACAGGATGTACAATAAAGTGTTTTGAATGAAAGTTCAGCAAGCAAACTGGTCAGAGTTCCAACAGAAGAACAGAGTTCAACGGTGCAAAGTCCACGAGGCTCCAGATCCAAGTTTCAGGGACAGCAGACAGACGAGGGTCCAAATGTGCCCCACAGGTGGGGGTTTAGGTGATCCGAGGTTTCTACTGACAGGAGGACCCAGGAGGTGACTGGTATCACCTGAGCACAAACCACAGGAGCAGGTCAGGTAACAGAGCGCGAAGCGAAGCAAAACGATACGAGACAAACTGACAGACTCAGCACATGAAGAGGTCTTTGTCGTTACCACACTGGCAGGCAGAAAACTCAACAAATGCTGGTTGATTCTCCCGGGTTTATATACTGTGTCCTCACGTGGTCTTGATTGTATCTGTTCCTAACATGGGGGTTGCAATGAAAATTTCATTGACATGTTCAATGACAATAAAGACTCTTGAATCTTGAATCTTGATGATTGTGCACACCTGTGCACACACCTGTGCTCAATCAGCGAGGAGGCTGGCCCGATCTGTCGGCCACGCCCCGGAGTGATGCCACTCAACTAGACAGACAGGAGACGAGAGGAAGGGAAAACACAGGAGACTGCAGCTCTCCATAGTTACAGGTGCTCTGATAATGTCTGCTTAAATATGCAAATGAAGCAGCTCTATGATGCTGTCTATGTGCTAATTTGCATAAACGTGCAGAACAAAAGAAGTAAAATAAGCACATAAATGTGCTTTTTGTACATTGTTTTCATCTGTAGAGTTTCTTGGTGAGCAGATCTCATCCAAATGTAGCAACTTCATCCGTTAGCTGCTCATTTTCACATTAAAACTTATTTTTATAATGTCTGTGTTACATGTAACCGTTGTTCAACAACATTTAAATCACTGTCTTTAAATCTGTAGTTAGGACCTGCTTATATAATCATTTAAATCCCATCGAAACAACAGCTATCTGCATCCTGGACAAATGCAGCCCAGTTTTAACCTCTAGACATCTTTGGACCTGCGAATCACCAAATTAGTGCTCATTTTTTAGCAGTTCACCACCTCCTGAAGCAGCAGACACACCCAGTTTAGAGTTTAGATCGAGAGAAGATGAGGAGAAACTGATGACTGGCAGACCAGGAGCGAGTTAAGGCTTTTATGTAAGTTCTCGGTTTGTGAGTAACGGATGCAGCGCTGCTGCTCACCGTTCTGCTCTCAGTTCTGATTCACAAACCAGCACATCTGGTCAGCAGAACCACTGACTACGCCTTTTCCTTTTTCTACCAGCAAGCCAGAGAAAGTGTGTGTGTGTGTGTGTGTGTGTGTGTGTGTGAGCGAGAGGTTCACTGTGTGTGTAAATCCCAAAGCTAACATCCGTAGCTGGTAGATCCCAGCTGATAGAGCAGCGGCTCGCACTGATGGCATCATAATCCAGAGACAGGAAGTTGGAGGATGAGTGTGTGAAAACAGTGCAAACGCACACACACAAACACACACACACACAGCTGACATAGAGGGAAAGTATGTAAACCCTTTAAAGCAGGAAAAATAAAGGGCTTGTCTGTTTTTTCTTCAGTTGATTTTTGTATGATGAGATATTCATTAAATCTCCACTAATCGATATTTTTGTGTATTACAGTGAAGCAGATGTCCGGGCTGATGGGAAAGAGTTGGTCCACCGCTTTGACTCAGACATTCATGGCCCCTGCAGGATGAATCCCACTGACTTTGTGACCCCCTGACTTTTCCTGTAGGTCAAAGTTTTTATTTATCCCACTGAATCCAACATTTGGTTCCCAGATTTATGTTCCCTGATAACCATTCTTACTGAAATGATAATTACTTGAGTCTTATTTGCGTACTTTTGTCCATATACATAACTGACTGACACCTGAAGCTCACAGACGAACCTGCGAGCCGGTTAATGAAGACGGATGATGGAGGCCAAGGCAGCGGCGCTGGAAGAAGGAAAATCTGACGGTCAGTGCACTCAGGAGTGGGCGTTGCTCCGCAGTAACACTGAATCTTATCTCATTTGTTTATACGCTGCTGCCAGTAAGTACCTCAGCCTGCTGGAAGCCAGGGGGGTGCTTCATTTCATAGGAAATGAAGACTTGCAATGGGCGTGAGTAATTGGCAACGAGAATGGGAATGGGAGGACACAGCACACGACAAAACACTCTCGACTTAAAGCTCCTCGTCTTTGTCAAACATGGACCAGGAGATGTCCATAATTATGCATAGTTTTAAACCTTAATATAAATGAGTGAGTCATGTAAAAATCCATCTCTGGACCGTTTCATGAATGGGGAAATGAGCTCCAGAGACCAAAACTTATTTCTTGTACTGTGCTGTAAACATGTTTGCTTCTGCTGTCAAGTTGGCCGTTAATGTGGAGGTCTATGGGGACTGAGGCGCTGCAGTTTCTTCTGCGCCGGCTTCATTTTTCATCCCGTGGGGTCGCTGCTCGCTCCTGCTGATATAGATGCAACGTGCCACGGATCAGTAAGCATCGGGCTTCACTTCATTCAAACAAGCCAACAGGTTTTTTCATCGCTGCTTCTGGATCTGCAGACAGAAACCTGGCAGAGAAGTTTGGCTTTTAATCATTTCCAGCCTCCTTTGTTTCAGTCTGACTGCAGCTGACTGCGACACATGACTGCAATTAACACAACCGCGAAACACCCTGAGCACGCACACACACACACACACACACACACACACTCCATATGACCCCCTGCTCATCAATCTGTGTGTATGTGTGTGTCTGCCAATGAGGTCTGATGTTCTCAAGAATTTCATCAAAACATTATTTCCTGTTATATTAAATGTATTAAATATGTGTGTGTGTGGGTGGGTGTGGGTGTGTGGGTGGGGGTTTTTCTAACTATTCTAAAACAAAACACTCGTCCAGGGTCCTCTTATTGGCCAGTGTGAGGTGGTTTGTTAGAAAACTGTGTGAGGATCACAGCCAATCAGCGGCAGAGTGGGCGCAGGTGTTCATGGAATACAGGTGGGATGTTCGGGGGCATGGCGCGGTGTTTGTGAGGGGTCTCCTGTGTGTGAAGGCACAGCCATATAAGGGTGTGCCTTTCTGCTGCAGTGTGGGACTGTGTATGTGTGTGTGTGTGTGTGTCAGGTCCAGGAATTTAGTCAGAATGAAACTCCTGATCAACGCCCTCTAAGGAAAAGTGAAAGGAAGCGAAGTGGAGCCGCTGAGAGGACTGAAAACCGTCGAGTGTCAGAAGCTGGGAGTGAATATGTGTTTGCCCGCGCTGTGATGTCAGTTTCGTAGGAAGCGGATTTATCAACAAACACGGAGGGAAGGGATTCTGCTGCTGTGAATCAGTGGAACAGAAGGAGGTTAGAAAGTTCACCTCCAGGCATTTTGTTTTAAATCGAACGAAGAGCAAACCTCACACATCTTCTTCAAACCTCAAACCTCAAGTCTTGACTTCGACCGTAACTGACCATAACCATAACCCTCCAAATAAACCAGGATCCTGAACCTCAAATTAAATGGCAACCCTAACTCTAGACCCAACACATTTCAAACCAGAAGACCCAGAAATAAAGATGGGAACTGAAACCTCAAGTCTAACCCTAACTCCAGGCCTGAACTCTGACCCCAAACCCATAACACTCTCTGAATCTTCAAATTACAACCTAAACCTTAAAGGGACCCCTGAACTATAAGGTTGGCTTTACATCCGCGGAGACACCAGCTGGAAGTGCTCTTAAGCAAGGCACCAAAACCTAAACCACAACACCGGGAACGCTGCACTGCTTGACCCCGACCTCTTAAAACTGACCTCTAATCTTCTTTCTCCTAAAACAAACCCTGCAAAAGAGCCCTAAGGGTCAAACTGAAGCAGAACTATAGACTAAAAATAACCTGAAAGTAAAACCTGTATGTTTATAACTATTCTTCTGTCAAGGCTCCGGGTCTTCCCAATCAGCCTTTTTAATAACAGAAAATATTTATGCGTTAGAATAATGATAAATGATCAATATCAATAGATACATGCTCTTTTAAAGGAAATCTGACTGACAAACTGATGGATGGGACTGTTTGGTGGGAATACACGAGTGGTGGAAAGTAACTAAGTAAGTACATTTACTCAAGTACTGTGCTTAAAGACAATTTTGAAGTGCTTTCTTGAGCATTTCCATTATAAACTTCTCAAACTTCAGTATGTTTCAGAGGGAAATTCAGAGGGACATTTACTTTACATCTGCATCTGTTTTGTTTATCTGACAGTTGATCAATATCTGACACATAGAGCATATGATCAATACCTGATCAGAATCAGATTAACGTAGGATCAAACAGCATTTTGACTTATCAATGATACTAATACTTATATTAATCAGCCTAACTCAACAGTAAAGGATTATACAACTCTCTGTACGTCTTCTTACTCTTCATCCTTTTGTAAGTAAAATGATGATTGCAGGACTTGTCCTTGTAATAATTTACACTGTTGTATCGCTGCTTTTACTTCAGTAAAAGATCCTTTTTCCACAACTACATGAACGTGTGATGCAGATATCAGCGTGCCAGTGTTGCTGGGTCACGACCCATCAACTGAGACCCTCCTTCATGAACCCTGTGAAGTCTCTCTGCTCCTGTGAGGACTTTATATGTTCATGTGATGGATTTAATATGACACACACACACACAGAGCACTACGCCCCAGACAGATAATTGTATTTCCAGTATCAAACTATTCTCTGAGGACTGAAATGTTGGACTGCTCAGCCTTATGTGGCTCCGACACACACACACACACACACACACACACACACACACACACACACACACACACACACACACACACCCGAAGTTACTCAAGCCGGCTGTAATTTCATTCAGATGCGCTGTTCTCTTTGTGTGTGTGTGTGTGTGTGTGTGTGTGTGTGTGTGTGTAAGGACAATGGAAAACACTTTGAAGTACATGGTCACCATCTAGTGGCTGACAGGTGTAACTGCTGCTCATTAGGAAGAAACTGGAATTTCACACTGTGATACAAGAGGTGAATTTATATGAAAGAGATTCTTTAGTTTTGAGAATTTTACAGTTATAAAATACAACATTTTAGAAAAAAAACATTTTACTGTTCTTCATCTCCCTCTGAACAGACTCAGATACAAACCTATTATCACAGCTGCATGTCACGTTCATTTGGTGTGCATGTAGCAGGCAGAGTGCAGCACATACTGACTGAGTATGAAGGAGTCAGTATGTTAGTATGCGATCTGAAACACAGCCATACAGAAGTGTTTGGCCAGAGGGGTCAGAGGTCAGCCAGGGGCCACAGCTGACCTCCGGGGGTTCCTATTTTCTTTGTTGTTCTGTTCAGAAAACTGCAGCGGAAATAAAAGGTGACGTTGACGTCTGCTCTCTGAGGCTAACATGCTGCTGATCGACAATCTAAATAGTTCAATGTGTTAGTCCAAGTTATATATTTTACTGTTTTACTCTTACTCTGTTCACTGTGCTTTGCTTCATAAAGGGACTTAATGTGGTCCCTCCTGACATGTGAGACTAATCCAGTTTCCTCGTTATGACGAGCTGGAACGGACTCAAACCATCAGGCAGAACGGTTTTTTGAATGGCTGTCATGGTGACGTAACTTTGACTCAGACTTCGTCCTGCTGAGCGACTTCAGCTTCATCACACAGTTACCTCGCAGTTCATTTCCTGTTTAATGTGAGGCGATCAAATGTAGAGGCAGACAGTGGAAGCTGGTGTATTTAACATTTATTTTCTGTCATTTTAAAAACCGTTTGAGGACAATCAAAATATAAATACATTTCTCTCACACACTCATCCACACACACACACGCTGCAAATGGCATCAGAACACACACACACACACACACACACACACACACACACACACACACACACACACACACACACACACACACACACACACACACACACAAAACCCCCGCCCCTGATTTAGATGTTAAAAGGTGCAACGATCGACCATCAACTGACTCATTAGGAACTTTCTTGATCAAACTGCATCATCCAGACCTCAGAGCCACTTCAACACAGAGAAGAAACATTGGACAGTTCTGATGTCATGATCATCAGCGTGTCTCTTTACAGTCACATGAGCTTCAGTCTGAGCCACGGATCACACTGAACCAACGTGTCGCCACATCCTGGACGACCTTCATCGCGGCGTCAGCGTACCTGGCGTACCTGTCCGTCGACTGAGTGAACGCAGAAGAGCCTCAAAGTTTAGTGTCGTCAAGAATCACGAAAAAAGAGGTTTGATCCAAAGCTGCAGCTTCTTGAACAACAACCTGTGATGTATCTGAGTGAATGAACATCATTACTGGGACAACAGCTTCCAAAGGCAGGAAGGGAAACGTTATTCTGGTTTGTTGAGGAGAGACAGCAACAAATGAACAGGAAGCATCATCGACGCTCATCACAGTCCGGCTGACTTTGACTGACTGACGAGGACATTTGTGGAGTGAGATGTGGATTCTGATCAAGTGTTTTTTAACCTTTTTTTTTTAATACAACACTTTTAAAAACTTGTCATTTATTTGGATAGTTCACGTTATACTGTCATGTGGTAACGCAGGAACTACATAGAAGAACGTCCTGGTGTGGCCTTCAAGAACACCAAAACTTCTGGGATTTGAGATGTAACAGCCAAAAAGCTCAGAATCAGAAACTGTGTTGTTGTTAAAAATCCAACCCAAAGAGACTGTAAGCAAACGTGGACACGTTGTGGAGGATAAGTGTCCACAAGGTGCTTTAACACCTGAAGTGACCACCGATTGATCGCTGCTTTGGTGCGACGTTACACTGCAGCCACGTTTGGAAATGGAATAAAACTTCTTTAAAGCTCAAAACTCAGAGAAACGTGATGGTGAACCGCTCACAAAACACTAATGACTCTCCATCTATTCAGGAAGAACAAGCACCGACCAATGACTTCCTGTCAAACTGATAAAAAGCAACACCTGACACCTGACTCTTTTTATGACTCACTTTTTTCTCAAGTTTCTCTCTTGTGTCTTCTCACATGTGGAGATTTGCTGCTCTTCTCTGTTTTTAAATCATCGTAGTCTGAATATCTTTGGGTTTTGGGCAGTTGGTTAAACAGTGACGGGGTCACGTTGGGTTCTAGGACCTTTTTCGGGGCATTTCTTCAAAATTTTCTGACATTTCCGAAACCAAGTGATTAACTGATTAAAAGGAGTAGATTAACGCGTCATAAAAATAACTTTCAGCCCTGTTTGTTCCCCAGCAGACTGATAAAAAGCACCTGCAGCATTCGACAGACTGACACTGAGGCTTGCATGTGAGAGAGGAGCTTCTGAACGGTGAGACTTTGAAATTTTGGATTTCCAATGCTCCTTGAACACACCAATAATTCCAGTTTTGCTTGCAGCAACAATAAAAAGTGAAAACCTGTCAAACGATCGGCCGTGACAAAAACGACACTTGATTTGTTGCTAACAGGCCAAAAACATGTGGAACATCAGCGTGGTCAGAAAACCTCCTTTTAACCAACAATGTCACCCCGGGCGAGTCTGTTTCTGTCTGTCTGACGCTCCGGACGGTCGAAATCGGCTGAAAATAAACACAGGGGTGAAGCCCGAGCCGGCAGAGACATCTGGGTCTCATATGGTGACTCAACACGTGAGTCAGGAATAAAGCCGGAGTCGACCCGACGTTTACGGCGCAGTCTTCTTGCGGTCGGGAGCTTCCTGCTGCCTCCCTGTCGGCCCTGTCATTAACTGACAGTTTTTGAAAGACTCGCAGGGCCACAGGAGGAGGATCACCACGAGAAGAGACCGACCGTGTTATCGTGCTTTAACTCCCACAGACCCAAAAAAGGAAAAAAAAAAACCCCACAGAAGCGTCTCGTTTAACAGCGTCTGAGAGGGCAGATTGTGTTCTATTATCCCACAGAGCTAAAGAAAGAAACAAGCAGAACAGAAGCAGCCCTTTCCCCTATATTAAAAAAAAACACTTAATCTGACACAGTGCAGAGGACACTCGATCTGCAGGGACTCATGTGGTGCTCTACCATTTCCCTCCTTCCTCCGAGGCAGTGGTGGATGTGTCTGTACAGTATTTACACTCCTTCATACATAACAACAAAAAAAAGAGGTAAAATCATATGAAGGGATTTCCAAATCGCTGCAAGATCGCGATCAGTCAACGGGCGATCAGCTGAAAACATCAAGCGTCGGGAAAGTGAGGATGGATGCGGAGGAGGAGGAAGAAAGGCGGAGCGCAGGGTGGAAGCTGTGTCAGGGAATCACAGGAAGCTACAGTGGTTCATCTTCATATTCCAACAAAAGAAACTGAGCCGCGCGCTGCAAATTCTGGCTGCGGCTCGTCGGTTTTGCTTCAACTGCCACTTGAACGCTGAAGGAATCTCGCCTCTGACATGTCTGGCTCCATTCATGCAGCAGGCCTTCCTTTACTCTCAACATGTGATTTGTTGCTTATTCTGCCTTAAAATCTCATTTCTTTAAAGCCACTATGTGTCGGATTTGAGTGGGTTTGTGTTGATAACGCTGAAAGCAACACAGGCTGCGCCAAACTCCGCCTTTTTTCATGTTTATTTTTTGAGAAAACTACAAAATCCCACACACAGTGGCTTTAAATCAAGCCAGGACACACGTCTGCCTGTGTAGTGTCAAATCAGCGTGTTTCAAGTATCTTTTGTACTGCAAGTCTCCAAGGGAACACATCACCCACAAGGTTTTTCATATCAACTCCTCACAACCTGAGGCCTCATGAATCCTTCCTCACATTCATAGAGGACGGAGGACCAGCTTGGCTTTGAACATCCCCTCTCTATCTGATTTTATTTACTGGATTTAAACACCAAATCCCTGACCTGACTGAAAACCAGACCTAAAGAGTGTGTGCGGAGAGAGCTGAAAGGAGAAGGCAGGCGATATTCTGTGCTTTTCTTATTGCCACACATCCCACGAAAAGACCAAAACCAACAACATGCTGCTGCTCCGAGCCCACTCAGGATGCTTTTCTAAAACTGATGGCCACTGGAGTTTTAATCAAACATTAAACAGGAGGAAATGGTTCATTTATTGGGGACTATTTTCAGCAGCGGATTAACACACGTTTTGTGCTCTGGAGAGTTTTTCCAGCAGCAGGTTGTTGTGTGTGTTCACGGCAGTGAAGGAACGTGTCAGCCAGCGCTTCAGTGTGGCTCATTCACGTGTTTTACTCGACAATAATGAAGCTCTATGGCACAGAGGAAGAAGATCTATCAGGCTTTGGACACACAGACGACACTTGTTAGCGGATCAGTCCGTTGTTGGTTTTGTGTTTTCCATCGGCTTTACTGACAATAAGAAAAGTATAAAATCTCACCCGATTTATCCTAAAAACCTTCAAACTAAACAATCATTTTGTGATCTTGATAAATCCAAGTCCAATCAGGCTTTCTGTGATTCTGCTTACAGAAACGTGAGTTCATCAAGCATGGGGTGAGTACATGATAAGAAAATTACAGATTTTGGGCGACGTATTCCTTTAAAAAGCCTCCGCGCCCCCTCACCCTCACCCCTCTGGAACAAAGGCTCGACCGCAGATGCTCTGAGGAACGCTCAGTGCGGCGAACGATGAGCGGCGCTGAAGCAGGACGTAAACTGGAGGGAGGGAAGGAATTCCCGTTCTCCACGAAGAAGCTTCCGGAGGCTGGGTCCGACTCGACGAGGCGTCCTCTTCTCTGCTCGATCTCAAAATCAAAAAATCTGATTCTGGCTCCTGTTGGCATTGAATTTAACGTTTCCTCTCCGGTTCCTCTCCAGCGTTTTTCCACATCAAAAAGAGACAGAGGAATTAAAAATGTGGTTGATTTAAAACCTCTCTGTCTCGCTCAGTCTGACAGAAAGACTGAAGGAAAACAAACTACTTGCTTCAAACTTCTCCCTCTGTCTGTCTGTCTGTCTGTCCCTCTTCTTTCCGTCTCCGTGTCCGTGTCTTGGTCTGCGTCGTACCGTTGGAGGCCAGCGGGGGGCGCTGTTAGGACGCCTTGCCCAGCTCTATCTTCTTCTGGATGACCCGAGCTGAGTGGTAGATGAGCGAGTCGATCAGACCGGCCACTGCAGGAGTCCAGCACACAGGAAGCGACAGAGGACGAGAGTCAGGTTTCATCGGCTTTGCTTCACATTTCAGTTCATTATTGTGCAGTATTTTATCAGGTAACACAAATGAGAGGGACTCACCTGTGAATACTCCTCCAATAATGGCACAAACTCCTGTTAAGAAGTGTGTGAATGATCTGAACAGAGGCAGAGAGAGAGATTAATTTAGTAATCAGATTTAAAGAAGCTCACAATCTTCTTTTACTGATAGAACTGTGTGATAAATAGCAATTTAAATGCACTCACTGTCATTTAAAACCCCTTTAATAAGATAAGATAAGATAAAACTTTATTCAATTGACCCTTTGTAATACTATTCTTCACTAAAGCCACAGGATTGGAAACATAGTAGTAGGAAAATAAAAAATCTGATGATCTCTATCAGCCAATAGTTGTTTTTTATGCATCATGAAGGCACAACTGCATTGTTACTACAAAATCACGTTCTTTAATCGTTTCATGAGTCACGAGAGGGCAATGAAGTTCTGTAACAGCTTTTCTGATGCCAGGTCCTCTGTTGTCTCCTACCTGTGTTTCTCTGTGAATTTAACCATCATTGGTGACAGCTCATATAAAACGAACACGCCCGGCAGCCCCTGGTCCCCCACGAGCCCGTTGGCCACTTTCTCATGCCTGGTGACTGAGAACTGGTTTGTTTTTAACACCTGTAGGAACAAAATGACAACAAAACACTGAGTCAGGCTGATGAGAATGAGCTGATGATGCTCGCTTTGTAGAACATACATTAATTCATTCAATATAATTTCATTTAGTGTGAAATAAACCAATTCTGGACTCACCTCGCCATCAGTTTTCACATAGATGGTTGGAACAATTTTCACGAAATACTGGTACATCATTGATGCTGTGGGGAGAGAAAGGAAATCTTTGTTGAACTAAAATATGAATGCAGACATGCAGACGACACTTGAGATCATCATGGTTGTTAATAATCTCTCACCTACAAAGATCAATCGGTTGATTTAACCAGCAATTTAGAGCATTAGGTATCATAAAGCATGAGAGAACGAATGACTTATTAGACCAGAATGCAAGAAATAGGATTTTAAGTAAGGAATTTATGGATTATCATATCATATCATAGCATGTCAGTTACTTTTATGAGACAAAGAAAAAGAACGAGGAACCATTACTGAGGTGTGAGGTGACGCTGTTCTTGTCTAGTTTAATTTATACAACAGAAGCTCTTTCTCAATAAAAATAAGAGAGTTTAATACGTGTTCACTGTTTGGTTTGATCATGAAAAGCGGGCTGAGATAACTCATGGATACTGAGTTAATTGTTAAACTCTAAATAACGCTAGTATAGAAATGAACCACTGGTGGGCGCTGTTCACGTTCTCCTCCAGGTCGTTTGCCCTCTTTAATCGCTTCCTCTGTCTATTCCTTCTTCCTCTATCCGGTTATGGAGGTCTGCTAGACAGACATTTAAACGCTCAAAAACACGATAATCCTCCTTTTAGGAATCAGGAAACCAAACTTATTTTAAATACACAGTTCAAGGTAAGGTCGATTTCAGACGAATTGTCGAGAATGTGTTAATCAGAGACACAATCTGTCGGTGAAAAGAGGCGTGTTTATCTGTCAAGGCCACGGGTGACGTTAGCCTGTTAGTTAACATGCTAGGCTAGCACAACAGACGATCTGGCGGGATAATGAGTGAATTTTACATAATTAATATTATTATTGTTGTTGTTTGATATTGTATAGTGAACGTTTGATGACTGCAGTAGAACACGTCGCTGGTTATTTCGTCTGCAAACGACAAATATAGATGTGCTCGACAATGTTAGCCTAGCTTACGAGCTAACTAACGTCCTAACACTAACGTTACAGGTTTAGCAACACAACTTAGTCATTCACGTTCACCAGCAGCACAACTGTCAAACATGTTTAGTTAAGGCAGTGTTAATAGCCAGCTTGGATTGTCAGCTGAGTATCAATTAAACAGACAGTATGAACTAATTAGATAACACACCGAAATAACTGACTCGTAGCAAGATACAAAGGTCACATGTTTGACTTTTAGAAAGGCAAATTTTCTCAAACGGTAACAGATCTTTCGAGCACTACAGACTGTCCTAAAACAATACTACATATTAGTTAACTCTAAGCAGGTTTTGAGTATTTAATCGATTCAGGAGAAAAAGTGTACTCTAAAAATACAGTATGTATACTCGAAGTATTTTAACTTGTGGTTGATGTAGTGTCACATTTATCCTGCACATTGCAATGAAATAAGGAAACAGAAGCAACTCAGAGCTGAAACAGTTAAAACTCAATGTGGATGGTGTTGAAGTACCTCCAAGAGCACCTCAGCAAACTATAAACAACTTAAAAGTTTGAGCAAAAGTGTAATTGGCAGTGATATTTTAAAGCTGCAGTATTGAATATTTTTATTGTATTTAACAGCTGAGTGTGTTGATTTCTTCTATACCAACTGCAAAAGCTGTCTAGTAGAATGGTTGGTTTGTAGTACATACTGTGCACAGTGTGTAATGTGGCTTTAGGACAGAGCATTTGTCTTCTACGATGCGTTAACTGAGGGACAGGCATGGCCATAAAGTGTGAACAAATCTCTAATCTTCTGTCAATCTTCCCTCTCCAGATGCCAGTGGCTGTAGGTCCATATGGCCAGACCCAGCCCAGCTGTTTTGACCGGGTCAAGATGGGCTTCATGATGGGGTTTGCAGTAGGAATGGCTGCTGGCGCCATGTTTGGCACTTTCTCCTGTCTCAGGTAACTCTAAACTTAATATACATCCAAAATGGTCTGCTTTTATAAAAACAGCAACTGTATCAACTCAAAGTTACCTGACACTGACATGTTAGAGAGATTGTAAATCAACTTTTCTGGCAACCTACACTTCAAACTATAGACTAAATTTCACTTTCCTGAAATGATAAATAAAAACGGCCTCCACTGTCTCTAGGATCGGCATGCGTGGCAGGGAGCTGATGGGAGGAGTAGGAAAGACCATGATGCAGAGCGGGGGGACGTTCGGCACCTTCATGGCCATCGGTATGGGCATCCGCTGCTGAGGATGACCACGTGGAACAACCTCCGCCACAACACAACTGTACAGCTATGGGACTCTTCCAGTAAATACAACCACAGCTCTCTGTCTGCTCAACGCTGTCACACCCCCAACTCGTCTAGTTTTGTCAATAAAAGTTCACATTTGTCAAATGGTTTTCAGAGTGGATGTGTCACACTTTCTGATGCTGCTGACGTCCTGCTCAGAGTGACAGACAGACAAAAAAAAGTTTTATCTGGAAGGAGACTTCCAGCTGCAGACACAGTACACCTTTTCTCTGTTTAATTCTACATTGGTATCCTGTCCTTTGTATCTTCTCTCTGACTGCAGCTATAGACAGAAGCTCTCACCTTCTACTTCTGAGGGTTTGACAAGACAAACCTAAAGTTTAGTCCAAATGTATGAGACTGGTGGAGAACCAGTAACTACCTCTCCCAGTGTTCCACATCCAATTGCAAAACAACTGGTTGAATTTGCCACTTAAGCTGAACTGTGCTTTATTACGGATACTGTGATAATACTGGTTATATAAACCCAATAAAAGCCCTCCCTCTGGTTCACATGTTGTTATCAGGGACAGTCCACATGGTCAGAACTTTTGGGCGGTGCATGGATGTCCACATAGACATGAAAAGACTGACATCAAACAGAAACGATGTTATTCCAATCCAAGATCTCCAACTTTTAGCAGGGAGCACTAAAGTTTTGAGCTAAGCTTGAACACGATGAAATGCAAAGATCTGATGCCAAATTATCCAAAACCTTCAGTATGAACACCAAACACTGTTGTTGCACTGCTGCTTATTGTGTCATTTCCAGCAGCATCATATTGAAAAACATGAAATTACTGACCTTGTGGTGCTGTGACGTTGGTGTCGTCCAGAGGGTTAACGATGCCGGGGTAATCTTTACCGAACGACAGGTGTTTTATCAGATGGGTCATGTTTATCTGCAGGATGACAGACAGATTAGAAGTTGACTGACTTCAGTCAACGCATTGAACAGACTTCTAATGATTTCATATAATTGAACAGCTCGTCTCATGCAATGTTAACAGTTAATACAGTTTTACTTTACAGTCAGCTCAAGTTTTGGTCATGATTTTTCTAAAATTGTACATTTGAACTAGAAAAACTAGCTGTTATAGCATTTTTTAAATTCTAAAGTTACTGAAACTAAAACAGACACAGAAAATATCATCAGTGGAATTGCTTACGTTGTCTAAGCCGAAACTCTGCAGGTCGTGTACTGCAAACATAAACCAAACACATCACTTGTTAATTACAAATGCCTCAAATACACATTTAGTAGAGCAGAATAAATGTATCCAAACAGATCTGTCAGAATCTGTCAGTGAGTTATTGATCAGATTGTGATTGGGTGCTGCCCATTGATTATGCTGTTCAGTCGGAATAGTTAATAAATGAAAGGCAACAAATAAAGCTGAAGCCAACAGTCACACAAGTTCAGAGAGTTAACATGTTAACAGTTGAACATGGAGTTAAAGAAAAGAAGCATACGAATCTTTGGCCTGTTGTAATGCGCAAAATGACATTTAAAAACATTCATCAGCTTCATTCTAAGTTCACACTGAATGACACCAGAGGTTCAGCAGATACTCTTCTCTACTTCAGTATTTTCAAAAAAAGTCATTTTCACTTCACGTTATAAAATACAACCCTCGATTCCAAAGAAGCTGTGACACCATAAAACATAAATAAAACACTGTGATCATTTTTCTAATCCATTTTGACATGTACTCCACTGATAAAAGTACAAAGACAATACATTTAATGTTTGACCTCATCAGCTTCATTGATTTTTGTAAATATCTGCTTATTCTGAATTTGATGCAGCAACACGTTTCAAACAAGTTGGGACAGGAGCAACAAAATACTGGGAAAGATGTGGAACGCTCCAAAAACACCTGTTTGGATCATTCCACAGGTAAACAGGTTGATTGGTAACAGGTAATAGTATCATGATTGGGTATGAAAGGAGCATCCTGGAAAGGCTCAGTGGTTCAGAGCGAGGATGGAGCGAGGTTCACCACTTTGTGAACACATGATTGTATAAAGGAGATTAATACCTGGACTCAGGAACATTTAGTAAAACTACAAATGATTGGGTCCCAACTTTATCAGAATCAGGGTTGTAATTGTACTCTTGTAATACTTTTCCATGTATCAGTAAACAGGTTACTGGACTGGGCTGAGGCTGTTCTTCAGTGAAGTTTATGAAATTATAAAAACTGCAAATAAAGATGCACTTACTTTCCACAGCGTGCACTGCAGAAAGAAGAGAGAAGAGTCACTATAATGATGCAGGTAGACAACAAACCATGTTATGTTACTGTGTGGGAGGGTGCCTGTAGGGGCTGCACAACACTGACAAAATGTTTTCTTATCTGATTTTATTAAGACATGAACACAAGGACACACGAGGACACAGCCTTTAAACTGAACTCAGGCTTTTGTGCTCCTGACTTGGTTGATTTCAAAGTATTAAAAGCTCAACTCAAATATACAAAATGATTCGCAAGCCTGAGATTTTACATCACAGAAGAATATCTCATGGAGGAGGATTATATTTTTCTCTGTATGACTTCTGTCATAATCGTGCAGCCCCAACACAAGTGTTTAACTCGTTAAGGTGAGTCCAGACTAAAGGGACCAGAATAAGGACGAAGCCGATTTGCTTCCGGCCGCAGCCTCACAGTCAAATCCTCAGCACAAGTGATTCTTGTCTCTTGTTTCTGCTGCTAAGCATTCAAATATAAGGCGGAACCAAATAAATGGCATGCATTCAATCAGATCAATCAGAGCTGGAGACGAGAGGACACTGTTGTCTTCAGGGAAGGAAACTAACAGCAACAGAGGTCAGTGAAGCTCACACTTCAGCCACTTGAAATATTTCATCAACCAGATCTGCATCACGGAAGGTATCTGATGAGTAATTTAACTTACTGGCCACGTTCTCCATTTTTGTAGCCAACTTATGTTTTGTTCAGATTAGAAGGAGACGATAAATTGTGTCTCTTTTCCTGCTGAAGGGGCTGCTGAGCTTCTGATGTTTGGCTGCTGTTAATTTCCTGCTCTGGTTAAATGTGCAGATGAAGGGAACTTTTAGGAGGCAGGCAAAATAGGACAGTTTAATCAAGATAATAGCAAAGACCAAAACTGATGCACAGCGATGTGAGAGCAAAAGTTGGCAGCAGTCAAAGAAAGAAAGAAATGAAAGAAATAAATATGTAGACAAATGCAGAGAAAAGCAAAATGTGAGGACATGGAGCTGTTAAGGGTTAAACTGATGCATAATCGAGTGTTTGTGATGTATGAGGTGATATTGTACTTTGTGTTAAAAGAGAGCAAAACAGTCTGAAAGTCAGAGCAGAAATTCTGCAAAAGAATTTCATCAGTTTGGTTTCAGTGCAGAGTCACAGAGTCTGACCACAGCTTAAAAGATGATTCACTCTTTGACAGGAAAAAACAAAGCTCGCATTAAAATGGTCAAATTTACACTGACAGAATTAAACATGAATCAGAAGACACTGACAGCAGCGTTAGAAACCTTGTAGCAGTCACACTCTGCTGCGCTGTGTTGCTTCTTTGTCATTTTACTCCATTCTCTGATGAAGAATAAATGAAAATGCAAGCGAGCCGACCTTTAGCTAAGAGTATTTTGTCCAAATTGAAAATGTTCATTTTTTTTGTCATGCAGAATACATAAAGCCTTTTCGAAATCCAAGATCAAGGCTTTTGCTCCTAACTAAGTAACTAACCAGCATTGGTGACGCAGATTTAAGCAACTTGTTTCCTTATAACTTGTGACTAAAGCAGGACTTTAGCATGGATGACTAAGCACACTGAGGTCTTTAGCTTTGAATCGAGGACTCAATCAACTCAGACATTTGCTCCAAAAACATTCTGACACTTGCTTAAATTTGTACCAGATCACCCGGTGAGTTAATAATGAAATGTCCAACGTGTTGACAGGTTTGAAAATTCGTCTCAGCAACATAAAGTTCAACAGAATGAAGTAAATCATCTATGAGCTGCTGCCTGACATTCAAACAGATGTTCTCACTAAAAGTTTTCTAATTCTGACAAAATGTCAAATTGAGAAATGTCCTTGTTAGTGCAAAAACACGTTTGAACTAAACTCACAGTGATAAACAGTTGCAGGAAAACGTCACCATGCAATCAGAAAGGATTGTGTGCAGGTCGGAGCTGAATGACGTGTTGGGTGCGGATGTATGGATCTATGATGAGGGATGATGAATGAACAGACACTGATAAACACTGAGCAGTCAAACGTTTCTGAACACCCTTCATTGAGTACTGCAGTCTCTGTAAATGTCTTAACGAAGGAAGCATCTCAAACTTAAGATTCGACTCTTGCAGTTGAAGTGCAACTTTTACTGACTTACTTTTTCCAGTTTCTCTCACACTGAAACAGCAGTCAGTTCATTTTTCTGCACGACTGATTCTCAGAAGAATGAGTAAACCACTAATAGACAAAGCTCCTCCACACAGTGTCGAGGTGCTGCTGCCTGTACACTCTGCAGACACTGTAGAGCTGTTAAAGAACAGTCTGTGTGGGGGCACAACACTCCTCTTTTTCTCTCAGTCTTTATGACACTGAAACCTTGTGTTGTGACTTCGGGTCTTTCACTTGAGTCTCATTTAAAGACATACAGCTGTATAGTGATAAAGTCCAGCATGACGACCCTGGGTTACTGACCCTTACTACAGGTCATTGCCACATTTCTTTCAGATAGTTGTGTTCAACTATCTGAGAGACAAACACAGACCTAAAGCATTTTATTTAGGGACTTAGTGCAAAGTCTTTGATCCAAACAGGCCTCTAAATCAGTCTTGTATTAAAGGTAGTTTTGAATGGGTCACCAGAATATGTTGTCTTCCACAGGAAACATCACCGGGTGTTCAAAAACCTTTCAATGCTTGTGTGTGTGTGTGTGTGTGTGTGTGTGTGTGTGTGTGTGTGTGTGTGTGTGTGTGTGTGGAGTGAATGAACAGCAGAATTACCGTGGACATGAGACTGCTGGAAACTTTTTCCTGGAGCAAAATGGAAATTTCCTGCCACCTGAAGCGCAAAGAGGAAGAGAGAGTAAAGAAAAATCATTTAATTAATATACTATTATATTAGGACCATTGTCAGAAAAAAAATTAGGGAATAAAGTCGCAATACTTTGAGAGAAATCAAAGCATTGCACAAATAAAGTAACAGTATTTTGAGAAGGTTGTATTTTAAGAACATGTTGGATGTTATGAAGCATTTCCTGATATTTCCTGATGTGTGGATGAACACATGAACAGTTGCTTTTTTTCCTTGCAAAGCACGTGATCTCAGGCTGCAGTCAGTTTAATATGGCAGCGATCCCAGTCTGAGGAAGAGCTCAAACATGTTTGTGTCTGCTTTGTTTCAGTGTGCTGCTGCAAACGAGAAATGGTTTCATTTATTTGTTTCTCAAAGGCCTGCAAACTCAGGATGTCACCTGCAGAGCAATAGTTTTACAAACTAAAATCATACAAATGTCATTTTGCAGCTTGATCTAATTACTGTTGCTGAATTTGTCTTGTTGGTTGAGGTGTTACATATCTCATAATTTTTAGATGTTCACTTCTCAAAGTGTCACATTTTATAATCCACAGATAAGAACCGGTACCTTGTTGACCTCCAGGAAGCCGTAAACCTGGCAGCCTTCGTTCTTCTGCTCCTGCATCTTCTGTGTGAAGCCCTCCCTCTTACACTGCTCGATGGTGTCGGCGCTCTTGAACGCCCAGCCTCGCCGCCGGTACGCCTCCCGCACATCGTCGCAGGTGTTACAGCATCTGCATGCACACACCAAGCAGAGGCAAGGCGAGTAAACACGAGCACAGACAGACAACACAAAGAAAGAAGAAGCAGAGCCTGTGTGTGTGTGTGTGTGTGTGTGTGTGTGTGTGTGTGTGTGTGTGTGTGTGTGTGTGTGTGTGTGTGTGTGTGTATGGGTGGCATCTCACTTGAGGTCTTCAGTCTCAGCTCCGTAGCAGCTCTCACATCTGTTTGGGTCCAGTGTGCTGGGGTCAAACACTTCACCATCGTCAGCTACACCAAGTTCTACACACGACACAAATCATCATCATCATCATCATCATCAACATAATTATCAGCCAACGAACCCGATTTAGTTGAACCTTTCTGGCAAAACATTTGCCGCCATGCATTCCAGCGGCATCTGTTAACACACTGTGCTGGCAAATAGAAACATGCACCAAACCTTCCTGCAGAATACCTTGTTTGTGTGTGTGTGTGTGTGCGTGTGTGTGTGTGTGTGTGTGTGTGTGTAGTACTTTGGGCCTGAATATGTGCATCAGTGTCAGGAGGTCAGATGACTTAACTCTGAGGTAAATCAGTGTTTACCGTGTTTGTCTGCCTCGAGGGTGACAGGTTTGAGGTCTTTGTCCAGCCGCTGTTTGAACAGATTGTGTTCAACGTCCAGCTGCTGCTCACCAGCCACATCCATCGCATCTATACTGAGATCTGAGTGAAAAAAAAAAAAAAAAAATGAGAGAGAAGTCGAGGGGTCGTTTACAATGAACATGTGTCATCATGTTAAGGTTCGTCAGCCTGAAGCTGCCGCTGGAAACAGCAGTGCTACTTACAGGCGCAGGGCATGTGAGGGAAAATGACGTCGATGTTGATTTTCAGCTTGTCTCCTCGCGACGTGTCGACGTACAGCTCAGGATGAACCTGCCGGGACAAATTTTAATTCACACATTCAGCCAAAGCAAAAACATTTAACTGAAAATGCTATGAGATATGACAGAACAATGCACCCCTTGTTTGCACCAGAGCAGCAGAAGACTTGGCCTGATGTAGTTTAGTCTAAACCCTCATCCTAAACTCCTACCTGCCTTATTAGCTACAACATTTTGTTCATGATTAAAGGCATCAACTGACAACAGGTTTGTGAATTTTTGTCCTGGGTTTATTGCCAACATGTTCAAATGTTTGAAATAGTCACTGACAGTCATTGAATTGAGCTGCATGAATCTTGTTAGTTTAAATGATGAAGACCAGCGCTGTCGTGACACTGAGCCTTCAGCAGCTTCACTGTTTGTATGCTCATCAAACCAGTCTGACAGGAAGTGTTTCCTGAAGGCTGAAAAGTGGTTAACAGCAGGTAGCCGTTATTATTATCATTACAATAATTTTGGAAAATATACTCATCTGTAACTGTAAAAAAAAAAAAACCCTCAGAACATAAGCTTGGGAACAAGCTGGTGAGTGAACCTTGACTTGTGTCAAACCAACAGAGTATTGCTGTCAGTGTTCATTTAACTGGTGCAGGGTTTCTGCAGTGTTCACACACTTAAATTTAAGACCTTTTTAATGCTACATAGAATACAATTTAATGTGGACAGTAAGGCCTACAGTTATCCCTTAAATATATTAATTTATTGACATGGTATATTGACATCAATACATGTTTTTGTTTTAATAATACCCTCCAATTTAAACTAGCTATTGATGAAACTGATCATTAACATTTACATGACCTGAACCCAGATAAGTGGCAGAAAATTGAAATTTGATGCAAGGAGTAACCAATGAAAAATCCATTGAAGTAGTAAACTATTGAAAACTAGGTCAAATAATCAGGTGATGTGGACATAGTCACCTCTTTTGTGAGATAGTACTGCAGCTCAGAGACGAACAGGATTAACATGATGACACCGCTGATGATCGTCACTGCAGAGACAAAGAGGAAGTGTGCATGTTAGAGATCAGAAGAGGTCTCTTAAATCCTGGTTCACACTGAGTGCGAGAGTTTAAAAGGCGGCAACACTTATATTATTAGTATTATACTCTTTGTAGAATTAGCTTCCAGTAGTGGCTGAGTAGGGTAGTTTTCAATTCATGTGATTAATTTAAAAATGTATTGTATTGTAATCTACACGTAATCACTCCCAAAATTCACAACATGCTTTTATTCTAACAAAATGTTCTACTTCAGTGCATATTTGTTGGTGTTTAGCCCTTCAAAAACAATGTTTTCACTGTACTTTTTGCTCTTCTGCTTGCCGCACACAAATGGAGGCACACACCTGTATTAAAAGGACAGTCTCGCAGCAATAAGCAAAGGGTATGATTCTAATTTCTTCATTATTTTATGGCTTTATTAAACTAGCCTGCTGCCTACATGTATTTACACTGATGACTCTGTCAATTTATATTAGAATAAAGCAAAATTCATAAAAAAACAACTAACTTAATCTGGATTTTCTTTTTATGTTGATGACAACCTGATGAAAATATGATGACAGGCATTTAAAGCTTCGTTCAAAAACTCAAGAGAGGCTTTGAATGTGAAAAAATGGCATTTGGTACAGCCTCATTAAAAACTTAATTAAATCACTAATTCATTCAAGACTGAACATTCGGTGCTGTAAAGTCACTGTTCTGTAAGAAAAACAGTATCAACCGTAAATCAACAGTAAATAGCGTTGCAACTTGTCATATATATATTTTTAACACAGTTAACACCATTTTCATTGCATTACATTCACTAGATAATAATACTATATTCCTACTATGTTAATTATTGTGCTTTTATATGATTATAATATATGCAATAACATGGTATTCTCTTACATTTCTGTTAACACTTCATCATGACTGCTGGAGTTGCAGCTGAATAGTCACTATAATCTTGGGAACTATAATGTATACATTTTATTTAGCTTTTATAATGTCATCTTTCTAATTTCTTGCTTTATTTTTAATTCATTTCATTCAACAGTTTATAGTTAAAAGATTATTCAAGTTCTTGATCTGTTTTCTGCCCCTACCCTATGTCTGTCCTGCTGAAACATGTGAATGTCCCTCCCGGGAGATCAATAAAGTTTTTATCTCATTTTAAATCTAAATCTAACGTCAACGCACAGCAGCAGTTTGTGAAATTACCACCAGTGATTGTAAGTGCTCATGGTTTGTTGCAAATGGGTTAAACATGCAAATCCACCGGTACTGTCCTTTGCAGAAAATGGGCGATAAAAATGCCTCAAAGTTAGATGATTTCACAAAAGTTTCTTTGAAAGCAGATGTTCTGTTAATGTATAAACCTGGATTTTTATGACTAGCCTTGTCGTTATGTTGCTCTCCTATTGAATTGTAACTGTTAAAGGTGTTTATTCTGCTGCTGTTCAGGCTTACTCGGCGTTGTGAGGATAATGTCAAGGCTGTAACGTCATGTATTGCATATATTTTACAATTTAAAGGAGAAATTGTTCAGTTAGCCTTGTTGTTAGCTGCAGCAGCTAACAAGCTGTCTGTCTGAATGGCTGCTGCTCTCTGATAAATTAAAGCCTCTCACCGGTCGCTCCTCCCCACGTCTTCACACGGAAATCCTCCAGAGTTTTGGGATAAGCGTCAAACTGTTTCAGTTTATTTAACGTGTCCATTTTCTAAACTAGAAAACCACCGCTAAACACAAATGTTACCGACAGATTCCTGCACTCCAGACACTCATCAGTCCTCCGTTTTCACTTCCGGGACACACGCGGGCCACGTCTGCACCAATCAGCGCCGGCCGCGTAATTTTTTTTTTTTTTCTTTCTTTTTTTTTTTTTTTTACGAAATACACAGTAAGTACGACAAAACTCAAAAAATAAAGGCAGAAACTGTTAAAAATCAAAATGCATAAAGCAGCATGGAGGCTTTTTAAATTTCACATATATGTGTTTATTTACAGTCATAATTTGATGTTGGAATAAACAAAATGAAAGTAAAAATCCAAAGTTAACATCATAAACAATATATTATAGTTCTTGCTTGCCTGAAACTATTAAAAATTTGTGTGAATCTTTGTCGTATTTTCTCTCCGCTATCAAAAACTGCCACAGACCTCACAGTAAACAGCTGTGTATATAACAGACAGAAGCAAGATTCAAATACTTTAATTAGTTTTAATTAGACTTTGTACAGTTTAGAAAACAGAAACATATTCACATATTAAAAAAAACTTAGCGTTAGAGAGCATTAAATAGACTGATCCAGAGCAGATGTCATAACAAAGTTTGGCCTCTTTAGGGCAGCACACAGCATGCCTCCTCATTTTAGTTTTGTGTTACCTGTTCTCAACAATCCAGATAATCACACAGTTGGGTGTGCTAGTAATCGCTGTGATACTAGGCCTTTTAAGCAAACTGTGACTTTCCTTTGTCACCATATGTTTTCCACAATTGTGTTTTTTTATGACTTGTGGGAGGAGGAAAGGAAGAAGCTAGTAGAAAGTGATGAGTGAATTTACATGTCAGCAGCCAATCCTGACAGGAAACAGGACGAGTTCATCAGCATCACTCCTCCTCTTCCTCCATCTCAAATTGGAGGCGAGGGGCGAGCCGCTGGGTGCGCTCCCGGTCACCTCGCGCATCCTGCTCGGCCTCCTGTTTACCTGTGACGTCGTATCCGACCCCGAGGTCTGCCACAGCCGTCTGAACCAGCTGCAGACGAGTTTCTCTGAGGGAACGCCTCAGCTTGGCCCGCCGGTTCTGAAACCAGATCTGCGAGAGAAAGACAGAGAGAAGTGAGACCATGTGACTTAAGCTGAATAGCATTGACTACAGTTTTCTTTGATCCCACATATTCTTCTTCCTTGTCACAACTTGGCACCTGCATTACCCACAATGCAACTCAACAGCCCACACTTTGAGAAGGGTCTATAGGGGTCTAACTGTTTTGTGGGTGTATCGTAGTCGTGTCCTGTGAGCCCATTTTGCTTTTGAATGCCACTTTGCTTTGTTGTGGCCTTGTCAGCATGTGCTAAACGGGACCAGTGGAGCTGGCAGGAGCTAATGTTATAGGCTTGGATGTGTCCGACAAGGCAGCCGTACTACGGCTCAGCGTTGACTTGAAGAGCTAAACGTATCTCAGTGTGTTCCCTTCGTATCGATAACACAAACATTAGGCCTAATTTCATTCTTAATACTTTATTTTTATTTAACAGGAGAGGAGAGTGAAAATTGATGGCGGTGCCCTTTTTACATCCATTAATTAGATCAAAACTACTTAATAATAATTTATTAAGATGAATTCAGCACATGTTGACAGACCGTGATGCAGACCGCCGTCGTTGGGCACTGTGAGCGAACGAGACGGGAACACAAAGACAAAGCAAATGTTTGTCCTGCTGGTTTGTTTACGAACGGGAACATCCTGCTGGTGTTGAACATTATTTCACACATCATCAGCCTGATATGTCTGCCTTCTTTGCAACGCTCATGATTTCTGGAGGTTAAAATGAGGTTCTTTGGGTCTAGACTTTGTAATGAATTTGAGGCTGAACAAGATAAAAGTATTAATCCTTATCTGTAACTTCTTCAGCTGTCTTCATGTCAGATTAGATTTTGAGCTGAATTGTCAGTGTGTGCTGTCTGAACCTGTATTCGGTCCTCGTCCAGGTCGAGTCTCCCCGCCAGCTGCTCCCTCAGCTGGATACCTGGATAACAGTTCACCTGAAACACTGTCTCCAGCACATTCACCTGCACACACACACACACACACACACACACACAAATTAAAGACAAAGCTTGTTGGACGTCCTCAACTTTATTACTAAATGAACTCAGGCTATTTGCCTGAATGACTACTTGACAGAGTGATTGATTGATAACCTGGCTGTTGGTGAAGGCAGTGCGTGGTCGGCGTCCGATGTACCAGTTTGATGTTGGCCTGGGAGACGCCAGCTGCTGAGGATGATGATGCTGATGATGCTGTTGATAACAGTGTTGTTGTCTGGAGCACACACTGTTTCCTGTGTTCTCCTTCTCTGCTCCGATCTCTGGATTCACAGGAAACGTAACAGAAGAAGAGCGGCTCACATATTAAACACATTTCATGTTTAAAATGTGACAAATAATCAGTTTATTCTCACAACATATAACCAACTGGAGGAACTTTTCCACTCCAATCAAATGAGGCTATTATATCCTAGACCCAAGAGATTTTATACCTAGAAAATTTAGATATGGTATCTTGATGGTATACTTAATGGTGATATATTTAGTATTTATATTTCCAAAAAGACATAAAATGATTCTTCATTTATTACCTTTTATGTGCTTCATGAAACACTGACATGTAGTTTAGCTTCACAAAACAATACTCTGATCAATCAATCAACCAGAAACTAGAGAAACTGAATGAGCAAGAGTTTGTTTAGTGGATTAACTTTTCCTAAATAAAATTACAATATTTGCTTTGAGATGCGAGCTGAATGTTAAACAGCCGACAGCAGGCTGGTTGACAGGAGGGCTGGAAGTGGTTACTGTTTAAAACCAGAATGCTACTGAGATATTTTCAGGCAAATGAAAACACTGGAAAACTGAAAATGAATGTAAGGAAATAGACTAAATACAGCAGCTAATTTGGGGAAATTGGGAAAAATAGTTAGAAAAATACTGAACTCAGAAGCCATATAATCAGAAGTCAAGTTGATTTTTACATCTCCAATTTTACCTTTAAAAACAGTACTGCACAGGATATTATTGTGCTGTCTCTGATATATTTATATCAAACTAAATGGTGGACAATAAATGACATTTACTGAATTAAATGGCATTTAAATATTATAAATGAATACAAGACAACGAGGAAATAACTGGTCATTTCTATACATCTTATTGTAGATATACAGTAAGATGCACACAGTTCAGACAGTTAGTGATTCATCAATAAGAAACTGTCTGTCACTCTTTAACTCATCACTTGAACAGAAAGGGGTTGAAATAGGAAACATTTGCCACTCACCTGCCCAGGGTCGATGGAGTTTCAGGCAGCTTCCAGGTCTCTCCAGGTCCAAACCCAGAATGCGCTCGATGGAAAACGCCGGCCTGCTGTCTTCTGTCACAGGAGCCAGAATGGACGCCATAACGATTGATCACTAACTGATCAATTAACAGCCCTGAGAGCAGAAAGCCCCCGATGTGCTCAGAAAACTACTGACAACAACCAAAACAAAAAAAAATGATTCCACGCGTCAGTTGTCTTCCACTAAAAATCTTGCTGACATTAAAGGTTCTGCGCTGCTGACCTGTGGTATAAAATCAACTGAGAGGGTGAAGTTAAGGTACGTGTGAAGCAGCAGGAATACAAACTGCTACCTGCTGGTTTAAATGGGAGTGGAGGGTTTACACTGGCCACCAATTAGAATTGAGAAGTGGTTTTCCATGTGAATGAGATCCCCTGAGGTTCCATACAGCAGCTAATCTCTGCTGTGTGTGTGTGTGTGTGTGTGTGTGTGTTAATGAGGGACAACATATTAAAATTTTTAGTTTACTTAGTTTCACAATCAAATGCTACAGCTCTGAAAAAAGAGAGTATTCGCAAACTTTTCAGCTTGTGTGTGATCATGTATAGTTTGTGTGTGTGTGTGTGTGTGAGTTTTCCCTCATGCGATGCACTGTATGAGTGTATGTGTGAGATTAGGTCTTACTTTTTAAAAACCGTCACCAGTGTCACACAAACACAAAGCATAATTGCACCCTTTTCATCTGAATTACCAAAGTAGAAAATGAGTTTAGTTCTCACGTTAGAAAAACGTCCGTCCTCCTGCCGCAAGTCTGCGACGGAGTTTAATCTAATAATAATAATAATGATAATGATGGCAATAGTGATGATCCTGTGAGATCCGCTAATGCTATTAGCCTAATCTGTGTGCGTTGTGATGCAGATGAAGCTCGTAGCGTCTGAATGCAGGTTGAAGCAGCAGGGAGGAAAACCTTTTCAGAGCCAGATTAGCTCCTAATGAAGGCCTGAAGCAGCTTTAAACTAACAGCACACTTGTTTATTTAAGTGTCAGTGAAAGGCAGGGTGCATGTAAGGATGCGATGACTGCAGGCAGAGAGGAAGGCCGCTGAGAGTCTGCCTCAGTGTGACTGCTGGATGAAAGCTGAAGGAATATTTGAGCATTTTGGGAAATAGACTTCTTCCCTTTCGTTCCATGAAAAGATTGTTGTTAAGGGCAAGAAGGTGATTACTTTGTCATAAAGAGTGGAAACAAGGGAACACGGCAGGCTTAGCTTTGTCCAAACTTCAAAAATACACCAACCACACCTTTAAAGCTCAATAATTAACACAACCCGCACATTAACACAACTGTAAAAGCAACAGTTTGTGGTTTTGGGTGAGTTGAACAGTGAGATGAGTTCTTGACAAACAGTTCATCCATCCACCCAGCACTTCTCTGCAGCATCTCCGGCTGGAGCGCTGCTCGTCAGGTTTTGGTCTTTTTGACAGGCAGGTTGGTAGCAAACTGGCAACCTCACTGTTCTGTGAAGAGGACCCACACGGTCACTGTTTGCAAGGAGATAAATCAAGCATGCGACTCCTAAAACCACAAACTGACATTTCACATTTCTTTTATAGGTCGAAAGTAACGCTGAACCCCGTCTGTGTGTTAAAGGTGACGTAAACATTGACAGCATTATTTCATGGTGAGCGTTACAACAAGTATGATTGCAGTGATGCCAGCTCAGCATTAATAAAAACTTCATAATGTTCCCAACTGGTAAGAGCGGTCTGGCTCCACTAAGCCAAACAGCTTTCATAAAACACAGCAGATTTTGAGTCAATGCACCTCCACCAACGTATTTACTCATTAATAAAGACAAAAAGAGACTAATACATCTGCTGTAACATGTGGTTTCACTGGTATTGATACTCTCCGGACACTGCGGCACAACCTGCAGTGGAATCAATAAGTCTGTGTGGATACGATGTGGTTTATTAAGGTGAGCCGCCGTCTGACCTGAAGAGTTCAAGCATCTCTGGGTTTTTAATTCATGACTGAGGACAAGCTGGAACGTGAATTGGTGCAGCATCAGCAGCGTTGCAGGTGTTATACCGGACCGTCGTGGTGAACAGGGAGCTATGATTAAGAGGTCCTGGGTTGTGATCAAAAGAGCGGGAACAAGGGGCCAACATGAGTTTCAGTCGTTAGGTGGCCGGGCTCCGGGTGAGGAGCTCAGACATGTGAACAGAGCTCAGAGAAGAGAACCACTCCTCCGTCATGGAACAAGCCAGCACGTCCACTACGCTTCACTGTAACGGCTCGCTACTCCCTCTCTACGAAGACGGTCCACCTACATCTCAGCAAAATCCAGATGGTTTGCTGTACTGGCTCCACAACAGCTAAAGCTAAAAAATGCAATGTTATGAAAGCTGAGAAGTTTTGGGCAAGCAGGATGCCTCTGGATGCTCACGTTGCAGGTTTTCTAGGCACATCGAACGAGGGGAAGACCTTGAATACGCTGCAGGGATTGAGTCTTCCTTCTGATGGTTTGATAACTCCTCAGGATCCCCCAGGTGGACACGGCTGAGGAGGAGGACTTCTGGGCAACTTTGTGAGCCCCTTACACCTTTCCGATGTCGGAATCAGGTTGGCTGCGTCCGACCATTTCGGTAATTTTCCAAAACCAGCAATCCATCAACCCTTGACACTTGACACAGTGATTGGAAAGGTGTGTGAGGGTGTGAATCGTCAAACAGCGCCGGAAATTTCTTGTGGCTGGAAGCATGTTGCACTGACATTAAGTCATGGGAATGCATTGTACTGCTGGAGCAGAATACCGAAAATACCAAATTAAAGCTCCACCCCTTACCTGACACACCTGAGACATGCCAGGAAGAGTTTGTCATTCTTCCTCATTAACACATTGACAGAAACACAGCGGACGAGATTCACCATCAGATCAAACTAACAACAACCCCTGAGAGGACATCTAGAAGAGGGAATACCAAAATATTGCATCTAAAATCTGATCCAGCACTACACACTGAATTTGACTTTTACAGAAAACACGACTCAAAGTGAAAGTAAGCGTCGGTGTGGAGCCACAAGTGATCATTTTCAGCCTCACTCCAGAGAGAATGGCGACCAGATCAGAAGAGGATCTTGTCTGTCCTGTCTGCCACGACATCTTCAAAGACCCTGTTGTCCTGTCATGCAGCCACAGCTTCTGTAAAGACTGTTTGAAGAGATGGTGGACAGAGAAACAAATACAGGAGTGTCCAGTTTGTAAGAGAAGATCGTCAAGGAGTGATCCACCTTGTAACCTGGCATTAAAGAATCTGTGTGAGTCCGTCTTACTGGAGAGAGATCAGAGATCTTCAGCAGGATCTGAGGCTCTCTGCAGTCTGCACGCTGAGAAACTCAAACTCTTCTGTCTGGACCATCAGCAGCCAGTGTGCGTCGTCTGTCTATACTCAGAAATACACACTGATCACAAATTCAGGCCAATCGATGAAGCTGCACAGGATCACAGAGAGGAGCTCCACGAAGCCCTGAAGCCCTTAAAGAAGAAACTGAAGATCTTTGAACAAGTTAAAAGAAACTGTGATCAAACAGCAGAACACATTAAAGTCCAGGCTCGACACACAGAGAGGCGGATTAAGGAGCAGTTTAAGAAGCTTCATCAGTTTCTACAAGATGAAGAGGAGGCCAGGATCACTGCTCTGAGGGAGGAAGAGGAGCAGAAGAGTCAGATGATGAAGGAGCAGATTGAGGCTCTGAGCAGAGAGATAGCAGCTCTTTCAGACACAATCAGAGCCACAGAGGAGGAGCTGAGAGCTGAAGACGTCTCATTCCTGCAGAACTACAAGGCTGCAGTGGAAAGAGTCCAGCAGCGCCCCCTGCTGGATGATCCACAGCTGGTCTCAGGAGCTCTGATAGACGAGGCCAAACACCTGGGCAACCTGGCCTTCAACATCTGGGACAAGATGAAGGAGATGGTCTCCTACAGTCCTGTGATTCTGGATCCAAACTCTGCTCATCCAGAACTCATCCTGTCTGAAGATCTGACCAGTGTGACACGTGGAGAGAGACAGAACTTCCTGAAAACCCAGAGAGGTTTGAACACTTTAACATTGTCCTGGGCTCTGAGGGCTTTGACTCAGGGACTCACAGCTGGGATGTCGAGGTTGGAGACAATACAGACTGGTTTGTGGGTGTGGCAGCAGAGTCTGTCCAGAAGAAGGGAAAACATCTGCGCCATTTTTGGGGAATAGGGTATTCTGATGGTACATACAACACACGCACCTCATCAGATCCCTCCACAGTTCTCTCTATAAAGAGGCTCGAGAGGATCAGAGTTCATCTGGACTGGAACAGAGGAAATCTGTCATTCTCTGATCCTGATACTAACACACACATACACACCTTCACACACACTTTCACTGAGAGGCTGTTCCCATGCCTAAACACTGTAAAAACACGCTCACTGAAGATAATACCAGTGACGGTCTCTGTAAAGCCAAATCCAGACAGACATTAGCACCCTCTGTTGGCACAGTGGGGGCGCCAATACAGAAAAAAAACTTAAACTCTGCTCAAATTGTCTCATTAAAGCCACTTTACGCCAGAGATCCAGAATCAGGTGAACTCCCTTTGTGATATTTAGTAACAACTCTCTACATGAGAACTAGTTTGTGTTGCAGCTTGTTTTAATTTGATGATGCATAAGTCTCCACTTATATATATAACCAGGCTTAAAACCAGTTAAAAGCAGCAGCTTAAATCTTGTAAATTCAATTGGGTGAATTTGTTAAAGTCGTGTGTTGCAGGGATGAAGACTGTATGTGTCAAACTTGGTGGAAATGTCATGTCATGTACAATAAAAACAAGTTGTTTTGTGACTTAAACACAGTATTTCTCTTCCAGTTTCGTCAAATAGACAGGAAACAAATTCATTTGATTAATTTCCCACAATTTTCAAAGGATTAGTGATGTTCCAACCTGAAGGTCAAAAAATGTATAAGCTCATAAGTTTGTTCATTCACCATGACAGAATGTAGATTTTGTCATGTTAATATGTGTGTGTGTGTAATCTTGCCGCTTGGAACAAAATAAAGCACCACACTCAAACGTTTCCATTAAGATAATTTATTTTGTACAGTAAAACAGAGGTTCAGAGGCTGCATTTGATCCACGGAGTGGCTTTGTGGAGAGGACAGGGGAGGGATGAATTTACATACACCCAGAATGTTACAAACTTTGAGGGCAACCATTTCTCAGCGCTCATGTTGTTATTGTGTATCTTACAAAGACGGACGATCAGTCGATCTGACAATTGGGACAAAATGTCTGATACGAGATGTCAAGACGTGATCTGCTACCAGCGATGATTCAATGCAGATAAAACAAACTGAAACTTTGTTGAGGGTGCGTTCAAGAACGCCACAACTCTCCGACACAAACTTGCACCACAAGGTTCCAGATGTAGGAAAATGTCACACAATTAGTTGTACCACGCCAACAACTAAAAAAGGCATTTTTCTGTAGTAATAAACACTATACACACTCTTATTTCTCTATCCCTTCTTAGAAAGGCATGTGTGTTTGTCAGTTGCTCTGTGTCCATCTGATCATCGTGATGTGAGCGTTGTGGGGTCATTGAACGCATCCATCTCCAGTAGGTCTTAAGCTTGGGCAATGGCGTGTTTGTTACTTGGGTGGCCTGTAGGCGATCTTCCTGCTCTTCAGCACGGACCACCTGTGTCTCTTCATGTAGTAGAGCAGAGGGACGAGGATGGCCGAGCCCAACAGCATCTGGAAAGACGATGAGAACGTTAAGATTAATCCCACAAAAAGCTCCATGTTTATAGCCTGTTTCCGCTTGTTCCATCATGTCTGTGTGCTCAGACTACTTTAGAAAAAAAATCCTTCTTCAACACAGAAAAACACCCCATAAAAATGAATTTATAAACGTGTCTGGTTGTATAAGCAGACACGGGTCTTTTTCCCCATGTTTCATGTCCGTTTCTCAGATGTTTGTATCTAAGAATGCCACAAAAAAACTTTAAAAAGGTGAGATTTGCAGTTGTGCAATCATGAGTCATCATCATCATCTTGGCTCTAAAACCTACACATTCAATCACAGCTTCGCTGTTGGTCACGCCGAAGTGGAGGAGTGCCTCCACCAAATGCAGCTTTGGAGACACCATGTGGAAACTGTAAGGACTGGAACAGGTTGTGATTGGGCTCTTTGTGATCTCTCCTACACGTTTATGACCCAGATGGAGGTTGTTAAGTGTGAAAACAACATGAAACAAGTCTGAAAAAAAGGATCAGTCATCTTGTCCTTTTCAAGTACCAAAAGGTGGCATCAAATATCTGGTCAGATTCATAATCTTATTTATTTTTGATTTGATATTTGAGATATAATATATCTCGTACTTCAAATAATTATAGACTGTATTATATTCTGTCAAATCTGTACTGCAGGTGCTGCAGTCTGCAGTAAACATGCATGCGTGTGCATGCGTGTGTGAGAGAGAGAGAGTGCATGTGTGTTGTACCTTCAGTCCCATGCGTTTGCGTTGGTCGTGCTCCGGCTCCGCAGCCCACCTCAAGAAGGTACACACGTCTTTGGCAACCTGGCTCATGGTTGCAGGGGTTCCTATGGCAACAGACAGATGATAACCATCAGCAAAATGATTTTCACTACAGAGAATTGCTATGCACTGTCCTGGACACAGTGGGTGTAGGCAGTGAGGTGAAGGTAAAATGAAGGTATCTGTCATGAACCTTTAAGCATCCTACTCAATACAGTATTGCCAATTTAAAGTACTGCAGCAAACCGTAACAAAGCCTCACTTCAACACTCCGAGAATCTGGTGCGCTGCAACACAACTAAATCTGTTCTCCCTCATCCTTTTTTCAGATGGCAAGCAAACAAACTGCACACCATGGCTAACGTCTGGTAAGGAGAGGGGCCGATAGCTCAACTGACCATGTCACTATTTCACTCTTTATTCAGATCCCCATTGGCTTCCACAAAGTGGTCACTAGTCTACCTGGGACTGAAAGTCACATAGTGACATGGTGATATAGTGATAGTGACTGAATGAGGATCTGTTTTTGCTGTCTGATGTTGGCTGGGAGCATCTTCCAGCAGAAGAACCTCTATGAAGAACAGTTCTCATTAAGCAAGTTGTTTGTGGACTTGGTACAACCATCTGCCAGTACCACCACACGTCATACACCCATGACAAAACCCAGGTTATCCCTCAAGAGGTGTGTCGTACCATTCCACATGAAGGTCTGCATGAATAATAGAAGACTTGGTTTCACTTTAGCCTCCACAGTTAGCCAAGACAGACTTTGGTTCATCTCACACACATCTGGCAGCTCTGTTCTGTATAATTTGACGAGTTTGAAGGCAAAATATCTGTTTCAGTATTTTCACCCTTTCTGCACTGTTCACTGTTTGCAGTCTATCAAAAAGCCTGATATGAGACTAAACACAGATAGACACTGTGTTTTCACTCACCGTCATCATACTCCAGCACCTCGTTGTAGATGGGTGGGGCCATGCCGATGGCCTGGCCGGGGAAGTACGGGTTGTAGTAGAGTCCCTCTCTCACGGTCACTCCTGCTGGGGGTTCGCAGTATCCTGTCAGCAGGCTGAACACGTAGTCCTCTCCTCCATGTCTGAGGGGAGCGGGGACACAAGAAGTGAACACCAAAGACATGCAGATTTAAGACATAACTCTGGATGTTTTCTGTTTTTCAAGAGGTACCTGGCATTGACAATGTAGCTGAGGTCTGGAGGGAGGGCTCCGTTGTTGGCGACCCGGGCTGCCTCGGGGTTGGGGTAGGGCTTTGGGAAGTAGTCTGACAGCTTTCCTGGCCTGGTGAACATCTCTCCATTCTCATCAGGACCATCCACTATCTCAACCTGAACACAACACATGAGACACCTTTAAAATGTGGCCACGAAAACCTACAAATATAACAGCAGATACAGATACACATACAGATACACACACACACACACACACACACACACACACACACACACACACACACACACACACACACACACACTCTAACACACACTCTAACACAACCTCACCTCCTCAGCAATGGCCTTGACCTCAGCCTCTGTGTGTGACACTCCCACCAGATTTCTGAAGGCCAGGTACTCCATACTGTGGCAGGCTGAGCACACCTGCTTGTACACCTGGTAACCACGGCGAACGCTGCAGGGAGAGAGAGATTCTTGTGGTGAAAAATGCGGTCATCCTCTACAAAGTGCAGGACTAAAGGTGCTAAAACATGACAGACTTTAAATCAAGTTAAAAAAAAAAAAAAAAAAAGTATAAAAACATAAATCAGCACCAAAAAAGCACCATTAAGCTTTTGTCATCACAACACATTGTGTGCATCCCTGAGAAGCAACAAATGCATTGAGTGCATTTTCTTCCCCAAAAAGTTTTTGTAAAGCCGTCGTTTTACACATGTTGAATCCAGAATTGTTTACATTGATGTTTACCTGCGAGCAGTCTTCTTCTGCCCTGCCTTTCCTTCCATATTGTAGTGTATAATGGTGCCACATGAAGGTAAGTGGAATTGTGAGAGAATTGTGTGAAATCACTGGACTGTGTATTGAGTGTATGCATGAGATAAAGTAAATGGAGACACACTCACAGACAAACAGCTCTATAGTAGTGGTAGTACTGCTTGACCATTACTACATCTATTTCAATGTATCCTGTCAGGTTAATGAAAGTGTTTCCTGCACTTACTGCAAAAAACAGTAACGCTGTTAACTTTTATGAAAAAATTCCTACTGAAGGAGAGTGTAGGAAGCGTGATAAACTACTCAAAAACCCTCTGCAGTAGCAGAATTTATACTACTAGTGTAACTTTCAGCGATTGTGTTTGACAACTGCAGTGTGCGTATATGTGTGTGAGTGCATTCATCACACCTAGCATGGTCTAGGGAGGACAGAGGTCCAGCATGGCTCCAGGGGTAGTGAGGGGGGTGGAGCTCCAGGTCAGAGGCTTTAACGGACTGGTGCAGCATCAGAGCGAGGCCCGCCCCACCTGCTGTGACGACGCCTAGTGTCGTCAGGGCAACCTTCTTGTTCCGCGGCAGGCTGGCGAAAGACATGTTGGCCTACGGAGGAATAACAACACAATAAAACACCAGTTAGCTACGTACTTAAACTCATCCCATTACAAAAATGTAGATTATTCAAGTCGGGCTGTGCCAAATGTAAATAAGTATGAACCACTACGACTAGATTCTTTAGGTGCGCGCCTCCCTCTGTGTGCGGCAAGCAGGAGTGAAAAAACACTTGTTTTTGAAAGGCTAAGCTCCAAACAAAAATGTATTGAAGCAGAATATTTGCTGACACTTGACACCTGCAGCTGTCAAACTAGAAGTTTAGCTAAAGACACAACTTAACCGTATAGATGCTACTTGCAACGTGCATTTCATCATAATGCCCCTGCGTAAAGTGTGCACAGTGTTCCTCATGAAAGTGCCCTTCAACTGCGTCTATAACCAGGCAGCAGGCGTCACATGACAACATCGCTGCATCAGTGTACCTACATTAACACATAGACAAACCTCAATCTCCAGCCTGAAACCACAATACACTCAAGAGGGGCGTCTATTTGCATACTTGACTTGGCTGGTGGGAAGTGATATCTGCCAGTAGATAAGTGACATGCCGTTAAAAAGTGCCCTGTGCTGGGGTACGTAGTGGCCGGGCAGTTAAAGCACATGTCATATACTGTGATCACAATCAATTAATCTGCACAATAGTCAGCACATTAATCAATAGTGAAACTAAATGTTAGTTGCAGAATTAAAATCAAGAGTGGCATACCACTAGCTATTAGCTATGGACATGCTATTTTTGGTACAATTTAAAACAACCTTACATCTTTGACAAACAGGAATCTATGCACTCATGTTGACCAATTTCTATTTATATCTGAACCTACCCAGGTCACAACTGATGTTACTTTGCAAATGATAACGAGGACATCTAGCTTCATAAGATTTCTCAACCTATTTCTGGGAATATAGACAGCTCAAACCAGTCCCTGAACGCACCCACAGATGACAATTAGTTAGCACATGAAGGGTACGGCAATAAGCGGCTAAGGATGGTTTTCATCACCGGAAGTCCTTACAGTCCTTGAAATGCTAACTTGTTAGCAAGCTTATTATCCCAGCTACTTTAGCCGTTTGAGTCTTACACAGAATATGAACGCAATATAACTCATGCCAAGCCTGAAACAATTGCAAACACCACGATCACATATTTTGGCGTGGAGACCAGTATCCCTGTACCGTTATCCTAGGAAGAAGCTTGATTTTTTTGTGAACTGGTTTACTGCCGGGTGGTTGACACGGCATCATGAGTTACCTTAGCTAACCGGTTAGCTTGCCACATATAGCGGTAACTACCAAGCATTAGATATCTGTGGCGTGTTTTCTAGCATTTAATGACCTCATGGCGATCTATACATTTTAGGAGTGACAAAATATCCGAGGAGCTAATGGCACAGCCGTTGGCGACACCCTAAATATGTGGGAACACGAGTGACCTTGTCTCAACCCGCTGACAGCAACTAGGCTAACATTAGCTCGGTGCCAGGACACCCCACAGCAAAGCTTTTCTATTAAATTATCGCTATAAAGAAAATCTGCCGTGGGGGATAATTACAATACTTATCTATCGACCTACCATTGGGGTCTTGGTAGTTTTCGGCGTGCTGAGGAGAGCCCTACCGCTCCCCGATAGCACCAACACTCGTAGCGCCGCCATCTTCTCTGCAGTTCTCACTGAGCTGAAAAGATCCGCCTGGACCGGCGTCGAGTCACACTCAGAATCCTTCCGGGCGGAACCTTCAAAATAAAAGCAGCCCGTGTAAAGTGCTGTGTACTGTATTTACATGGCATCCCCGGTCACAAATGTCAGAATAAAACCATTGAGACCAATTTCCATTACATCTCGTCCTTATGTATTAGAACCTACAAGACTGGAGTACATAATACCCATATACAAGAGCCTATTCCAGCACTATAAAACACGTACATAATATTAACAACATCAGAGCCCCTGAGTATCTGAAGACCACAAGGGGTTGGGGGACCAGTTCTTATCACACTAGAGCAATAGTTATTTGTGCTCTAATTCTAATAGGTTGCCTTTGTACCTTGAACCACCACAGTTACAAAAGGAAGGCAAAATTATGGCTTATGAAAAACACGGAAGAGAAAGATAATCATTCTAATAACAATAACTTGTATAATATTTCCATAACTTATTTCTTTAAAAAAAATTGAGTGGTTGTATTTATGATAATGAATTATTTCGGATATGATTTCATATTTAAGGGTTAATCATATTGGATTGTTGGTAGAATGTTGTCACTGTGACTCCATCGTGTACAGGATATCTGTTTAAGATCAAGGACAAAGGTGGAAATAAACCTTTGGAATTTATGTCTATCCCAGTGTATAATTTCATATCTCTCTTCTCAGAAATGTAAAATGCAAATTGAATAAATATTAGAGATTTTTAGGAGGATTTTGCAGCTCACTTTAGCGACACCTTTGACTACTCACATTAAAAATATACTGTTTATGGCTATATGTAAACGAATTAGCTAAATTTTACCAATATTTGTCACAGTATAAAATACTTGGGATTGAGATAAACGTATAATATACAGTTCACACACTATGTCTATGGGTCTCATTGCCTACTGAATTTCCCTTTGTCCCGTGTCAAGTCTTCTGCTCTTATTTTGAAGGTAGCTTTCAACCACCGACCGGAACTACATAGTCGGGCTTATTCTGGCTAACAAAACTTACACAACCTGGATTTACACAACCTTTTTTTCGCATTGTTTTGTAACATGTTACAAAAAGTCAAAATATCAACAGAGTCACAGTTATTTTTTACAATCGCCGTGTTTTCCTTCTATCAGTTTGTTTGTAATCAATCAGACGTGAAGGTGATTTTGAGACTGAGGTGTCTTCTGCTTCACAACGTTTGACCTACATTGTGAAGTTGCTGTCAGACTCTAGGTCAGCAGTAATGTGATCTTTGTTATGAGAGAAACCTTTTTGATGCACGGCGACAGATGAAAGCCTCTGTTTGCTTTTTAAGGTTTTTCCTTCATGTTGTTTAACACAGACCTGAAAACGTCCAGCCCCTGACCTCAAATGGCGTTTGAAGGAGAAAACTTTATTAAACCACTGAGCAGATGACAACGTGCTCTTGCAGTGGACTCATGTCTTTTCATTTGTTTTGTTCAAATTCTGGATTTGTTCTTAGTTCAAAGAACTGAACATTTCAATAAATATTTGACTTGTTTCAACTTAAATTTTGAAAAAAATGCAAACCCCCTTAATGGATGTGCAGTAGTCTGTTTGTAAAAAGTGGGGCTGCAACTTGAATTTTCTTTTTTTTTATTTTCATTGTTCAATCATGTGGCAGAAAACGGTGAAATATTCCCAAAATGTTCCAGAACTGTAGGCGACGTCACAAGGCACAATGAGGGAATTTCATACTGAAAACACTTTGCAGGACACTCATTTGTTCATTTGTTTAATTTTAATTGTGAAGCCTCATGTTACCCTCTGATAAACATTGTAAGGTACTTTACTTTTTTACTTTTACTACTTTTTTGAATTTTGTCCACCTTCAGTGACATTGGAGCCACGTTAGGACAAGATGTCTAAATTTCCAGTTTGAGATGGGAGGAATGGTGACAAAAGCAAAAACTGTTGAGATCTATTGCTTTAATACAAATACAATAAGAAAACAAAGCTGAAGCAGTCGTCTCTGTAACCTCCACAAGATGGAAGTGCAACATCAAAAAAACCGCTGGAGACCTCACACAGTTACCAACACAAGTGCACAAATACAATCTTTTTATTTATTTTTATTCATATTCCTCTCAACCCTCCTGTTATCAAATTTGCAAACATCTTTTATCATCTTTAATTTTAAACCTCCAGAAAATTCTGAACATTGTTACCAGAGCTTAAGTGTCAGGTAATTAATGCCTGTTTGTCGTCTATCTAAATACTCCTTTAAAAAAAAAAAAAAAAACCCACCTACTCTTGTACATCCAGAGTAACTTCTATGTGACTATGGAAAAATATGCAAATCACCATAAAATCTCACTCAGCTCTCATCACCCTAAAACTGTAAAGAAAGATGTTTCTGGTGTTTCAGTGGCTGCATATTGTTTCTTAAACAGATTTGGGTTATTTATAGCACTTGGAAAAAAGCTGTTCCTGTCATCAAAAAATAGTAACATGTGTTATGTTCAGCGTCAAAAAGCACAATTTCAAACATTTAGAGGGATTTGTTTCCTAAAACAGAGCAAACAAACCTGTTTTTTATTGCTGGAAGCTAACATGCCTTCACTCTCAGAGGCTGAGAGGGGCCAGGATCTGCTGGTGGTTCAGAGACAACACAATGACCTCATAATCAGCATCCTTCTCATCTTCATCCTCAGTCTCATCATCATCCTCAGAAGGCTGCTGTGCAAGCTTTTATGTGTTTCCCCGCCACCACAGGATGGAAAATATCACCATTCTGTGTCATAGACATATATAATTGATTTATAGCACATACTCCAGGTCTGGTAACGTTACTCAATATCAGCCAAAACAATCATAAACGATTTATTGTTTGTTTTATAGAGCTAAAACAGCCTGCTGTCAGACTGAACCCACAGAACACCAGAGCGTCTTCTCAACATATCATCATGTTAAGTTTATGCTTGCCCAGTTGTCCACATTAAATTAGGAAAAGTCATTAAAAAAAATGATGTCAAGCATTTATTCAGAGATGTTTTGAAACCAACATCTGGGGTCCATTTCACAAAGCAGGTTCAACAAACTCTGAGTGTAACCCTGAACTCTGAGTTGATCAACTCTGAGATAGGAAACTCTGAGTTTTCGATTCCACAACAGCAGATTTGAGTTAGTTTGATTAACTCAGAGTAGGTTCACCTCGAGTTAAGCGCGTGCACCGCAACTATAAAAAGACAGCATCAATGGAACCCCGATTTGAGACTGCTGCCTTCACAGAGGGGGATCCAGAAAGGCCTATAGAGGCAACATCTTCATATGTTACTGATAGTTGCCTTCCCATTTACATTTATTAACATTCTGTTGGAATATAGAGTTTGACATTTAGCCTACATTGAAGTATGAACACATTCTCATCCTTTTTAACAGGGCATGACTGGGCAGCAGCAGGAAGGTCCCTCAACATCCAATGCACAGATTGACACAGTGAGATGAGTATTCAGTAAACACCAGAGGTTCAGTCTGTGGAATTCGTGTGCAACTGTATCATTTAATGCCCTCCTTATGTATTCCCAGTTACCTGTAAAAGAAATCTGAAAAAAAATTGAAAAAACTGAAAAAGACATGCAACACTTGGACCGCAAGATAAAAATTGCAGATCTAGAAACTGCAATACTGGAGCACAAGTTAGAGGTGGGTGCATGGTGAACTATGTTAATGATATTAACTATTGGAACATGAACTAAACAAGCTCTTTTATTTGTAGGAAATAAAGAAGACCAAATGAAATGTGTATTATTGATTTATTTGACTGCTGTGGTGGTGGTGGTGGTGGCGACTTCATCTCGGAAATGATTATGGCATATGGTGTCTCTGACTGCTCTGCCATCCTGCATAGCTGGCAGGTGGAAGGGGTCGTCATCAGGGTCGTCCATTCGTAGGGCAGGTTGTTGCTCTCCTCTAATAGTAGCAATATTATGAAGAACAACACAAGCCACAATAATATCACAGGCCCTCGCAGGGGTCACCCTCAGGTGACGTAGGCACTGGAAACGGGCTTTCAGCAGGCCTATGGTCATCTCCACCCGGGCCCTCGTCCTGCAGTGAGCCCGATTGAAGTTCTGTTGGGGGCCTGGTTCAGGGTCAGGGTAAGGGGTCAGCAGCCTGGGTTGGCATGGGTAACCCCTGTCACCCAGCAGAAGGCCGTCAAACTCTCCTGTAATGTATAGTTAGAGTATATTAAAGGAGGGAGACAAGTGAATTGTGCAAACTGTGCAAATCTTTAGGCTGCTTACCACGTTGCAGTCTGTCGCTCAGGTTAGACTCGCGATAAATCCTTGAGTCATGAACAGACCCAGGCCACTTGGCCTCCACATTGGAAATAATGCATCCGGCATCACATATGACCTTGACAGTGCAGAGAATGACAGATGTTTAACTATGATGCAGTCTTTAACATTTTGAAACAGTAGTCAATCCACATGTACCTGCACATTTATGCTGTGAATGGACTTCCTATTCACATAGTCTGCCTCATTGTGTGAAGGAGCTGTGATGGGGATATGTGTGCCATCTATGCAGCCAATCACACTGGGAAATCCTAAAAGAAATTAAAATGACTAATCCCAGTCTGAGGTTGCAGCACGTCATTAACCAAATATAATTTAAAATTCATTTAACGGATCTCTACATCATTCACCTGCAATCTTGTGGAACTCCTCCTTGATGACTTTGACGGGTTTATGTCCAGGGAAAACGACAAAGATTGGTAAAAGGCGTTTCAGGGCGAGGCACACTTTTCTCACCGCCCTGCATACAGTCGCTTTGCTCAAGCGCTCTGCGTCTCCGACATTGTAAAGAAAACTCCCACTTGCAAAAAAACGCAGCGCAACACACAATATCTGCTGAGATGTCAGGGCACGACTGCGGCTGGTAACGTTGCAAATATAAGGACGGATTAGATCATGTATGTAGATGATGGACTGTGCCGTGAAACGGTAGCGCTCAAAAAGATAACTGTCTGGAAAAGCAAGAACATCTATGCGTGGTCTGGTAACTATCTCCCCGCGAATATTTAACTCTCTGCGCAGTATCGCTGCACCTTCATCCACGGGATCATGAACAAAAGGACATGCCATGTTAGCGAAATAAAGTCACCACCTACTGTGCCTAATGGACTTCCACTGACTGATATTTTTAATGATTTTTTTTAAAATAACAGACGGCAGAACTATGCAAAAACTCGTCTGCCGACTGAATGAATGAATGAGGAAGTGAAATACGCTGTGTGGTTGAAAGAGGGCGGAGACACAGAGAAACTCGAGGTTCATTGAGTAAAACCTGGGGCCTGTTGCACAAAAGTAGGATTTAGACATCCAGGATAAGTTATTGAGCCTGGCTCAACCAATCCAAAACAACAGAGTTCAGGCTTAATTGGCTGCACAACGCCAGGCCAGGATAAGTAGACACGGATTTATCAAGCCAGGTGAAACCAATCCTGGATAAGTCGCAGCACACTGCTCCTCAAATAGGGCCCGCAATCAATCACAGATTCACTGATTCACCATGGCATCTCGTGCAGCTTACTTGTCCCCGTTGGAGCAGGAGATAATTATGGACGCATATGAAGAGGTGAAAGACCAAATTAAAAAAAAAAAAGGAAACACCACCACTGCCATAAAACAACGAGAGAAAGCGTGGCTAATCATTGCAGATCGCCTGAATGCGTAAATATTGCACAAAGACAGTCATGACTCCACTGAAACCATCACAATTACAATCCAAATAGTTTATTAACCCATGAGAACCCGGACCCATTTCTGCTTTTAGGAAAATTATGGGGGACATAAGACAGACTAAATAGACCACATATACACATTTCTGACTTTTTTTTCAAAACACCACCCCCTACTGTCCAAGATCTCAAATGATGTGTCACATTGGGCGTTGAGAACTCAGATTATTTCATGTTTTAGGAAAATTTGGACGTGTGACACCTGTGTCACCGTGGGTTCTTATGGGTTAACATCCCCAAAAACGTAGTTGTATTCTGATTATGAAACAGCTGGAACTACCAGTGAAATTGACTGCAGATGTGAGTAAAATCATGTAAATTCAGCTCCGTATTTGCTCCTCTGTTGTTTCATTCATTATGTGTGTGTGTCCTTTGTTCATTTTTTTATTTGATTTATTATTTTCAGATTAAACATGACCCAACGAACTTGGCAGCAAGTCAAGATAAAGTACAAGAACATCGTGCAGAACGGTAAGTGCCCTGACAAATACTATGCATGTACATACTCTGTACCCAGAGGGTGCCTGCTCACATATTGTCTGTACTTATAGCAATTAAAAAAAAAAAACCCACAAGCAAGGCACTGGTGGTGGGTCACCACTAGCTGACCTAACCCCTCAGGTGCCCATGAGGGAAATTCTGTGAACAGGAAATCCTTTCACAGCATTAATGTTCAGGTGAACATGACTTTATGACAATAATGAACACTGTACATTGCTTGTGATGTGCATTGATTGGTTTAATAGTCTACATCTTATCATTTCAGATGGTCTGCAATGCTGACTACCTGATCAGCAAAGTCAGGCCACTTTGCCTGGAAACAGGCTTGAGTTACCCCTCTTTCTCTGGTTTGACTTACCTTCCTATGTGAAACAGAAAACTCAGAGTTTCCCTCATTTCAGGGTTAACATATGAGTTTTCAGTAACCTGCTTTGTGAAACGGACCTCTGGTCCATACTGGAACTGCATCTTAAAGACAGTCCAAATATAAATAAAAGGAGCTCTCACTCTGAAATGACTGACAGGATGAACGCTGGACAACAACTAAAGAGGGATGTTGTTTGTACTCAGCTCACTTAGGCTGTAACAGCAGGGATTAATCATCTGAATCACGTATTTGAATATTTAAACAGAAAATACTTCATAAAGTAACTCAAAACCAATCAAAACCCAGAACTTTTCTGATAAATGCAGATCCAAGTTAACATCCATCAGAGACACGAGATGGAAAAGGAAGACAAGGAGTCTAAATAATGAAAGAACAGACAACTAGCCTGAAATATTAAGATACATAAACACACCCGGCTTGTTTGAATGACCTTAAGTTGGAGTGAGCGTACCTGCAGATGGATGTTTGCTGTTAGACAGCAGGTAGGTAATAAACTATTCATCAGCGCCGGCAGTGACTGTCATCGCCTGTCATGTTTGCTTGACAGGAGGCCTTCTCTGCGGTGCTGCCACCAGGTACGTGCAGCGCATGCAGCCGGATGGCAGCCGCTGCGGCTTCATATCAGACGGAAAAATTCAAACCGAAGCCCGTCAGAATATGAGTCTGAAGTCTGATGGGTCGACATGAGCAGCCAGACCATCAGGCAGGCTGGAGACGAACATCCTGGTTAGAAAAAGAAGGCGAAAACACTGCAAAAAAACCCATCAAACCATCCCAAAAAACATTTTTTTATTTCATTTTATTTTTCATTTTAGACTTCTACAAATACAAAGTTTTGCTAGTAAACATTTTAGACTGAATAATATACCAGCAAAGAATGTTATTGATGCTTGCACTAAATCCCTACAAAAAATGTAATACTCCAAAATTTATACTATGATTCAAAATATTAATCCACCCTCATGGGGCAAAACAAAATTGGCTTGGGAACAGGACTTGGGCATTAAACTCTCTGAGGAATTCTGGCAGTGCAGCCTAGAAAGCATTCACTCTTCTTCCTTTTGTATTAGACAGTGCCTTATTCACTTTAAAGTGCTACATCGCCTACACTACTCAAATGTAAAACTTGCTAAATTATATCCTGATGTCAGTCCAATGTGTTGAAGATGTCATCATAGTTCAGCTACTGTAGGTCATAATGGCACGGTCAGTCTTTGAGCAGTCTCTGGCAAAAAGTTTTTCAGGTTCTTTCATGTATAAGTGGCAAAACAATTGCTCCATCCCCACTTATTTCGATCTTTGGGATCCCTCCTCCAGAAATTACAGTTTCTACATCTCAAGCTAAGGCGATCGCCTTCGCTTCATTAATGGCCCGAAGACTCATTCTCCTTCAGTGGAAGTCAGATAACCCCCCCTCTTTTATTAATTGGATTAAAGAAATGCTCTCTTTGTTGCAGCTAGAAAAACTGAGATATAGTCGGCCTAACTGCTATGGAAAATTTAGTGTGACCTGGTGCCCTTTCATTGAATATGTTAAAAACCTGAATCTATCATAAAATGTTTTCCTGTCCGTGTATGTGCAATGGAGTAATATCCTTTTTTTTCTCCTATGTTTCGCATAAAAATGTGTAATACATTAATCCTAGGTGTTTGCATATGTTTACTTATTTATAGATGTGTTGTGGAAAATTTTCCCGGTCTGCCTATAGAGAGCCAAACAAACCACTCTGGAAAGCAAGTAACATGCACAAAGTGTTTAATCTCTATAGAGAGGAGACACAGCCACAGAACCACACGGCAGTAAGCAGTTCAGAGTTGTGCTCACTGATTAGATGTTTTCACCCCATTCTTATACTCTGACATGCCTCTGGTCTTTGGTTGAACTTAGCAGAACTTGTTTAACAGATGGCAACAGAAAAACAGTTGTGTGCAATAAAACTTGATGATGTCCTGATCTTGAAGGATTTTACAGTCAGGTATAATTCCTCATGCCATTTGCTCTGTACCAAGGGGGTTAATTGCAGTGGGGTTACAACAGCTAATCCACCTGGACGTCATCTGGTCAATACAACAGTAAAACAGCAAAGACTACAGATCAACTACATAAAAATAGGAAAACAAAATAGAAACATGTCAAAAAATTCCATCACAGATGTATTCATTCAATAATTATTATTGTTACTATTATTGTATTATTATTTTAATATACAGTTTGTATTATTTATTTTTTCTGTCTTGACTTTTGGGGGTGGGGGGGGGCATGTTTGTCTATAAATGAAAAACTATAAATAAAGCATTAAAAAAAAAAGAAGAAAAATTACATCAGCTGAAAACATCCATCACCGTTTACAGACTCACTTCCTGCTTAACTAACTTGTGTGGACACACTTTTCCTGAACAATGAGGGATTATCACGCTCACTTTCAGCTTGACCTCCAAATAAAAACAAAGTGGTTTTGAGAATCTGGATAAACTGTTGGCTTGTTTCCAGCCTGTCAGATCGTCACCAGATTTCAGCTCTTTTCTTAAACTCAAGCCGCAGGACCTGTTTTATACATGAAGAACTCGGCCGTTGTAATTATGAACATATCCGATAAAGATCGCCTTCATCTTTGAGTGTGCGTTTATTGATGGCTGGGCTTTCTGCAGGGATACTGCACACAGCAGCACTTTCACACATCAAGGCCCCGTTGCATCACGGAGGCTGATCGATGGGAATGTTGTTGTTGTTGAACTCTGCTATCAGACGAGAGGATCCATCACACTTTCATACTTTTATTGTTGTTGCACAAGTTCAGTGGAACAAGAAGGAGAGAGGGGAGGAAGACTTTGGTTCGATCCTTCAGCCACTCAGCTGACACTCTGATTATAAACAGTAGACCAGAGGACAACACACGACCATCAGGACAACAAGGAAGTGCAAAGGTCAAGGACTTATAACTCTGAATGTGAGTAATTAAACTCCTTTTAAAAGAGAAGGAACAGCTGAGGATGGCACAAAGCATGCACAACACTAAGATCAGGAACAGAAGTGAGATGTTTTTAAAACTTGTGCACTGATTTGGTTTCTCTCTTTACAATCGGCTGCTACCTCCCTCAGCAGTCAGGTGGCATACAGTGATGATGATTTTTTCTGACCTCTTGATCTTATTTGCATGTTAGCGCCATTAATAATTACTCTTGTATGGCTAGCGCTGCCTTGGATTGGTTGTGTGTTGTTCACATTTGCGTGTGGGAAGCCAGTGAGGGATCAGTTAAAGGTGAGTTGTGTGGAGGTTTCTCCTAAATGAGCAAAAGCTCTGTTTACATTCAGAGTGACTCAACAAAAACACACTGTGAGCTTCTTTGAGGACCAACAAATCTGCTGAAAAAGTCATCAGATTTTTTAAGTATTTTGAATGCAGCTTTGTTTGCATCCTTGTTCACTAGCTTGCAGTCTTCTTCTTCTTCTCTGTTTTTGCTGGCACATTGCAGCATATCTTGGAGTGTTACTGCCACCTGTGGATCAGTGGAATAGCGTGCAAACCATTGTTAGGGCTGCATATCATGTCACCCCTCTAGAGGACAAAAACTCCACAGGGAGCCTTTGCTGCACTATAGCAGCCTCTAGTGGTTGGTCTGGGTGTTGACACTGACCAACAATATTTTGTGCCTTTAAATAGGAATACTCTGAAATGCATATTCAGTAAGCATAAACACACAATTTTAGCAGTGCTACGTTTCTTCAAATGGTGCAACACCTGCAGCATTTTAATAAATAAGAAGAACACAACTGAATGCTTAGTGCCAAGAGAAGGGCTGCAAATGCTCAGTAAATATCTGAGTCATAGACGCCTGTCGGCAGCCCTCCACAGGACTTCGGCAGCTTTAGCAGGAAAATTGCTGCAGCACTGGGGGAACTGGGCGTTCCAAAATGCTAGAAAACAAGGACAAAGTAAAAAATAAAAGTGATTTAGGATGGCGATTTGTGTGCAATCCGCCAGTGATCTGTGATGTTAATTTAATGTTTAAGCTGTTGCAAAAAACATTAAGCATTTGCTTTCGGGAAAGTGGCTGACATTTTAAATAGAAGAGCTTACATCGGTGCTCATTTCCATTTTTGGTTTTTATGACATAAAAGAGATGGATTTGTCTTACAAATTAATAATTCTGCTTCAGTACAATTGATTATGTTTGCTATTGTTGCATCTTACGTACAAGTGTCGAGAGACTTGCAGTAAATGTGTGTTCCATTTTCTCATTATTTACATATCCTCTATGCATTTGTTGCTCTCCAGTGTGGAGAAACGGCAGTTTGTCAAAAACAGAGCACAAATCAGCACTACTGTTGTGATGTTTGAGCCCAGGGACGAGTTGCGCTCATGTATTCTGTGCAGCTGCAGTCCGGAGAGACTTCAATCAGCATTAAAATTATTGTTTTTGTGCAGATCTGCAAAGAGATGAGGTCTGGGTAATTAAAATGAGACAAGATTAGCATGTGCACACTGGCAGCAGAGGTGCACACTCACACATTTTACAGTTTTATGCGTTTCCAGGGACAAAAGTTTGGCTTTTCAGTCAGCGTTAAATTCTTGCTCTTTTGAGCGTTAATGCACAAACAAACCATATTCTACCACAACAATGCGTGTATTCAAGGGGTGTAACTGACATTTGTCATGATCGAGTCATAAAGAGAACAGTGTTGGAATTAAAAAAGAAATGTGACAGATCAACATTCACACACTGATGAGCGGAGCTGACAGCTGAAGTAATTGTCTCAGATCTTTTAATGGCTGCCGTGGACACATGCTGTGTAATTATAGACATGCTAGCTGTCATGAAGATTACAGGCTCCACATCAGTCTCTGTGTTACTGTGTGTTGCTGAGACTTGTGTATTTTGAAGTGCACGAGGCTGCGGCAGTGAGTGTGAATGGAGGCTCGTTCAGTGTGCTTGTGCAGAGATCCGTGTGTGTGTGTGCGTTACACACGTGTATCCGTGTGGAATCAGACATTGAATTGACAGCGAGAGGCTCTTTGACAGCCAAATGCATCTGCCTTCCAACTCCATGACATCTGATGCATTAATTACACTGATGTGCAGCTAAACAGGCTGCAGGAATGAAAAGAGCAGGTGGATGATTTATTGGCTATGCAAGCCTCCCTTCACAAGCAGCAACATTAATTACTCCCTTTTGCCAGCAGGGGGCAGAGTTTAAAACACTATGGAGACGTCAGTGCCAACAGTAAATTACCAAGAGGCTCTCCACGATAAGACTCTTCTCACAGGGGACGGCCATTGATGCGGGCCAGGTTCTCTAGCCTTGTTGAGAACAAATGGTTGTATCTCAACTGAAAGAAATATCAAACCTTCACTTTGTAACATAATAACAGTTGAAAATGATGATTTTATAGCCCAAGAGCCATAAAATATGCATAAATCAACAAAGATGCATGCAACACCGAGCGTCTTCTTTTTAACAGTTGTTGTTGCTAGCTGTCCACTGTCAATCCCATGATGCTTTGTGTTGAGTCTGTGGAACAATCACTAAATCATATGTTGCGTCACATGACGTGGAGAAGCGGAGCTGCTGCGAGCAAACAGAGTCGTGTGAGAGGAGGAATCACATGGTATCAACCTGCTAGCATCAACTCTCAAATGAACGTTATCTGCAGATGTCACACGTACTCAGGCCTAGAAATAATCAGCAAAAACTGGACACAAACAAAAGAATTCCCCAGATGTTTAATGGAGCGTCCCTCCTCATCCCGAGTGAGGCTGTTGAACATATTGGAAGACAATCAGCGATGATAACCAAACAATGATTATTGTGTTTATTATATTTCGAATCACCCACTGTGTGCTCTCCTGTAACTTTCAAAAGCAAAAAAATTGCAGTGATGACGGTAATGAGCTCAACTCCACATGACCGTGTGTTATCATCACAGCTCTTTCTGCGCCTAATGGTTTTTGTTTGCTTCTGTGGCGACTGATGAATTTTGTAAGCAGCTTTTCATCCGGACTGAAATGTCTCCCTCTGGCTCCTGGTGTACAAGCATAAAAGGAACTTCAAAATGACTTTCATAAATACATGTAATGCACATTATGTGGTACGAGCACCAAATGTACTGCTGTGTTCCTCCGAGGCCAGAGAAGTCGGCGCCATCGAATCCTCTGTGGTGTCCTTTGTTTGAAGCCGTACTGTGGTGGTTTTGTACACAGTCCCTGTGATCTGGATCAAAGACCGAGATTACCAAGCAGCATTAGCTCATCATTGCACTGATGCATTACATCTAATTTTCTTCTCTCATCTTTGTATATTCACCCAAAGGCTCTTTTCAAGTCCAGTGCCAGCTTGGATTTTATGCACGTTTGCTGCAAAACTAGCACTGATACGTGCTGTTCAGGACGGTCACAAAGGTCACCGTGGAAACTCCGCAGGCCTCAGACAACATCAGAGTTTATTCTCACCCAGCTGTGTCACTGACTGATGTTTGCATTTAACTGCTGAGAGCAGGACGACCTGAATGTTTCTACGGATGAACAGTTTCGTGTTAAAGTTTCCCATTTTGGTAAGTGCAGTTTTTCAGTGGTTGCTTGGCAACTGGTGACAACAACCAGCCCTATGTAAAACAGCAACCTGTTGTGTCACATTTCTGTTTGTTTACAGAATAAACAAACGAGACTGTTAATTAGTGAGCTTTAGCGGAACTGGTTGGTGTATTTTGCCTTGACTTTGACAGCCAGGGTGGTGCTGCCCTCTTCTTCCGGTCTTTATGCTAAGATAAGCTAATAGCCTCCTGGTTATTATCTTAAGAGATTAAACAAACGAAACACAACATGTTAATTAGTGAGATTTAGGGAAACTGGTCGGTGTATTTTGACTTGACTTTGACAGAGCCAGGCTAGCTGTTTCCCCCTGCTTCCAGTCTTTATGCTAAGCTAAGCTAATAGCCTCCTGGTTATTATCTTAAGAGATTAAACAAACGAAACACAACATGTTAATTAGTGAGCTTTAGGGGAACTGGTCGGTGTATTTTGACTTGACTTTGACAGAGCCAGGCTAGCTGTTTCCCCCTGCTTCCAGTCTTTATGCTAAGCTAAGCTAATAGCCTCCTGGTTATTATCTTAAGAGATTAAACAAACGAAACACAACATGTTAATTAGTGAGATTTAGGGGAACCGGTCGGTGTATTTTGACTTGACTTTGACAGAGCCAGGCTAGCTGTTTCCCCCTGCTTCCAGTCTTTATGCTAAGCTAAGCTAATAGCCTCCTGGTTATTATCTTAAGAGATTAAACAAACGAAACACAACATGTTAATTAGTGAGATTTAGGGGAACTGGTCGGTGTATTTTGACTTGACTTTGACAGAGCCAGGCTAGCTGTTTCCCCCTGCTTCCAGTCTTTATGCTAAGCTAAGCTAATAGCCTCCTGGTGCTAGCTCCATACTTAATGCACAGACATGAAGGTGGCATCGGTCTGGGAGAACAAGTGTGTATGGGGGAGATTTTTAATGGGAAATGTGGAATCAGACTTGTTTGTGTTTACATGCTTGAAGAACTCAAAAACAAATCATCACAGGTGAATAAAATAGACGAACGATGATGCAATCGACTTCGTGCACGACTTCACAGTCCCAAACACACAACCTTCCTCGTACCAGTGACCTTGCGTGACTGTCTGCATACAGATAAGACCTTCAAAGTCCTGCGGCACGCCCGATCAATACATTTATTAATGAGCACTGATGACTGCGGTCCGGTCGCCACGCAGCATCCTTGGGACTCATAAGCAGGTCATTGTGTTTTCGTGACCTCGATGGATTCTTAATTGCGACAAGCGGCGCGAGAATCACACGTCTCTTCCTCTCACACGACATCACTGAATAATTAAACCAAGCCGAACATCGCGTGGAGGCTGGCGGGGAAAGAGTCAGGAGGTTCAGAGCAGAGGCGGGGCGAGGAGGGCCTTGCTGTTTTGGAGGGTTTTGAAAAGTTTTTTTCTCTTTAGCTTCTAAGGTGGATTAATTCATGTTGTTTGTTTGTCTGATTTCAACACAGTGGATGTTTTATTCAGGCAGTGGAATATATGAAAGAGTACGAGACCTTGTGAAGGTCCAGGTCTCTTCAGGCGCTTCAGGACTTTCATGGTGTTCTATGCTTTACATTAATGGAAACACATTTTAAGATAACCTCCTGAGACCCGGGTTTTTCTTTGATGTGCATTTTTTATGTCTCCTTACTATTTGGGATTAGTAGGACCTAATTTTAGTTGAAATAAAATTTTAGCTTTCTATGTGCTCTTCAACTATGTCAAAAACAATGCCCTCATATCTTACTGTATGACAATAACGACCATTCAATCAATTTATTATTTACACCTGTGTTTCACGGTACATTTACATGTACATTTACACTGCTTTCTGTCCAGACTTTCTGTATGACACAAGGAAGATAACATTGGTTAACAAAGTACAAAAGTTTATTTCAAACTGTCAACAAACACAAAAGCACTGATCAAAGTGGGCAGCTTTTACATGAAAAAGTGTGTTTTTGAATGTCGTAATGAACACTCAGTCATTCATTCAAGACCAGAACCTGCAGGTTTGTGGGTCAGGGATGCAGGACATCAAGATGGATGCTCCAAAAAAGTGGTACATCTCTTTAACCGATGTGTTGAGAGATCTCCCACTTTTAGCTAATGACATAGAATTTGTACAGTCAAACAACAAAAGACAAATCTGCTCTCTCGTCTTGTTGATAGGGTTGAATGGAGCAGACTTCCAGTACTCTCTATTTCCATTTCTTGGTCCTGCCCTACATCCTTGCACATCTTGGTCACGATCTAATAATAAAAATATGAAACATTTTATTTGCAATATACTCAACATTTTGAACGAAGTGCTACAGAGTAAAAACATGGGAATTAGGTCATGTCTCACCATCATTCTCAAGATGCTGTCGACCCACAGCAGGATCATTCTCTTCACCATCTGACAAATCTTCAATCTCATCTGCGATTGCATTCAGCAATCGTTCAGCTCTCGAAAAGGACATTCTCCCTGTAATGATAAAAATGCACAAAAATGCATAAAAATACATCTATTTCCTTGTAATAGGAAGTAAAAATTTCCTAAAAACTTCCTTCACGGGCAGATTATTCTACTTCTTTCCAGTGAAAAATTAGCTTGAAACAAGTGGTAATTGTCTAAAAACAAGTTACTTTTTGGAGGATGAGTCTGATTTTAAGTGTAACAAGACTTATTTTGGCTAGAAATTAGACATTTTGACTGACTGTTTTGGCTAAAAATAAAGAAAATAAAATGAATGGTCTTGGCAAAATTTCACGTTTTTGCAGTGAAGCTAGACCTGACGTCCTCAAAGAAGTACATCATCTTTACAGACATTGTAGCATGCTAATATTACTTAAATTTATCAAATAAGCATGCCAAGTGAAGCTACAGATGTTATTGTGCATAAATATACTAGTTTCAATCATAAAAATCAAGAGGGATTTTTACCTTGTCCATATTTCTGTCGGGAGCTGCTGTAGAAAATTCTTGCTATGATTCCTGCCTTCTTGTTTTTTCCCAAATGAGTGTAATTTCGTTATGAGACCACTAGTTGGTGCAGGCAGGGCCCCCGGATGAGGACAATTGGTCAACATTCTTACAAATGAAGTATCATGGTGCAGAACATCAAAAATGTAATGTCCTCATATGAGGATGCAGGGTCTCAAGAGAGATTCTGGATGTCTTCCTTTCAGATCTGGATGTCTTCCTTTCAGTTTCAGTTTATGAATTACTTATTTGTTATGCTGTTTAAATGAACTTGCAAAGACTTGAAACTTACTTTCTTAAGATAAAATCGGTAATTAACCACTGGTTAATCAAATAATTTAATAAAACGCTGTTTCTCTCAGACGTGGGGAGATTCAGACGTCCTTTTTTCATTTGACTATCTGCAACTGTGCAGCCTTTAAAATTCACTTCACTGTCAGGTGAATCACACCATAACACTCATAGAGAGACACTTTCACACACACACACACACACACACACATCCTTTCCCCGTCACCTCTTGTAGGCTCTAACACTGTCCGAACTGTCTCGCTCTGTGGTAGACGTGGTGCACAATAGATGGACACTGCAACCTAACGAGGCTCAGGATTCAACCAGGAGTTGTTGGTTTTCTTCATTGTTCTTCTTGGCTTTGGTTTTAGATTTAATTGACTCAGCAGCATGTTTTATTCAGACGGAGGGAGAGGGGTAGGAAAGGTAGGCTGGACCCCGGCGGTGGAGGCTCTGTGCTGATGTGGGACTTTAAATCAGACGAACACAGAGTATCGCAGAGATCAGGGACTCCGCCGCTGAACCACAGGCACGCTGAGGACAAAGTGGTGGATTTTATCTCTCTGCTTCTTCAACTTTTTCAGTTCTTGGGAATAGTTGGTGTAAGTATGGGTTTGCAGCCTTAATCTTTGATCACAACCAAAGCCTCAACCAATGGTCTGTCTTGCTCTGAAAACTCTGTTGTACTGCTGTTGGTTCCATGACTTAAGTCAAAGTCAATTAAAAATCTCCTTCTTTTCCCCAGTGGACAAAGTTAGGTGACTGACAGCTGGACCACCTCCAGGGTTTGCATGGACATGAAACTCACCAGCATAAAAACTGTGTTGGAAAACATCTGGAACTTTTATTAAAGAAAAATCAAAGGTACAAGCCTGTGGGCATAAAGACTGATACGATTCCCATGGTGCATTTCAAACCAAATATTCCACCCCATAGCTTCTGACTCTGTTACATGCTAAAGGTTCAGCTGTTTAGTAAACTGTTAACACAGTTTGCGTCTTAAATGAATTTACTCTCAGGTTCTAGGTCAGTTCAGTTCAGCAGCTCTGATTCTCACCTCTGCCAGCAAGCTTCAGCTGCTGAGGCTCATGGGTAATGTAGTATTTAGAGCCATTTGCTATACGTAACTCTTGGGGGGAAAAAAAGTCCTCCAAAAGAAAGATAGAATAATTGATACTTATGGGTCTGACATAAATCTGTACTATAGTATCATGGCATGTAGAAGTAACCATAGCAACAGTACTGAAGTTTCTGACTATGTTAACACTTTCACACAGTTACTACTAACTACTAAGTAACTACAATTGTTCCCTTAAAAGGCAAATCTTTTTGTCTACTATTGTCTTATACGAAACTGACGCCTACGTTACCCACAATGCAACACAACAACAGGCAGTTTGGGCTCGAGCAGAGATGAAGATCGGGCTACAGACGTCTGGTAAACTCAACACCCCCAGATTTTTGTTTGTTTTGAAGCACACACGTCAACCTTTTCACGTTCTTCCCAGATCGGCACATCTTGGCTCCCGTATCTGACTGCTCGATCTGTCTGTGCAGCTCATCTGTTGCGTGCTAAAGGCATCAAATTGCCATCAGAATGCCACACGACGTAATTAATGCACGTTAAATGGTTTACAAGAAGGTCTGTGTCTTATGCTAAATTAACACTAACCTTTACACGTTTTCAAAACCAAGTTATTAGGTTCTCTGCTCTAAACATCAAAGTAAAAGCCACACGGTAAAACTTGCAGATTAGTAGTAAAATGTTAATTGGGCTTGAGCGCCGCCTCAGCTGCTGCTGTTTCCCCTGCAGCCACACGAGACCTGCACACATGTCGGCTCAGACAGGTGGGTTTCCAAACGGCGTTCAGCGAGCAAACTGAAGCTGAGTGCAGAATGAATGAAAGGTTCACCGTTCCCACTTCATCACTGTGGCGTTCTGGTTGTTCCCATTACAGAGACTGTTACTGCTGTCAGGGTCTGTTTACCTCACCTGGCTCTCTCTCTCTCTCTCTCTCTCTCTCACACACACACACACACACACACACACTGCTCCCTGCTCCAGCACTTAACAGATAAAAAGAAACAGGCTTACAATGCAAGTAGCAGATAGGCAGAGTGGAGTGACATAGCACTTCTCGCAGCCTCACAAACACATGAGTAGTGTCGTGCACATCATTGTTTTACTTCAGTGGTAGAACATTTGACTCCAGATCAGTCCAAACAGCCCCTTTCCATCAGTCTACACATGATCATATGGAGGCATTGCTGCTTTGTTTTGTCTCTCATTGCTCTGGACGCAACTTACTGAAGCTGAATTCACTGCACAGGATGTGACACTCAGCTTCCAGGCACTGTCGGGGGGGACAGTTTGTTTACAACACAGCAAACATGCCAAGTGATAAACCAGGGCTTGTGTGTAGCTACGTAGTCAAGAACAGGACTACATTGACTACATTCCCAGTAGCATTCAGGTGGCGTAGGTATTTTCAGACTCTTGTGATGTTCCCAAAAGTGAGGTATTTTTCCTTTCAGTACCAGGACGGCTTGACCAGAGGCTACATTGCTTTGTTCTACATTGAAGAAAAAGAAAGCCTGGAAATTTTTATGCTGCTGCACCCTGCAGTCTGTTCTGCACCATCACCCTCCATCCAGGATTCAGGAGCACTGGGCTGGGTATGTCGACTTCATACTGCAGGTCTAACTTTATGTAAGCATAATAATATACATTAAATGCTGTGACATGTGACAGAATATGAAGGAAAATCAATATTATTGCCAATTTTTCCACTACTGTCCACCCACAAATGAGCTGCACTCGCCTACCAAGAATCACATGAAACGATGATATTTTTGTTCTTTTCCTATCTGAACTGAATACATCACAACAGAACTGAGAACCAGATGCTCATGGATTCTTGAAAGTTAAGCAAAGCTACGATACACAATCAGTTTGCTATGTCTGTATTCAGTAGAGCCCTCTGACCTTTGGGAGGAGTCTCAGGTCTTTAGAACGGGGATTTGTGGCAGGTCCAAGGTCGGGACTGAAAAATGAAGATGATTGTGTTTGTGCTCTCACTGCTCCTCCACCTTGAAACTGCAGCCTCCTGCAAAACCCGAGAGAAGCTGCGTCCTTACAGATCTTTAAAAAAAACATTTTGTTGTAAAGCCCACTTTTTTGTTGAATTTCTTCCATCATACTTTGTGGTTTGTACTGTCTGCTTGTTCTTAAATGTCTGTTTTTTCTACTTTTCTCTTGTGTTTTTCTCGCATGGGCAAGAAGTTCAGCTCATTTCAGAGTAGTCAGACACACAATATGCAACATCACATGCAATATCTGTAGTCAGAGAAATATATGATCATTTTTCAAGTGCATGCGGGGTTGTTTTATATTTAACACATCAGGCCTCTCTGAGTGTTGCTGAGCTTTTGGCTTCAGAGCAGCGATTTCACTGCTTCCTCTCCTTCGCTCATTCATTTTTTATCACGATGTTTAAACTCCATCCCGGCGTTGTTGCTTGTTTCAGCCCGTTTGCTTGAGAAACTCAGCTGCAGGCTGCTTTTATCTGCCACTTGCTGCTTCGCTGTGGTGCGTTCCAGTGCCGTGGGAATCGCCACACCCAAGACATGACTGTTGGCTGACGAAGTTTAGAACACATTCGACTTTAATTGTGAGCACGCTTGCTTATTGTTTCATATTTCAGGATTGGTTTTCTTTCAGATGTAAATCAACGGTGTTTGGCAGGCGCACTTGTTTTGAATATCTGGAGATTACACACTAACATTCACACAGCCTTTGCAGAGCCTTTCTGTGTCTTTTATTTCCTTTAAGGCTGTCATTTTGCTATAACATCATTGTCAACAAATGCCAGGAAAACTAACAATGTGCTCGTGAATCCCTCAACACTTTCTGACTTGTCTGTCTGTGGCTCCCGAGGTTCCAACTGGAGACATAAATCTTTAAAGACGGCTCAAAATATGTAGTTTCACGGCTGCGCTTCGTTAGGAAAATACTGAAACAGCAAATGATGCACTTAATGGGGACTACTTTCAGTTCATTAGTCCGGGATTTCAGGTCTGCCACTTCACCTACACCTTCACCTCCACCTCCACCTGCACCGTCTGTGTACTTAACATTTAAGTACACACACACTTAACTAAATGGTCAGCCATTAGCATTCAGTATACATTTGAGTATATTGGTATATTTTATTTTATTGTTTATTGTTTCTATACATTTTAGTATATTTCAGCTGCTGTTGGCACATTTCACTGGTATATTTTATTGTTCATTGTTTAGTATATTTTATTGTCTTAGTATATTTTCATTTCTGGTATATTTTTAATCGCATTTACGAATATTTTTACTGCATGTTGGTTTATTTTATTCTAGTATCTTAATTTTATTTTATAATCTTTCTTATCTTTCTCATTATCTTGTTTCTAACATGGGGGTTGCAATGCAAATTTCATTGAAATGTCATGCTCAATGACAATAAAGACATTTTGAATCTTGAATCTTGAATCTTGGGACACCCCCATGACTGAGGCACCTGCACCAGCTCAGGTACTGTTCATGTTATTCTAATGTGTTGTTCTAGCTTCAGACTGCAATCCTGGTGTCTAAAAAGCTTAATTTTGCTTCTTCTTGTACCTCAGTGACCCCCACGAGCTTCGTTATGCAATGCTGTGGCCGTGCTGTGTGTCTCGAGGGCACCGGCCACAATTAGAGTTCCACTTTGAAGAAGTAGACATGATAATACATTTGTACAGTAGAAATGATTCGTTAATGGCCCTGGGGAGAACTAGCACTGTGATTGGCGGGAAGTGTCCCATTCACACACTCAGGCACACAGCAGGAGAGAGGAAGCTGCTGCTGATGTCGATAGTGATTACAGCAGCGGGTTAAATCTCCCGAGCTGCCGACAGACTGAACCTGAAGCTCTCTGCAGGCCATCGTCACCTTTAACAGACGACCCGCCGCCATTAATGCAACCTGACAGGGGCGAGCAGCCAAGGAGAGGAGGACACAGCTTTACGACATGCCTTCCTTTGTTCGGTCGCTACCACTTACTGTTCTCCGCTGACACCAGAATAAGAAGTGAAAGGCTCCATGTTCAAACAGTCAGTCTGAATTTGTTTGATTTGTACATCAGGTATTTTACTATACATCAAAAACTCATCCTTGTGTAATTTTCTCATGAAAGAAGACAAAAGACGGGCCAAGTTTTTATGTAACCAGACTTGTACCATTGTCTTTTTTTAATGCAATATTTTCTTGCACAGTTATTCATCTGTTGAACTGAAACTTCAACCTGGAGAGCTTCACGTCCATCCAAGTCTTGAAATGCTCCAACCGTCGCATAATATCGTCTTTAGAAAAGCACACTTTTACTTCGGGACTTGAACATAACATCGCTGTATAAATCTGTATCTACCAAACTGACTAAATGAGTCACTTCATCAAATCATTCATAATTCATTAGTGCAGCAGACAGTCCAAGAACAGTGTCATGTCAGCTGCTTATGAGAGCTGAGAAGATCATGAAGACCTTGAAAAACATGGAGGGAACACAGGAAGAGGGAAAAAAACCCCAAAACACCACAAAGATTTTACATTTCCTTACATTACTGTGGCTGCTGGTTGATGAAAAATTCACACCACAGGGCCCACTTAGCAGCTGTTCAGGAGCTTTCAATCGTACCATGTGATCTTCATCTACAGATGTTTCACAGTTGCTGTGTACATGTTCAAACTTCCATTTTTCTACAAATACACTAGCTCATTGTTGACCGTAGCAAAAACAACATCCAATCAGTAAATGGTTGCTCTGTTACAGCCATCACAACAGTACATCACCACTCATATTCCTGTCTAACTGCACTGTTTTCCCATCACAGAGACAGGAGTTTGTAATATCTTCAGTGGGTGTGCATTTACAGTGTTAATGTATGGAAACAGCCTCTGAGTAAAGGTGTGTGTGAAGGTGTGTATGTGTGTGTTAGTATCAGCATCAGAGAACGACAGCTTTCCCCTGCTGCAGTCCAGTTTGACTCTGATTCTCTGGAGCTTCGTCTTTACTGGGAGAACAGTGGGGTGATCTGGATCAGAGTCCGCTGTGTACTCATCGTCACAGAACACAATTTGGAATAACCCAGACCGTTTGCCGACGTTGCTCAGGACGGACTTCGCTAACACGCCCACCGCCCAGACCGGACTGTGTCCGACCTCGACGTCCCAGCTGTGAGTCCCTGAGTCAAAGCCCTCAGAGCCCAGGACAGAGATGAAGGAATCAAACCTCTCTGGATACTCTGGAAGTTTCTGTCTCTCTCCACGTGTCACACTGGTCAGATCTTCAGACAGGATGAGTTCTGGATGAGCAGAGTTTGGATCCAGAATCACAGGAGTGTAGGAGACCATCTCCTTCATCTTGTTCCAGATGTCAAAGGCCAAGTTGCCCAGGTGTTTGGCCTCGTCTATCAGAGCTCCTGAGACCAGCTGTGGATCATCCAGCAGGGGGCGCTGCTGGACTCTTTCCACTGCAGCCTTGTAGTTCTGCAGGAATGAGACGTCTTCAGCTCTCAGCTCCTCCTCTGTGGCTCTGATTGTGTCTGAAAGAGCTGCTATCTCTCTGCTCAGAGCCTCAATCTGCTCCTTCATCATCTGACTCTTCTGCTCCTCTTCCTCCCTCAGAGCAGTGATCCTGGCCTCCTCTTCCTCTTGTAGAAACTGATGAAGCTTCTTAAACTGCTCCTTAATCCGCCTCTCTGTGTGTCGAGCCTGGACTGGAATGTGTTCTGCTGTTTGATCACAGTTTCCTTTCACTTTCACTTTCAGCTTCAGTTTCTTCTTTAAGGGCTTCAGGGCTTTGTGGAGCTCCTCTCTGTGATCCTGTGCAGCTTCATCGACAGGTCTGAATCTGTGTTTCTTGTGTGTTTCTGAATCTCGACAGACGACACACACTGGCTGCTGATGGTCCAGACAGAAGAGTTTGAGTTTCTCAGCGTGCAGACTGCAGAGAGCCTCAGATCCTGCTGAAGATCTCTGATCTCTCTCCAGTAAGAAGGCCTCACACAGGTTCTTTAATGCCAGGTTACAAGGTGGATCACTCTGTAAGGCCCTTCCTTTACAAACCGGACACTCCTGTACAGGTTTCCCTTCCCACCATTTTTGCAAACAGTCTTTGCAGAAGCTGTGGCTACATGACAGGATGACAGGATCTTTAAAGATGTCCTGACAGACAGGACAGGTGAGATCTTCTTCTAATGGGGAAGCCATCTTCTCTCTAATGAAGACGGAAACAGTCGGTACACAGATAAAACTTCACACTCTTCACTAAAGAACTCTCTGAAAGTACTTTTGTTTTCTAGCTCTCATCCACTGCTCCAGTATTCTAGTACTCACTGTATTTCCAGTGTTCCTGTAGTTTTTTCCCCCCAGTAGACGTCCTGGCTTTACTTTAAATCGAGCCGTCTCTCAGTGTCTCTTCACAGCTGAAGAACAACAATCTGACTTCTCGGTTTGTCTCAGGTAAGGTGAGTCAGGTAAGGGGAGGAGCTTTGTCCTGCCCTTTCGTTCCGTGGTTGAATTTCTCTTCTCTGTGTTTGAGTTAAACACTTAAAGGAAGAGCTGTGCAGACAGTGTTTCATGGCTTCATGTTAAAACCTGCCTGATGTAAAGCTCTCACAGCAACGTCTTATTCAACTTCTTGGAAGTTTTCCCAGAATTCCCTTTAATTTTCATTTGTTCTGTATGTTATGAAAGTAATCTGTTAGACTCTTGAAAAAGTTTTCTTTTCCATTACAGTGAACATACAGCAATGTGTCCATATATATTATTGCTGTTAGTTAACACAGATTCTGTGTGTGGTTCACTGAGGTTGATTACAGAACTCTAGAAAGTTTAAAGACTAAAATCGATAAAGTGAAGAGAAATAAATCACGAAGGAGCTAAAAATACAACATTTGTCCTGAAGTAAGTACTTCAGGAGACATTATGGGGTCAATAAAATCAATCAGGTTCATCCTGTGAGATGCATGAATAAACTGAGCAACTGTTGATAACATTTGGCCAGTTTGATCATGATTGTGTATGTGAACAGTGGGCAGTTTGTCCTGAGAGTGGAGCGAGAGAACGATCGAGGGTCCAAAATGCTGCAGGGTCGTCCTCTGAGGAGCATGAATGTCTTCCATAATTCCTACAGCTATTTGTTGACTCTGTTTTTAATATAAAAGACTGTGAGATATGTCCAGAGGATAGTTGTTGAGAACAGGCCACAGGGTCTTTAAATTAAAATGGCTCATCATTTGGAAGACAAAGAAAACTTGTTCAATCTGATAGCCAGTTGTTGAGATATTATGTTCATGTTTGAAGTCTTGGTTGGACAAAATGGTACAATTCTGATTCAAAAAGAGTTGCGACACTGTGTGAAACACAAATAAAGCAGAAGGTGATCATTTTTCTCATCCTTTTTGACATTAACAGCACAAAGACAATATATTTCATGTTTGACCTCATCAGCTTCATTGATTTTTGTAAATATCTGCTTATTCTGAATTTGATGCAGCAACATGTTTCAAACAAGTTGGGACAGGAGCAACAAAAGACTGGGAAAGATGTGAACGCTCCAAAAACACCTGTTTGGATCATTCCACAGGTAAACAGGTTGATTGTAACAGGTGATAGTATCATGATTGAAGGGCTCAGTGGTTCACAGCGAGGATGCAGCTAGGTTCAACACTTTGTGAACACATGATTGGATAAAGGAGATTAATACATGGACTCAGGGACACTTCAGAAAACTGCTGTCAGTGTCAGTCTGTTTGCAAATGATTGATTCTGTTTTTATTTTACACAGCGTCCAACTTTTTGGGAATCTGGGTTGTATGTGCTGACTTTTGCCTTCACTTATAATCAGCACACCTGAGAAAAATGCTGTGTTGTGTCTAAACTGTAGCTGGTCATAGACAAAGAGTTCAGAAAAAGGGTGACAGTTTGACGTCACCTAGGGTTTGGTAACTGGTTATTCAGGACCGACTGCCAGCTCTACATTTTTTAGATTCAGATCACATCTAATGCATGTAGTGTGATATAATGTAAAGTGAAACCATGTCCCACAAAAACACTCTCTCTCTCTTTCTCTCAAAGTAATGGAAGTAACAAGTATACGTATATATATAATATTTTTTCATTTATAAAACAGTACAAACACTATATAATATACAGAAATGTTTTATTCAAATTACTTGATTATAACTATACAAACTTGTAAAATACATTGTCTGTTGGATCTCAATCATTCTCAGTGATTTAACAAAAGAACATGTTTGTCATGCACACCACAAGTCCTGCATGTAATAATCGTCTGTTTGGAAAACGTGTCCACTATGTCAAAATGACAGCATTTACACTTGGCTAAATAAAAAATGTCTTCTGAGCCCCAATCACTGCCATTATAAGAGTAACTTTATACAGCACAGATTCTATTTAGTACATTCAAATTTTCATCAAAATTGAGAGGAAAACTGAGTATTCACAGCTGTTTTCTGAAATGAACTGAAGAACACATTAACTAAAAGGCCACCAACCGCTGCTGGACACTTTGTGTTCTGTAGAGTGATGCTCGGGTAATATCTTCAGTGGCAATTTTTTGTTAGAGTTGAAGTATGGAAACAACTTCTCTGTGAAAGTGTGTGTGAAGGTGTGTATGTGTGTGTTGGTATCCGGATCAAAGAAGGACAACTTTCCTCTTTTCCACTCCAAACAAACTCTGATCCTCTGCAGCTTCTTCACTGAGAGAACGGTGTTTGGTCCTGGTAGTGAGCATGCTGTGTATTTATCTTCATAAAACAGTATTCTCCACAATCCAGACTGAATGGCGACGTCTCCCTTTCTGCGGACAGATTCTGCTGCTACACCCAGAACCCAGGCCGGACTGTGTCCGACCTCGACGTCCCAGCTGTGAGTCCCTGAGTCAAAGCCCTCAGAGCCCAGGACAGAGATGAGGGAATCAAACCTCTCTGGGTTTTCAGGGACTTTCTGTCTCTGTCCACGTCTCACACTGGTCAGATCTTCAGACAGGATGAGTTCTGGATGAGCAGAGTTTGGATCCAGAATCACAGGAGTGTAGGAGACCATCTCCTTCATCTTGTTCCAGATGTTGAAGGCCAGGTTGCCCAGGTGTTTGGCCTCGTCTATCAGAGCTCCTGAGACCAGCTGTGGATCATCCAGCAGGGGGCGCTGCTGGACTCTTTCTACTGCAGCCTTGTAGTTGTGCAGGAATGAGACGTCTTCAGCTCTCAGCTCCTCCTCTGTGGCTCTGATTGTGTCTGAAAGAGCTGCTATCTCACTGCTCAGAGCCTCAGTCTGCTCCTTCATCATCTGACTCTTCTGCTCCTCTTCCTCCCTCAGAGCAGTGATCCTGGCCTCCTCTTCCTCTTGTAGAAACTGATGAAGCTTCTTAAACTGCTCCTTAATCTGCCCCTCTGTGTGTCGAGCCTGGACTTTAATGTGTTCTGCTGTTTGATCACAGTTTCCTTTCACTTGTTCGAAGAGCTTCAGTTTCTTCTTTAAGGGCTTCAGGGCTTTCTGGAGCTCTTCTTTGTGATTCTGTACAGCTTTATTGATAAGTATGACTTTGTGGTCAGCATGTGTTTTTGAATCTCGACAGACGACGCACACTGGCTGCTGATGGTCCAGACAGAAGAGTTTGAGTTTCTCAGCGTGCAGACTGCAGAGAGCCTCAGATCCTGCTGAAGATCTCTGATCTCTCTCCAGTATGAAGGACTCACACAGGTTCTTCAGCGCCAAGTTACGAGGTGGATCACTCTGCAAGGGCCTTCCTTTACAAACTGGACACTCCTCTATTTGTTTTCCTGTCCACCATCTCCTCAGACAGTCTTTGCAGAAGCTGTGGCTGCATGACAGGATGACAGGATCTTTAAAGATGTCATAGCAGACAGGACAGGAGAGATCTTCCTCTGATCGTGAAGCCATTTTCTCTTTCAGTGGAGATGGAAAACACAGCAGGCACTCAGCTAAATCTGAAAGAGAGCCCGTCAGGTGTCAGTGCACTCTGTCCACTTTAGAGGACTTTCCCCTGTCGGTTTTATCTATTCCTCCATCCACGACTGGAGTATTTCTTCTGTATGTTGTTCTCCGTCAGTGTTGTGATTTTATTCTGATGGTGACTCTTATTGTCTCTCAGTGCCACGTCTCAAAAACAATAACCTGTTTTCTTGGTTTTCTGTGGGCTTGGTAAGGGGTGGAGCTCTCTCGTGCCCTTCGTGCTTTTTGCTCAACTATTAATTAAACATACCAGCAGAGTTGGTTTCATTTCCGTGTGGTGTCATTGGCTTGTTCACTAAGCAGTGTGTTTTATTTAATCTGTGTAGATGATAAAAAACATAGGCTTCACACACATTGTGGTTTGGCCTTGTGTTCTTGATATTTGGCATTTGTGACAGATTCTTAGTGTTTTATGTGCATATGCAAATAAAGCTATCATCCGATCTTTTCAAGTCAAATTATATCAGTTAAGCAGCATATGGGTGTTTAGAGTAAATCTTGGGAACAAAAGCTATGAAAAAAATATTTGTTGACAACCTACAACAAAGTTTGTTAAGTAACATTTTTCATTTTCATTTTCAGGACACACTGAAAAATGAACTAGTGCTGTTTTAGTGGAAAGTCACACACGGCTCTTAGGTGTATTCGTAAGACACATGCTTATAATAACTAAAGTGTACTCTCCACTGTCCAAAATAAAATATCTTCTTTTTGCTCAACCTGTTGCACTAATAAACAGAATCTTGAATTTTAGTAAGGTTATGTCTCTATCAGGGGTTAATGTGAAGAAAATGTATTTTTTCATGAACTAAATTTACCTACAGTTCCACTTACAATTTGCCAAAAAAAGTCAAAAAAAAAAAAAAAAATGTGGCAAACCACAGAAAACGTCTGTAGCCATGGCAACTGTCCATTTCAAAGGTGGCTTTAAGTTGTAAAAATGCCAAACTTTTACTCACAACTACAGAAAATTGATGAAATTGCCAAAAACATGATAAAAACAACTTTTTTTTATCAAAAGACTGACTACCACTGAATCAAAATTAGGTCACAAAAATCAGATTTATGTGTGATATATTAGTCAGTTTATTAATTTCACTTTGAAAACCAAGAAGCTCTGCTGAAAACCAAGGAGCTCTGCTGTGGGCCTGCAAGGAAAAACCCAGACCTGCCCGAACCCCTGTTTGATCCCCTGCAGATCCACGGTCTGGGTGTGGAGCAGGTGGAAACTTTTGAACACCTCGGTATGGAGATGGACACTTGCCTGTCCTTTGGACCTCATGTCGATGCTGTGAATAAAAAAGCCCAGCAGCGTCTCCATCTGCTCAGGAAGCTCAGGTCTTTTAACACCAGCAAGGACATTTTAACTCTCGTTTATAAATCACTCATTGAATCCATCGTCACCTTTAACATCTCAACCTGTTTCAATTTTCTGACCATGAAACACAAAACAAAGCTTTCCCGAAAAATAAATCAGGCCAGTAAAATCACCCAAACAGCACAAGCCCCTCTGTCTGAACTGTACTACTGCTCAGTGATGAGGAAAGCCCCCCTCATCACTGAGGACCCCTCCCATCCACTCCACCATTCCTTCAGGCTGCTGCCATCAGGCAAACGGTACCAGACACCGCTGGCCAAGAAAAACATCTACACAAAATCCTTCATCCCCTCTGCAATAGCTGACCTTAATAACACAAAACATTGGTAAACTGCACCCTTTTTTTTAAGCTACTTTTTTATATGCCACTGTACCGACTGTGTGGGTAAATGTGCCTGTCTTTATTTCAATTAAGCCATGACTGTTTTTAACTGGAATAGACGGATAAAGTTATCTATCTATCTATCTATCTATCTATCTATCTATCTATCTATCTATCTATCTATCTATCTATCTAAAGCTCCTGGATTCTTCTGCAAATACATTAAACCACTGTTGTAGCATTAAAAAGTGTAACATGAAAGTCCTCCATCTGCCGACCCAGGAGTAACACCCGGGCGAGGTGACATTATCAGCACAACCTATTGATCTGTCGGTGTTATCATTTGTCAGGACGGCGGCTGGCATTGATAAGGCTTCAGGATTGGCTGCAGTAGCTACTGGGTATTGATCCGCCCTTCTTTCTAATTGAATATACACGGTCCTGGGTATTGATAGCAAAGAGCTATAATTTAATACAACAGTGGCTGATATTGATGGGTGAATCTGACGCTGTTATCAAGCAGCAAGGAGTATTGATAAATGTGATAGGAGAGGCGTATTGATAAGTAGGTTCAACAAGGTGAGGTCAGCTGAAGGGGGTGGTTTTTACAACAGTGTGTGTTATCCTTATTGCTGCTGGGCCCTCTGTTTCATGTCACTGCGATGCATAATAAGCAAAATCTCAAACCAAAGCTGGTTGTGACCAACAAATAAAGGCCTGTCACTAATAAAGGCCTCGCAAAACTCATTCAGGGTGGTGAATCACCTACAGGTATCCAGTGGATCACATGGTAAATTCTGCTTAATGTAATTTCTACATCACAAACTCCTTCAGTACAACAACCCTGTTGACAGCGCTGACCTCTGAAAGGACGAGGAGCTGTTGTAGCTTAACGTTTGGCTGCTCCACCTAGTTTTACTACTTTAACCTCCTCTGTTAGGTACTCTGGAGTACATTGTGCTCAAAAGAGAAATATTTTGCAGTTTTTGCAGAGACAGAAGTCACTGTTATACATATTTTAAGTAAATTGTGTGAACTTATTGTCCCTTTAGCGACCAAGACTGTTGACAGTTAGCAAACTAGCTGGCTTTGAGCTTTTTTACCTTCCTCAATATCTCTTTATTGAATGAAGCAACATACAATCCTGAAAAAAACAAAACAAAACCACACAGTACAGAGAAAGTAGAAAGGATCTGGGAGAGCTATTGTCACTGACGAGCACTAGCATGTTGCTGGCTTGGTAGCGTGTTAGCCATTAGCTTGCCAGCGACGGTAGTACACCAACTTCCTGTATAAATGAAATTGGCTGTACCAGTTTTTGGTGTGACTTGGCTTTTATTTTAATCTTCTGTCAATGAAACTTTGAAACACTTCCTGCTAATTTTTTCACATCAAGTGTAGAATATACCCCTTGAGTTTGTGGAATATGAAATACCTGAACAAGAAGTATAGAGTGTAATTGACAATGGCTATTAAAAAACTCTCTCTCTCACACACACACACACACACAGTCAGAGTCTCATTGTAATCATTATCTCATTTCTGTCCCACACAGTGAATTCTGAGGATTAAGCAGGAAGTCGGTAATTCCTCCCATGCGTCACGATATCAGATGGGAGCTGTACGAACAAAATATGTCTGGTGAAAGAAAGATGGAGGCAGGAAGAGTGAGCATGAAGATGTAAAGGGGTGAGAGAGATGAGACGAGATATTAGCTAATTACTCTGAGGTAAATGCTGAGAGAAGCATTTCCACCAAGTACCTCAGAACAATGTGTGTGTGTGTGTGTGTGTGTGTGTGTGGTAGCAGGCTGTATCATTCATCACAGCAGTATGGAGGTTATTACACTCTTTATATTTTATCTTTGTACAGCAGCTGATGACCTGCCAATTCAAACAGCTTCAAAGCAGAGATCTAAACCAGGGGTGGGGAAAGTCAGGTCTCCGGGCCGCATGTCGCCCAAGAGACTGTTTGATCCGGCCTGCGAGGCAATTCATAAATACAAAAAGAGTAATGTGAATGACATAATCCTACTGTTAAACAGCAAATCATCAAGACGTAGGATAAAGTGATTGCTGCAATGATAACTTCATGCAGTTGTAAAATTCTTCATGCATTATAAATCGCTGTGGAGTATTTTGGCATATGAAGAGCTTTCAGACTGATGAATGAATTACTCAAACTGGTGCTGGAGCATATTTCATCATCTCACGGGTACAACATGTCCACATCAATACTGCTGCTGGCTTTGTTTTAATGCAGCGCCATTTTTGAACTAAAAGCCTGCTCAGCCTTACTGAAGCATCCATCTGAGAATTGAGGGCCTTGATCAGTCATTATAGACACAACATACACACAGTTGGAGATCTGTGTTTTTTTTTTTTGCAGGGCTGCCTGTGGAGATTTCAGTTCATTAAGGTTGCAACAGAAAAAAAAAGTCTGTGTAGATTGATATATTTGCATGTTACTGTTCATCATCAATCATTCCCTCTGGTCATCAGAGACATACAGTAAATATCAACTCTGTGTATTCTGTCTTCACATTATGGTCTGTTCCATATGAGCTGGCTGGTTGACGCATGACAGAAACGTACCTGGATGAGGTGAGGGTTTGACATTTTGAATGGAGCATCACACACTAAGCTCATGGCAGTCAAGAAAGAATTAGCCTAAAACGCCTTTCCAAGGCAGACCCAAAGAAAACTGATAGCTGTTCTTGAACCATTTGGAGTACATGTGTGGTTTTGGTCTCTTTTGAAAGTGAACTTTTATCCCCAGCAGGAGAACCACTTTAAGTGCTACTGGCAGGATGTATTTTTTTGTAAATAGATGCTTGCAGCTGACTATGTCTGACACTTAGCTGAAAAACACCATGGGACCACAGCATGAAGCCTTACTCCAGTCAAAGTCCAATAAAAAGTTTTATTTGTCTAGACAAATCTATCTATATTTGTATCCATAAAATCTAAATTTTGTCCATGTATACTCATATTTAAGGTATCTCTAATTATATTTTGGCTATATATCTTTATATTGAGGCCATTTACAATTTTTATCACTTCAAATCATTGTGAATCATTGTGATCCGATTAGTACTGAAATCCATGGTTTGAGGTGTTGGAGCTGTAGTGGCATATGTGTGTTCAGAATTTCATTGGCTATTTGAAGTGTCAGTCATCTACAAACTCCATTGCGATTGGCTTGAGAAGGAGGGCCTTCTGTTCAGCTCAGACCGATTGGCCTCTCTGGCTGCTAGGCTTCATATGGCAAGTCGTGATTGGTCAAGTGATTTCAAACCTGAAACACCACAGACTAGCTGGAGACGTTGCAGTGCCGGCCTGCGTATGTTTCCGGAAGTTGTAATGGGAAAAACGCGGGAGATGAGCACATCACCTGCGAATTTGAAAAGAGGAAACATTTTTCTGAGGATTATTATCGTGTTTTGGACTAAATATTTTGACTGCAGTGGTGGATTCGTCTGGCCCTTTGTGGATGTTAGCAGGCCGTTTTTGCCCCAGTGTTATCAATCTGTGGATCACCAAGACACATAAACGGTGAGTTGCCTCAATGTTGCCTCAAACTTAAAAGTGTTTGTTTGTCTGTTGTTGGCGTTTATTGTGTCTAATGTTTTGATAGTATCCTGAAATTGCATCAATTGCTTAAGGAGAATCTCAGCTTTCTAACAGTGTTTGATATGAGTATAAATGTGAATGTAGCGTTTGGTTCAATAGACGGGATGAACAATAATTAATAACCCCGCCTGCGGGCCTTTGGAAAGGTGAAGGGTTTTTAATATAATGTACATCAACCATCTACTGTACAGGAGGATTATACACTGGGATTGTAGTAGTCAGTGATGTTGTACCCGATGTAAATCATGAGATTATGGTCTATATGCTTGATAATGTCACAGTAAAGTTGCAGCAGACTATTCAGTAACAAAGCACATATTTCCCCCCTGCATCCTCAAGTCAGCATGATCAATTTCTACAGTTTGGTAAAGTTACTGGTCCGTATCAGCAACTCAGAGATTGTTTCTATTTTATTATCATTAAATTTATTTATTCTTACAGTATTTACAATCTCTGCTGTAATGCTCTTTTGTCTGTTTGGAGCAACAAGGATTGAGGAGGCTTCCCGGATGAGTCCTGAGAGCAGATAGATACAAAAGAGACACACTCAATTATTGGAAATCTGTTATTGATTGGTTGCTGCAGGTGATCAGAGTGCTTTAAAACCCCATCGCCACAACACACGTTTTACAACAGGACAAAACCCAGGACCAACCTGGGCAGAATAGTATTCTCAATGTTTACATTTTATTGATTGCTGATTTGCCATCTAGTTCAAGTTGTTGGGTATATGTTGACTGTAATTAAGAAAAGACGATCTATCATTTCCCTCTCTGTCAGCAATAATATCGTAGTGGCATTCTCATCATTACCTGTTGCTGGCACAGACATTAATGCTGAGATATAGAGCGTTTTAGTGGTGCAGTGGTCCAGGTGCCATATGCCATTTCTTGAAATAACAGGTGCAGTTTATCCCGTGCACCATTTTCTAGCAGGGTAACTTATGTCCAAAAATGCTTTTTGTTTTACAGTGCTGTGGTGAATAAAACAGCAATAATGTAAGTTGGCGCTCAGATGAGATCAAGTTGCTTGCTCAGGATCCAGGGCGTCTAGCCTGGCTCGACACTCGACACTAAGGTGGCTAGAGGAGAGCAGCAAGTGTCAAGCAGCTTATTATTGTCCTATTTTTGTGAACTTGCCTTTCCGAATATTTTGACGCTCAGGTTTTATGTTGCCGAATGACAGCAGGAGCAATATACCAACAGCCACTAGATGGCAACAGTTACAATGACTAACAATGAGTGCAGGCTTTCTCGAGTCTTCAGAGCAGCTAGATACAAAAGAGAGACACTCAGTTATTGGAAATCTGTTATTGATTGATTGATCACCACAACACATCCTGTTTTATAACAAGAGAAAACCCAGGACCAACTTAGGCAGAATAGCATTCTCACAGTTTAGATTTTATTGATGATGGCTTTGCCATCTAGTTCAAGTTATTAGATGTATATTAACTGTAATTAACAAAAGACAATCTATTACTATTATGATCATTGCCTGGATTAGCAAACCATTAATTTACAAACATAATATCAATAAACAAGGCAAATAATGTAAGTTGAAAATATTAGTAGATAAGAAAACATATTGCTGCCAGTAAAAAAAGAGTGCAAGTAACAGATCTGCTGAACCTTTTGCATGCATGTGTCAATGTTTGTCATACATGGGACTTGTGCTTGTGGCAACACATAGAAAACGTTGGCCCCAGTGTTTGTGCCCCCTTATCATTTAGACAGAACATCACACCATCTTAGAAAATACTAACTCCAAGGCATCAAAAGACTGCTGAGCTGTTGACAGGTGATCTTGCTGTGTCTCGTTCCCTCAGATGATTGTTTGTAAGAAAGAAATTTCTCTCAAACATGTTTTCTCAGTCATCATCATCTTTCTTTCATCATCTTTTCTTGCGTCTCTCCTTCTGTCTTAGTCCTGCCCACTGAAGATGTGAGGGAAAGATGAAAGTAAGGGAAATTTGGATGCAATTAAGTGCGGCATTAAGGGATGCACCCTGCCTCTTTTTTGTGTTTTTCTAGTCTCGATGTGATAAATTGTACAAATGGGGATCACGGTGCACACTTTTGGGTGGTCTCAAAGTAATTCATGATGTTGCGCTCAAAAGTGACAAAAGTAGTGGTGTGGAGGAACAAAAAAGGGAAGTTTACAGAGAAATTCAAACGCTGTTTACCTTCACTCCTCCAAACGACTGATCAATCTCTACATGAAGTCTGGGCGCTTGTCTGAGCATGTGGATGAATTACTACTCGTCTGACTTAAATATAGTGGAGAGAGAGAAATTCTATGAATTAAGCATCAAGACTTTCTGTACTTCATACAAACTTAGACTCAAACTGACAACACCCCGCTGGACAAGCCAGTAGATAAAACAACCCTTGAACCAACCTTCACCTCCTATTTCCCCTGACAGAACTGCACCCCAATTTATTCATTTACCGACCCCCCCAAAAATCGATCCTACCGGCTACTTTCATCTCTCTGAAACATCAACCAAGAAGAGAAGCATCGATATATTTTCGAAGAGGAAACACATTGACTGTGTGGACTGTACTCACATCTCTATTTGCAGTCTACTGGAGGATCAAATCAATGTCAAACCCTGAAGCACCGATGCTCCCTCGGCAGCTTGACTGCCCTGATCAAATATCACGGCAATCCACCTGCTAGATTATGAATATCTTGCTTGCTAAGATAATGTTGCATGTGATTGGCTTGTGATTGCAAACTCAACCTGTTCCAGATGAACGTGCTCACAAGGTTAATGAAGACTGAAAAGAGACAGCTGATAATCATGATACCTGTTGATAGTGACAGGAAATGCGAGTGTTACCTTCGTAGACTCAGGTTCTTACATGTAAAGATATCAGACTTCTAAGTTTTCAGGTACCTGCGCACCCGTCAGACCAGAAGAGTGTAGGGCATGCTAACAGGGTGTACAGATATCAACTAGAAGTAAAGCAATTTTACTTTATTATCCTTCCAAAATATTAAGTTGCTGGCAACATAAAGATTATAAATTATGAAACCAACAAGTGTTTTACTTAAATTTGATAATTGTGTTGATGCCACATGTGTTTTACTTTGATAGTAAACAAACGCCCCAAAAATCCAGTAAATGTTGTCTGGCAGGAATGATATCCAGAGGCTAACAGGCTAGCATTTGCTAGCAGCTACTGTCTGACTCTGGTACACAAACAAATCTGCTGAGCCTTGAAGCTCCCAAGTGCTATCTCAGCAGCCAAGTCGAGTTAGGCTGAGTTGTGTATACAGGTTTGTAGTACTGAATGCCCTGAACGGCTGCTGTGCTAGAATGTATGAGTCACTGTCCGCGCTGCTTAAAACAGGCTAAACTGTCTTCAACTGTTTAAGCTTGTAGTGCTTTTATTTTCTTGGCTGTCAGTTAGTTTGGTCACATTTAAAAGCCAACGCGGGAGAAGGCGAGGACCGTTGTTTGTGCCGGACTTAAGAGTGCGGGCATATGGTGTGTTTGTGCAAACCCAGTATGAATCAAACTTGGCCAGTTAACCTGAAAGAGAGCCAGACTTGTTGGGTCAAGTGTTGAAATGCTTGTTGGGTTGCCCGATGTGATGGGAGTCAGTAATGGTTGCCACTTGTGATTCGCACTGCAAAACTGCATAAAACTGTAGGTTTAAGCAAATGTTACTCAGGAGTGAAATTGTTGGGGACTATTTTCAGTGGTGGATTAATCCACATTTGCTGCTCCAGTTAGTGGCTCACTGATGTGTTTTGATTCTGGACAACAATGGAGTTTCATGGCAAAGAGGAATAAGACTTATCAGGCTTTGAATGCACAGACAATACTCGTCGGTAGTAACAAATCGTCTTTCCGTGGAATTTGTTGACAAAAGCAAGAATATTGAATATCCCCAGACTCCGCCCTTGAATCATCAGGTGTAGCTACTGAATCTTATCTACATGGAGGCACTTTGAGTTGCACAGTGTTTTATCCCACCAGTAGAAAGAGTGGTTTGATTTTGCCTGGAGACTTGTAGTTTTACTCCTTTTGTGATTTCCTCCTCTCGTCGCTTACCTCTCTCTGTCTCGTTTCTTCGCACACTGTCTTGTCTATAGCAGACCCTCTACATAGATAAATGCAGTCATTTCCATCCCTGACTGCTCAGCCGAATAATTCTCTCCTCTCTGTCCTTTATGTGGCGTCGGGACTGTTACTGTGAGAATAAATGACATCTCGGGCCCGGCTGCCATCTCTCAGGATGAGGAAACGAGCAGCGGCCGGCTCTGAATGAAACTAGATGGATGGATCAGTCAACCAATTCATCTATTGATCTGTTGGTTTCTGTGAACTGCAGCTGTCAAGGAAAAGATGATGCGTAACGTTATTTCTTAAAATGTGTTGAGACGAAACATGAACGATGCATTGATGTTGCAGCGAATAGTAAATAGTGGTGAGGAGTGTGTGTGTGTGTGTGTTTGTATGGGTTATTATGTGTGTGTGTGTGTGAGCAACCCGGTATCACGCCGAAGCGTGTAATAAACCCGCCGGTCCACCGTGTCTGTGTCACATTTTGTGTCGTCTAGGCGTGAAAACAGCACCGTCTCATTCCATGGTCAAAATAGCAAAAACAAACTTGCAACGTTCGGTTACACTTTGAAAATAAAGCTCGCTGAGAAACATTTCAAGTTACATTTTGGTTAGACGATCAGCATTAACCATTTGTTTCATGCAGGAATCAGACCCTGGTCTCCTGCCCCGGCCTCCACCCCAAAACAGACTGTGTTGCCCCTTCTACTTCATCTGTTGTCCTTTACTAACATCATTATCGCCCCCTGCTGGTACTGCAACTTCATGCAGGCATTAATTTGTGTGCTTTACTAATAGTGATGCAAACATGATTGCATGTGTGTGTGTGTGTGTGTGTGTGTGTGTGTGTGTGTGTGTGTGTGTGTGTGTGTGTGTGTATGCGTGACAGACTACTTGGAAGCCCTTATAGACAGAGGTGAAATAGAGGTCAGACCACTGGAACAACCAAAGAAAAGATGTAGAATGAGAAAAAGTTGATGGACAGACAAATAGAGACAGAGACAGAGAAGAGAGGGTGGGCTGAAAGATGAGGTGTGGTGACAAGGTGAAGAGAGGAGAGCAGACAAGCTGCCACCGACGTTCACATCCAAGACAACTGCGTGGCCTTTACACACACGCACACACACACGCACACATGCACACGCACACACATCGCTAAGGTGACAGATGAAGGTCAGACAATGTGTTGCCAACCTCAAGAAAGCCAAGATGTCCAGATGTTGTGTGCATCAGATTGAGGGCTAATATGAAAATGTCCGAAAACTCAGAATCAAAAAATGTCACAAAATTGACAGCCAGTTAATACGTTGCGTCTCAGTCTGAAGGATGCTACAGATTGCTGCATGTTCTTTATAAACGAAATCTCTTAACGCAACTAAAAAGGACTGCACATACAAGTCAATGAACAAATGAATGTGAACCTTAATAGGCTAAATGCTAACTACAAGAAATACAGCCATGAACAACAACATCAACAAGTCATTGAATGACTGAAGTTGTGAATGAGGACCTTCAGACCAGATCAAGTAGTCTCTTAATTAGAAGCATCAATTAGTGGAAGTACAAAAGAACAAGTGGATGAAGAGAAACCTTAAAATAAAGCTTAGGGCACCGTTTAGCAACTGAGAGGGATGGATGGCAAACCAACTAACTGTGTTGATGACAAATCCCAATTTTTGATCTAACGGTTTTCAGCCCATCAGCCCAATATCACAGAAGAGGTATTGGTTCACCTCTGTCTGTCCTGTGGGCCGCTCTCGGGCATTCTCCTACGGAGCAGCTTGGCATCTGATGCGACTCTTTCTCTCGTCCGGAGCTTCCTGGAGCCTTTCCGGTATTTTGGGGCATCTTGCCATGTATATACACGAACAACTAAAGACACACAGACAGCTGGAAATAGCATATTATTAAGTATCGATTCTCCACATTACATCCAGTCAGGATAAGAGAAAATACATGCAGAGCAGTGTTTGTTAATCCAATAATTTAATTAAAACGAGTGGATGACTATATCACATCCACTTTCCATGTTTTATGCATTGTCTTTATTCTTATCTTCATCATTTTTCTATCTTACTTTTACTACCATTATCAAGTGGGTTTTATTCTCCATCTTATTTTACATTCATTTTTTATCTGTTTTTATGTCCACTCTGTCTTTCCTATGCAGAGCTCTCACTTGGTGCGAGTGATTTATTTCTTGTAAAGCACTTTGAGCTGCAGTTTCTGTATGAGAGGTGCTATACAAATTAAGTTTGCTATCATTATTATTCTAATTACTTTCTCCTCTCTGCGTCTGAATGCAGAAGAGGGCGGCCCACACATGCAGGCGCTCTGATGGTGACCTGTGTGAGTTTTGGCACCCCAGTCTTACTTTTCCCTTTATTACAAGCTGTGGTCAATTTTCTGTTTAAACATGTGCATGTGAACAAGAGTCTAAACACACTACCTAAGCTACGATAACTAACCTAGGCATATGAAAAACATGAAAAATAGGTTTGTGTTAATTCAGTGGTTTGTTGTCCCTGTGTCCAAAGTCAGTACGTTGAAAACTTTCCTTTCACGAAGTCAATGACACATAATGTATCAGTTGATGTACATTTAGCTCTGCATTGCAAAGTCAGTTTTGTCGTCCTGCCCTCCCTCTGAGTCCTTGATGAAGTCCAGATCATGGAAAACTGGCTCTTAAAAGGGTCAGCTGCAGGTCGGTGTCAGGACCGATCTGTGAAAGCAGGTCATGAATCAATAACCTGGCTGAGCTTCTCCCTCCCATTGGCACTCTGCGTTCCCGTGTTCATCCTCCGTGAATCTTGCAGGCCTGTTGTTTGACCCAGAGGCCAGATGGACAATTAATTTGTTCATCAATAAAAGATACAAAATGTTCATCAGCATTGCTGTTGATTCACGCTACACAGATTATTTAGTATGTAAGTAAATAAAAAAAACTGTTTCCTGTGGAGTAAAATTCAGATCTGGGATGGTTTTTTCGTACAGCAACATGTCACATGTAATGTAATGTGTAAACTACAACAGTGTAGAAGACAGACGAAGAAGTGGCAAAGTGGATTAGACCAGAGAGAAAGAAGGTGGAGAGGAAAAAGATAAACAGAGCGACAGTACCAGGGTTATTCAAACTGAAGGGGTGGAAACGCTCCAGCTGATTTTCTTTTAGGTCGCAGAATATAAACAGCATTGTTGCTTTTTTTTTCCTGCTCTTTGTTTCCGATATAATGAGATGATGATCAGATCAGACCTCAGCTGTCCTCCCTCCTTTGTCTTTTCAACTCCTTCTCAATGAGCTGGTTTTCGTAACACAGCTTCGGCCAAGCTGATGTGTGGTTTTACATCATAATCATTGAATTCCTTTTCATGGGTCTATTTTAAAAGACCTGAACAAAGGACATGAATTCAGATTAAAACCACGAATAGAAAACAACTTGGAACAACTACAACAAACTCCTGGAAATGAGGTCAGTGTGTGTGTTTCTGAACAAATATCACTTCTATAGTGATGATTTATATTCGGACCTCTTTTTATCTTATTCTCACTGTTGGCATTCAGTGCCGCATTCGTGAACATTTCTTTTATATGCAGATTCGTTTTACATTTAAATTCATAATAAATATTTTATGTGCATTGAAAGTTGTGGAAAGCTCCAAAAACACCTGTTTGGAACACTCCACAGGTAAACAGGTTGATTGGTAACAGGTGATAGTATCATGATTGAAGGGCTCAGTGGTTCACAGCGAGGATGGAGCGAGGTTCAACACTTTGTGAACACATGATTGGATAAAGGAGATTAATATGGACTCAGGAACACTTTGTAAAACTGCTGTCAGTAAACACAGTTTGTCTGCAGGTGATTGGATTCTGTTGTCCCAACTTTTTTGGACTCAGGCTTGTGTGTCTTTATCACAGAGATCTTTTTTACATTGAAGGGGTAAAAGCACAAGATGGACAGAAGTCATGGCCTGCCAGCACTTTAACAAACCTCTGTAGATGTCAGGCATCAAGGTTAGAAAGGTTTGAAAAGACAAGCATCCACTTTCAGTCTGCTGAAAGTTTTATTTTATTTACTGTTTCATAGAGCTGTCCTCAAACCGTATGTCAGCATTCCCGAATATTTCACGCCTGTATGATTGACAAAACCAGAGTACATGTTTGCAGTAAACTTAGTCAGCTCTGGCTGATTCACATGGCTAAAATAGCGTGGCTCTGACTTTGAAAGGGAAGATGCGTCAGGCCTTATTTCTATCTTTGTTCATGTGTGTGGTGAAGGAACACAAGCGGCACAGTGGGAGGGAAGCAGCACGGCTGCTGTGACGCACTAATACGTTGATGGAGAGTGACCGCAGCTGTTAAAAGCTGCAGAAGTTTAGCCAGCTCTGAGCGTGTTATTTCCTGTCCTGTCTGCTTTTTGCACCTGTAGAATGATGAAAGTGGAGAATGTAAATGTGCTCTGAAATGGCCACAGATAGATAGTGTGTACGAATATTAAAGCCTAATTTGGCTGCTGTGGTCCTGCTAGTTTGAAGAAAGCACAGATTTTTCCACAGAGACACTAAACCAACTACAGAATAAACCTTCAGTGGACTGAAAGCTTTTGACCTAAAACAGAAAACTTATCAAATGACTTACAGTATCCTAAAAACTCCGAATGTGGGTCAGTGTGTTTGTGCTGTGATGAAACAGAAAAGCATAACTTCATATTAATGCTTCAAATGCTGAATGTGAATCATCTCATTCTTTAAAATTCAGATAATTGTTGATGGACTATAGATGCCTTCATGAATAAGTTAGTGTTTTTACATGATTATACAATGATGCAATAGAATAAATAATATGTATAATGTGGGTCAAATGTAAATGTAAAGGCAGAGCTACAAACCCACAGCAGCTTTTCCAGTCAGTTTGGTTTCTCCAGGGTGAAACACGTCATTTTTAATATCTGTTGATAATCAGTAAGATTGGTACAGTACAATCAGTACAAATCAATAGAATTTGCAGTGTGGTCGCTGCTGCTGTGAAACGTCAGTAATGGGGTTACTTAGATGCCTTCAAGCAGAATTGTGGGGGTTTGAAATCACGAATCTCGGCTTGGATTATTGCTAATGTGGGTCGAACGTAAACAGCCTCTTCCAGAGCAGAGGGGGATCCATCGAGACAGAAAGTTGGTGTGTTTCGGGATAAACTGTGGGATGTTAAAGTAAGCGCATCTTTGCAGTTTTATGATGCCTTTAGGCATATCTCCATCTATTACTTTTCATTTTTAAAAGTTCGGGAACATTACAGCTGTCAGCTCCCTTCTGCCTCAGACTCGACCACAGAACAGCTGCAGATTAAACTCATTATTTACTGCTACTCATGTCAGAAGAAACAGCAGCAGCAGCAACAACAACATGGTTATGTCAGGAAATGTGCACACATTGCACAACAAATGAACCTGAGCAGGATTATGAGGGATCCTGGAACATGCAGGGACTCACCGCGGCTGAACGTGATCACAGGTGTTGGTGTGAGTCCGTCTGTCCTCTGTGGAAGGTCGCAGGCTGCATTATTCGTCTGAAAGCAACAGTTCACACAATCAGCTAAACAATGATGACGGATGGCCTGTCCTCACTCTGTGTGTGTGTGTGTGTGTGTGTGTGTGTGTGTGTGTGTGTGTGTGTCCTTGTAGTGCTTGTGAGGACTAATTTGAGAGGGAGGACATTTTTCATCACTTTTGCAAAGGGCTGTTTAAGGTTTGAGACTTAGTTTTAGGTTAGAATCAATTGAATCATTGAATTAATTTGTATTTGAATAGAAATAGATTAGATAGATTAGAATTCACACAGCTGCATAGTACTGCATAGTACAGGAAGCATTGGGAGTCCCGGTGTAGGTGGGGACCACCCAGAGCCGAAAAACCGCTTTAAAAAAACATGCTTCCCTTTGGAAACAGGTGTGAAAGAGCTGATGCTTCCGCCAAGCTGAGCCACAAGCAACTGTGACCGTTCAAGCCATGCTGGCACAGCGCAAATGGCTTTTCACAGCACAGCGTGGCAAAGCAGGAGGTGTTGTTTACTTCGATGATGTGCTGGAGGTGTGCTGGTTGGTCTGCAGATCTTCATTTAACAGCTCACTGCGGCTGTTCCTGCTTGTTCCATTCTTACCTGCTACAACTGATCCGCGGAGCGAGCAGCATCGAGCAGTGATGTGCCGTTGTGTGAAAAAATGTTTTGTGAGCGGTACAATTCCGCCAAGCGGGTGAATTCATTGTGTTTCCTATAGCTGCTTCACAAGTCACCAGCACAGTGTGGTGAGGCCTTGGAACAAAAAGCAGCCTGGGGCTCAAATTGATCCTCCAAATTCAAACTGACAAACATGCTTGTCGATCAATGAATCATTATCTACAATCTGTGAATTCGTAGTGTTTGTGTCAGGTTAATATTTGAAATGATGACACTAATTTTCCAAGGTTTTCCTCATCACATACATGCAAGAGCGTAAAAGAAATGTATACATCAGTTACTGTTAAACGCTTGTTCGGTGACCTGGATGGTCGTCTTGCCGGTCTTCACGTGTCCCTGCAAAGACAAATACACATGTAGTGTACTGTGCAACATTCGTTGTATTTCTTGTAATGCAGCTGTAAATAACGTGAATGAAGTCTACCAACCTGATCACATGAATGATGTGTTGTGATTCACTTCACAGTAACGTTCAGCGTTGCACCTCTAATTGGATCTGTGCTGGTTCCTCCTCCCTCCTCGTCCACCCTTTCGTGTTCACAGCTTTATCCACTTATAGAGAACATATTTAGATGTTTTTATGACTGGGCTGGCCAACAAATGTATACCTTATAGGCTATGATGTGAAAAGGAATGCTTGAGTAGAAGAAAATGAGCATGTTAACATGTTTAAATTGAAGTTGATGACCATTTTTAAAACACTGTACAGGAATTTAGCGTAAACTGATTTGTTAAAGCTTTGAAATGGCCAAACCTGCAGCAGACTCGAGCACTAAAACCTCAACGTTAACAAAACCGGGATGTTCTTCAGTTAGTTCCTTTAGCTAGCTCACGGCACATAGCATTTCGCCTAAGCTTGGCAACGCACCTGCTTACTCCTATTTGATGTTTCTTCCTCTTCGCCACTGTCCTCATCACACTTTGTGGCATCACCCAGCCAGGCCTTTGTCGTTTTCTCTTTCTGTCAACGAGGGCTAGATACTAACTGCCTGAGCGTTAGATACGTTCACTTTCAGTTGTGATGGCAACTGCTGCTAGTACAAACTGCACCGGCTGCCTTGCTGCAGCGGAGATGACCAATTTAACATCTGTGTATAGCCTATATAACGGTGGCGTTGGGCAAAAAAGACTTGTTACAACAGTGTTGGTTGGCATGGTCATCAGTGGAAACAAGTTTAAGGCTTAGAGCAGCACAGTACAATAAAACCAGGATAAGCATTAGTTGGGTGAAGCAGAATCTAGTGCTCTTGTTGGTGTCTTCCAGGCAAGACCTGATTTTATGGACGTCTTTTTGTTGTTGCATTGTGTCAACGAGGGTCCTCTTCAGTGTTTAAAGATTAAATGTAGATGTTCCACACACACACACACACACACACACACACACACACACACACACACACACACACACACACACACACACTTGTGTGTGCATTTTGTGTCTATGCAGTGTGTGTGTGTGTGTGTGAGCAAGTGATTGATGTTGAGCTGACAGTGCAGTTGGACCAGAGGAGCTAAACACAATTACTCACCATTTATTTTCTTTCTAGAGGTCTCTGAGGGAAACACACACACACACACACACACACACACAGTTGTATTTCCATCACTTCCTAACCATAATCACTGCATGCCTAACACTAACCCAAACCTTCACCCAGCTCTTCACCCTAGCATTAGAGCACCAGTGTGTAAAAAGGGTGAAAGGCTCTCTCTAGAGCCAGTCTTTGGTTTGTCCCTTCTGGGCTACTGTAGAAACATGAAGGTGCAACATGTTGGACTCTGTGGAAGAGGACCCGCTCCCTCTGTAGCTATAAAGAATTCATTCTACGGTCATACATCCAACCCTTGGACACAGTCCTGACGAGCGCTGAGATTTAGATTTCTGCAAGAGAAAACAAGGCCTGGAAAAATTCAACGTCTTTACCTGATTGTACTGCAGGTGTGTGTGTTTCTGTGCGTGTGCATGCAGACATGTAATGTATTTCCACTGCGCATGTCCATCATTTATGTTGAGTGTATGCGTTTGGTTGGTATCACATGTCAGCTGTGAGGTCAGGGCAGAAAAAAAGTTTAATTTAAAAGATCTAATACGCAGTTCAGTTCAATACTCATGTTTGATTGGCTGATGAAGTAATTTTGTGGCCTTTCATATGTGAATAACGCTGATGTTTGACATAATGACCCACTATTCACTGAGCACAAAACTGTTGATTGCTGGTTAGAGGCTGTTTCTTTTGACATGAAGCGCTGATTTAAATGATTACAGGCTTACGAAGAAAATGTCCACATCAGAGTGATAATCAGAATGTCCTGAATCCTCCTCTTTTTCTTCTTCTGTGCAATAGTATTAACAATTATTTATTATTATTATTAATCTGAAGGCAGCATACCTTTTGTACTCTTGTGGCAGCAGCATTCTCAGTATTATCATGTGCAATTCATGTAAAAATCTGTTCATTTCTGGCAGTTTATGGACATTTTTCCAATGCATATTTTTTATATACTGTATTTTTTCTACATACTCTTTTTCTTTTATATACTCGCTTGTATAATATGTACATATATATAGTCAACTTTGTTTTTTTGAATTTCTATTTTTCTTTCCAACTGCTATCACGTGCTGCTGTGATACCCAAATTTCCCCAGCTGGGGATTATTAAAGTTTTATCTTATCTTATCTTAAAACTGTTTCAAAGACAGACAACAAGATGGTGTCGGCTAACATCTTGCAAATACTTATGTTGTTGTTGTGGCGGCAGAAGTATCAGAAACAGATACCTGGACCTCTAAACCTAAACAAATATACCAAAATGAGAAAATATGTTTTTTTGTGATTTGGATAGCTGCCAGTCTACCTTCTGTAGAATATTTTTTTAAAAACTTAGCATCATGACAACTCAACTAAAAATGACGTCTATACACTACAAAATGGTTTTGCTAGATTAGCTTTGGAGGAAATGGATTATGTTGAAGGGTTGAAGTGGCAGGGAGGTGGTCGTGGTGGGCAGATGTCCTGCATGTGGTTTGACTTATACTTCATTTAACCATGAAAGGGCCTGATTGAGACTCTTCTACACAGGAGTGTTGTTGCTGCAGCACCACAAAGAACCTAAAACATAAGACGCACTCATGATGAATCAGATAAAAAAAACAAGTTGGAATTTGACTATGACACGATTGTTAAAATAAATAAATAAATAAATAAAATAAAGTAAAATTGAGACTACCAAGAAAAACTAAGGCGTCAGTCATTTCAGCAAATCCACAACTTTTTTATGTTCAAATGATGAAGCCCTCAAGTGTCAGCAGGAATTATGACTCTTTCCATCAAAAGCAAAGGAGGAAGTATGTCGTTTTAGAGCCTCGAAATCCACAGAGGGAGGAGGTCGGGTGGATGATTGGATAAATCAGCGTTTAACACGGGAGGCTGTGGTCCATTTCCTATTTTAGAAGGCACAGACAGATGATGTTATCCTGCTGATGTGTGATATGACTGTACTCATATGCTATAATACAGCACAGACGCTGCAGACTGTGGAAGTGCTGACAGATGACACGTTTTATGTCAACATTTGTTTTCAGGTAACTCATCCACAAATTACAAGAGCCTCCACACCGTGTGTAATCTGCTTTGCTGGCTAGTCGGAATTACACATGGAAGTAATGCATGCGCAGATGAGATGAATTTCCCCCTCAGGAATCATTAAGCCCAAACACTTTGCAAAGCAGTAATTGACGTGTCTGGTTTGATGTTCTTAATTTAAAGCTCTGATCGACACTGCGGGCAGTAGTGAAGCGTCAGCAGCTCGAGCATTTTACCACCCCCGCGGTTATTAGATCACATGTTCTCTTCTGTGGGAAATGTATTAAATCATATTTTACATTCCTGGTCACATAACGGTTGGAAGAGAGCCAGCACACCACCAAATCCATATTTATATTTTGTACTGATTTCCAGATATTGCGCTGCATGCTGCAGACTGGAGCATCCACAATGTTTGAAGTCTGTGACGAGGCTTGGTCAGCGGCTTTACACTCAAAGAAACGTCAAGAAAACCAGCTCGGTTCTTTGTTGACACCTAAAAATTGGCCAGCTAGCTTTGAAAACATACGGTGGCACCAGAGGTTGAAGTGGGGAGGAACTGACCATGACAGGAAACTGACAAATATCATTATGTAGATTATTTACTCACAAGTTTCTCATCGGTTACTCTTGTACAGCTGTGAAGTTGTGCAGTTGCAGGTTAAATGTTACGATCTCGACCTTGGGAACAGCACAACCATTCCTTCCTCAAGGTCCACTTACTAGCTTTTTCTCTTACTTTCAGCTGCATCACATGGTCTTCATCATCAGCCGACGGAGCTCCATTGTCATGATGACTAATCCGTTAACATGCAAGCTCATTGGCTGTTATGACGTCATCCATGGCACTTGTAGGACTTATCCATATTGGCTTAGCATATCTGTTAACATTTATTAGCTGATGAAGACTGTGTAGTATGGTCGAAAGTTCTAGAAAATAGCTAATAAGTGGACCTTGAGTTGAGAGTGTTTTGTCAAACCAAGGCCGAGAATGAACTTTCATACTTGTCTTAAAAGGATCAAGCACTCAACAACGCCATCTGCTGATCAAGTCTGTCAACGTGGTTGGAAGATTTGTAAAAAAGTTAGTAAGTTAACCTTGAGTTGGGATTGTTTTCAAACTCAAGGTTCATGGTCGCCCAGTTTTTAGATACAAAACACACGAGGCTGTCCTGCTACAGTGAACTTGGATTTGACTGACATGTTTGCTCAACGAGCATCTCGACTTCCAAGTCAAACATTTTTTTCCTGTTTTGCTGAATAAATTTTGCCAACATAAATGTTTACGGCCTTTTCAGCATCAGAGCGCTCGTTCGGCTATTGCTCTTCATTAATTGGTTTCAGTCATATTGAGATTCGCTTCACAGTTTTCCCTCAGTCATGTGCAACCCCCCCCCCGCTAGGGCTCCATCAGAGGGTTTACCTGCTAAGCTATGAGAGTTAGGAGTCTACCTGGAGGCCGGACTCCCTCTATAGTAACAGCGGCAGAGACCCATGGGTACTGTAGTATTTGTACTGTTTTTGACACCAGTATGTGATATATGGGAATCGTCAGGAACAGACATCAAACATGTCAAACTGCTGAGTGGAACAAACTAGTGTAGTTTATTTAGATTATTATGACTGTCTATGTGTGAGGGAACATTTCAATTTCCTCCAAAGGAAACTTTTTAAATGCGACCTTTTTTTGAGAGATGCTTCTACTCACATTGACTTCCCTCCTTCACCTCCGTCTAATTAGGTCTGATAGAGAGGACTGGATAAATATCCTTACTGGACTGTTTTACTCATCTGTCTGGAGTGAAACAGCACACAATGTACACACACACACACACACACACGATGCTTTCATCAGTCCTTCTGTCTCTTGCTGACACACACACGACTAAGTGTGTCTCTGTCACACACACACTAACACGCAAACATTATTCACCTGCTTCCTTCATTAATCCTCCCATCAGGACACACGCACACACACGCACACACACACACACACACACGCACACACACACACACACACACAGTTGGTGTGAGTGGTGTGTGTTGGCTGTATTGAAGTCTGAGGTCCTGAGGGACCACTCCATTACACTGTCTGCTAGCAATTAGCACCAGTGCTAAAGACAGGACACTGACTGATGGTGCACACACACAAACTTAGGATACACATGGTTACACAAATGCACACACACAAAGGGATGCAGGAATGTACGCATGCACGCACGCACGCACACACACACACACACACACCAGAAGTACTTCATTATTCTGTGTGCTGGCAAGTAGCATCAGTGCTAACGACAGCAAAATGAACACGCGCAAACACACACACACACATACACCCCAACACGCACAAACTACTTCATTATTCTCTCTGCTAGCAATTAGCATCAGCAGTAATGACAGTAAACACACAGACACACACAGACACACACACAGCTCAGAGCTTTAAAGCTGAACACACAGCAGTCACTAAAACCATTGAATCAATGAGCAGAGTGAGGCTCCAAACACTGACTGAATAACAGGTTCACTTCCCTCTTGGCTTCTTTGCTAAAGGACACAACATCAGCCTTTTTATAACTATAATTTCCATACACACTGCATTTTAATCACACATAGATGAAAGGAGTAGTTGAACTATTTGGGAAGCACCTATTTGCCTTATTTTGAGTCTGAAGAGAAGATGTCTGTTGTTTGTCTGTATGTTAGAGTGAATGTTGACTGCACAGTGTGAAGGCTATAGAATACTGACACCACCTGTGTCTATATTGGTTCCCTATAAGTCTCAACAGCGCAAAGGAAGTGTGTCAGCCATAGTTAGTAGATCTACAACCCTGACTCCCAAATGGTTGGGACACTGTGTTAAACATAAATAAACCGAATGTTTGGATTTGCTTATCCTCTTTGACATATACTCAATGATGTTTCACCTCTCAGCGTCATTTCTTTTTTTTTGTAAATATCTGCTTATTCTGAATCTGATGCAGCAACACGATTCAAACAAGTTGGGACAGGAGCAACAAAAGACTGGGAAAGATGTGGAACGCTCCAAAAACACCTGTTAGGATCATTCCACAGGTAAACAGGTTGATTGTAACAGGTGATAGTATCATGATTGGGTATGAAAGGAGCATCCTGGAAAGGCTCAGTGGTTCACAGCGAGGATGGAGCGAGGTTCAACACTTGATTGGATAAAGGAGATTAATGCATGTAAACACAGTTTGTTTGGAAATGACTGTGTTCTGTTTTTTTATTTACATTTTACGCAGCATCCCGACTTTGTTGGAATCTGGTTTGTACTTGTTTAAATGAAAAAGCAGTGATTGAAAATATGTTTTTATCATCTCTGTTGCAGTTTTTTACATTTTGTAAAAACAGAAAATAACATGGTGTGCTGAAAATTTTTTAATCTGCCTTAATGTCTCCATTATAGACTGAATGCACGAACTTCAACTCCCCCCTCCACCCCGGCACCAACCTTTGCTGTAGCTACTTGTTTGCCTGAAGCAATACTCAAACTATGTTATATTACTCCATATAAATGTATAGCAATTTCACACCAGTGGAGTCGCCTGTTTCCACTTTAAATACAGAGCTGGAGCAAGGAGGTGATTAACCAAGGTTAACATTACAACAATACTTGAAGCAGGAAGAAACAGACTTGCCTGCCTCTGTCCAGACTAACGAAGAATAATTAGTATTTGAAGCAGTGTGTCCTTACATCCAAAATAAGAATGAAGTCCAAGTTAGACCTCAACAAAAATAAGCCTTAATAAGTCAGTTTCTACAGCTGAACAGCTGCAGCATCATATATCTCTATAACGTTTAAAGTTTCCAGCCTTTATTCAGAGATATTGTTGGGTTAGGCCTGATATCTTATAACTAAGCAGCTCCAGGTTTTACATTAACCAGGTTACGGTATTTTCAATTTTCCTGCAGCTGGTAGAGTTGAATATAACAGGGTTCTCCAACAGGTCGTCTGTCCAAACAGGCAAACAAAATGAAAGGCAGGCAGGCAAAAAGTCCAACAAAAGAGAAGAAAGCGGTCATATTAAGTGGACTGTCTCTCTGCTGGCGAGCTGATTAGGGGATTGGGGACAGGTGGACAGGTGGGTGTGAGGGTCAAGAATTAGTGGGTGGTAAACTGACAACAGGCAAGATCATGCAATAGACATCAAGTACTGGTTGTTGCCATGACAATGTCTTGCCATAACCGAGTTTGTTGTGTGCTTATAGTGACTGATGAGAAAAAGTGTCCACCGCGGTGTTTCTGAATGTCAAGAACTAATCCAATAAAGAATTGAAAGCTCCCTCTGCTCAAAATGCGTTCCTTCACTCGGCTGTTTGGCCTTCACGGTGCAGGATGATGGATGTGCACAGTTTGACGCTAGAAGGCTGCTTTCACATTCGTCTGCTCAAAGAGGAAAGTTTCCCCGCGCTCAACGCCAATCTGACTTTGTGTACATATGATTTTGCAGCATCAAAACTAATTTAGAAGCCAATCATGGTCCAGTGTTATTTACTCATCCAGCAGACAGAGAGCGGCGTAGTCATCCTGTCGTAATCATGCTTGTGTCCGCTTGCATGCAAATTTATTGTCCTCGGCCAGTAGGTGGCGACAGAGTCTGCAACATTCTGAGCTTATTTTTCTTTGGTGGTTGTAACCTAATGAACTTATTTGTAGTTATTTAACACCTTTCTTTCACACGGCCGAGCAGCGCTAACCAAACATGAACTAACCACTTGTTGTTTCAGGTGCGTGCTCATTGCACAAAGCCACAACGGGCATGCACAAACTGACGTGACGACATCATTGTTTCCCAAACGCGTCAGTTTTCTTGTGTGCACAGAGAGCAGACTTTTGAGAAATCTGCAACTAAGAAGGCTTTTAAAAAATGTTCGTTGTATCCATGAATGTGTGGTCAGGGTCTTCAGGTTGTCTCCTGAAAACTGCTGCTGCTGCTGCTGGAAGTGAGACTGATGAGACCGAACCATACAGCAAATGTGCTGTAAAACTAAAACTATTAGCATAAGAAGCTTAGTAGAGCTGCACAGTTTGGGAGAATTATCTCTGAGTTCTCGTTCTATTTAGCCACTGAATCACTGACGTTAGAAAAATACAGATTAGTCATGCTTAAAAGTCATATACTGCTTTTCTCTGCAGCCATAGCTCAGTACACATCTGGACATAATTTGGAAGGATGCGGAATTGACTGTGCAACACAGACATGTACACACACGTCCACACACACACGCTCATTCAGATGCACACAAACATGACTACATAAATGTCATGTGTGCACACACACGATCAATACTTGTTGATTGAGAAGGGACTGTGGAGAGTTCTTCTCAGCAAAGCAAATGAGGTTAACTAACTCACTGACAAATAGACTGATCACTCTGTGTGTGCGTGTGTGTGTGTGTGCGCATTCCATCACCTTGACTCTAATTGCAGGCAGACAGTGTAATAGAGTTCTTGCATGTGTATGTGTAAGATGTATTGCCACCAGTCTCCCTTTCATCAATGTTTTTGTGTGTGTGTGTGTGTGTGTGTGTGTGTGTGAGAACATCCTCTTAGCATTTCAATTACTGCAAGGCTGAATCACTGCATGTAAACACATCTAGCGACGATTGTTAAAGTGATACTCCACATCAGATCTATCTTGTTATGAAAGGCTCTGTAGACTGTTAAGAGTTGTCGTTGCTGAGAGTTGTTCAGTGGAATCTAATGGTGACCCAGCAGAGGTGGGTTCAATTAATACAGCTGTTTGTCACTCCAAATCTGAATGTACTGTATGCTGTGATTGTGATGTCATAGTATAGACAGTAATTTAATGGATAAATCACATTGTTGGACACGTTCTGTAAATCCAGCATTGCTCAGCAGTCCTGGACATTATGTGATAATTTTACTTAATTAATTAAATGTCAGAAAAGAGCAGCCATGTGCCTTAAGAAGATAAACCTCCCTCTAAAGCAAAAGTACTACTGCATTGTGGAGAACTCTGTTTTATCGGCTGCTGACATTAAACCCTGCATAATCGTCCACAGTATCTTAGCATTCATATTGATTTGCAGCATTGCACGCAATGACCTTACCATGTAGGCCTTTAAAGGAACAGCCAAAAGGAAAACTACTTTACTAGAAATAATATGAAACATATAATATTATTTATTACAGTCTATGGGGTCATATTGCTTAACCCTATGACCCTGGTTCAAAAAATTACAAGTGAGATTCGAAGAAACTTGCACTTTTCTGCTATATATGTTTAGAAAATATGTTTGCTGCTCTTCTGTTGGGCAAATGTGTTTGGTCACGCTCACTCGCTGGCTGCTGTGACATGCAACCTCAGGGTCATTGTTCGGGCTAAATGTTGACTTATGCAGCGAGTTTGGTCAGTTTTTTTTTTTTAACTTATTGTGTGATGGTAACCTCATATCAGACTCTCGCTCAGTTGTGCTTTGTTGCAGCATCAGGCGTCATTTGAGCGATGGATGGATCAGATCTGCAGCCAATGTGTGACTGGCTGTCATGTCGGCGCTTTAATGTATTTAGATAGATAGATAGATATTTATATATAGATAGATAGATATATATATATATATACTTTATTCATCCCAAGCTGGGAAATTGCAGTGCAGCAGCAGCATTACACACAGTGAAATAAGTGAAAAATTGGGAAATAAGACTATATAGAACAAACTATACATAATAAAATATCAAAATAACGAGCAGTAAAAAGATTATATACATAATAATAAAATAGCAAAATAGTAAAGAGTAGTAATGAAAAAGTATTGCACAAAAAAGAATATCTACAGCAAATGGCAGTGTGTAGAAAATAAAGTGTACCGTGACTGTAACTGTAAAATTTAAACCGTGACAGAGAAATAAACAACGCTCACACGTCGGCTCAATCAGCCTCTTTTCCTCTCCAGCAGTTTATCCAACTGTTGTATCGGTGTCAGCTCATCACGGCCTGATTGGATGGTGCTAATGAACCCTCGGTCTGAATGGCGTCTAATTGTAGTGGTCTGTTTCCTTCTGTAAATCTTGTGGTTAAGATTCTGTTTGGGTATATATGAGACTTTCATGAATTAATAATGAATGATTGTGGTTTGATACTTTGGTAAACACAGGCCAAACTAATGATTAGAAATGTTCCACTGTTGAAATGTGTAAACAAGACTGTATTGAGTGTGTGCAGACCCTGCAGGGTGTCATCAATATTAAGCTGTGATGCCAGTTTTAGTCTTTTTTAGATGCCATCTGTTGGCAACTGCTCTGTGCTGTCAGAGGTTTGTACATTTTGTGCTATCAGGGCAAAAAAAACAACATGTGCAGCACATTCATGTGTTGATGTCTGCATTCGAGTCACAGGGCCAAGCCTCTGATTTTCTGAAAGATAATTACCTGGTGATCTTCAAAAACCTAGGAGGACATTTAAGAACATTTACCGCCATTCTGAGGGTATTTCCAGACTCCTTGAACGCTCCTCCAAATACCTGGGTGGAAAAATATTCTGCCTGTTGCATGACAGAAAATATTTTCAAGCTGTTCCCCATGTTGCTCCATCGTGATGATTAATAGAAAGCTTTAAAGCCAGTTAAATTACCCAGTAAATTAAATGTATCAATTCACGCAGGGAGTTTCGCAGCACTTTTGTGTTTGGTTCTTTTGATGGCAGAGATGCTGAACAGTTTTGAGACGCTGGTCATATCCAGAAGAAAAACCTCACATCTGTACCAGATGTTGAGATGTTCCAGTTAGTGAACAGAGCAATGTGGTTTGTCAAAATCTGAATGCAGACGCAGTCCACAGATCTGTTCTGTCCGTCCAAACCTCGAAACCCCAAAACCTCTGCTGTCCTCAGCGCGTCTCGCATTTTTCAGAGCTGCTCAGCAGGCACAGAGAAGTTCAACCTGGGTGCCAGATGACTCGTTCTCTACTCTTTCACTGTGCAGCGCAGAGGCGACACATCAGTTTTTGTGGAGTGTGGAGAGGTCAGCTGACCTCCATTATGTTTTCATGTTTTGCTCCGGGCACCTCGATGGAAAATATTCCAACACGCTGCCTCTGTAGGCTCTTAAGTCATTGACAGGAGTGTGTGTGTGTGTGTGTGTGTGTGTGTGTGTGTGCACCCCAGCCCAGCGTGGTGCTGATCATGAAGCTAATTGTGATGAAGTGTTAATTAAAATGGATATGTGGATGGATACTGTGGCTGTGCGAGGAATCAGGCTGGTAAACACTCAGCTAATCAGACAAACCACTTTACCCTCTAATAGCTGAATGAGAAGCAGATCTGGGGCTCGATGGGAATAGAAGCAGTCACTTACTTGTTCTGCTCGGGCTGCAGCACACACATTCATAGCAAAATGCTTGTCTATTAAACAGTCGTGGCTGTCGAAGCTGTCACATCAAGGCCTGCACTTGATTATTTTAATTAGAGTAATCAGAACCCAGTGAAAGATCCACTTTAATCAAATACCACTGTAGGACAACAAAGCACGTGTTGTACGCAGTCGTTTTACCTCTTGGCTCTGGTTTTTTTAAAAAGCTTTACATTTGATTCTTTGAAAAAAAATCTTTGTACCGATACGTTCTCAGGTTTCCAGGAAATAGGACGGCACAAGCCAATCCTGACAGCAGCTCTCACCTTTACCTGCCCACTCTGTGTTTGTGCATGACCCAGCTAACTGTAAGGTTAAGATGGAAACATTACAGCCTTTAACACTCATACAAACTCAGGTTGATGGTTTAGAGTACGAAACTCCCTGTGACACGGCAGCTCGTTGTTCTTACGTTTGTTCGTGTATGTATGAAACTAATGAGCTATACAGTGATCCCTCGCTATAACGCGGTTTACTTTTCACGGTTTCGCTACTTCACGGATTTGCATCGTGCATTGTGTTCTGCATTCTGATTGGCTAAAAAGTCACTCCGCTTCTTCTCTACCTGTGCGTCAGTAACGTTGCAGTTTAATATGAACACGTACGTAAAACAGCTCGCCAAATTTACATTACGTACGTGCAAATTCTCTTGTAATTTTGAGTTTTGCCGATCACTATGTTCTTCTCCCGAACAAACACACCTGCACTGCGGGCTTCACAAGAATAAAACACTGCAGAGCGGAGTCAGGATGCAGCGGCTCAGTCTGAAGAGCAGTGAAATACACCTGAGTCACTATTTGTCCGACTGTACTTTGTATTTTTTTCATAATCATTTTTAATTTTCTCCCGTTTAATCCAATTACTCGGGTCGCGGTGGGCGGTGCTAATCTCCGCAATTTGAAGCCTTCTGTTCACATCGATGATTAAAATTATTATTTGACAGTACAGTACAGAAGTTATTTGTTAAAAAAAACGTTTCTAAAGTACTTTTATTTGTGAAACAAATGCTTGAGCCTGTAAAATGGTTTGTTCTTTCTTTTCAATGTATAATAGAGTATTTAATTGTATAATAATTGTAAAAAAAAATAAAATAAAAATAAAGGTTTCTACTTCACAGATTTTGCCTATCACGGGTTCTTTTTGGAACGTAACCCCCGCGAAAAACAAGGGTATACTGTACTGTGTTAATCAGTGAGCTTTAGAGGTGCTGGTGGGCGTATTTTTGGACAGAGTCACGCTAGTTGTCCTTCTTTTCTTCCAGTTTGTTTGATCTAATAACCTCCTGGCTTTAACTCTATACTTAACACACACCTAAGAGTCAAATTTGACTATTCCTTTGACAGGACGCGCCTCAGACACCAGCAGTACTTTCAAATGATTTATTAAAAGTTTAATTAAAGTTAGATTGTATTCCATATCATGTATGTTTATTGCTATGAATTATTTTTGCCTTTTGGCCCAGCTGTGGTTTGGCTGTTGAACTGAAACTGTTGACAGCTGATATTTATTACTGCTAATTGACCATTTTTAGACCACCGACAGTCCCGCTGATGCAGTACAGTAAGTGTCCCAGGTGGTATCATTATGGAAAAGCTGCTTCGGGGTACGTTTCATATCTGATTACTTATCTCTTTTGCTTCAACATTTAACTCAGCACGCGGGGGGGATATATTCCAGGCATGTGTGTGTTTGTGTGTGTTGGTTTGTGTGGGTGAAAAGTGACCACATGAGCAGTGAGTCCAGATGGCGTTTTTTTTTTTCTTCTTCTTCTGTGTTTTCAGTTTTTATAACCAGTGGGTGTGTGTATATGTGTGTGTGTGTGCATACGTTGAGGTTTTAGTGTGTGTTTTGCGCTGGTGTGTGCTTGCGAGAACAAAAGTTGAGCCAAAAACCATATTTTTTGTTGTCGGCTTTACAGTTTTCTTTCACAACGAGGGGATATTAAAAATCAGAGTGTGTATGTGAACAATAACAACATGTATAATAAAACCAGATGCTGTATTTTATGTCTTTCCAGTGTAACCATGAGGGAAATATCCTGTGTGTGTTGTTGGAACATTACAGCGCCGCATTGATGAACTGGGATCTCAAAGGGAAACATCAGGGGCAACATGACCTGGAGGAGTTATTAACTATTGAATACTGAAAACACACACACACACACACACACACACACACCTGTCTGTTACATTCGTCCAGATCAACACCCGAAACATCAACATTTCAAAACCCAATTGCACGGCGGTAAATCTCATGACATTACAGTCCAGTGTGACGTCTGGTGGATTAGCATAGCATGTAAACAGATCCATCAAAGTGTCGGCAGGACGAGGCCTTGAAGGCCCTGGGGGCTGATGGAGGGGGGGTTGCTCCTTTGCATTTTAACACAAATATTACATCATAAAAACATGTTAATGCTAAGTGTGTGTGTGTGTGTGTGTGTGTGTGTGTGTGTGTGTGCTTGCAGTGTTTTAGCGTAGCAGAGAATAGCTTGTAGTACATTTTAAAAAGTAACTTATATGAAAAAGAAAATACTTGCATGTGCTGTAACGATTCGCAGCATTTAAACGCCAGGAAATCATCACCGCGTTAACTTTGACACACGGTGTACAGATAAGATGATTAATTAGCTGCTGCCTTTAGTCTGCGTTTGTCATCGTGATCCACCGGGTTGGATGTGGAAGGAGCAGCCCTGTGTCCTAAAAACTGTGTTTATGTCCGACTGAAGTACGTTTTCTGTTCACATAATGAGGAAATGTTAATTAACGTGCATGGCAAGTCACAAAAACGCTGATACTGAATGCATCAGCAAAATGTTCACTGAAGGCATATTTCATTTGTTTGCCACCAAAACAGGCATTCTTACAACAGATTGCGCACTTGTCGGGGCATTATTGAGCCCTGGGAGCGTTTCATTCAGTCGAGCCATTATCTCTGAACCACATCCAGCCAGCGATTATGTCCACAACCTAATTATGGAGACAGTTTAGTAACACGCAAATGTAATTTCACGTTTGCAAAGGAACTGCTGGACCACGATGACAGAGGTTGTTGGCAACAACTATTTGCACATAGCAAACAGCAAACATGATACCAGCAGTCTGAGGTTAATATGTTAATACAATATCCTCTGTTTAACTGTTCATTTGATTTGCTGTTGAGCTAACTGCTATCTGGTTCGCTCGTTTTACTTTTGCTCTTATTCACACTAAATTAATGCTGTGGGGACTCAAGACTGAGAAACAGGTTTATTGCTAAGTAGGTTTTCACAAGCAAGGAATCTGCCTGGTGTTTTGGTGCATAATGGTCACAATAGAAGTAAGAGAAAAGGGGAAAGGAAAAAACAGTCAGGAATCTTAAATATAAAATACAAAGAATATAGAAACATATTTAGAATATATAGAAAAACTAAAAAAATAAGCTGCACATGCTCACAGTATAAAGAATATGTGTGGGAAAAAAAATAAAATTGCATGAAGTTGGTGTGGCGTGAGGTTTTTTGGTCTTGATGGACCGCAGCCCCTCGCCGCTGGGGTGAGGGGTGTCAGACACAATCTTTCCTGCCCACCTCAGGGTCCTGGAGGGGTACAGGTCCTGGAGGGATAGCAGATTGCACCCAATCACCCTCTCAGTGGAGCAGAAGTGATCCGCTGCAGTCTGTCCTCGTCCTGGGCGGCGGCAGCAGCGCACCAGATGGTGATGGAGGATGGAGGATGTGAGGTCGGACTCCATGATGGCGGAGCAGAAGTATGACATCAATGACTTTGGCAGGTTGAACTTCAGCCGCCACAGGAAGTACATCCTCCACTGTGCCGAGATCTTTTTATATCTTCCTGACATAGTGGAACCAATTTGTTGTCCAGAATCCAGTTTCCTTGTTACTGATAATTTTTTGTCACTACATTTATCTAACCTTTTGTTTCAGGTGTCTCGCCTTTTTTTCAGATTTTTCTCAATATCATTAAATTTCTTGTGTTTTATCCAGCAGTTTTCACACTGTTGCACAGTATTTAGCTCACGATGATAGAGAGAGGAACAGTTTTGGGAAAGTAATTACATTACTTAACAAATTACTCAACAGCTAAAGTAGTCAGTCAGTTGTTAAGCTGTTGCTTTCTGTGTTTAACGTAAGAGGAAATAGAAAATAAGACATTATGGTTTAACAAGCAGCCAGCCATTCATTGCCACCAGCAGCTAGCCTCGATTTTTGTGTTTTACTGTTTAAATTTTTTCCTCTTTTTTATTTATGTAACTCAGCGAACAAAGATGCACCAAAGGTTGCTGATACTGAAGTCATTAATCTCATGGTTCAATCATCTGCAGCTTATTAGCATGGAGGGTTCAGCTCAGAGTGCTAACAAGCTAGGTCATGCAGCAATCAATTCAGGTGCACTACAGCTGCCTGTCACTCACATGCACACACACACCCCCCCACCCATTCACGCACGCTCACACACCCATGGTAGAGTAGGCCAGTGGGATTTCCTTTGTGTTGCATTTGCATGTTAACATCTCCACCTTTTTATCTGTCAAATTAGCCGTGCCGTCCCAGTGGCAGAGCTAATCCTCCAGGAGAGAATGGAGCTGTCAGACAGTCAAGTTCTGCACTTAAAAAAAAATGTTCATGTCAAACAAGTAATTTCATCTTTTACCAAATGACTTCAGGTGGAAATGCGAAGATAAGCACAAAGAGGATTCGCAGAGCCTGACGGTGTCACGAAAGATAAATGAGAGAATTTAAAATCATTTAAAGGTGCTGTGTGGATCATTTTTAACCGCAAGTGTATAATTGTCTAATTAGTATTTGGCACTTGGCGTAATTAAGTTCAGCAAATGAGAATGGGACAGTAATGACTGGTCACCTCTGCCTCAAAAAAGAGGCGTTGATGCCAAACTCCAAACTACGCCGTGTCGCTCAGAAACACTGCCCTTCCTCCATGAAGAAGAGAAACATGTACTTTCACTTCTTCTTTCGCTATTGATTTTAAAATGCCTCACAGAGCACCTTTAATTTGGAGCAGCAGTGATTGATCACCTTGTGTCTGCACTGGAATTTGCAGGTTGCCGGATTAGCTGAAAACTTTAGCCTTTTTGCACCAACACTTTGGTGCTGGAACGTAGGAAAGTCTACATTTAGTGTCTCGCGGATCACGATCCGTTGGCGATCACTTTGAAAAACTCACGAGTCTTGAGCAACAATGCAGATTTCCATAGAATTTGCACAGAGCAGATGAAATGGGTTCTCTGCTCAGATAAGTTGGACTGAAAGACATCTGCAGGCGAATGAACAGGTGGCGTCGTGGGTGTTGTAGGAGTGTTATTATAATCACAAACTTCAGACTCTTATTCTTGCATAAAATATTTGCTGCTTTGTATTTTTCCTGATGTTTTCCACTCAGAGTAGTTTTGTCCACTGGTGTAGCCTTTGCTTCCTTTGGTTAAAGTCAATCAGCATGTTAATCATCACCGTCCTGATCAGCTTAAGTGTAGATTTAAGGTCGTTTCACTATGCAGATACTTCCAACAGGAAGGTTTCATCCACACCCTACAGGCTTCATCTTCAGCCATATTCCGTCAGAATTCATCTGCTCCTCCAAATAATAATAATCCAGCCTGTCTCATCGTCAGGCTTGTTTCGTTTTCCTCAAACTCTTTTGTACCAGGAGGAACCTTCTGCCATTCGGTTGGATTCTCTGCCTGTCTTGCTAACAAACAGCTCTGTTGCTTCGGGTCTCGGCTGTGTGGATAATTAGAGGGTTAGAAAGGTGAGGATAAATACACTGTTGCTCCAGAGACTGTCGGTGTGACGGATGAATGGGCAGATGGCAGATGGTGGGTTTAGAGGAGACGTGATTTAAAAAATGAAAAGGTGAGGAAGAGGGATAGACGGATGGATGGATGGATGGAGAAATTGAAAAGATATCTGATAGGCATCATTTAGGTAGTGATAACCTTAAAAGCCCGTAAAAATGACAAAAAGATGTCGTGTTTGATGCAGCAGAATAACTTTTCGGAAGGAAAGTTTGAATTCTTTCGGTTTCCATCAGGAAAGTTTGGACTCCAAAAACTCCAAATTGAACTCTGAGCAATAAAGCACCGCGACTGATCTGAAGACAGTGATAAATGTTAAAGGAACTGGCAGGTTAGTTGGGTTTTTTTCACAGGCTGAAGACTAATAAGTGTAACCTGGGGAAACTAACAACAACAGCGACGCAAGGAACGAGGGCTTTACTGGAAGAGCGGCAAAGGCGCCTCAGCACACAGGAGGCTTCGGGAGCTTTTTGATTGGTCATCAGGGTACTGACACCGGCTGAAAAGCTCAGGAAGCCGCACCCCGAAGCCATTCATCTGAAAGAGTCGACAGCAAGTCGTTAACTCAGTAAACAAAGGCAATGAACCGGAAAATGAAACGGAGACGCTTTCCAATAATACACCGAAGACTATCATGAATTCTCAGGCCAACGACCACCCCGACTGTTCAGCCGGTAAGCCTGTTTACGCTCCCGACTCTAAATCACGGCCGGTTACAGGTTTGCTTTGGTGTGTGCGGCTTCTGAACTCTGTCCTAACAAGCTTTGTCTGGTTTGCAGTCGCTGGTCCCATCAGGCCTTGTCTGACAGCTGGAACGCCACTGAGGGCCCCAGAGAGCCTGTCAGCCGTCATGTCTGCCATAATCACATGAATATATGATGTGGCGCCGCGCCAACACGCCTCTGTATGTGGAATTTTCTGCTCCCACGGCTAACGGCACACACAGCGAACGGTTCTTATGGGCTTCAGTTTTGTAGCGGTTCAGTGTAGAAAATAAAACTTTCGTCATTTGTCTGTGACGATTCTCGGTTTGCCATTTAACCTCTGTGGGGGCATTGAGACCGCTGGGGTCATTCGTGCTCCTGGCTGTGTAACGGCAGCCGTTAGTGTCGCTGGAGTCACCTGGGGCCAAGTGTACGAGGCAGTCGGAGTTGTCACATAAGGCCAACTGTGAATAGCTGTTAAATCTCCTGGGAAGAGATGAAAGCCAGGTAGAGAAACTCCCTGGACAGAGGAGGAGGTCTACGGCACCACTTACCCCCCACCTGCAATGCTGTCCTTTCACCCCGTCTCAGGAGACTTAACAAGCTTTCTGTCCTGCACAGAATGGTTGTTATTATACGCGTACCGTTACACCCCTGCTACATACTACTGGTACACTGTGCTGCATATAGTCTGTGCTAATTGTAATAGTATAGTGGTTTGTAGCTACTGTACATACAGGAACTGAGATTTTAGGGCCACTTCTAATTACATTTCACAAACAGAAAGCAAGATATTAATTCTTTGTTTGTGAGATCCTTTTTTTTGTTTTAATTTAAAAGAAAGCTTGTCTACTTCCTTTTGTAGTTGTGTGATGATAACGTCCACGGACAGCGCCCTCGAAAATCAAGCAGATCGAGTCAACGTATTTGCACATCATTGAATATATTTAACGAGGATCTCCACTGGTTTTATACATCAGAGTCTGGTGACAGGTGTTGGTGAGCTGTGGCCTGTATAGATGTTAAACTGCTGCTCTTTGTTGACATGAACCCTAATGTGACCCCCTCATAGCGTGTAATGCAATAAACATTACTGCTGACAGCATCACGCAACTCCTCTGATCAGCAAATGGTGGAGAAGACTGTAGCCACGCACTATAAAATATAAGCAATGCAGGTTTCAGAATATTTAAAAGAATCTGCTTGCAAATGTTTTATGAAGAGAAACACAGCAGGCAAAATTCACAGAATACAACACTACATGTGGACTTTTTCCATGCCTTTATAATCACCTTTGAAATCCCGTTCAGCCTCATTAATCCTTCGGGGAGCAATTGATTTATGGAAGAAAAGAAATGATACGTCACCGGGATTAAAAAACAAATTTCCAGAGAGATTGAGCAGGCACAGGAGAGAGAAAATGAGACGAGAGAGATGACCAATTAAATCATATATGTACAAGAAAAGCTACCAATAAGCTGGGCGAGCCTCCGGAGACGACGGTGTGTCAGTCAGCTGTCTCTGCTGTACGCGATGATATGCTGATGCTGATCTGCGCCTCTGGAGGCCAAACACCTCCGGTCTAATGAGAACAAGCTTCGGTTCAGTGGGCTGTCTTCAGCAGATGATGCACATCTGTTCTTTAGACCTTAATGCATTAAGATAAATACAAATGCAATACAAAATATACTGTAAGTACGAATAATTTATACTTTATATTTTCCACTCAGCACAAGGCAGATGTTTATGAAGTCAGGTTCTAGTAAAATGACTATTTGGCTGCAAAGTACTGCAAATTAAGCCGAGTGACCAACACTGACACCATTAAAGCAGCTTGTTAATAATTGGATCATCTTTTCTCTTTTCTCTCACGGACACTTTTTGTAGAAATATAATAATAGATTATCATATCAGATTTGAGGCTTCAGCTCGGAGTCACACCTACAGCAACTGTTAGCAAAACTACTTGTGGACCTCCTGCATCAGTACACAGAAAGTGCAAAATGTAAATGATTAAACGTTAACAAAAAGATTCACAGATTCATTTGGATACGTGTCCAGATGTTAAAGGATAACTTTCATTTTTTACAACCTGGACCTTATTTGTAGCATTAAATACGACCAGACACCCAGACAACTTTGGTGGCATTTGGAGTCATTTTGGAGAAATTAGCCCCAGAGGAGCGGCGCGTAAATCCTTATAATACGAGTACTCGGGGCATCCATGCGCAGCCTCTATATAACGTATAATCTGCGGTGAAACTCGTTCATATTCTAATATTTTGTTATGATATGCTGGTGCTATTCCCCTCTGAGCCGGCGGTCGGCTAGTTTAGCTGTAGTTTGGCACAGCTATGGTTCATTATTGCGTATTTGTAAGCGACTGCCGCAGAGTCAGCCTTGTTGTGGCTGGCTGCTTGCAGTGCCCGGCGTTCGGTAATGACATCATCCACGTCAGGGGTAGTTGTCTAGAGACGCAAGATATTGATAACATGCCACCACAGGCTCAGAGGGGAATAGCACCAGCATATCATAACAAAATATTGGAATATGAACGAGTTTTGCTGCAGATTATGCGTTTATAGAGGCTACGCATGGATGCCCCGAGTACTCGCTTTATACAGATATACGCGCCGCTCCTCTGGGGCTAATCTCTTCAAAACGACTCCAAATGCCACCAAAGTTGTCTGGGTGAGTAAATGGACGTATTTAATGCTACAAATAAGGTCCAGGTTGTAAAAAACGAAAGTTATCCTTTAATCAGCTCTGCCTCCTCTCTGTGCTCCTGCATTCAGCAGAGGCAGGAAAAACTGAGCGGCAAAGCCTCCAAAGTTGCACGAGGATGTGGAAAACATCGATTTCCCGTGAGGTTTAATCAACGGAAACACGGGATGGAAGTAAAATCAAACCATGTGAAAACAGCTAAGACCAGTTGTCCTTTCAGAGGGTTTTAATGAATTAAACCTGAAACTGACGCTTATAGTATTTTAGGGAGATCACTGAATAATTCCAGGCTTTACAACACAACATGAATAAATAAAGAAGTAATAAAGAAAGAAGAAACTCGGACAAAGACACAGAGCGAGGGAAAAGAAAGAGGAGACCCAGCTAAGTGTTCGACAGTGACAGCACTGCAGGAGATGTAATTAAATCTAATTACATTGTTAATTTAAATTGTCCCTGCTACTTGTTAAACACAACCTCCCAAATCTCAAGGTTAATTAAGATTGTTGTGACTTGCTGCTCTGGGACTCAAACACTCTACTCAGGAATGCAATGATTGTACGAGGCTCCGTGTGATGTGGTACGTCAGTGCTGGGGGTCTCTGTGAAGCCTCAGCTTCATCTCTTTTGTCTTCTGACATCATGTCGATGACGACGTCACTTTCTTCACTGCAGAGCTTCATGCTGAGTTTGCGGGGAGTGCTGATCTCAGTGCAGTCAAAGACACGTAAAAAGATCGAACGCTGAATCTTTCGTCTTGGCACTGACAGCGTGGTTTTCAAAATAAAAGCATTAGCATATAGAAGGCTACAATAGCTTTAACACAGAGTGAACGATATGTTTGCGATAATGAGGCACTTTTGACCCATTCCATATTTGTTTTCTGCCCTGTGGAAGAGCAGGATGTAGAGATCAGCCAGAGGTCTGCAGGGTGTCAGTTAATGCTGCAGCCTGTGCATTTTTGTTACTGCCAGCAAATGCCAATGTGTTGTCTGTGTATCCACAGGCTGATATATCTCATTCCTCTGCGCCACAGAGCTCCACTAGTGTCGAAAAACTACTAAAATCACACCTATGATGTACTGGGCTCATGCATTACCATGAACACACACACACACACACACACACACACACACACACACACACACTGTAGTTCACAGACACAGGCAGCAGAGCTCTTGCCGCACACACTTTAAGCTCGCTGTTGCACTGATCATGAATTCCTCTAGAAAACTTCCATGACATCATAGGCATGCACAATAAACAAGACTCCCACATAAAGACACACATACAAGCAGATAATGGATGTATAAAAGAATCGGACATGAAAAGTAAGAAACAACAGTTCTCACCGACACCGACTAATGGCCCCATCATTCACACACACACACACACACACACACACACACACAAACGAACTTCGGAGCTGATGACAAACTTCCTGTAACTCTGTTCTTGATTTTGCAGCCATACGCCGCAATAACGCCTCTGGAATTCCATCTGAGTTGAAGGTTTACACTGTTCATGTCGACTTATTGTTGGCTGAAAGGCGTCACATTCCTGAGCTGAAAAATGCACATAGAGCGAAAGTGAGAGCTGTAAAGTCTGTGTGCGTGTGCGTGTGTGTGTGTGTGTGTGTGATCACGATTGTGATTGTTTCACGTGTCATGTACAGTCGTTCCAGTCATTTTTTTTTTTCATTTCTGGCGTTTCAGCAGGTGGACTGAACACTTCGAGTCAGTTTAGGTCAATGATCATCAACTCAGCCGCCAAAGCTTCCCATCCAGCCCACAGAATATTAATACATTTAGAATATGCGTGCATTTAATGTTACTCCACCATTAAACCGCTCAGCTCCCAGGCGGGACGTCCCCTGGAGCCGACAGCAGGGCCCTGGCTGGACGACGGGAGGCAGCACTGGAGGGAATCACTAAGCTTGTCTATTAGACACAAGAGGCGTCACTTGGGATTGTTTTTGTTGCCCAGCTTTTGTATTGAGTCTCAAAGTGAGTACATTTCTTCGCTTCTTGAGATTTTTCCTGGAGGACGCATTCACTGGCAGTTGAACCGTGGGTTTTTATTTTAAAGTCTGGCTCCCGAAATACTCTGGCCCTTGGACAAATGCAGTTGATGACCCTGGTTTAGGCGATCGCCAATCACAGACATAAATGCTTCTAGCTTGCTGTGGCCAAGAGACACAGCAGACCGCATTTCACTGTTCATCATTCGGAGACATCTGGTCTGCTACGGATGATTCAGTTTTCCTTCCATCAATAAAGATAAAACAGGACAACAAGTGGTTAAAAATACATGCAGGGATACAAAACTACATGAGAGTACTGTGTGGAGTGCGGTGCAGTGAAACTCGTGAGAATGCAGCTTAAAAACAGTCTGTATATCATGCAAGGTTTTTTTTTTTATAACTTGTGAAAGGAGAAATGAACCAAAAGGCAACCCTCCTACAAATCTATGCTCATTTATTGTCCTTTTTTGTGATATTGTATTGTTTAATGAATGTAAGTGGCAGAATGATAACTTAATTATTTATTAATGCTGTCATTCATTATTTCAGTTAAGAATAAAACACTTCAGTTCTAAATATGCCAGTGTTAGCCTAGTTGTGTGTGTGCGTGCGTGTGTGTGTCCAGTCTCATCGCCCGCTGGACTTCCACAGTAGAATGTAAATGTGGAGCGGAGAATTTCCCCGGAGGCCGGAGGCTAAACGCTCCCTTTGCCTCGGCCCATTTTCGCGCTCATGTAAAATACATCGGTTTCATGACACACTGGACTGGATCAACAAAGAAGCTGGATGCACATAACAAGATGACAGCAGCCTCCAGAGGTTTTCGCGGCTGTGCATATCATAAATCTCCCAGCAGTCACGGCTCGTTCAGTCGTGGCGGCTCGCCGCAGCACAGCCGGGCTGGAAACAAAGAGCTAGCTGACGCAGCTGGTTGCGGTGCAGCTGTGCATCCGTTCACTTAATGTTCTCCAAGTCTGACTTCGATTTTCAGAAGTAGGTTACCGGTGCTCTTCGGGTCCTCGATTAATGTGTCACTGTGTCGAGTCTGTTCACATAAATCATCAAAATAGTGTTGATATTTGCTCTGATTTAGTTTTGGAAGAAGCTTGTGTCTGCGCTGTGAGTTCATTATGAAAATGCTCGATTTTGGGATGTTGTTGAAGCTGCTCTCTGTTTGTTTCTGCTCACCACAGTTTTTTGGTCCACGATAAATTTCAGCTGGCATAGACAGATATTGTGACACTGGAGGCAAATGAAAGTATGCACGTTTGACTGTGATGTGCAACAGTTAATGCTGTGGATTGTCACCTAAATCACAGATCGAATGCAGAAGAAGAAATCGTTTCCGCCGTCGGCATCTTCATGGATGTTCCCGAAAAAATGCAAAAATATAAAGTTCTCTCGTAGATGGCGAAGTCAGCTGGTTTTGGTTCTCACTTCTTCTTGAGGCTTGGCAAACAACTGGCTTTGTTTCCTCTTTCTACTCTGTTTATTAGAAACAACGCTACGCGTGGCCTATACTGCCACCTGCTGACGAATCTATGGTTTGCATAGCCTAGTTTGCTGGAAACGCCCTTAATTTCCATCTTTGCTTTTTTTTTCTCTTTTCTTCTTTTGGTGACAATGAAATTCCACTTCAAAGTTGCACGAGAACAAGTTGGAAACAGATATTCTGGGAACGAACACACAGCACATGCACACCTCCCTCCATAGAGCGCAGCCTGATGCCTCACTCTGCGACGCAGTCTGCAGCTAATAGAGACGTCTGTTTACCTTCACACACACACACACAATTTTCATCCAAGGTCTCTGCAGAGTTTGCTACAATAAGGCCAGCCAGTGCACACTTACACACTTTGACTCTCTTTCTCACACACACACACACACACACACACTGCAAAACATAATTAAGAAGTGACATATGAGATGAAGCCACACAATCAAACAGTGCAAACAGTCTGGAGCAGAATAAAAGCACTCTGATAACACAGTGGCTTCGATATTCAGCATTAGTGTTGGATTGGTAATACTTGGTAATACTGTTTCTGTCCAGTGAAAACCACGTATCTCCAAATTTGACTCCAGTAATTGGATCGTTTGAAAAACGGGGCTGTTGGCGCATGAAAAGTGACTTTGTTACAGAGACCAACTCAGCAAACATCAGGGAAAAGCGACTGAATTTAACCTGTGAAGCTGCACCTGCTCCTGCTGCTACTCATTATTGCAACAATATTTTCATTTTTGTTTCAGTCATTTTATTTTTATTTCCTTTTTGTTCTATTTAGTTTGAGGATTTGCTTTTAGTTTCTGTGGTCGACCTTTTCATGTAGGAGCTCAGAAGAGGCTGCCGGAGTGCAGCGCGAGCTGACTTGCGGACTCTTCTTTCAGCCTTAAAGGATAACTTTCGTTTTTTACAACCTGGACCTTATTTCTAGCATTAAATACGACCATTTACTCACCCAGACAACATTGGTGGCATTTGGAGTCGTTTTGAAGAAATTAGCCCCAGAGGAGCGGGGCATCCATCCCTTCAAATCAGAGGGGAATAGCACCAGCATATCATAACAAAATATCTGGGGCTAATTTCTTCAAAACGACTCCAAATGCCACCAAAGTTGTCTGGGTGAGTAAATGGTCGTATTTAATGCTACAAATAAGGTCCAGGTTGTAAAAAACGAAAGTTATCCTTTAAAGACTGGATCTTTCGGACTCACTCTCACATTTATTCACGTTTCACCTTTGACACTTTGGACTCCAACTTTTTTATTTCAACCAGCGATTTTACGAATCGGATTTCCCTGACTTCCATGATATTCTCTTTGCTGTGAAACTTTCACCACACTGCACCAAGTGTGTGCGGTCAGGTTAGAGCAACAGTCACTTCAATGTAAACAAGTGAATGTGTACTTCTATTCACCTTTGACCTTATGAAACAGTATTGAACCAAGACCACAATCCGTCTCGATCCGAAACCAAGAGTTGCCTTGCTTTAGTTGCTACGAGCCTGTCTGAACATTTTCTACTTTGCAGATATGCTCATTAAAACCTGTTGCGTTATTTTGACATCAAATATAATTTAGGTGCCATCATTTTTCTCGCAACATGGATTTGCTTTTGCACATTATCAGTGTACACACCTCATTTCTAGCAGACAGGGTAGCAGGATGATTTATCGCTATTTTTCATCTGCTTTTCAGTAATTGACAACGTTTTAGCCAAAGCGTACTGACAGAGTTCACTTTCTGATCACTTTGCATCATCATTTCTATAGAGGAGGAATATGTGACACAGTAACTCGTGATTCGTGTGACAGAGCATAAATTAGTCTTTCGTGGACATCCTAAAGCTTCATTCAGCTCTGATGCTCCAAACGCATCACTGTCCAGGACATAACGGAGAGGCTGAAGCTTTGCTTTGATAATGAGACATGGAGAAATGTTTTCTGTGAGCAGTAGCGAACAGGACAAATAAACACAACAGCACCTCTAACAGCAAGTCAGCCTCCATCATTCGCAGGAAGTCATGGGAAGACGACACAGTGCTGCCCACAATGTTTGACTGACAGATGAACACAGTGACACCTCCTCAGTGACAAAGAGAAAAAAAATACTAACACGAGGATCTTGGAAAGACAGCAAGGTCGTCAATTTTGACACCAACACTTACCTCAAAGGAAAAAAGCTTTTCTTAAGCACACACACACACACACACACACACACACACACACACACACACACACACAGAGGTTTGCTCTTCTGTTCTTGTGAGGACCCCCACTGACATAAAGCATTCCCCAGCCCCTTTACCTAACCTTAACCATCGCAGTAAATGCCTAACCTAAATCTAAATCTAATCCAGCCCTTACAACCAAGTCCAAACCCTCGAACCGTCCCAAAGTGAGGACCAGCCAAAATGTCCTCGCTCCCAAGGTCTAAAACTCGACTTGGTTCTCACAAAGATAGAAATACAAACACAAACACACCAAATCCTCTCCCTAATCCATCCTGCTGCTTTCCTCCTCGTCTTCCACCTGCAGAACATCCTCCTCCTCGTCTCCTGACTCAGTGTAACACCCCAGCTTCTCTCCTCCTCCTCTGCTTTCCTTCATTAACTCGTTTCCTCCCACGTGGTCTCCTCAGCCCGAGGATTCTGCTGACACCCTCAGGTTCCTTAATCATCCTCGTGGAGAATAAATAAAGACGCACGACTTGGATCAACCTGGTTCTCTGCAGCACCTTCGTGATCTCTCATGTTTATAATGCTGTTGGCTCAGCCAGGCGCCGGTTACTGATGCAATTATTTTCAGTTTAAAATCAGAAAGCTCATTCCGATGATTAGAAAGCACGCCAAGCCAGTTCCCATCGTTTGCTTGTGCACCTTTTAGCTTTGTAAAGTCGGTGCTGACCTTAAAAATCACAAACCACACCAAAAATCTTCAGAAATCTCATTTTTTTAAGCATGTCTGAAAATATGACAGTCTGCAGCAGGGTTTAGTCTTGCGAATGGGCTTCCATACAAACAATCCAAACACATTATATTTCTCAGAAAACAGAACAAACTGAAATATATTTAGAAAGTATGTGGACCTACAGCTTTCTTAAAATGTGTAACAGTCATTTACGTGCACCAGTGAAACCCACTGACAGCTTGTTGTAACCGATAAACACATTCAGCTGTATAGCAAAATGCTCTGATCCCAAAGCAGCGCTGAAGAAAAACGACCATAATCGGCCAAAGAATCCGTCTGAAATCTCACAACAAGTTTCTGTACATGGAGTCTGGTGGCTCTGGCGAGCGATATAGTGGCTGTTTCTGGTCAAACAAAAAGGATCTTACTCTTTCACATAAAGCTCTTTCGCTGTAGATTTTCATAGTGTTGTCAGACGCTATCTGAGCCAGTCAGTGGCAAAAACAAGCGCTTTTATTGGACGTACATTGACATTTTGCAAACGCACAGAGGGATTACAATGCAGCCTGATTCCCAACTGCTTGCTGCAGCTCTCTCGTTCAATACTGGACCAGTTTGAGTTGTTGTCTCCATTAGTCACTTGGATGCAAATACAAGGGAAAACAGGAGCCATGATGTTTATTTGTCTGGGACACTGAAATCATCTGGGACACGCAGGCCGGCACCAACTGAAGCTGGAATCTGTCTCAGCTCGATAGGGTTGTTGTTTGGGCCTCTACAATGAAGAACTGTCAGATGCCACTTCCATGAGGCCCAGTCCCAGACCCAGACTTCTCAGGTGGTCTGAGACAGATCTGATCTGATCCCTTGAGTGAAAACAAAACAGGAAACAGCAGCATTCAGTTTTTATGCCTCACAAACTCCAACAACGCTTGAGATAGTCCCAAAGTTAAATTTGGGACTATTAATCTGATTTATTCCATCTTGTTTTAGTCTTCTATTTTACTTTGTTTTAATCCTTTTAGATCCACTCATGTGTTTTTTGTTTTTTTTTTACATTGGCATTAGTTTCTTTTATATCTTGTATTAATGCCTTTCTGTCTCATGTAAAGCACTTTGAATTGCCTTGCTGTTGGAAGGTGACATAGACATAAATTATTTGGCTGTTTGTTGTTCTCATGACATTTCCCAGCATGTTGGTTTGTTATGTGCTGCATTGTGTTGTAATTCAGCTGCTTTAGATTTGCTTTAGTTTGGCTGTTGGAATCATTTTCAGCTGCACAATCATTAATTCCTTCCTTTCGTCTTTGTTCTCCCTCCCTGTCTTTGTATTAAAATTGCATATAATACTATTTTTGATTCAATTCTCTCTCCCGTTCCCTTCACAATTTGACTTTCCTCAAATGCTCTGGATCAAAAAGTGTAATATATAATAATGTTATCGCACATCATCAGCTCATGGGTTAGCCCGGACCATTTTTCATTCCTTTTTTACTCAGGCTTTTTCCTACTCCATCTACTCCTTTACCTCTCCTAATCTCTCTCTCCTCCCTCTTCTGCCTTTTCCTTACCTCCCGTCTTCCATCTTTTATGCCTCCCCATGGATGTGCCCCATTGCTCCAAAACTGCCATCATCATTTTGGTAATGCTCTGTTATTTTCAACACTGTCCCACTTGTGTAAGTCAGAGAAAAAAAGACCATTATGTTGAAATCACTAAATCAATTTAGAGGAAAACAACAGACCCAGCAGAGGAAAATCCTCGCCACCGCCTTTGTGTTTTCCTCATCAGACATAATCAATCGAAAAATAATTACACTTTTATTTTACCATTTTATTTTTCTCAACAAATCTCGTGAAACAAACAAGATAAAGCGGCGATGAGTTTATCCTCTAATGTGAGGATACAACAACAAAGCTTGTACATGTGGCACCCCTCCTCCATCCACTGTTCATTCCAGCATCTATGTGGCCCCTCCTCACTCGAGGGGCCCGTATAGGAAACTATTAAAACCACGTAAATGAGCTTCAGTTGCTTTTGGGTCACATGCGCCTTCATTATAATTAACAGAGCAGGTGTTCGTCATCATGGAGCCCCAAGTGGGTCTGAAATCACATCTTTTTAAGCACTCAAAAGTCACATTTTCCAGTTAATTCTATAACTTGAGTCCTTAGAGATCCATGACCATATTATACCCCTTCTAGTTCATTCAGTCTCTCCTGTTCAGCGCTCGAGTCCCTCCTACACAACACATTCTCACTCCCGGTTCATCACACACTGATGGCTTGTTCAGGACCCCTTGTCGTCACTTTTTAAAACACCGGGTACCTACAATTTACATCTACATTATGGAAAGGAAGAAAAAAGTCCTTAAAAATAAAGAAGCGCTCAAAAACAGGACAAAGCAGATGAGACTGCAGAGGTAAAAAGACAGAAATAAAACAGACATTCACCATGTGGATTATAATCGTGGTTCAAAGTCTGATTGCATTCAGTAGAAAGACGCATGGCGAGAAAAAATGCTCAAATTCACGGAAATCATACTTCTGAACACTTTTTTTATTGCGTCTGTCGGCTCATCTGAAGAAGTTTCGCAGCCTCCAACGTCTTGTTAGTGTTTCCCACCGTGGTTGAGAGCAGACTGAGGTTGCAGTTTGACCAATAAAAAGAAGTGGAGGAAGTTCAGGAAATGCTGCGAAAGAGCCAAAGGAGTTGACATTTTACAAAGCAGAAAGTCTCTCTCACTCACACACACACACACACACACACACACACACGCAGCTGCCTATCACACAAAGTGACTCAATATTTGCTTTCCCTGGTTGCTTGTGTTGCAGCCTCTCCTCTCCTTTGCTCTCCTCTTGCACAGTTTCGTTTCTTCTCTCCGCCTTTGCTTCATCTTCTCCTCCTCTGTTCCCTCACTACGGCTCCATCCTTCACATTTAAGCGAAGCTTTTATTTAATTCTCCCTCTCCACTATCACTGTGACAAATTGGCTTCTGTTTGTGTTATCAGAGCTTCCTCTCGCTCATAAATCTTCCTTCCTCTCTCTGTGTCTCTCTCTCCTTTTATTTTCTTTGTTAATCATCGTATCCTCCACACATTTCTCCTCTTGTCTCTTTCCAGCCTGTCTTTCCTGTCAGATTAATATTTTACATGAGGTAGTGAAAGACTTATTTAGGGAAGTTTGTTTGGTCTACATTCTTTGAAACATTTGGGGGATGTATAAGTATGCATTCAATACAGAGAAATTGTGAAAATTGGCTTCCCATAATGAACAAGTTTAATTTTAGAAAACACTCAATGTAAAGCCATCCCCTTCTTTAAGAAAAATCCAGGCACTTTTGATTTTTTTGAAGAAAAACTGTAAAAAAATGATGAGCCTCATTGTGAAAAACCGTCACAATTAGTGACAAAAGTTATCCTGAGGACAGCAGACACACACACACACACACACACACGCTCACACACAACAGACACACACAGCAGAAGTACATACACGCATGGATACACACCTGCACACATGAGCGATGATCACCACACACATACAACCTTGGAAGCCTGTGGCTGCCACGGCAACCTTCCAGCAAGCGGATTAAACCAAATAGACGGTGAGCCAGGGCTGTATATAGTGTGTGTGTGTGTGTGTGTGTGTGTGTGTGTGTGTGTGTGTGTGTGTCTGTCACTAAACAGACACACCTGTCGCTAGTCAGGTGCAGGTTGTGCCAACTAGATGCCTGACAAATGCCAGCATCTCAAACACACACACACACACACACACACACTGGCTGGCTCCTCAGCCGTATCTGTAGCCTGGGGATCAGTTTGGCTGTAGATCCATAACATGATCAGGCTGAAAGTGTTGCTGTAATTTATTTCCATTTGCTTTCATCTGGAGTCTGAATGTGACCTGTTCAAAGCCTCGCAGGAAATCTGCTCTGCAGGATGTGCAGCTGATCCAAGAAACATCCTGATGTGAGTTCACACTAAACAAGGAGGTGAAAATCAGACTGAAGATGATTCTCAAACCAACATTAGCTACATTTAGGTTGAACTTTGATTGAATTAGCATTGTTGTTTTTAGCCAATGTTACTTAAAAAAAGAGCTAATTTTGCATTTGTTGGGGACTATTTTAAATGGTGGATGAATCCAGATTTGGCGCTGCGGTGCTGAGTTTTTGATGCGGTGTGTGGGACTGAGTCATGATGGGAACATGTCACCCAGTGCTGCAGTGTGTTTGATGTGTTTCTAATGTTTTTGGACACAGTGGAGCTCTACGGCACAGAGGAATAAGATCTATCAGGCTCTAATAAACACACAGTACCACTGTACTCGCAGGACCTTTTCACTGTTGGCTTCGATGTGTTTGTGGGATTTGTTGGCAATAAGACATTAATAGTATCTAACTAGATTCTGTGAACAGTTTTCGCTGTTTTCTTTGTTTCATAGAAAATAGTTTCTGCTCTCTGCGGGAAAGTTTTTCTGCCAATCACAGATTTTGGTCTCTGCCCTTCAGGGAGGACTTAAAAGGCACATGCCCTGATTAGCTGGCATCTTCCAGCCACCGTTGCCCATTATTTCCACAAACACGAACAGATGAGACCAGCAAATTGTATTTGGGAACATAACATGCAAATTAGCCTCATAACCGCTCTATTCCCTCACCAGAGACCTCCTCCAGACCTGGAACCTGTTCCAGTCTGGTCCAATTTAGCCCAAAATATGGTTTTCACCTGGGCAGAGCGAGCGTTAGTGATGGAAGCTCTCGTGCAGACAGCAGACATAGAAATGTCAGGTTCTCAGCTAACACGTAGCATCAAATCCATTCCAAAATAACAGGACGTGTTCATAGACTGAACCCACAGGTGAACTGACGGGACGTTTAAAAAGCCGACTGTTTCCATCTTGGCAGCCAAGTGGAACCATAACTCTCAAATCTGGGCAAAGCAGAAGAAGCTCGGGTGGAGCTAAGGGAAGGGTGAGAGCCAGCCATGTAGTATGCTCGGATCTCCACCCGCCCCTCCACCTCTCGCCTGCAGCTTCGACTCTGCTCATCCAACAAACAAACCTCATCAGCAGCTTCGCTACCTGACGAACTGTTCACCTCGAAGCCGCGAAAACGTCCCATCAGCATTTGACATGACTCATCATGAAGCTTGGTAGGCTAACGTTGGCTAGCATTGTTAGCGCACTGCAGATGCAGGATAAAGCACAAGAACGGTTTAGCAAAAAGTTGGTAAAACAGTGCTCCGGACATGGTCTCCTGCAGGTTACAGCAGGTTACTTAGCTTGCAAAACACCGATGTGTAGCTACACCCTTCGTTTCACTGTAGCCCCACCCTGCAAGTTGATGCGATTGGTGCCTAAGTTGTGTGTCGTACTAACCCCAGACTGCCTGAATCAGAATGACTCAGTCATGACATCGACACCATTTGGACATGTTAATAAGCTTAAAAACTTGATTTCACTGGACAGGGTCTTTAACATAGTGCAGTTTTAATGTGATCAATTAGCATGTTGTGTAATAAACATACCACTGAATGAAATCACACATATAGAGGATGAGATTTCACTCTGCTGAACTCAGTTTGTGGAGTGTTTTATGCAAAAGGGCTGTAAGACATTGTCATTACCAGGGTTAGAACAAAAAATGGAGAACATATATATTTTTGATTTGAGTTTTATTGTAAATGAGCTGTGTTGTTGTGTCTTGGTGCAACTCTCCTGGAAGGTAAAATTCAGTCGAGTGTGTTTTTTCCTTCCAGCTGCTGCACAGAATCCATCTATTGCTTTCTTTTTTAATGCGTTGCATTGTGCCAAATGACACGATTGCATGAAACTAACCGTCACCTCCAGCTTCACTTTTTTCTGCTCCTCATACCTCCGTCACTGTGTGGCCCCCAAAAGCAGCAGCAGCAGCTTTCTCCTCGACTGTTTCTTCAAGCTCACTTCAAAAGAAAAGCTGCGGTGCTAATTACTCCCACAAGTGGAGCCCCGCTGTCGAGTACAAAGCGTGAAACGTAGATTTTCAGCTCTCTTTTAATCTGGGACTCAGAGAGGCTGCTCGCTCCTTCAACTCACTTGACCTCCTCCCTTGAAGTCATACTTCGCATTACTCCAGATTTTTTTTTTTTTTCGCATCTCGGCTCGCACACCTCTGCAGGAGCTCGGCAGCACTATCTGCCCTGAAGATCGGCCACCTCCTCCAGGACTCAGACTCTTTACCATCTCTCTGATTACTGAAAAAGGAGGGAACTTCTTCAAAGCCAGCCCTGGTTTGTCATGTTTATAGAGTGTCAGCCTCAGTCGGTTGCCCCTAATGAATTTAGCCTGCATCTGTTGTACAGTGGTACTGTACAAAATGGAAGCTGCTGCTGAGGCAGTCCTGCATTAGAGCAGTATAAACTTCTGTATTTAGTTTGATTAGTTTGGAGAGTTTTGTCATACAAATCACTTCCTACAAAGACATAACTTCTAACACCCTTGCCTTCTGAACTCTGGCCTCCTCCAGGATAAAGGAAAACTCAATATATTTAAAGAAAACTCCATCAAAAGGCAGAGGGACGACTTCTCAAACCAAACTGCAGTAACTTCTCTGCAAAAACAGTCATTCAAAACTGAGCTTGTGGCATTTGATGGAGTACAGCTGTATAATGTCAGAGGGAGCTTGTGGCGTCTGAGCAAATAGCCAGTGATGATGTCTTAGTGATGTCCTCAGGGTCGTCCCAGCTGGAGTTTAGAAACTTAGAGTACAACAGTACACCGGTTGCTGCAAGTCTTCACTCGGTCTCTTATTCACTTCAATGAAAGCGGGTAGAAGTAGTGTGTGGTGCAAATTCTTGTGAAGGAAGGAAGGAGTTCGCCAGGAGACTGCAGATGTCTGAAGCAAACATCTTTACTGGAGGCTTGATGCAGAGAACCAACATAGCACCACACCAAATCTTGAAGATGCCCTTTCTAATGGGGCGTATTAATACGCCCAATGTCACATGTTTCTCACTTCTACTCCTGGAAGTATTCCCTATTATAGCTCTTCTATACTGATCTTGTACATTTGTGATGCTCTACTGGATGCTCAAAGCTAAACATTAGCTCCTACCGTACCTGCGTATGCCCTGACCCCGCTCACTGAGGACACTTTGACCTGCGTTTTTATTAAAAATCTTAATCAAAAATGTGAATACTTGAGCAGTCCTCCTTGAGTGGTCCTCTCTATGTGTGAACAGTTCAGCTATAAGACCTTGGTTACTACGGTAACTGAGACAGGGAGAGACTGCCATCTGCTAGAATGGTTTCTAAATATTATGTTAGTGTGTGTCTGTCTGAGGTCTCTGCGTTGCAAACCTTGAGTGATAGAAAAACCCCTCACATACTTTGTGCAGACGATAATGTTGGACTGATGTGACTCTACTACACTCAAAGATTTGGATGGCTGCACAATCCCATCCACCTCAGCTACATGCATGTTCACAGGTTACCTATGCGGTAACTTTCTGTATTTTTATGCAATTCCATCAATCTTAGAACTATATATGATATATATGATGTAATGAGTTGTCATCATGCTGGTCAGGCTTCGTGCTCCCCACCCGGTGCTGACAAAGACGTGAAACTTCAGCTTGTTTTTGGTATTTTTGCACATAAGCTGTTGCATTTCATTCAGGGCAGCTGCTGCTTCATCCTTCTTATGTTCTCTTTAATTCCTACAAGTTGAGTTATTACCAGCCACAGTGATAATGTTCCCAGAGCTGTACTGACGGCCTGTTTGCAGCTCAAAGCAGCAGCAGCAGAGCAGCACCTTCCCTCCTCTGAACAAATCCTCCTGCTCTGTTTGCACACAGCGGACGCAGTGAGAGCTGTGTGCTGGGAAATATCATCGAGTCCAAATCAATGTGTTTTCTTCTGCTTGGTCTTGAGTGTTTGTGTGGTCTGAGGCTTATAGCGACCGGTGAGGCAGTCGACTTACAGCCTCCTTCACTCAGATCAAAGACCCTGCTGCTAATGAAAGAGCGGAGAGAGAGACACTGGTGCTTATCAGGGACAGCAGAGAGGCAGAGAGAGGTGGACTGAAGCTTGTAAAAAAAAAAAAAAGACAAAGAAAAGAGAAAAGGGAGAAATTGGGCTAAAGATAAAGTGCGGGTGGTGAAGGGCAAGGGGAAGTATTTTTGCCGAAAATCCATTTAACCAAAGAAAAGGAACGTCCAAGCATCCAGCGGACACCGAAACAAAACAACAGAAACACACTCGACCACTGAAAATCTAGCCTGAGCTACTGTGCTCCAATTTTTAATGACATCTACTTCCTTCTGTGCACTTACTGGAAGTCACTTTGGACACATGAATGTAAGGTAATGTAAGGATTCAGAGCAGATAATATGGGCGGATTCATAGCAAAGGAAGACTTGTCAAAACGCATCAAAACATTCAGAGAAGCCTCTCAAACAGCTGCAGCAGCCACATCTCCACTGTCCAGCCATATGCTCATTATGTTCCCAAATACTAATAAATATACTGCCATGTGCACTGTGTTCATACTCGTAAAGACACAGTTGATCAGAGCCAGAGCAGCAGCGTTTCCTGTTTAACAAACACCTGTATCCTGTATTTATACAGAGGAACCACTGTTACTGGCAGAATATGTTCATTAAATCTGTATTTTTTTAATATTCTGAACGTGAAATCATTATCTAATAACCCAGATTGTGATTAAGTTGTCTTTTGAACACTGGAAATCATTTATTAGGTTACATTTTTCAGGGGAAATTGAAATGATGTAACCCACATCCCCGACACTCATCAGACTCATGTGTGTGACTGAATGGAAATGACGGTAAATGATGTAAAGAGTGTTCGTTGCTGACAGAGTGCTGTTTAATTACAGCCGTAATAAAAGTTCAAGGGAGAAATAGCATGATGAAAAGAAAATCTTTCTCATAAATGTAGAAAGCTGTTTGGGGTCCTTTTGTTGTTCAGACCTGCAGTCTGAGAATCGTAACTAGGCGGTGGATCACAGAACAAATAAAATCTGAAACTCGGGAAGGATGCCCCGGAGTTTAATCTGTCTTCACTCTGGAATGAAACTGTGGTGTCGTGCTGCATCAGATCAGTCCGATCGGCTGTAGCTTCCAATCAATAACTGATCTCCAACGAGGAGGCGGGTTGGCCGGTTAAAGACTTCCGTGAAGGCTTTCAAGCCACCTCCAAGACCCACAGGGGGTAATGCTGCATTCATGTGATATGGGAGTTACCATAATTACCAGTTCCTGACTTGTGAACGTCTTTCCCATCAACATCCAAGTCGTAATCGTGGCTGAGAGACCCAGATATGTCTGACAGCTGTGATATACAGTACAAAAACACTGTGGCAGCACTGGTTTATGCCTGAACACGTCCAACACAGTTAATGTGAGCTGGAGGACTGATCCTGTTTTATCCTTTCACGCAATTGTTGTTACCATGGTTGCGACTTGCCTGTTTAACCTTGTGTGGGCACCTTGCATCCACAAGTAGATCAGCACACACACACACACACACACACACTTTACAAAAGGTCACCAGCAGTTAGAAATATATTAAAACTTGAGTCTTGCCAGTGACGATTACACTGTGTCAAGTAGGCTAACCCAGCCAACGTGACCGAACCCCAACCAAACATCATCATTTCTCAATTTTTGTTCAAACTCAGCCCGACCAGTCAGGTCCTGAAGGGTCCTGATGGGCTCAGGTTGGTATCCACCCTCTACACTGGGAGGTAGGTGTAGTTTAAAGCATCCCAGCATGCACCAGGGCAACAGTTTTAAGGACATCAGGCTCTGTTTCTGCATGTTTCTCGTTGCTAATATTATTATGTTTGACCAGTTGTGATGTAGTGTTTCCACTGTTCCATCAATGTTTTCTGATTTGGGAGCTAATGTAGCGAGACCATGAGGGTTTCTCTGTGGAGGTTTGGTGACCCACCTTCAGTGGAATGCTGCGGTGGTCTGTTGCTGAGCTCATGCGCTGCCCTGTTGAGTTAATAAAGCACCCTGGTGAACTGGAAACTCTGATCTGTTGTTAAAAGAAAACTCTTAGTCCCCCAGCTCCTCCAGCCAATAGGAGCGCGACACAACAAGGGAACGCCTGGAAACTGAGGCAGACAAATATGGATGATTCAAATGAGGGAAAGTCCACCAATCAGGGTAATTAACCCACATTTAGTGTATATGATGCTTTGATGCACTCTCACATGACCGACTCTGGAATCACACAGCCTCTCCCACCTCTTCCACACGATGTGAATCTTGCATCAGTGTTTGATACTGAAGGCATAAACATTTGGTGGAGTAGCCCTTCAAAGGACAATTCTGTTCATTTACAAACCGGGTCTTTTACTGGAAATTATTACCCAAAGATTTAGAGATGCTGCAACAACATTTAGCAAATGAATGGTGCAGAAATAACATAAAATAACTTGTTACATCACTTTAAAGAGTCCGCCACCAAGGCGCCACTGAAAAGCATGCAGTCGTGAGAGCGAGGCTGCAGGTTTTCTGTGCATCTACAGGTGCTTTTACTCAGAATCTACACTTGTTTTTAAATTGCCTGGAGGCGTTTTGCCTTTTAATCCCGTGTCTGTGTCCTCTTGTGCACACAGACCAGCAGCTATCGACTCGTGGAGGTGAAAACACGCTCTGCAGAGAGAGTATCGACGGCGGCTGATCCCGAGGACAGACGGGATGGACGTCTTCCTGAAGGACGACACATGATTTAGCACCAAAGTAAGTGGAAGCTTGTTGCAGGTTTAAACATCCTTGATTAGATGGATAACACTGTTTCCTCTGCTGTGGTATTATCTCTATGCAAGCTTCAGATTTCACTATAGAAAATGTCGCACATAGGTCAGGACGTCCAGGACAGACCGAGTGAAAACACTGTCCTGTGCTCATGTTCATATCATCTGGCTTGTTTACAACCTATTGAATCCTCTGATTGCAGTTTCTGCCCAAGTGGAATTTGTCTTATTTAAGTTTGTGAGATGTTTTTATTCCCATTAGTAATTGTGTCCAAAATGTTGTCACGGAATGAAATTTCTTATTTCTGTAGTGATCTAAAAGATTAAATAGCTACAAAATAAGATCCAGGTTAGAAAATAAATCCACCACACAGGTCGGTCCTGCCAGGCCCTCCAGCCCTGCTCCTTCTCCCTGTCTGACGTGCTCAGCGTCAGCCACACTTTACGTCTGGTCATCCAGATGCATTAAGAGCTGATGGTCTGATCTGACATTTGACAATCTTAAAAGATTAAGGAGCTGTGGTGCAGCGCTGTATCTGCAGGCTGGAGGTCTGAGCAGAGTGTCAGGCTGCACCCGGCATTTCATTTCAGTCAGACACCAAAAGGTTGTTGGACTTAGAGTTCAACAGTGGAACCTGTTCCTCCAGGCTGCAGAGAGCCGCACTTATCACACAGAGGCTTATTAAAGCCTGGACACACACACACACTCACACACGCACACACACACAGGGAAAGACAGAAATGAAAAAAACTGGGACAAACGCCGACATGTGCAAGCCTAAAAGTAAGTACACACTCGCTGGAATGTGTACACCACTGGTACACGTGCATGTACATCAATATCAGGGACACACAACTGCACACACACACACACACACACACACTGGAGGGCAAGATAAAGTGTAACCTGTCAGTGCCTTGCTCAGGGGCAGGACTGAACTTTAACGTTTATTAATTCTGAGTCGTTTTCACTTCTGCTGCTCTGCACTTTAACTCGCAGTGTGTCAGTTACTCCCCTCCACACATAAGTGTGTGTGTGTGTGTGTATCTTAATCATGGATCATAGATCATGTTGTATTTGTATCTTTACTATAAAGACTACTGGTGCGTACTTCTAGCATCTTGAGAATATTACACACTTTCACCTATAAATCAAAGCACACTGTTGATATTATCTAAGATATGATCTGATTTCTACCCCTTGAAATCACACAGAGGGTGCTGAGTAGTTTTTTCAGCCCTGAGTAGTGTCTGCAGATCTTCCTCTCAGGCTTTGTACGATGTCATGACCTGCTCAGGGCTCTGAGGTGATTCTTGACCTCGTGGCCGCTGATGGACTCACAGGTCATGTGACTGCACTGGCCAGCAAAGACTTTTCCTTATGCACAATCGCTGCGAAGTGAACAGCTGTGAATGGGTAAACATTTCTGAGCATCATCAACACTCCAAAACGACTCTTCCACAACACAAGTCATCGTGTCCAATAAAAATTAAAGCCTCCGAGAGCCGAATCAGTAAATGATCATTTGTGTGTATGTGGGGCTTCTCAACGTCTCTTGCTTTGTTCCCCTCTTTGTATTGGCCTCCTTCCAGAAAAGTTCCCACAAGTGAGTCTGTCACTCTGTCAGTGTTCCCCGATTCCTGCCTCCATTGAATCTAACAGCAAACAACCTAAAAGTACAGTTCACATAAGAGAAAAATGTTCAGCGTGCAGGATTTCTTCTAGGTTTGATGTACAAGCTAATGATAAATAAAGCAGCGAATGAAACGAAGCAGATGTACAACCAAATAACCATCGATTACATGATTAGCATCAATAAAGCCATTTAAAACTCCTCTGGCTGCCTTCACCCAGCTCATTTTTGTCTGGGGAAACACGGGGTTAAACGTTTAAGGTTTCTTGTCGTGTTTGGAGCCTGAAAGCTGATACTTATTTTCTGAACACATTTCATGCAAGCACGATGGGCCGAAATGTGAATGATGCCTTAAATTCATACAGAAATGAATGTTTTCAGACACAAAGCTCCGACGCATGCACCCTGTACACACAAACACACGCAGGTAACATCTGGTGTCATCTGGGAGAGCGGGAAGCATGTGATCAAAGCTGCATTTTGCCAGTTCGGTTTCTCTTTGATGTGAGCTCCTTCAGGTTATGACTGGTTCCTTCGAGGGTCCTTCAGCAAGATCCTCCGGAGAGATTGTGATATTTATGTTGCTACAACGAAAGAAGGTGCGGTGTGACAGTAAGGAAGAGGGAAGCAGTCTTTACCTGCTAATCACATGTTAGCGGCAGCAGAGGTATCAGCTCACAGTTTTTTTAAAGCACGAGACACTAAAAAAGAAAGTGCCCCATGGAGTGCTTAAAATATGAGCTGAATCTGTGTGATAACAGCAATCCTGCAGGTTTATTGTATGTCACACTGTGAGAGATGGGTCTGATGAAATCTTGGTCATGCTCTGTGTGCAGTGTAATGGCATGAGGTGTCTTAGATTGGCCGATAAATGTCTGGCGAATCATAGCACAACAAATCAATAGAAGAAAATATTCCAGCTGAGACATGTCATCAACTCTTCGAGTTTTTATTTCATTTCTTAGTTTTTTAAACACAGCTGAGGGTCTACAGGCATATAAGTCATCATGCTATAATTACGGAGCACAGCTCAGGATGGTGGGAATGTGATTAGTTTTGCAGACTGACCCGATGGTGGCACAAGATGAAACGTCAGAGTTATAATAGTTCATCCTGTAGGAACGTGAATGTCTCTTTAAAACTTCATGGTGATTCAATAGTTGCTGAGATTCATAGCGTCATGTGATTGTGATTGGTTAGTTCTCAGCCTCATAGCAGCAGTCACATTGAAGAAATTTTGGTCCCAAATTTCTGACTTTTGATCCAGCCTGTCTTTGGTCTCCGGAGCTCACAATCGTCTGTCGTTGGACATGTTAAGCAGCGTGATTTAGGACCGCCAAATTGGACTGGCAACCATAGGCTTACTCACACAGTGTTTCACAGAGGGGGAATCCAGTGGACATGAGATCTCTTCACTGTAGATAGTAATACTTGCACCATGCTAACCGAGTGTATGTCTATATTTCAGTGAAATCCTGAAGACAATTATAAGAAATAATTTTCATACAGATCAAAATGGCCACTAAACCTGATCACGTGCAACATTTACTGGACAATTTTAGTAAAAGTGCTTCATGACGTGCTCCACACCTTTACGCCTGCAGATCACACTGCTGTTACATGCTGCTTCAGACTCCATCAGGATCAACAAATGAACTCCAGCAAATACTAATAGTATGCAGGCTGCAGGACCTGCACTGATACATATTGTATGTACTGTCTCGTCGAGCCTGCTGAATGTGAAGTCAGCAGTGGGCAGAGAGACAAAGATCAACAAAAGTCAGAAAGTTTAAGTTCTGGTCCTTTTTTTTGGGACGTTCAGATGATGAAACACACAGAGAAAGAAAAATGAAAAGAAATGTAAACTCAGTGAAAAAAGAAGAAGGCTCAAAGGCGAAAACATCTCTTCACAAAAGGGAGTGGGGGAAAATAAGATGACAAAGACAAAAGAGAATTGAGAAAAAGAACCCAAATGACATCAAAACCCAGCACAGATTGAGACTGGTACACAATAAATAATGAACGAGGAGACAGGAAAATAAAGTAGCCTTGATGGAGACGTGAGAACCGGCGAGGGTTTAGTCAGAACCATCCAGCTCCGTCCTGAACACATGTCTCTGTAGGTGGACTTCATCACACAACTTTTAGCACAAAGCTGCACTTTGAGAATCAAACACTTGACCTCTGTAGATCTCACAGGCGGTTTGTGTGAAGGCTTTATAGTTTCTCTTCTTTCAAAGAGAACAAAGCCTGTGTTTGAATTCGAGACATTTCCAATTGATTCTCTTGGTTTTCGCTGTGGACCACATATCAAAAGATCCTCAGAAACCTCTCAAACCTCTGCTGCAGCATGGCCCCCCCGTGCCCTGTGTGTCCCAAACAGTCACTATCGTAACCGAAATATGAGTGAATAAGCAGATTAACCTGGAATTGGAAAATGTTTTGATATTTGTTTGAGAACACAATGCATCACGAAAGACGAGAGACGCTTGCTTTCAGTGTGGACTCTTGTCGGCTAGCGTAGGCTGTGGACATGACGTGGAAGAACTTGATTGGTCAAGTGAGCTGTCAATCAAAAGGTCTGAGTGCTGCAGCATGCTTACTGGAGTCATGAGGGAGGAAGCGCATGTCGCCGGCTAATTTAAAATGATACAACAGCTTTTTGTGGATTGTTTTGGTGTTCTGGACTAAATATTTTCATTGGATTGGATCGTTTGGATCTCTGTGAGTGTAAAAATCCTTTTTTTGTCAGAGTGTTCCTGACTGGTGGATTGTTGTGAGACTTCATCAATGAATTGTCTCAGTTTTATAAGTGGCAGGTTGTTTTTAGCGTTGATTGTACCTGCCGTCATTGTATCCTGACGTGTTTTGCATCAGTTGATTGCACGAGTACAAACTTAAATGCAGCTGCAGTCGTGTCAATAGACGGACAGGCCATTAAATACGGCTCGTCCTCGAGGGGCTTTAACAAAGTGCTGCAAGTGCCGAAATATGACCAATAAAAATATCATGCCTTAGTTACTGTGCAGATATTGTACTGAAGAGCAGATAATGTGGGTAAACAGTTTAAATACGTTGCCAGTGCAGCATTTTGCAACTTGCCAGATATGTTCATTAAAAAAATGGCTCCTCATTATATTGATAGCTCATCTGGGCAGCATTACGTTACAATACTGTTGCAGATTAGTTGAATATTAGTAGTATAAAAATATTAGTTTGCTAACTCTATCCTTTAAAATACATTATAAAACATACGTCTGAATAATTGAAAGAAAAAGCTTTTTTAACTGAGTAGATTTGGAAGTATTTGGTTATTCTCTTACAGAAGCTCATGCATTTTTTAAGCTCACTCAGTTTATACATTTCAATGTAAATTTTAACTTCAAGGGGAAAAACCCTCACTGGGAGGCAGCAGCCAGCTGCAGGATTCAGTTTGAGACGGTCTAAATAATGTAAAGTACACAGGTAAGGGTGAGGATGAAGGTTTTCTTATTAATTATCCCATTTAGAATAGTTACCGTAATGAAAAAGTATTTAAAATTACTCCCTTCAATGCTTCATATTCCTCAAAAACACTCACTTGCAATGTGACATGACTGCGTACACATATCTGTAAAAGCACATCAGTCCCAATCTGATAATAATTTAAAAATATTAGATGTGACGCTGCTTCCCGTTAGTTAGTGACACATCAGCCAGTCCACTGATGATTCATTGTATAAGTCAGAACCACCCGTCCTCTGACTGTAACTGCATTGCAGCAGTAAGTGTGGATAGACGGGGGGAGAGGAGGATAGAGAGTAATCTCTCTTCTTCTACCCTCACCTCCCTCCTCCTCCTCAGCCCAGCCCAGGGAGGGATGGATGTAAGAGTGAGTCCAGAGAGAGGAGGTGTTGAGATGAATGAGACGTCTCCTCCAGGGAGAGACAGAGTGGAAATGGACTGACTGAACCTGCGAGAAGAGCTGATAGAGAGCGAGGAGGAGAGGAAGCACAGAGACTCCAGAGGGAGGGGGGTGAAGCAGGGGTGAAGAGTTGGTTTCCATGCTGAGATACCAGCCTTAATGGGGGAAAGCAGTATTTACTCTCACATAAATGATTTTTAAACACTGTGGTGTATTTGTGGGACTATGAGGTCAACCCACCGCCAGCTGGTAGACGGTATATTTTCATTACTAAAAGTAAAATCAGCAGCACCGTGTACATATATTTCCCATGTGGCGGATGTTCTGCGCTCAGTGTTCATAACTGAAGTCAACAGCATCAATCTCAGTGAAAAAAAGAAGCCATTCGACAGCAATTAAATCATCCCGGAGATGTGAGAGCAGCGACAGGAAGTGAAGAAGTGAGCTGCTCTGATTCTCGACTAGATTTAAACGTTGTGTGTATCATATCAACGTTTCTACAACAGGTGTCAAAGTGACGTAGTTCAGATTGGAACATGCATATAGGAGGAGTTGGTGGTGGTGGTGTGACAGCACAGCAACGCCACTGAGACCACTGTGAGCCGGGTATTTTAAGACAGAACGTGGTCTCTTCCTGATCCTGATCAAGGGGTTTTTTGTGCCTAAACTTTAATAATGTGAATAAATGTGAAGTTTCAGCACATCAGTGGTTTGTAGAAACGCTGCTCAAGTTCAGTTTATTGTTTGTTTGTTTTTTAGAAACACATTTTCCAGTCTGGCACTCTGACCTTCAACAGCTCTCACTAACCCTCCGTCTGCTTGTTGTCCCACAAGCACATGATTTCCCTCTCTCTCTGTCTCTCTGTCTCTCTCTCAATTTTAATTTCAATTTCAATAAGCTTTATTGGCATGACTGTAGATCAACAATATTGCCAAAGCCATTACAAATATAAAGTATAATAATAAAAGTAATTGAGTAAAAAAATATATATATAACAAATAATTTACATAAGATTAGATTATAGATTAGATATATAAACATAAAATTAGATATGTACATTAAATAGATAATTAACAATAATAACTTGAAAATATATAATGAAAACAATGAATTCATATTCATGTGTTACAGAACGATTTATCTGCAACACATGAAGTAAATAATAATAATAATGATAATAAAAAAACAGATTTCTCTGTCTCTCTCTGGATCTTTGGATCTGGATCTTCCTCCTCCAGGAGGTTCAGTCTCTCGTCTCATCTCTCTGTCTCTCTCTTTCTCTGTCTCTCTTTTTCTCTCTCTCTCTCTCTCTCTCTCTCTCTCTCTCTCTCTCTGGATCTGGATCTTCCTCCTCCAGGAGGTCCAGTCTCTCGTCTCCTCTCTCTGTCTGTCCCTCGTGTCCATGTTTTCCTTCTCTGTGTTTGTGTCTCTGTATGAACGGCGAGCTTGACTTTGTGTCGTCTCCCTGCAGGTTTTCATGGTGGAGAGGAGGTTGTGGGGTTCAGGTCTGTTTGGTGAAACCAGGAAGCTGCTCAACATCAAACATGTATTTCATGTCTGTCTGTCCTGGGGGAGGGATCCCTCCTCTGTTGCTCTTCCTGAGGTTTCTTCCATTTTTCCATGTTAAAGGGTGTTTTTGGGGAGTTTCTGCTGATCTGAACTGAGGGTGTAATGACAGAGGCTGTATGCTGTGAGACTGTAAAATATCTTGCAAATCTGTGATCGGTGATACTGAGCTGCGTAAATGAAACTGACTTGATTTGACTCTTTCTCGTCATTTCACTACATGGCCAACCTGCAGAGTTAGACCTGTGGGTGAGACAGTCTGGGTGTCCACATACTCTTGTCCACGTAGTTTTTAGAGTCCTATAGGAAGTTCATTTAAAACCCTCTGATTTGCAGCACATCTGAAGAATAGTGAGGGTTCAACTTTTTGCACATGAAAGCACAACAGTCTCTCTCCTCTTTGTAATTTAATGATGTGCGACTGTGCGACCACAGCCTCCTAGACATCTTGTACTTGCAGCATATTCCACTAACTGCAACAGCTTTTGTAGTTTTAAGGAACTTAATGCTGCCCTTATTACACTTTTAATGAAAATAAGGCAGAAACATTTTTAATGAACATATCTGCCAAGTTGTAAAATGTTCAAACAGAATATATCTGAAAAATGCTTCCGGACGTCTAATTTATTTTCCTGTAACGTCTGCCCTGGAAATACAATATCTGCTCAGAGCAAATTTTTTATAACTCAAATTATTCGGTTAAATCTTGTCTTTACTTTCTCACCATTCTGCAGTGATGTACAGGTGTACCTGAGCACCTGGTGGCATCGCTGTTGGGTGTGGTTACAGGTGCAGCACTCCTCACCACACCCATCAGTGATGCTCGGTCAAACGGCCTTTAACCTTTCAACCCGAAGCTTTTCAGCCTCGTGTTTAGCCACTCTTTAAGATTCAGGAAATTATGGTTTTGGTTAAATATTGAAAAGACACAGCATGTTCATTTTATTAATGTTTTACCAAAACAAACTTTGATACCTTTGACATTTGAACTGATTCCTGTAAATCGTCCTAAGAACTAAGAAAACAGTTTTCTACTTAGATTAACAAATGACAAAAATGCTAGAAACTAAAGATGAAAGACAGAGAAGTGGAGGGAAAAAACAAATGTAAAAGCGTCGATGGAGGAATTTATCATACTCGGAGGGATAAGAGGTGAAAGCTTTATAAGGAGAGGACTGAGAGCTACACGAAAGAGTGACAGGTAAGATGTGATAAACAGTGAGATAAGGATGGATGATTAAAAGCGAGAGTGAGACAGCAGATGGATGATGGACGTGGATTAAAGGACAGATAATGAAATAAAAGCCACAGATGGACGATAGAAGCAAGTCAGAGAGACAGACAGGAGACACAAAGAACAGACTGCTGAACTCGAAAAATAAAAGGTCAGATGATTTCACAGCAATGAACTGATAAATCAAACTGAAATAAATGGACGTGGAGCAAAGAGAGTGAAAGAAAAGAAAGATGATGGAGGATGTTCCTGCAGGTCAGAGGAGATGATGGGAAAAGGAGATGAGCGATGCGTGTTGTTTTTCTGGAAACATTAAAGCGCCTCATGCTGCTTCTCAGCGGACACACCAGAAGCAGAGAAACTAAAAGCTGTGAAAGTATAGGATGTTTTCTCCACTAACGGAAAAAAGCGAGACCACCACGACCCCCCAAGACGTCTGTTGGATGAATTTCCTGGAAATTCTTTGGACTAATTCTGAACTACATCACATACTTGTTTGCTTCAGAGATGCCGATTGGTGGAAGGTGCGCACAAGGCAACACACTTTTTGACTTCCCGCACTTTAAGTCTCAATTTGCTGACCGCCATTGTATTAAAGGAATAACGGTTTGTCTTATATATTTTCCTGTGAACAGGATGTAATAGCCCTACTGTTGGTTTAGTAAGCAATGAAAATTCTCACATATTGTTTAAGCGTACTTAATGGCATGTTGGGAAGGAATATGGGACGCAGCCAGTGGCTAAGCTAACGTCAGCTAACACAGTTAAAAAAAGCCCAGTTTTCTCCAACAACAGCTTATTCAGCGTGCTAATTAATTACCTGAAGTTGTTAGTCAGGCTCTCAAACACCAAACAACTCTTCAGTTTTAGATACAGTCTGTGTTTGACCTGGTGTTTCCTCAGGTTAGCCGTGTTGCCCTGGCTCGCTCTGCGTTTCACATTACAAATTACTGCAGCGAGTGTCGAGTCTCGTCACTGGGTGACTCGCTCTCTCTCTTTCTCTCTATGCCACATCTCATCCAGATGTGCTCTCAGGCACTGATATCTTTGATTTAACATGAATCGGTACTTTGGAGTAATTCGGTCGGTACCCTGAAAACCACAGAGTTCGGTTGCACATCCACATTATGGTTCGGATGACTTCAGCCTGACCACACAGGCGTGATATCAAAGTAATGATAAAAATCAGGTATAGAGACAAAGAGGTAGAAAAAATAGAAAGGACAAAGAGGATCGCGTCAGTACCACAGTAACACAAACGCTGCAGATAATTACTGCGTTAAAGTGTTAACAAACATGTCGAGTTTTGCAAAATAATAAGAGTTCTTGTCCGAGTGTTTGAACTGTGATAGATTTCTTTAATGGAGAAAGAACAGAGGTAAAAAATGAGCGACAGGAAGGAGGCTTTTAACCGATTAAATGGCTGAGAGGAGGCTGGAAGAGGAAGTGCTTTTAACCTCATGAATGACTGTAGGAACAAATAAGACAAGAGGATGAAAGAGAGGAGTTTAACACATAATCAGCATCAAGACAAATATGTGATGTTTTCCGAAGTACGAGGGAAGGAAATAGCATTTAACCCCGGGAATGACAGACAGATGGAGAGCACGGAGGAAGACTTAAAGAGAGGCAAACGAATGAAAAGAGAATAAATTGAAGGCGAGGGCCCAAGCTTTTAGCCCCATAAATGATGGAGAAGCAAGGAATGGTGAAAGGTCATTCTAGAAAAAAAGGGGAAGGTATAGCTTTTAATCCCATGAGTGACCATGAAAAGAGGAGAGAGAGCTGAAGCGGAGGCAGTTTTTAACCCCATAAACTACAGATCAGGTAGAAGAAAGGAAGGAAGGACCTCGTGTCACCTCATAAACACGGTTCAGGAACTGAAAAGCCAAGTTAGCTGCTGAGGCTGACATGTCCGAGCCTCTCCGAGCCTCATTTTCTTGTATTGTATGGTTGTAGTCTTACCCCTGAATTCCACTTCGGGTCAATCCATGGTCTCCGTGTCAGACATGTCCCAGAAGCGTATCTCCACTCTGCTCTGTGGAGAACAACGACGCGTCAATCTGCACAGAGCAGATCAAGACAGACAGGAAGTCAGAGACAGGAACGGTGAAGAGAATCCTGTAAATTTTCAGAATAAAACACCCTGCGCAGCATCCCGACCCTTTTTTAGAAGCACAAATATCGAGCAAAAAATCAACAAAATCAGGCAGGCGAGGTGAACATCATCGAGATGCGCCTGGTGGACTCTCGGGGTTACAGTACAATTTGCTTTGCTGCTGAATTTTGACCATAAAGAGGAGAAACAGCAGCACTGACAATGGAACCGTGTTTTACAACAGCAGTTTGAATATAAGCATTTTTTTTTTCTCTTACATAAATAAATAAAATTATGCATGAATAATAATATGTGGGTATATGAGTGGAAGGATGTGAGTCAACAAAACAAAAAAAACGGGGCCGTTTTTGAAGGGATTCTGGGAACTTTCTCCCTCTGCGATAAAGATTATATGGCGGTTCGGGTTAAATACACAAATGGTTTCTGCTTATCTTGGCACAGGTGTGACACTGTGTCTCTGATTCTGTTGATCGTGTGGTAACACAGCCAATCAATAACAATCAACGACAAAATGTTGAGTTTTTATTGAAATGTAACAAAATGGCTCTTAATGTGTCCACAATATGGTCTTAATCTAAACCAGCGAGAATCGAAACGAGTCCGTCAGCCAGACGACTGACAGCTGATGCATATAGTATGCCAGCTAGACCGATACAGCAGTGCAAATATGTATATATATATATACAGATATGTGTAAATGCTAAATAATATATTATCCAGCATAAAGTTAAAAACATTAAAGAAATAACTACAAAATGTGATTTGGAGATTTGAAGCCATGCAGTCAGCGCTGGAATATTTAAATAATGAATGAATGTGCTCAGGTAGCGCTAGCTGTGCGTAATACAGACGCTACTGCAGACGTCAGAGCTGGCGCACACAAGTTGGAACAAACAGGTGGAAAGAGAAGCGATCACTGAAAACGGAGGGTGCCTTCTGCCGTGCGCTCTTTATGTAAAACTTGGTGACCAGTTGCCTGGCGACAGCAAAAAATGAGTGACTGCTGTAAGAGAGAAGTGGAAAGGTAAGAAAGAGGAAGTGAGGAAGACAGTGACTCCATTTGAACATGTACTGTAATAGAAAAAGAGCAGAGTCGAGATGTTTTTCTAGCTTCACTCCAGGGCAGCAGGGGGCTTAACGCTGCTGATACATTTTCTAAAAATTATTTATTTTCTATGGAAATCTCGCCTCCTGCATCTACACTGAGGAGTGCACAGCCACGGCTACATTTTGTCCTCTTGGAAACTCTTTGTGAAGGGATCCACCTTCCGAACTGACCAAACAGCTGGAGAAGGTGACATTGACTGCAGGGTATCAGATGCAGACCACTGACCACATCTCTGCCAAACTCAGTCTCATCCTTTTGTTTTTAGCTTAAAGGTGGAGAAACACAACCAGGATCCAGCAGAATATCATACCAAACTATTATGAGGTTTTATGTTGACGTATAGAGTTCTTCTAGGTCTTCCAAAAAGTATTAAACATCAGAACCTTTCATTCTAACTTATTTGTGCCTCTCACTCTATAGGGTTTTATATACATATATATACTTTGCATAGAGGCTTTTCATCCATCAAACATACATGTGAGGACTGTTATAGTACAGCCTCCTAAATTATTAACCTGCGCTTTTATAAACACTCATATAATCTCAGCACATTTCATTAATAATATAAAGTATGAATGCAAGTCCTTCCCATTCCTCTCATCCAAAGCATTCATCCTAAAACACTTATTTTGAAAGGGCTTCCTGCCTTCCTAAAATCACTTGGGAATACTGGAATAAAGAGTGAAGGTCTAAATTCCAGCTAGTGGCCCCCCAGAGGTCTCTTATAAAACCATTAATGGGGATGAAAATGTGAACTTTGCCCTGTCGCATCATCTCATAGAGCTCCGTCGTTGTTGTTGTCAAAGTCCATTAACAACACATCAGTGAGCCAGTGACATGTTTCTTCATTACCCTGAACACACACACACACACACACACACACACACACACACACACACACACTGCAGTTTATTCTGACTCAGTCCCACACACACATCGTGTCACGATACAGAAGCTAGATACCCTCGAAGCATTGTTTCATCTGGACTTGGAAACGCACTGTTCATGCACAAATGACAAACGATCAGCTGTCCAGTCGCTGCCCGGGGGGCCGGGCCATGGACAGAGCTGAACTGTGGGCTGGATGGCTAAAGTGACATCTGGAACATCAGGAGCGTCTCATAAAAGAAATCCACAAAGCACGTTTTTGTGAACCCTTGCTCGCTCATTGCTCCTGTAGCATCCCTCCAGGCCTCTCCCAACTGAAATCAGCGGAAATCCCAACATTTCCAGGTCACCTAAGGAGTGAGGAGATGTGAAATGAAGCAAATACGAAGCATCGAGGAGCGAGGAAGGAACAGCCATTCGCCAATGATCTGCTCTCCTTCAGAATCGACCTTCATGATGACCAATTAAGGTCCAGCCAGGTGACACAGCTGACCCACTGGGGCCTTGGCTGGCAGTAAAATCTGTGGTTTTCCTGCTCAGCTGCCAGCTGGAATGTGTGTAAATACATTTAAAGCGGCAAAAGTGTCCCGAATAATAAAGTTTTCTAAGCTGCAGAGATTTCCAAACTGGACCGAGGTCACTGTGGATCAATGTGGAAAGCCGGCCGTGTACAAATATATTGAGTCATCTGTGATTCTGTTACTCTAATGAGCTGAAACAGCAACGGAAAAAAAAGAGAGGTCAGAATCAGGAGCCAAGAAACCCTGAGATAATCACTGCGAGTCCTTGTGTTTTGGCAGAGTGCACAACACACACACACACACACACACACACACACAGAGTTCTGCATGGGCAAACTTACATCCAAACAAACAGAACAGGTATAACATGACACCCAGTCTCTGCTGTGAAAGAGGCCTGTGAACTATCCAGTAACACAAACCAACACGCACACTGCGCACACTTCACGATTTTAACCTTTGCTCGCAGTACTCTTCTTTTTTTCCCCCCTCTGCTGCGTGATCTTGAACTTCTCGACTTCATGTAAAGATTTGAAATTCAAAATAATCTTAATGAGGCAAACAGGCAGCGAGCAGATCAAAAGGCAGATCAGAATCCTCCAACATAAGATATGATTTTATCTCCCGACTGCCAGCATCAGCTGACCCCGACTGGAAGCCCAGACTGGAAACCACGCAGTCCTGCCGACCCACCTGTTCATTCCTGAAAGGTGCAGTCACGCTGGCTTTGGTCTTCAGTCCTTAAATACAAGCTTGTCTAAAATGTTTATTTTTCTAGCTTTGTTCAGAGACGTCAGCTGCTTCTTCTGTAATCTTGTAACAAACAACTTATGCACTTTGTGACTTGTTAATTCTCTGATCAGAAGCCAATCAACCAAACAATTGTTGGTGTGCACGACGTGTTACTAACCTCTGATTTCCACCGGGCGCGTATTGTCCATTCCAGTCAATGAGTGCGTTTCCACCGGACGTGTAGCATCTCCGTAGCGTCCCAGAAGCATTTCTACGTTCTGCTCTGCTGAGAGTAGGTGCCGAATCTAAGCCAGAGCATCCTGTAAACTTTCAAAATAAAACCCCCTGTGCAGACTCCCAATCGTACATCTATCATCAATAATAAACACAATCAATTAAAACGGACAAAAAAAAGAGACCTTTTAACTACGAGACCTACTGACCCAGGGTAGAAGCACAAAAACCAAGGGAAAACAACCAAATAAAGATGATCTTAGCAAGTCAACAAAGCTCAGCAGGCAAAATGCTTTGTTTCTGAAACAGCGAGGGAGTGCCCCTCCTACCTACGGCTGCCCATAACACTGTCTGAGTGTAGGTTTGCAGAGAAGTTTGTGTTTGTTTGTGACATGATGTTAGTTTGACAGTCCAGACAATCGGTGACATCTCACATCCGGAAAGATGAGCTGAGATATGCAGCCAGTCAACGAGCACTGGGCAGAGTGGATTTAGGTGATGCCAAGAAGTGGAAGAGTGACAAAAAATCTAAATTTGGTTGTTTGTATATACATATAGATACTCTTATTACAGACCAGACCATAAAACTAATAAGAAAGTTGTACTTTTTTCTGTTTGTGAACGGATTTAAACAGTGTAGGGTCAGAACAAACTGGCTCAATGAGAACGAATGTTTTCAAACATTGTAGTAATGTAATTTCTAGAAATAAATGTCATCTTACATTTGGAATTATAAGACAGTTTGTCCTGTTTGACAGTAAAAATGTCCCTTCAGCTTCTTATTGTCTGCATGTTGCTAAAATGATCAACACACCTACAGCCCAGTATTGGGTGTTGGCATGGTAACAATGGCCTCACACATGCACACAAACAAACCTGCACAAGGGTTCAGTTTTACACACACACACACACACACACACACACACTTGTCCTCGGCAGTAAGAAGGGTGAGCCAGCAGCGATTAGCAGAACAGAGGTTTTAACTCAGTGGGGGAAGCAAAACTCGTTTAGCAATCACATTACTCTGCATAATGCTCGATTAATGGCATGCTAATCATATGCAAATGAGATGCTAATTGAGCAGGATTCAATTCCGACCAACAGATGGTTCCTGTACTGCTGTAATGGAGCCTCTGATGGCTGTGAGACAACTGTGTGTGTGTGTGTGTGTGTGTGTGTGTGTGTGGGCAGGTATATCTGTTGCATATAAGTGTATCAGTCTACAGATGAGGCGAAAGGGGAGAGAGGGGAAATAAGTGGAAATAAAAGAAGTAGGAGATGGAAACAGGTGAAAGAACAAAGAGATTAAAAAAAGAAAGAAAGCCAAAAGTGAACGTGAGAGTGGACCAAAAAATCATCAGATACTAGATAGCAACTAGCTAGTCAAGAGTTAAACCACAGCGTCCCAGCGTCCCAGCTCCTACCAGGACTACTTGGGACAAAATGCACGGCCCTTCTTCCCAGACGATGAATCCTACTGACTCCCCAACTTTTCATCTAGCGCCATCGTCTGGTCTAAATTAAAAATTTTCTTTTGGTTCATCACTAAACACTTGCATAATGAAGAGGAATGCTATGAGGAACAGCTGTACTAGCATGTGCTAGCATGCTAGCATGCCCTGACCTGCCTGAAAGCAATCAAAAGCATTTAGAAGGAAGTTATTCTGATTTGTATTTGTTTTTCACTCTGACTTAATACAACAAATAGTACACATTTCAAATATATTCAGCTACAATCTCTCAGGTAATTCGATCTCCTGTACCTGTTTCCCCCTCAGGTCAGCTCAGTATCCTTCACCTCTATCTGCCCGTCTGCACAAACACTTTGCATTTAGTCTTTCTCTTCTTGACTCCAGTTTACCTTTACAATCCAACTACATGACCTGCATGTACACAAACACACACACCTCAGAGTTTACGGATTTCACTTATTTTATTCATTTCACCCTCACATTCTGTCCTCAGGTGTGAACGCTCAGCTGCAGGACGCCGTTCCGCCTCAGAGGCTGACGGCTTTGTATCACTGAATATGTTCTCGCACTGCTTGTTATCTATAAATCCACCTACAGACGTTCTCAAATGAAAGCGTGTATGCAAACATCCTCCTTGGCCTTTGCTCACCTCACACTGTGCTTCTTCCTGAGAATGAAGGAAATGATTCATCATAATTAACTGTGGACGAATGCCATCAGGCAAATGTATAAAGAGACGGAAATGGAAACAGATGACAGCTCTATGGAGTCACAGGTCAGGGAATGTACACTATTCAGTTAGTTACATAACCATTTGTGTGTTTGTGAGTTTCACTTCCAACTGAACAGATACAGCATGATGGATTTTCATTGACCACATATTTACTGTGGTTTTGGTCTGTTTAGGAGCCGTTTTTAAGCAGCAAATAGTAAAAAATAGCAATAAGTTTGAAGAAATTAAGAAAAATATAGCATGTTCATATGTCATGTCAGTAAAAATTGCAGCATAGCTTCAGTTGATAAGCGTGAGGTGAGGATGATACCGGCAGCCGGAAAGCTGCCGTCCTCTTCACACGTGCAACCTGCTAAAATACCGGCTTCAAACATCAAATATGTGGCTGTCAGAGAACCATGGCTGGTTGGAAAATAATGACACCAACAAAGAAGAACGTTCTTTGTTCCCACAAGATGCCTGGGAGATGATCGCCCTCATCAGTGCACCTAGAAGCTGCCAAAGCAGCGGCTGCGTGTCAATATGTGGTCAAATCAGCTTTAGCTTTGATTAGCTGCAGCTCGTTCATGACATATATGACACGATGAAGACAATATCAGACAGACAGTATACGCGTCAATTTAAGTTGATATGATGAACTCGTTTGCACATCCAGCAGTTACATTATTGTTTATGCGGAGTCGTGTTTCTGGCCACGCGGTGGATGTAAGTCAGCTTTGTTTTTATTCTCAACCATTTCCTCAGGGACATATCTGCCTGTTTAGCTGCAAAATGTTCCACTGTGTTCATCATCGTGCTGAGCAGGGAGGGTACAGTGAGTTTTTAGACCTTGTTTTGCTGCCTGCTACAGCTGGAATTGACAAAATGGAAAAGGTGAGAGTGAAGCAGACAGTGAGGTTGTGGGTCAGAAAGTGAAACAATGAGTGAAATTCACTATAAAGCTCCATAAAGCTGTGCGGAGCTGCATATCCAGGTGATACTTCTCTTTATGTCACACTGTTTTCACATCACTTATTCATATTCTAGAATACTGACGTTGCCCGCTTTAACCAAGTGCTCTAAGTTGCTGAAACTTAAGTATGAAATGTTGCTCGTGCTTTAGTTGCTCGTAAACTGATATCAGGAGAGCAGATGAGGTAGATGTGTTGTTAATCCACGTTTTGCAAATAGAATTCATTTCTTAGATCCCATGTGTGCAGTTCAAGGAAGGTCATGTGCCTCTTGGAAGATGTAAGATTTGGAAGACGGATTCATGTTTATGGAGATGAAAACTTTCAGATCTGGAGCCCTTTGTGTCTGGATACCCAAACAGCGGCTGAGAACATTGCAACCTTGCGTGTCTGTATCTGTTAATGTGAACGCTTTATGTTCAGACTGGAGCCACAGAGGGAGAGGCGAATAAATGTCTGTAAGCTTTAATGCGACAGATTGACAGAAAAAAACAAACAGAAAAAAAAAACAGCTCAAGGTTGTTGAACACGATGCTGACATGGAAAATTGCGAGAGAATATAGTGAAGTGTGTGTGTATGTGTGAAGGAGGCGTCTCGATGTGTGTGTGTGTGTGTGTGTGTGTGTGTGTGTGTGTGTGTGTGTGTGTGTGTGTGTGTGTGACAGGACGAATCAGAGAGAGCGAGTTTCTGAGTTAATGCAATCACGATATCACCAAAACCTGAATGACGGTGTTCTTCTCTCCCTCTAACCCACATGTAACAACAAGCAGATTAAGAGGGAATGAAAGGTGTGTGTGCGTGTGTGTGTCTGTGTGTGTGTGTGTTCCAGGGCACTACTTTCACTGTACATTTGTCTATAATTGTCATGATCCGTCCCTGCCTCGTCTGATTTATATTGAAGATTCGCCTTTTGTGTTGTCATAGTCTGTTTTTCTTACGTCCTGTTTTATTTTGAAGGTTCCCCACCTTTGTGATTGTCTGATTTGTTTCCCCTGTGTGTCATTAGTTGTCCTCCCTTGTGTATTTGAGTCTGTGTCTTCCCCTCAGTTTTTGTCAGGTCATTGTCTGAGAAACCTAACCATTGCCCTCTTCCAGTAGTGGGTGTTTTCCTTTGTTTTGTCTTTGTTTATGTCCAGGCCACGTTCATGTAAGTGTTCTTTAGCGTTGTCTGTGATTCCTTGCTGTGCCACATATCTTGTGAGTGTTTTTTTCTGGTGTTTGTGTCTGTTTGTTCATGTCCATGTCAGTGTTCTCTAGCCTTGTCCTCGTCTTCTTGCCATGCCACGAACCTTGTAAGTGTTTGTCCCGTGTTGTCTATGTTGGTTGTGTTTTCTAGTTTTGTCTCTGTTCCCAGGCCAAGTTTCATGTGAGTGTTTCTTTAGTTTTGTCTTTGTCCATCATCAAGTGTTTCCCTGTCATGTCTTCGTTCTCTGTCTTATTCCCAGTGAGTGTTTGTCATAGTTCCCTGTGTTTTGGAATTTGGTTTCCTTTTAGTTTAATGAATTTGTTAAATTGATCCAGTGCCCCCTCGTGTCTGCATTTGCGTTCAACCCTTGTTCCCCTGAGACCCTACCTGTCCTGACGATTATGCTGTAATTTAAGGTTATGTTTCTGCATTGCCACGTCTAGTGTGACCTCTCCCTCTCAGGTGATGTTTATGAAGTAGTGTAGCAAATTACTTTCGAGTCAATTTCTTTTAGTATGTATATTCTGTCCTGATAACACAGCTGGGTATTGTAGACAGATAGCGTACAATAAAGAATAAAGAAGCTGATTCCAGGTTGACTGGTTTACTGAAATGTTGTCTTGTCTCTTTGATAATTTGTAAAACTGAAACACAATTAAATATACAAAATGCACAATGTTACATAAGAAAATAAGATACAAAGTCTAGATATAAACATGTTCTCTCTTACAGGCACTTATAGAAGTAGGTAATTTCTCTAATAGCTTCAAACTAAGGTAAGTATTTTCATTACAGGTTTCAACTAAGATAAGTAGGATTTTCTTCACAGGTTGCAAACTCAAAGTAAGTATATTTACAGGTTACAAAGTTTAAGGCACGTAAAACCAGGTAGGCATTACGAAATTACACTAACACATATTTAATTTACAGACAACAGCTTCTTAGCTAAGTAAACCGTTAAGCATAGCCAAATGCAGAGCTAATTAGCTTTCCCACATGCTCCATTGCACACAATACAACTGGGCTAACCAAATGACTAAGCAGTTAGCTAAGTGCCATTGTTAACGATTGCCAATTCACACCTTTTAATCGCGATCTTTTTGTAGCTTAAATATACCGTTTTCAACATTACATTCGACATTATTGTAACCTTAAACATGTATTGCAACAATTTTGAACATGAACTTACAGTTGGTTCCACTTGTAGGGTAGTACAACCAAATTTCTGGCGAACACATTTCAGACTGCTGTCATCATGGCAGATTAAACAAAAAAAGGTCATTTGCAGGAAACAGGAAGTAGGTACAATTAAAGGTGTACTAACCCAAATCGCCCACTAGAGGGAACATGACCCCACCCAATGACTGACAAGTCAGCACAATGTATAAGCAATAGTACGTGTTTTAGTATGTGTGTGTGTGTCAGCATGTGATTGGTAATGTGCAATGTGTTACTTTCTTGAGTAACAACCCACAGTGACAGAAAACTAATGATAGACTGAGTCAGTAGTTCTTTTTTATAGGCCTGTATGAATGTATAGCGTGTGTTTCCATCATTTGCCTTTATGCAAATACTCTCCAGAGGACTCGACAGTACTACATGAGTGATTAGTCAACAGTAATTTAGAAACATCATCACATTTCACTGCTGTGTGTTGTTTGTACCGTCCGTTGTGCTACTGTTGGTCGCCATCGGGACTCAAACGGGTTGAAAATGTTGCAGATACAAAGAGTTTTTTATTGTGTATGCAGACGAAGCAAAGTCAGAGCTTGTTTCCATCCGCCTTTATTGCACCTTCTCCTTTTTGATACGCCAACTTTTCTATCTTTCCTAAGTTTATGCATGCTTTTGCAATGTTTGCCTTTTTTTTTAATAGCATTTCCATCAGTTTTGATATTTCCTCGGTTTTAATGTGTTTCGACTGAGCGGCACGGGAGATGATTCCTGCCGATGATCATCAAAATGTATAACTCATTCCCGTCAGTGTGTTGTGCAATGCATCTTTTTAATGCATGTGGGGCAAACGAGTGGATGAGACGGATGCAACTGCACGTGTTGTAACTCACTTTACATAAATAACGATTCTTAAAGACGGTAGATCAAGAAATGTAGATCTCACTCGGTTTCCATCTTTTGTTGATGTTCTCTCTTGTTTCTTCTCTAAAATATATTTATACACAGAAAGTGGCAAAAAAAGAGTCAAGTTAACTGCACAGAGCGACCGCTGCCGTGTTGACTGAACACAGCGTCAGCAGATACTGGCTGCTGATTTGTTAGGGCAAAGCAAAAAGGCTAACATGAGCGAAATGTCAGGCTGCATGAATAAAGCAAAACAGATAAAGGAAACATATCTAGTGGAAGATAAGACTGGTTCACTGTGGCAGCAGCAGCAGCAGATGTTCTGGATGAAATATAAAGATTCAAGACTTTAAGACTGAAAATTACGTTTGAAAAAGTGAAATATTCTTATATTCATGGACGTACATGTCATTTAGAGGTAATAAATCTATGTGGCAGTAGTACTACCAGTAACAGTACTGCTACAGCAGCAGTTGTATTAATGGTTGTATTAGTAACAATAGCAGTAGTAGCAGTGAGATAGTAATGGGATAACTCCTGAGTGCTAGTCTGTGTGATGTGTGTGTGTGTGTGTATGTTGCATGTGTGCATGTGTGTGAAGAGAGGAGCTGCTGGTTTGCATGACTCTCTCTTCACTGGTTTGGTGGTGAATAATTGCTGATTCAACTGCTTCTCCTTATTACAGAAGCTCTGTGGGTCTCATAATAAGTGTCTGCACACTAAACACACACACGTGCACACACACGCATTTGTATTAGTCTACATGTGAGGACCCTCAAGGATAGCACATTCCCTAGCTTCTTATCTTAACATCAACCGTTGCACCGACCCCGATGCCGGGGTCAGACAGCATCATATATCTGTGTGTTGCCATGGTCACGGTGTCAGATTGGCCAATTATAAGGTCATAAATGTTGTGACATCATCAGGAGACACCACAGACTACAAGTTGGTCCCTGACCAATCATAGCTTGCTGTCTCTCATGGATGTCATCAGGAAGGAGGCGCTAGTGAGCAACTTCCAGGACTGTAAACCAACTATGTTGTGGGATCAACTTCTGACATGCTGGTCTTTTTGTCGGGGGGCCTTCATCCCTGATGCCGTACGTCTGTCAGGTCTGAATCCGGCTTCAGACGTATTCTGAATTCAATGTATCTGTAATCTTGACCTCAATGTTACTTTTCAGGAAACATATCCTCACTTTCCACAAGGTCTGAAGCTCAAACTGGTCCACACAAAGATAGAGATGACAAGTGCCGACATACAGAATCACCCACGTTTAAAACATGCTGACCCATTCTGACATGCTCTGCCTTTTCATCATCATCATCATCATCATCACACACACACACACACACACACACACACAGACACGCACATACACACACTTCTCCCTGCTCGGTGAGATTATTCATGACGGGTTCAGTAATTTGTCTTTTTAAATGAGACGCAAAAATATCTTTTTACACTGAGGACGTTCTCATGCAATTAAGGCCAGTTCATTAATGATGTGTGGAGACGCAGAGAGAGTTTCTGCTCGCCTTCATTCATCACACGGCGTCGGTTTTCTTCCCACAGAGGAACGAGCACAGTCTGAGTACACTCATTCACAGAGTACACATTTATTTCCCCTTAAAAACCTTAAAGAAGGATCAGTGGTTGAAGTGGATCTGAAAACAAAGGAATGATCTGCTCATGCAGTGCAATTAACGATCTTAGCTGTTAGCTTTACTGAAAACAAACTAATGTGATTAAGAAAAATGTATTATAAATAATTACTTATAATAAAATGGAGAGATTCAGCCTTTAGCCACATATTAGATTTTTATACTGGAGGCAAAGTAATTAGAAAATTAAAAATGTCTTCTGATGATTATTGTTTGAATCAATTCCGATAACACTAAATGCCGTTAAGTCACCATCTATCACTGAATGAGTTAACACAGTGGTTGAACCCATGACCTGATGAAAGTATTGCAGTATTTCTGTATTTGCAGTATTACAATGAGGGTGTCGGCCTTCATATTCCCACAAAATGAAAACCGAACATTTCTGACTGCTGCAGCTTCACATTAAAAGCATTTAACGGTGCAGCACGAGTTGACTTTTATTATGAAGTAGAGGAAATGCATTATGTTGTCAGTGAGCTTCGAGCTTGCCGCGTGTGAGGAGACGTTTCGTTGTGGACAGATTATTTTTTAAAAGCAGGGGGCTTATATAAAGTCCTGCATACGTGTGGGTAAGCCATTGAAATGCAAACTCCTGGCCCATGGCTAATGATTTCATGGGCCAAGTTAATAACAGACCCTGTTTGTATCAGTGCAGCAAGCCTCAATGTCAGCTCTTCATTAGAAATGGTGTATTACTATAAATAACATCAGACGCTGCAGGAAAAAGTTGGGATTCTTCCAAAAACTTGCATCTTGAACAACCTCCAAACAAGCAGCCAAACTTGGTGACCTACTTACATGCCGCGAAACACCTGAAACCGAGCTGGCGAGAAAGCGTCCCTCCCTCACGGCGAGGCGTGTTACCTGGGAGGCACAAACAAACACCAACAAAACCAACAGAACGCAGCCAAATCTGGAGTAATGAGGTGAGACGGCGGTGAAAAACCTGCTCAAAGCAACAAAGCAGGAGGCTTCGACGGCAATTAGTGAAACTGAATTTACTAGAAATGATAAGAAATTATGACAAAAACATGTATTGTTTTTCTTAATTAAGTTGTTTGCCACACTGTCATAACAGTCACAACTGCTGATTACATTAAATCATGAATAGTTGAGATTATGGAATAATCCCTGCTAGAGCTGCAAGCAGTGATCAATTCACTATTGACTGCTCTGATTGTTTTTTTATTGAAACGATGTTGCTTTGTCAAAAATAGATAAAAGTAGCTCTTACAATTACCCAGAATCCAAGATGATGTGTTCACATTGTTTTGTCCGACCAACAAAAGATATTTAGTTTAAAGCAGAAGTCGGCCTTGAAGTCGAGCACTTAGTATTCACATCCTCCATCCTGACTTCCACATCCCTTCACCGTAAATGCATCAGTCTGCTTCCCGCTTTGCTCCTGAACAAACAGGGCGTATAAATACGGACACGTGATTCAACATTTGGATCAGTTTCATACAAATGAACATTTCTGAAGTGTTGTAGCATTTACAGCGATGATGAGTGACTGGCTGTGTGCTTTTTCCTCCTTCCGTCACTCTGAAAGATTTGCAGCTTAATTGTGCAAAAGTAAGTAAGGCAAGGTGAGTCAGCTCTGTAGCATACCACTGTACACACACACACACACACACACACACACACACACACACACACAAGGCTACGTTCAGTATTGTGCTGTGCTTTCTGCCTCAGCTTTAAAAGGGCCGGAGTGGTTATAAAAGCCTGAAGAAGAAGAAGAAGAAGAAGAACAGGAAGAAGAAGAAGAAGAACAGGAAGAAGAAGAAGAAGAAGAAGAACAGGAAGAAGAAGAAGAAGAGGAAGAAGAAGAAGAGGAAGAAGAAGAGGAAGAAGAAGAGGAAGAAGAAGAAGAAGAAGAAGAAGAGGAAGAAGAGGAAGAAGAAGAAGAAGAAGAAGAGGAAGAAGAAGAAGAAGAAGAGGAAGAGGAAGAAGAAGAAGAATAAGAAGAAGTCGACAGGCTCTCACACATGGCTGAGGGAACTTGTGACCTTGAATGACCCGTGACTCCTGGTTACCAAGCAGCTGATACAGCATACAATGGAGCCCTGTCTCATATCGATCACGGCGTGAACAACATGGCACAAAGCAAAGCTTGTTAAAAGACAACAGCTCGCAATTCTGACATTTAACCTTTCTTGAGTTGCTCAAATGTTCTTTCTTTGTTGTAAAAATAACTCATCTCAGCAGACGGTTTCAGATTTTCAGTCGAGTTTAGCAAACATTCAGCAAACTATTTCAGATTCGTGGCTGTCAAGGAGTCCTCTAAGTTCGAGCTTTGCTGTTAACATTTCATTTCAAATCTGGGAACGACAGATCAAATTTTGTTACTGTGAAAGAATTTTCAAATTTCCAGAGCCTGAAATTCAGATCAGCTGCTTAATTTTATGATGGATGACAGGTTAGCAAAACTCTGTCCAATTAACAAACTACTTTTGAATAATGAGGCATTAGAATTAAGCTGTGTTGAATGTTAACAAATCAAAATCCACAAAAACACAGCAAAATTACCTTTTACCATTAATAAAAACAACTGGAGTGGTAACACATCCAAAAACACGGGGGCAGACAAAGAGGATCTACAAACACACAAAACAAGCCCACTTTCACCTTGTGCAGGCTGACAGGCAGTGTGAGTCAGCTTGGCCGGAGCTGACTGGATTGACAATGAGCAGACTTGCATTGTGCTCCGGTGATTCTTCTCCTCTTCAAGGCTGACTGAAGGAGTCTGCCCCGCTGCCGGCTGCTGAATGGACCTCCATTGTCTGCGGAGGGGGTGCGTTTGGTTTGTCTTCAAGGACAGCTGAGACCAGAGTCATAAACAAACCAACAACACATTTCTTTCTTTGACTTACATGCAAAGGGACGGTTTTACATAAGAGAAGTTAAAGGCAGAGAGTGAAACAGGGCTTCCAGTAGACCTCGACGACTACCACCTCATACACAACATTACATAAACAAGTCAAATACAGATTACACAAGGAAGAAGGCATGTTTCATTGAAAACTTTCTGTAGAGATCTGCAGACGTGTTGCAGAAACGCTGCACGCTGCTCTGCGAGTGCACACATCGAGCCAAGGCTGCAATTTTCAGTTCAAATTTGAGGGGTGTCGCAGTTCCTATAACAACATCCTGACTCGAACAGCTAAAATCCTGATTTACATGGTAGTCTTGGACATATGTCGATAACTTTGTTGAGTGATGAATTATTTATTATTTATTTGAATGCCTAACAAAATACAATCGTAATTTATTGAATGTGAAGCTGAGGAGTGTGTCAGTTCAACCAAGTTGCACAAGGACATCGAAGTGCGTAGACTCAAAAAATCACCCAGTAACTCTACAGGAAACAAATCATATATTCATATTACATAATAAATAGTCTTTACATTGTATTTGAAACTTGTTCTTATTTTACATGCCCTTATCTATCTATTCATAAACGTACAGTGTGATATTCATCAATGAATGATGAAGACTGTGTTATGAACCTGCTGTATGAGGCTCTTCTGCTACATCAGCTCTCATAAAGAATCATTAGAGACGGATTTCAGATGAAAAGTAGTCCATGGTGACCAGTGACAGCTCCTTAGTGTCAGATTTTCAAGGTCAGCTGGTAAAACTTGTGTAAGCTCTGCACCGCCTCAGTACCAATGCATAAATCCAGCCAGTTCAGAAGCCTGAAATCAGCCTGATGCCAACATGCTAAACTCTCTCATGCTCAGGTAATTGATGACCTGACTGTGCATAGAAACAGGGATGATGGAGCTCTCACCAAGCATTAATTAAACAATAAATCACATGCACACAGAAAAATCTTTAAACCTCTCATCGCTGATAAAGAGAAATGGGCTGAAAGCAACACGTTGACTGATGATTCGCACTTTTTTTCTACAAATAAAAACAAAGTAAAAACTCTGAAGCTGATACCAGATCCCGTACATACTTACTGACACTTCCTGTGCTTGCCGAACTGCCGCCCTTACGCTGAAGAATACCGCGGAGACCTTTGGAGGCTTTGGGGCTCGCCAGATTCGCTCAGGTACCAGAGTCAGCCGGTACGCTCAGAGCGTGTTTGCCTGTGGATGTTATTCCTGCTGCCTGTGGAGACTGCGAGACTCACTGCTGCACTTTGGCTGATAGACACCTTTTAGTGCATGTTAGTGATAATAATTGCTTTGGAAATTACTTTTTTTCTTTTTTCCACTACTGCCTTGTTAAAATATGGATATAAATTGGTATATTTTTGTTTGTTTACCTGACAAATAATGCACTGATATTATGACCGTAATTGTCACATTAAGTAAAGTAAAACGCAATGATCCATAATAATTTAATATTTTTAAGTACATTGAAGCATGCGTGTCCTGAACTCTTGTTGTCTGAAAAGTGCGACACACCTAATACTGGAAATTCCCCGAAAACTTGAAGTAACTTGAGTATTTAGAAGTCTGAAAATAGGTATAGCAACAAATGATGAGGTTCAGTATCAGTTTTCAACATTTAGAGCAATGTAAAACCAGGCTCATGACTTCATAAAGTAGATCTTTAAGTGATTCTACTTCTATGACATTGGCTTTTGAATCTTTTTCATAGCTTTTTGTCTGGTAATATTTTTTGTTTTATGTTATGTTATGTTGAAGTACATGAATTTCCCCTCAGGTCAGCAGTCAACATGGACAAAGAACACCTACTTAAAGTGCAGTAAAACACTTGACATTGGAGCTTGGTGCATCCGTAGCTCGCTGCTGCAGACAGGCTGAGAAGAGTGAAGAGAAATCCATTTTTTGATGCTTAAAGATGAAGAAATAAGCTCCCCCTGCTGGTAAACGGGTGCTCATCAGACCAGAATCCGGTGTTTATTCCACCTGAAGCTCTGGCTCTGCCCTCGGCTCTCTCGTCCAGACCTCCAGCAGCTTTCTGTCGGAGAGCAGCGGCTCGGTCCATCCTCCCCACACAACGCTCTGCAAAGGCCCACGATAATCACTGAGTTTCCGCTCATGTTGAAAATGTTCAACTGGCGTGAACATGCAAATGTCGTGAATTTCAGGTGTTTGCGAACAGACACGAATTCACGCCTGTTCACCCTTCACTTAGTAAGCAAACGTGCTGCGTGAAGAAGCCACTTCACTTTCTGCGAGAACACACCATGAGACCAATGCGCCAGAAGGATCGTGGAAGTAGGAACAAAGACAAGCAGGAGCTGAAAAGTTAAGCTGAAAAGATGAGTTTTGAGCTTGGATTCAAAGATCTCTACAGAGTCACACTGTCTGATGTCAGCAGGGATCTTACTCCAAAGGGGGCACGGCAGCTGCAGAGCCTGCAGCCGGCTGACTTTTGGTTCCTTGAAAAGCACAAGTTTATGGCTCGACAAGGTTCAAGAGTTAAAGTAGATAGATAGAGATAACATGTTTGCAATGACATCGCTAACATGCTGATGTTTAGCAGGTATAATGTTAATTGTGGACCACATCTTAGTTTAGCATGTTAGCATGCTAACATTTGCAATTACAACTGAGGCTGGTGGAAATGTCAGCTTTGCAAATATTTCGCCATAAAGCAAAGTATTATATAAAAATGTGAGCTGCAGGTCCATCCAATAGTTTATTTTTCATTTTTATTAAATTAAAAAACGTCACCCTCCTGTTGGGTCTAGAGCAGGGGTCGGCAACTCGCGGCTCCGGAGTCGCATGTGGATCTTTCATCCCTCTCATGTGGCTCCCGAAAATAAACAATGAGCATTTAACTAAAAAGTATTTTATTTTAGTTCGTTCGTTTTGAAACAAATCGCTCGCGCTCACAGATGACGGTTTACGATCCTGCGTATGCGATGCAGGTGACGGCGCACAGCGCTGATGTGCAGACGCTCTGCGCCGAGGTTCAGGAGCAGAAATCACATTAACCACGTTTGATTAATATTTTAATTGCCTTTTATTGAGCATATATTCATATTTTTTCATTGTTCAGTGAAATAGTATATTATACTATTAGTTATTATTCAGGTTGACAGCTGACTGCACGCGTCAGTAAAAGACTGACGGCAGAGTGGACGGTATTTTTACCTTGCTGCCGGTGGAGAATTTAAGTTTGGTGTTTTTTTCATAAATGCAAGAAGGACTCCAATAGACATTGAGAATTTTACTTGAAAGAACCTTCAACCCAACGTCTTTTTGTCGGACTTCAAAATGTTATTGTTGCACGCAGAAATGTCATTTTGTTTTCTCTGCAGTCGTTCAGCTATTTCATAAATGCAGCACATTATCGTTTGTTTGTACATAGTATAAAGGCAAAAAAAAACATTATATGCAGCGTTATTTTATTTGACACGTCAAAGGGGTTTTGTGGCTCCCAGTGTTTTCTTTACTGTGGGAAACGGGTCCAAATGGCTCTTTGAGTAGTAAAGGTTGCCGACCCCTGATCATTTGCATCCACTAGTGTAACCAAAAATCAAACCTCCTCACAGCTTTGGTGTGTACGGTTGGTATATTACAGGTCCGACAATTACAAATAAAGTGGTTTAATCTGTGCAATTTATTAAACTTGGTGAAAAAATGCTTTTTCACCAAAGCTGTACAGCAGCAGTCCTGCTGTAAATACAGAGGACCCGATTCACTGATATCACCACTGCCTAACTGTGTTGATGTGCCATACATTACTCTGTGATGTCCTGCCGCACTGAGCTAGAAACACATTAACTCAAAGCATTAATAATTCAACTGACAAATAGAAGAACAAGCTAATTTTAGCATTTGTGCTGTGCCTCACAAATCAATGAATCATCAAACTTGGACTTATTAAACCAAAGGTGATCCATTATAGGTTTTACAGTATTCAACTGGTGTCTCTGCTGTGCTGCTCCTGCTGTCGAAGGCGTAGCTTCTGTAGTTTAACACAATAAATAAAGCTTCAATGAGACTGAATTTAACTTCAAGTGCAATCTAAACAAACCTGGTCACAGCCAACGTTTGGGGTTTGATTGTCAGTGGAGCCAAACATAGCAAAATATTTATTGTCAATAGTTGAAATAGATGTTCTGGTAATAAAATATGACAAGACACCAAAATAATTTGCGTTAGTTGGCCAACACCGTGAAGTAGGTTAATGCTCCTGCTGGTACAGCATCCTGAACTTTAAATAACCAGATGATTTTTCGATATGATCGTCCCAGGAGAGCGTTGCAGCCGAAGCACCATTTGATGGTTTGAATATTCGACAGTCTCATTTTGTCTTCAGCTGCAGACCGGTGGTCACAGTTGGGCTGAAGCAGCGGGGCGGCTGAACAAATGAAGAGTTTCATTCTGAAAACACCATGTTTCTACCTGGGATTCATCAGTCGTTTTTAATTAAAAATAATTCAGCATTCAAAGATAGAATCGGGGTGAAGAAGGAGCTGAGCCGAAAGGCAAAGCTCCCGATTTACCAGTCAATCTACGTTCCCACCCTCACCTATGGTCATGAACTTTGGGTCATGACCGAAAGAATAAGATCTCGGATACAAGCGGCTGAAATAAGTTTCCTCTGCAGGGGGCGGGGCGCTCCCTTAGAGACAGGGTGAGGAGCTCTGTCACTCGGGAAGAGCTCAGAGTAGAGCCGCTGCTCCTCCAAGGTCGAGAGGAGCCAGCAGTGGTGGCTCTGGCATCTTTATTGGATGCCTCCTGGACGCCTTCCTGGGAGGGTGTTCCGGGCATGTCCCACCGGGAAGAGGCCCCAGGGAAGACCCAGGACACGCTGGAGGGACTATGTCGCTCGGCTGGCCTGGGAACGCCTCGGGGTCCTCCCGGAAGAGCTGGAGGAAGTGTCTGGGGAGAGGGAAGTCTGGGCATCCCTGCTTAGACTGCTGCCCCCGCGACCCGCCCCGGATAAGCGGAAGACAATGGATGTGAAAGTATGCAGATGTCACATGATGCTGTTAATGTCGTACCTTCAGCTCGTCAAAGTAGGGATCATTTCACATTTTTTTACTGTGACTCAGTAAAAACTTTTGATTCAGTCTTGCATTTGTCAGTGAAGGTTTCTGCACAGACTGAGAATTGTGTAGAAGCTTGGTAACGTGTAGCGACCGGTCATTCAAGTAGCATTAAGCCTTAGATGAAAGCAAATCCAAAGACCACTGTCATTCAGTTGAAATGGACCGAGCTTTGTCTGAGGCTTTTGCTTCTCTAAGTGCCAATGTTGCCCAGCGCCTCATAGATTTTAACCAATGGGATCAGCCCATGTGTTTGAGTGACTCAGCGTGGGTGCAAAAGTAATGCACGAGAAACACTTTGCAATCGCATGTAACACCAAGCTGAAGAGCAGTGCATCACCTCCCACTCTGGCTGAATGTTGCTGAAATCCTGCTGGACCTCTGACCACATCCAGCATCACCTGTAACCACAACCAAACGTGATGTATTCTGTCCTGATAACACAGCTGGGTATTGTAGACAGATAGCGTACAATAAAGACCAAGAAGCTGATTCCAGGTTGACTGGTTTACTGAAATGTTGTCTTGTCTCTTTGATAATTTGTAAAACTGAAACACAATTAAATATACAAAATGCACAATGTTACATAAGAAAATAAGATACAAAGTCTAGATATAACATGTTCTGTCTTACAGGCACTTATAGAAGTAGGTAATTTCTCTAATAGCTTCAAACTAAGGTAAGTATTTTCATTACAGGTTTCAACTAAGATAAGTAGGATTTTGAGAATTTGTTTCCCTGGTTGGGATGAGATGCTGGAGGGTTAGCTGCTGTCTCTTTCCTTTTTATGTCGGGGGAAACAGGAGAATGTTCTTGCTTTGGTAAAAATGGCTTTGGGGCAGAATGAGGAACATTATGTCCACCTCTTGGGGATCTATGCTCATTTTTCTCAACAAAAGACTCGTATAGGGAATCACCTTCTCTTTTGCTAGGAGGGTGATAATTCACATGTACTTGATGAGCAATTTGTTGCTGTGGAGTTGGGCCTGGTTGCAACTGTGGCGCATGTGCATCGAATGGCTGAGTTTCCACATAGCGTTGTGTGCGTCTCACTGGATCATCCAGTGCTAGATTCTGTAGCTCACCAAGAGTGTCACTGTGTCTTTGATCGAGCTCTGCTGCTGCAGCTTCTTCCAAAACAGCCGCCTCTCTTGCTAATGCAGTTGCTTCTTTTTCTTGTTGTAGCACGTGAAGATTGGCGTCTATCGAAGCCCTTTCTTTAATCATGGCAGCCTTTTGCTCCATTACGGCAGCCGTTTGTTCCATTACGGCAGCCTCTTGTGCCATTACTGCAGCCTCTACTGAAGCCCTCTGTTGCATCATGACTGCCTCCTTCCCTGCATAGGATACTTTGATTTTAGCTGCTTCAGCCTTAGCTCTGGCTCTTGCTGCAGCGATGCTGGTAGATGACTGGTTTGATGCTCTGGAAGACTTGTGAGAAGTTGAGGCATTAGATCTTGTCTCCAACTGAGACGGACGGTCCTGCTCACCAGTGTGGCTCATCTTGGCTTGCTTCTGAGTGCTGTTCACCGGATTTCAGCTGCCTATTCCCGCTGCGTGGTCAACTTTTTACTATTCTGTCCTGATAACACAGCTGGGTATTGTAGACAGATAGCGTACAATAAAGACCAAGAAGCTGATTCCAGGTTGACTGGTTTACTGAAATGTTGTCTTGTCTCTTTGATAATTTGTAAAACTGAAACACAATTAAATATACAAAATGCACAATGTTACATAAGAAAATAAGATACAAAGTCTAGATATAACATGTTCTCTCTTACAGGCACTTATAGAAGTAGGTAATTTCTCTAATAGCTTCAAACTAAGGTAAGTATTTTCATTACAGGTTTCAACTAAGATAAGTAGGATTTTCTTCACAGGTTGCAAACTCAAAGTAAGTATATTTACAGGTTACAAAGTTTAAGGCACGTAAAACCAGGTAGGCATTACGAAATTACACTAACACATATTTAATTTACAGACAACAGCTTCTTAGCTAAGTAAACCGTTAAGCATAGCCAAATGCAGAGCTAATTAGCTTTCCCACATGCTCCATTGCACACAATACAACTGGGCTAACCAAATGACTAAGCAGTTAGCTAAGTGCCATTGTTAACGACTGCCAATTCACACCTTTTAATCGCGATCTTTTTGTAGCTTAAATATACCGTTTTCAACATTACATTCGACATTATTGTAACCTTAAACATGTATTGCAACAATTTTGAACATGAACTTACAGTTGGTTCCACTTGTAGGGTAGTACAACCAAATTTCTGGCGAACACATTTCAGACTGCTGTCATCATGGCAGATTAAACAAAGAAAGGTCATTTGCAGGAAACAGGAAGTAGGTACAATTAAAGGTGTACTAACCCAAATCGCCCACTAGAGGGAACATGACCCCACCCAATGTACTGACAAGTCAGCACAATGTCACAGTTACCATGGGTACACCTTTACCTCACCGCAGCAGGGTTAGACGGCAAACGACTGGAGATCAGGGTATTAATTTACTCTTTAATAAAATCTGACTCACTTTGTCAATATAATAAAAGCATTTATAGTTTCAATAACTGACCAACTAGTCACTCGTCAGTTCTAATTGCTGCTGTCTTGAAAATTTTCGCACTGAGCTAGAAACACATTAACTCGTGGCATTAATAATTCAACTGACTAACAGAGAAGCACGCTAATTTTAACATTCATGCTGTGCCACACAAACAAATCAATCATCAAACTTCATACCAATTTGTTTTGTACTACGTGTTGACTGAAATGCAAGCGGCCACATCCGAACGTCGGCTGACACGGCACACAACAGATGCATCATACGGACAAAAAGAGGGTTGACGTGCGCCAATCTGTAAGGTCGTGTGTCAAGGTGTCGCCTTGTACAAAGCAGTGGGTGCTGATGTCCCCAATCACGGTACAATAACAGGCTTCTATGTGGAAGCTCAGTGTGTGTGTGTGTGTGTGTGAGTACACATATAAGGCTAATCGGTTTTTGTGTGTGTGTGAGATCTATCCATCATGCGCCCCAGTGGATGTGGTTATCCATCATGTAATATGATGTTAAAGAGAGAAAAATAATCACCCCTTTCCTACATCCGTCTGACTGCAGACACACACACACACACACACGCATGCACAGTTTTTCCCTCATTCACGGGGTGTATCAGGCGCATACACACTCTCTTTCTTTTCTTTGCCTCCTGAAATGAATCATGGGGCGTCAAATAAGACTCGCTACAATCAGTCAACCTGCATAACAACCCAGAGAAGGCAGAGGGAGGATGGGCTTCTCGGCAACAGCACACACACACACACACACACACACACACAATAATACTGTATATTGTATATGTGATACAATCCTTCATAACCACACACAGCTGCAGACAAATGGTATCACACAAACACATATATGCACTCACTGTCTTTAACACACAATTTGTCACTTTCACACTCCTTCCTCTCTCTCTCTCTCTCTCTCTCTCTCTCTCTCCTCTCTCACACACACACACCTCTTCCTCCTCTGTACAGTCTGAAGGTAATAGAGGTTCTAGCAGGTTTTCTCTGCTGCAGACACTGAGATGAATTTCCTGCTCTAATTGAATAATAAGGAAGCAGCTCAGCAGGGAAGTCACAGCAAACGTCAGCAAGAAAAGAGAGGAGTGTGTGTGTGTGTGTGTGCGTGTGTGTGTGTGTGTGTGTGTGTGTGCGTGCATGTGCAGGACTTCTTGCGTCTGTCCTTAAAAGAACTTAGAAGAAGTGGGAAAAGTCACTGCTGTGCCTTCACTTTCTTCAGTTTGTCACAGCGATCATCAATGGAAGGAGATGCTTGGTGTTCAGACGCTCTCTCCAGGCATCAGTGGTCTTTGCTGCGGGTGTTCATGGCCCCCACAGGATGATGGCCTGGATGAAGGTGGGCCTGCTGTTTCTCAGGTGTATAAGTCATTTTTTACCTTTTTTACATTTGTGATTGTATTCCTGCACTCGATACCATCAGACATTCCCCACAAAGCTGCGTTCTTGATCTTTTCATCTGTGTTTTTCATCAGATAACAATAAGATTAAATCTTATGGGAAACAAGTTTAACTAAAATGGCAAAAAAAAAAAAAAAAAAAAAGTTGCGGCTAAACTAGATCGACCGAAATGTCCAATTTAATCTGATGATGAAATATCAACAGCTTTCATTTACTAAAACTCGACTTAAACAGTTCCGGTTTTCTTTCGCTAAGATGAGACTGAAATTAACAACCTTTTCATCAATTCAAACTTGACAAAAAAGAAGATTTGTGTTGGTTTATTTAAGCATGAAGCTGATTTTCTAAACCTACTTTGTCCAAGTACTTTTGGTTGTCTTCTGGAGTCTTTTTTTGACAAATGGCCGTCTTTTGGGCGTCCTGGCAGGAGTCCTGCTGCTGTTGCAAGTGCGCACCCACCACCTTTTTGAATCCATCATGGTGGACAGTATTTGGTGTAGTTCCTCCTTTTTCTTTTTGTTTTCTTTCTGTGTTTATTCTGTCAAGGCTGCGTCATCCCTCTGTGTTCAGATAAATATCTACCGAGTGCAGTGTGTGATCCTGAAAGACTGCAGCTGTGGAACTTGTTGCTTGCAGTCTGTTTCTCTCAGTAATGCACTTAACAGCTAACAGGAAACAGGCTTTACTATTGATCCATCGTGTCGTACTGGCAAGAAGTGTGTGTGTGTGTGTGTGTGTGTGTGTGTGTGTGTGTGGGGGTGGGTGTGGGTGTGTGTGTGTGTGTACTGCATGTGTGTTTGTGTGCACGCTACAGTACCATTACCCTCAGTCTTCAGTTTGATTGCTGCTCTGTTGGCCTCGGCAACTCTCGATCACTAATCCCACTTAGTCTTTGTGTGTGTGTGTGTGTGTGTGTGTGTGTGTGTGTGTGTGTGTGTGTGTGCGTGCATTAGAGACACGTTTGTTTCCTTCCATTTTATTTTTTCTTCACTGTTTCCTCTGTTTCTTTTCTTGCTTTTATTCTTACGTGCTTCCTTCATTGCTTCCTTCCCTTCCCTCCCTCCACATTTCCTTTCTCTCCACCTCCATCCTTCTTCTCCTTCGCTCCTTCCTCATCCCTCCTACCTGCCTTTTCTTTTTCTTCCTTCTGTCCTCCATTGAATATCAATGAATTCCTCCCACCTTTAATTCCCATCTGTCCTTTATTTCTCCTCCCTCCTCTTCGCTCACCTTCTTCCTCCCTCACTTCTTTGCTTGTCTCATCTTCGGGTTGACAGGGGAGCGGTATATCCGGCAGGAAGACCCAGAAACAGAATCCGAACAGCCTCAGAGTGATAATAAAGTAGAACTACTACAACTAGGATTTGTTAGGAAATGGCAAAATGAGGCAAAAAAATCTTGACTTGAGATTTGAGTTGGGCAGATCGTTTGATATTTGGTAAGATTTCTTGACATTTCCTCCATTTTTCCTCCCTGTCACTCGCCTCAGGTCATCGTGTTTAACAAAGCACATTTACACTGTCCAGTTATCTCTTCTAGAGTCTAGACCAAACCATCTTAATGTTATGACAAAATCCGATCTCATCTCATCGATCTCAGCATTCACTTTTTCTTTGTCTTTTTTCCTCTCATGATTCCTCCATCCCTGCTTGTTCATTTTGTCCTCTCCTCTCCTCTCCTCTCCTCTCCTCTCCTCTCCTCTCCTCTTCTCTCCTCTCCTCCCTGTACCACCTCACTTCATATCACAGTCTCCAGCTTGCTCTTCCCTCCCAGGAGGAGCTAGAAGCAGCGAGCTCCATTCATAATGCATATAAGCTCCAACACCAAAACACATTCTTCATACAGTGTGTTATTAGAGTGGACTGGAGCTGGGGAAGAGAAATGCTACACAGTAAACTGGCACAGTGTGAAATACAGACTCAGGATCCAGTTTCAGAACCACATGACTTCACAGGTGAGACAAAAAAAAAGATACAGTGCAGTGACAATACTACAAATGTACTGCAAAATATAGCCGCAAGTACACTTTTTCATTATGGTTAATATGAAAAATGTGTTAATTACAGTTCGGAATAAGCGAAAAGTGATCAGTCTCTGTTTTTATATCAACAAGTGAATTCACAATAGTTTGAATTACATTTGCTAAAGGTGAAGAAGACTGAACCTCCTTGAGAGCTCCTGGCATCTTCTCAAGGACCCACATCAGTATTTAAAAGACTCATGAAACCCAGTTTTTAAACTCAGAACAGCTATCAAGGACTATGGGAACTTCAACAAGAGCTAGAACCCGTTCAAGAACTATTGGAAGCTCTTTCAGAAGAAGAACCCTCTAAAAGAGGCCAGGCCTATTCATTGACTACTGGAACTAAGCCATAGACCATTGATATGTTTAGAGAAATAATAATAATAATAATAATAATAATAATAATAATAATAATAATACGTTTTATTTGGAAGCGCCTTTCAGAACGCTCAAGGACACTTTACAGAGCGGGTAAAACACAAATAACACAGGATAAATACAAGCACAATAAAAACACAAATACACATGATGAATACAAGCACAATAAATAAAACCCAATAAGTAAAAAAAAGCAACAAGCAGAAGTGGAGTTATAAAGAGAAGGCAGTCCGGAACAGATGAGTTTTCAGTTTGGATTTGAAAGTGGGGAGAGAATCAATGTTTCTGATGTCGGGCGGTGGAGGAGCTGAGCGACTGAAAGCTCTGCTCCCCATGGTGCTGAGACGGGCGGAGGGCACAGAGAGGTGGAGAGAGGAGGATGACATGAGGGAACGAGAGGGGTGGCTATGGAGAGGAGGTCAGAGAGAATCCTACTGTGTACAGTAGGATTTTGAAAGAGATTCTGTATTTAACCGGGAGCCAATGGAGCTGCTGAAGGACGGGGGTAATAAGGTGAGAGGAGGGGGTCTTGGTGATGATGCGGGCTGCAGAGTTTTGAACCAGTTGAAGTTTATGGAGGGACTTGTGTGGGACCTCCTATGGATTTTTCCATTTGACCTATAAAAAGCTTTTTGACAGACTACATAAAACTCTTGAGGGACACTTATGAAGAAGTCCTGGAACCACCCCAGAGAAACCCTGTAACTGCTTTAGTATCTACTAGTATCTACATCACCAAGACCTGAAGGGTTGCAACTCTATATGGCTGGTTGACTCGCGACAGATGTGTCTCGAGACAAGATGATGATTTTCGACCAGAAGTCAGGATTATGTGCACAGAGTGTTGGACTATCGCGGGGCATCATTGGGTGGTGCTTAATGCTTTTTTAAGTGGCATTGGAAACCTTGGTGATTCAAAGCCCCCAAAAGACCCCTGAATCCAAAATCTGAGAAACCCATAAACCCTTAAGTGACCCTCACAGACTTCTATCATCTTGCCAAATGACTTTAAGAACTTAAAACCACTTTAGCTCCGAACTTATCATCAACCTTTGAAACATCTTCAGAACTTCTTTAAGACCCCCTGGAACCCCACAGGAGCCTTGGCACCTCTTTGGCGACTGCTAACACTTCCTCAAGAAACCCTGGGGCCTCTGTGAAGATCCCTGTTTTGTGAATCACACACGTGTGTGTGCGTGTACATACCACCAGCTCTGCTGCTATATTAAACCCCAACATGCTGATCCGTGCACAGCTGCAGTCTAACTGAGCTCCTGTAGCTTCAGGGCAGCTACCTAACAACACGCTGCCGAGGATTAGCCTGGCTGCACACTCGAAGAACCCCTCTCGTGTTTCGTACATGCCTGCACACACTACCACGCGACGGTGTCGTGCAGGGAATGCTGCGCGTGCATTGAGGGAGGTGTTTAGCGTGTTACATTGAATATGCATGTGGTATTTCCATCCCGGTGCTCTTTCATGGATGTATACTTGTCACAGAGCAGGGAGGAAGGAATGCTTAAAAGATGTATACACACAAAGGAAGGAGGCTTCTTCAAGAGGTCTTTGGTAGGAAAAGTGCCTTTTATATAACCATCGCGACTCAATGGTGATTTGTTAAAATAACACAACAAGCTCAGCTCTATAAAGTCTTTCAGGATTGGTACATTTAATATACTGATTTTATGCAGTCTTTGATGGTATTTAATGAGGTTATTATCCTTCCACAGCCTCACTCTCCAGCTCAGCTCTAAATGATAATTTGAGCTCAGGTGCTGGAAGCTATAGCAGGATACCTGGTAAAGCATTTCACTATGATCCTGCTGCCTTAAAATCAGTAATAATGAGTTCAATTAAATTATTTGCAAGTTGAAAATTCATCTTAAATTCATGTTCAGCTGTTGCTCACTGAAACATGCTGTCAGAAACTCAGCGACTGAAACCAGTGTCCATAGAAACAAACGCAGCAGTGTGTTGTGTGTGTGTGTGTGTGTGTGTGTGTGTGTCTGAATGAAACGCTGAACAGAGACCAGATAGTGTTCCAGCAGCCCAGTGCTTACATTAAGAGGATTAAAAACAACAAGTAAATCAACAACAGTTGGTGTTTTAATTAGCAGAGAACGGCATGTTAAAGAGGAGGAGAGGGAGAGATGTGTGCTGTGTTGCATAAAACGTAAAGTCGATGTTTATCTTCCACCTTTGTCAGTTTCAGTTCATCATATTAGGATAATGAAAACAGAATTAGCAAAACAATAAAGTGTAAGAGAAGAATAAAGTCGTTGCTAAACATTTAAGCAGATCATTGAATAGAATCTCGGTCTAATCGCTCTCTCTCACTGTATTTCTTCCTCTTTCTAAGCCTCTCTCTCTCTCATTGTGTCACTTCACTGTTACTGTTGAAGCCTCCAGGTTGGTCGTGCATATCAGTGAACACAGCGGGCCTTTTCTGACGGGTCACGGCAGGAACCACACATGTGTAGCTCAGAGATTGTGATGGAAAACGACTTGTTGCCGGTTTGAAGGTAGCTGCCTGCTGCTCCTCCTGGTAGAGAGCAGAGGGGGTAGTGGGATCTGGTGGGAGATCTCCCGAGGTCTTGTATTATATTGGAACTTTCCCCGTCTTGCCTCGTCTCCTCCTCGCTGTTTTCTCTCCTCCGCCCAGCAGCAACCTGCCTGCACACCTGCTTTCAAATGGCCATTAGCCCTCAGTGTTTCTGCCGTCCTGGTTTCCTCTGTTTACCTGCCAGACTGCCAGTGTTGCCTCATGCTGCTGGATGAAGTCATTTCTGCCTGGAACATATTTTCCTGCCGCCTGCCTGAAATCTGTGTGTTACCTGCTACCTGCTCATTCCTGCCTCGGCCCTTTGGGTTGGTCTGACTCCCTGCGCAGTGACAAAATGCACACCTGATTAGCTTAACTCTAGAGATCTACCTGCTCTGTCTTTGGGATCCACGCCTTCCTGATTAGAGCTGTAACAGAAATGGATAACAATCCTCAGAAAAGTGGTGCTAATCATCATTCATGCAACATTTTTCTGAGCAGATGTTGGTAGAATTGCATAGTTGTTTGTACGTTAAAGGTCTAGAACTGAAGGAACCTCTTAGGCGAAACATTTAAAAGGATCTACAACCAAGTACATTTGCCCTAAATTCAACCCTCCTTGGAAGGCCTTGACCTGGATTACAAATAAAATGTAGTTTTTATTCGATTGTGGGTTGAGAGTTAAAATATCGCGACACCGCCGCTTTGCTGTTTCCTCCAGCGACTGCCTTCATCAACTCTGCGGTCAAAGTGCGGAGTTGAGAGTACATCCATGCTGAACCCTGGCAGGCGATCCATTAAAATCACCATCTCTTCCTGTTAGCTCATCTTTCACTGACGAACCTACACACACACACACACAGACACACACGCAGCTTGTTGCGTGCTACTATGCTGTTTGGTCATGTTGAAATAAATTAGCGTGTGACTGGAAATTAACATATGCATGACGTGCTACTTAATGAGCTCGGGATGTGTGTGTGTGTGTGTGTGTGTGTGTGTGTGTGTGTGTGTGTGTGTGTGTGTGTGGGCTGGTGAGGATGAGGAAGGTACAGTGGATAACTGTGTGTTCAGAACAACAACGGCTCAGCCTAAGAAACGAAGCAACCTAAGGGGATGCGCTGGCCGGGCCGTGTTGTGGTCAAGGCCCGGGTCAGGTGAGATGATGACACGTCTGGATGAAATCCAGGGAGCCCAGTTTGAGTTCTTGAGGATCAGATGCAAAACTCTGCACAGCGCTTTATGATACCATGACGAGGGAATTCACACATGTGGATATAAAACAGCCAAACCAAACCTGGACCAACCAGGAATGAACACTTGCAAACATTTGATTGGCCACCGCAAAGCTGAACTTTTTTGCTGACCCTGCGAGTCCTCAGTGTCTCCTCTCAGACCGACTCTGATCAAATGAATGAGAGGGGTTTGTTTTTCCAGCCGGAGAGAGAGAGAAAGGGGATGATGAGGTGAGGAGAGAGGAGGAAGCTGACCTCCATAGTCTCATTTTGTCAGTAATCAATGCTGAGTTTCAATTTAAAGTCTGTATGCTTGTTAATATTTCTAACTGTAACAGACTCGGCTTGATAGTAAAAGAACACTGTTGAGCCTGATTTTAGTATCACTGAGCAAAGGTTGGACGTTAATACAGAAGTAACGGTGTAATTGTGAGCCCTCGTTACAGGTTATGGCCTGATTGTGGTCACGAGTTGTGTCCAGACCTTCTCTGATAGTTTGGAGGTATTTCAGAGGCCTAAAGAGGAGGATGTTCACAATACAAAAGCAAACGTTAGAGAAGTCAGAAAAACTTTGCTTTATTATTTCTTCCCTCAATCATTTTGTGATTAATTTTGGAGGCCCTTGGAGGATCCAGACCCTGAGGTTAAGAACCATTTGATAATTGATTTCTGAGCATAAAAGCACACGATGTATGAAAAACTAGATGCTGTATTTGTAGGACTCGTGTGGTGTAGAAAAAAACTGTAATTTCGTATATTCATCGCATCCAAAGTAAAACGTAGTGTCCGTACAGATTAACCCTGCAGGACTCCTGCAAGTGTGCTATACATCCCATACTGTCTGTGTGTGTGTGTGGGAATCAGTGCTGAGTGTGTGAAAGTGTTTGTGTGTGTGTGTGCAGCAGCAGCAGAGCAGGGATTGGGGCTGAGCAGTAGCCTACAGTGGTGTGTGAACCTCGTTAATTACCCCCACCCTGTCTTTGATCTCAGCCTAACGAGAAGAAAACGAGGTGTTAACGAGCCCAGGCGGCCTCTGTGGGACATTCAGCCACTAATCACTCCATGGGAAAAGCTGTGTGTGTGTGTGTGTGTGCCTGTGTGTGTAGCACTAGGGTGGGACACTGTGTAGGTGGTGCTGGGAAGGTCCAGGTGAGGGTTTAAAGCCATTTATAGATGGTTCTGGAGACCTTTGAGGGAGGCTGCTCTACACTGTAAAACGTGAATAAAAACAGTGTTTGACCGATAATCACCTGACATCCAGCTGACTGTGGGAGCCTTCACTGGTGGATGTTTGGGACCAGTCAGCTGTAGAAATCATGTGGAGACCGATGAGACCTTTTTTAGATCAGAGCATCACCACAAAAGAGCAAAGATCAGGTGGGAGTGAAAAAATAGGACTCTCACCTCGTATTATTAACACTTACCGGGACACTCATGGCTTTGAAATGAGGTCATTTTTTATCATTTCAGATTAATAGTTTTTTTTTCAGTTCCTTTGAGATGGTGAATCTCTTACTTTAAATTGAAACAGATGCATTAGTGTTTCTGAGGCAGGAGACCTGTTCCTGTTCACCTTTGCGTGACTGCTGCGTTACTCTAAAGCAAAGACTAATTGTTTTCAAATGAGCGAACCTGTCACCGCTGCATTAATGCTGTGCAGATGTATGTGCTGCGTGTCTTGGATTAACTCTGTTCATGCATTGATGATGCTGGATTAAGTCACACACACGCTCTTTTCATTTACACTGAATCTGTTTCGTCTCAGTGAAGTTGTTATCAGCGACACGTGAACAGTTCTACCTGTTAGCCTCACACAAACATAGACGCGTTGCCCGTTGAACCTGAATGTGAGCGAGACATCCTCAGCTTTCACCCGAAGCCTGTTCTCTTCTCTTGTGACCGTGACCGACGGCCCTCTGAGTCTGCCTCAACACACACGGTAAATCCTCGACAGTCGGCCTCACCTCCGTGCAGCAGATGGTGACCGGATGGCGTTATCAGCACACCATCGTGCTCAACTTACTTTTTATTTTAGGCCTGAGTCATATCATAAATTTCTCTGCCGCTCTCTCTGAGTCGCACACACGTTGATGGAGTTCAGCAGCATCGGGGTGGAGAAAGGGGGAGAAGCACCTCACGTCTTCGTGTGGACGGCGAAGACTTTTGGCAGATGATCAAGCTGGTTAGGAAAGAAACCAAAATGCTTTCATTCTGATCTGAGATACTTCACTGTAAATTTACCGCTCAGCCTCAAGGACAGAGTTTCCTTTATCTCTGAGCTTTAGAGAGTAGGTGGTGCACGCTTACTCAAGACTGCACTGGTGTGTGTGTGTGTGTTTGATGGGAAGAGGAAGGGAGGTTGCAGGTGTAGCACACTGTGTATGTGTGTCTGTCTGATGAAGACTGCAGCATCTGGGTGGAGGGGGGAGAGAGAGAGAGACAGAGAGAGGTAGAGAATGAGTGAAGCTGGCCAGCAGCTGTGTACTACAGCAGCCCCGACCTTTAGCTTTACTGCTCGCTGCTGCTCACCTTAACTCAATTTTGATTCCTCACCTTCACCCTTAATATCAGGCCTGAAGCGATGCGTTCACAAAGTAAAGGACTGAGCATATAGTGTCCTTTACTGTTGGCAGGACACACACACACACACACACACACAAGCTCAGAGATTAAAGGCACTTTATCCTTGAGGATATTCTATCACAGTTCAGTATGATGTCAACAGTCACCACAGGATATAAATAAATGGCGGGTGCATAACTGTGCACTAGTCAAGTATTTACAGACAGCCAGCATTTCGTCACAGAGGCTTCCCGCAGACGTGGAAATCCTTAAAAAGTACCGAACCGGAAAATTAGTTTTTCCGTGAATCGAATTTTTTTGGCAAATTTTCGATGTTATTAAAAACAAGTCATGAAATTGTAATGACATAATGTTTAGCGTTTAAAAAAAACAAACAAACTGAAGTAAATCTGGAGTATTGAATTAAAAGAAACAATCCAGAGGAGATCAAACTTTCAGAGTCTCATTTCTGAATGCTTCTAAATGGCCAAAAGTATGTAGACACCCAACTGTTAAACTGTTCCAGCCACTGTTCAGGGAAGGATTTTCAGAAGATTTTGAAAGCTAGCTGCGTGCAAACTGTACGGCAGCTAAGTTAAAATGTGCCATTCGCTGTCATCATGTGCTGCCGTTAGCATGAAAAGATGGAGATTGAAGACTCGCCCGCGTCCTTTAAATTAGCTGATTCGGGTTCCCGGTCGGTTACATCAGCAGAGAGAGCAGTGAAAGTATCACTGGTAAGAGTCAAGACGTGGACAGAAAGAATGTCCACCGTTACATGAGAGTATTTCTATTTAAGTGGAAATGAATGAAGAGGATTTGGAAGATGAGGTGTCTGTTTGACCCGGTCATGTGAGGGAATGAAGCGCGTTCACAGGTGGTTTCAGGTGATACCGTCGCGCAGGAGGCCGGTCTGAAACTCTCAGCATTGTAACAAAGAATCTCTTGATTTGGCGGCTGATGTGCAGCAGGGAAAAGGCCTGCAGTGATTTGTTTGACAAGAGCAGATCTGACCTAGATTCTGTGCTACATTGCAATAATCAGTCAATGAGGGAATTCAAACGGCTTTTTAACCAAAAAAACATGCATCAAAGACGTTCGACTGACAGGCAGGTTTCTGGTAAAAGGTATCGCTCCAAGCTTCCCTTCAGGGACCTCAACATTTTGGGGTTTTTTTTATTTTTTTCTCAAAAGTCTTTAGAAGCAGAAGTTTTATCTCCTTCACAAGAAAACAACAGAGTAACAACTGAATCCTGCCAAGTGAGAAAAGCCTCTCATACAACTTAAAACCAGAGGAGCTGAGAGTCGAGTCCAAACATGTTTCTGTCAGCGTTTTTCTTGTGTTTGATGGTGGTGGCGGTGGTGGTTGGGGGGGGTAACAATGCAAAATCTAGTAGGAAGGCAGTCGCAGTGGGTGGTGGTCGACAGTTGTTTGTCTTTGATTCGGGACACTTATGTAAGTGTAGAATCTAAACCTAACAATGCTTATGGGTCACTGTGGCAGTGATGAAGGCACTGACCTGCAGCAGAGATACCCTGATTAGGTTTTTTGGACTGACAGTCTTTAAAATCGGGTGTCAAACAATATGACAATACTAACATTTGTTGATTACATCTGGTACACACTATTTTTCACAAGATCCTTCATCCAAATACTGAAGATCCTGGTTTGAATTCTTGAAATTTTCGAACTGGGAGCTGGGATGCTGCAATTAACTTGACAAGATCGGCTAAAGAGAAGATGCATCACTCTGCTGGAGTCGTTGTAAACACTCTTACAGCAGAGTTAAAGGGCGGAGATCTCCAAAGATCTTCAGCTGAGCAGAGACATTGGCTACAGCAACTTAAGAGACGAGTTTGATTTCCTCATTTTACTCCCAGAACTAACAGCAGCTGATACGACCTGCCGCCATTTGTCATTTCAACCAGAGAAAGAGAGTCAGCAGCGGCTAAAAACCAGAGGCGGCTACCTGAATGTTCAGTGCACTGATCTTTGATGCTAATTAATCATTTTTTCACATTCACACACACACTAATTTTCACTCTCATATGAAATGCTGCACCGTAGAATCCAGCTGTGGTAACTCTCACATGCTTAGGTGGACAAAACACAGCCGAGGACAGGAAAGAGGACGGGACGTTATTTTAGTCAATACCGATCCATTAAAATACTGATCCTTAGGACCGGCTCAAGACTCTCCAGTAGGCCTTGTTACTGTGACATTCACAGTTTTGACTTATTTATCTGGAGATGTTGTTGGGAGAGTTTGACCATCGTGATTTATGTCAGTAAAATAAAAAGGTGGCCTGATCCTCAGCTTCCTCTGTGTTACTGTCATTGAAACAGCCGGTAGTTTATTCAAAGCGCTGGAATCTCAGTGAGCTACACAGAACCAGTGTGAACGTGAACGAGTTTTACTTTTTTCATTACTGTTAAAGACCCCTTGATATTTTTCGCCAGCTGTTCGGAGGCTGTGATTTCACGCCGACTGACGTGAATTTGGCGAAGCACGTTCGTATCGTGAGGCTTTGTTCGAGTGTCAGAACATCAACAATGATATGATTAACCTAATTAAAATCTCATCAGGTTGGCTGAGGATCACACGGACTTTCTACACTCCCATGTTAATTGAATTTGGACCCCATCAGCGCTCATTAACAACATGATTTTCCCGACATGTGATCATACGAAGCATTTTTACACACATTGCAACACAACAAGAATGACCCTGTTATATTTAACCTTGTAACATCTGATGAAGGGACAGTATGACCATGTACAACATAAACTGATGTCTGATGCCTTTTTGTGCTGGGCTGGACTAAAAAAACTGTCACGGGTTTATACATAGCAGTATGTTAAAGGTTGATTTCATTTAAGAATTCCTCGTCCATTTTGGATGCTAATGACGGAATGACTCTGGCTCTGCCGAAACTCGCCTGTTGTGGTTAATATTTTAGAGCGACTGGTGAAACATCTGTAGACAGAGTGGAAATTAATATTTTAGAATAACCATTAAAACTAATGTACCACAGAAATATAGGACAACAGTTGAGGCGTCTTCAAAGTTTGCATATAGGTCAAGTCACAGACCTCCACATAAGAGGAGTATTTTTACCTGTGCGATACCTGGAAGGGCCTCAGCGGTCTCTTTGCAGTCCACAACCAGCAGTAACAAGTGCCACAAAGGTATTGTTTCACTTTCCTCGTCCTAGTTACTGCAGTTTGTTGGTGTCTGGTCTGGATGCTCAGCTCTTTCCACTTGCGATGCAGATGACGGTGAATCATCGCAGTCATCGGTGAGAAAGGTTCTCCTGAGGTGGTTGATGCTCCCTTGTTACAAAACCATTGTCTAAGTATTTTCAGAGAGGAAAAAGTCATGCATATTAACGCAGGTCTAAAGCGGGTCTTTTTCACCATCACATATTACCTTGAGAAAATTCCTGTTTGTTGCTGATCTGCTTCTCAAGGTAGTCGCTTCCCTGAAACCCCTCCACCTGCTCGACATTTATGCAAAGTTGGACTAGCTCCTCGGGCCGGCTCAGGGGAAATGCATTCACAAAACCACCACCTGTTTGGAGAGAAGATCTTCTCCAATGAGCCAGTTTTTCTTTCCTGTGTTGCCTGACGTCTTTCCAGGATGTTTTTAAAATCGGCAGCTGACCCGTTTGCTGAGGCGACTTTCACTCCTTCTCAGAGAAGGAGTGCATGGTTTAGTTTCTGTTTGTCGCCTTTCTTTTGTTCTTGACTGCTTTTATCTATCACGTCTGACTTAGTGACAGTTCATTCATATGAGCCTCAGAGGAGCTGTACTCGTTTACGTCACGAGTCTCAGTGTGTGGCATTCATTATGATTTATGATCCTAAATTACATTAACATTCCACAACCATGGGATGGAGCAAAATGATCACACTGCAGTTTTTGTTGTTTGTTGTGAACATACATGTTGGTGTACATCAGGTGTACATAGCATTTACTTATTAAATATATGGTATGGTGTTAGAGATAGTTTGTCTTTTAAAAACGTCTGCAGATGTTCATAAACTCTCAGCTTCAAGGTGCTGGAGTGTTTGTGACATGTTCTCATCCTGCATAAACAGCAGAAATCACAAATTAGAAGATAGAGATCCAATTATGAAATTGAGGTAATGAGTTAAAGCTGCTGCATTTGTAAGTTTTTTACATTTTACAATACAATGGAGCCCATCAAAAACTGGAAATTAACTAGTCACTCTGACCTGTTTTTGCATCCTCAAGGCACAAAAGGAACCACTTGTACTTTTACTTTTTTGTATATATAACAAAGCACAACATTTAGCGAGACAACCAGATAATCACTGCGACCATATCTAACACATCAGACATCAGGAATAAGCAGCTGCAGTGCAGCGCAGGCACACGATGCAATGCACCAGAACCCCGAGTAGCAGCAAGAAACCGACCTCTGATTTAACAGTCTGACAGACTGCATTTGTAAACCGTCTGCTGTCAGTCACAGTGTGACAGGAAGTCTAGTTTAGGCTCATATTAACTGTAAGTCAGTGCAGCAAGTTGAATCATCAACACCAGATTTGCAGAGGTTGAACCTGCGATGGAGCTGCAGAGACATACAGTCCATCAAGGTATTTATTGTATCTTTCATATTCACTCTTTTAATTAACTGATTTATTTTTATCCTGGATCTCCAGGATGTACCAGACCAACCTTGTTCTTGTTACTTCCTGTGATTATTTCGGTGCATGTTTGTCTGCACCGTTTGTTTTAATGTTGCTTTGTAGGCCAAGTCTGGTCTGAAAAGAAGCCTCTCATCTCAGTGGGACGACCAAGTCAAACAAAAAAAAAAAATCTTTTTTCAAAGAGCATCAAATCAGTCTGAGATGTCAGTACATCATTTCCTGGGACAAATGAAGGTCAAAAGAAAGCTGCTGCTCAATCATCCATTGCAACATTTTCTATCTCTGACAGGATTAAGCTTGCTGGATATTTACCACAAAGAAAACAATTATTTCAAAGTGAATGAAAGGAGCCTGGATTAGTGCTTCTTATGGGGCTTTGTGCAGCCACATATGTTTAAGAATTCAATTAGGGAGTGAAATTATAGAATGGATATAGCATTTAGTCCTTTCAATGCACCATTGTTGAGTTATGAAAGCAGAGTATTACGTTGGCCGTTGAAGCATATAGTCTCTGTTGTGAACGGAATAGAGAAAATGTGATTTTCATAACAGCAATAGGCTTCTTTGAAATACTATTCAGTGCAATTCAGTGATTATATAATACACTAGAGGTTAACAGCGTAGAGTGCTGGAGGATATCGAGGAGGGAAAAGAGCCATAAAGTACCAGAACCTTGTTAAGCTTAGAGGCTTTAATCAGACAACACAGCCTCATAAAGGATGTTGAACTGAACACGTGTTCGATGAAGATTTGGGGGATACGAACAGCGTGAATGTTAGACTCTCCTCCACGTTTGTCAGAGTTGTGAAAAGGTCACGTAACAGTCATTTTTACACAAGAAAACAACTTTTGTCAGAGTTTTTGTTAGTGCTGACGGTGCATATTGTTCATCATCTGGAGAAGCATCGATTATTTCAGATTTTATATAATGGTCCTCCATGCAGCAGCAAACCCCACCCAGTGCCTTTCAGAAGCAGCGTTTGCCCCCCTGATTTTGCTGATTTGATCTTTTTTCCTTGATAAGCTGTAAAGTTAAAAGGGTATTTTTTGTTTGTATTGCGTTTGTTGTTGATGTGCTGGACTCTGCACAGGGTGTTTTATTTTGAAAGTCTACGGGATTCTCTATACCGTTCCTGTGTCTGACTTCCTGTTTGGCTCAATTTGCTCTGTGTAGATTGGCGTGTCTATATTTGCTCAGCTGAAGGGGAACTGAAAAGGCTGCTGTTAGCACGCCGTAAAAGTTCTTTAAATATGTTTGTAACCACACACATTTTCAAACAGTCTCTCCTGGAGGATGTTCATGGTGAATTTAGCAAACAGCTGGACTTCCTGTCTACAGTGAGGTTAAATCCATCATGTCGGATTTGACATTTAATAAAAGGAAGGATATCTTATCATAATTGTATCAACAAGGTTTTGCCCATCGCATCTACTGATTATGCTAACTTTGTACTCACCAAGTTACTGTAATTGCTGAAATCAAAGAAGCCCAAAGGTCAAACTGGAAGTGAGCGCTGCACGCCCATCATCTGTAATAATCCCTCACTGCACCAGAAAACTGTGTGCACAACTAAGTGCATTACGGCAAAGCTTAAGCAGGAAGAGCTGTGATGGATGATGACTTGTTGATTTTTTGTGCAACCTGTCTGGTTGTCCGACGACTTGTGTTTCTTGACCTGTCGGACTTCTTTTCCCCAGATCTCAGTTTGGTGATTGTTATTAGAGAAAACGGGTAAAGCTATGAAAATAATAACCGTTTAGATTACAGCCTGCAACATGCAGCCTAACAACCCTGGATCTATGGTCAAATCTTTCGTATGCAGGTAGTTATACTGTCGTTGGTTTTTCACTACTGGGAACCTTTTCTGTTACTGGGCTTGTGTGACCTACAGAGCAATAATCTAGACATTTTGGTGGAATTTAGGCTAAATTTAAGCTGTAGTTATTTAACTCCTGGATACCTGTTTTATTACTATTACAGGATACAGTGTGACCGTAAAACTCACGCCTCATCACATCGCCTGCCGTTTAGCAGAAAATTGCCACAAATGTCTACAAAATGACTCGAAACCTTTTGAGGAAGAAAAGGAAGCAAAAGAGCTGCTTTTAAAACCCTTTTTCACTGCCTGTCTGAGGTGATTTAGTGTCATTATTGAAGCTGCAGCCATTACACTAAAGATCGTAAAAACATTTATAATAGCTTTTTGCTGTTTATGTGTGTGTGTTTGTTCTGTGCGATGAATCATCGCATAGCGTGCTGTCATCTGTCTGTGTTTGAGAGACCTTTGTCAGTGTGAGAGATGGAAAAGATGACCAATTACTACACACACGCACACACCCACTTTCGTGCACTATTAACAAGAAAATAAAACAACCACAAAACAAATTCAACCATTTATTATCCTACAAGTCAGGCTGAGAGTCGGAGCGACACTTCCCTGAGTTAATGTACTGCTCTGTGAGTTCCTGTTGCAAAAGGTTTTAGCACTTGAGAACCGAAGAGAAGGCTGTCGAGGTTGTGTTTGACTGTCAGCCCTCACCAGCTGCATTTCCATTGCCCCTAGAAATGCACAAATTCTAAATATCACAATAAAAAACTGGTAATGGAAACACCTTTATTTTGAAAATCCTCTCAAATATTGCTAAAACATTTTTACGCTCTCATGAGGTGGTTTTTCAGACGTGTCGATATAAAAGTGTATCGCAAAAGTGTAATGGAAACACTTTTTCCGCATTTACACGTCACCGAGGTCAGCGTACATGACGCAAGGGGTCACGCAAGCGGTTCATTTCGAGGAAGATTGAGGATTGAAGATTCTTTATTGTCACTGAGCATGACATGTCAATGAAACTTGCATTGCAACCCCCATGTTAGAAACAAGATAATAAGAAAGATAAGAAAGATTAGAAAGAATAAAATTAAGATAACTAGAATAAAATAGAGTAGTAAAAGTGGAAACAAGTAAAAACAAACACACAAAAATGTAAACACGGGAGCTACAAGCCGCTGCGTCTACACGCGCCGCAAGATGCAATAGCATAGCAAACAGCAACAAAATGCTGAATGTTACAAGGAGATTGAAAGAGAACTGAGGGGGAAGGGCTTAACACTTTCGGCCATCTTCCTCAAAATGAAACCTCGCAGGACGTCCGAGAATTCACAAGAATTTCGGCTGGTTCGCAAAACACTGTGGAGACACCTGCAAGTAGCCTTTGAAATTTGCCGAAATTTCAGAAATATCGCTTTTATTTGCAAACAACTGTAATGGAAACGCAGCTACTGTGCATACAAATTAAAATCCTCCAAATTAAATGACAAAATACTTGTCTGTCCAGGCAGCACAACTGTTACAAATCACCACTGATGTTTCACAATGTGATAATACTCAGATTTGGCCTTCTTTTTCTTCTTCTTCTTCTTTTTTACATTGATATATATATATATATAGTTTCTGATGTTTGTCGACGCGTCCATCCACCCTGGCCGGACGCCACCTATGTGAACCTTGTCGCTCTGCAACAAAATCATCTTACTTCCTCCTCTGCTCCCATTATCATCATGCAAACCATTCTCCTCCCCAGTAGGATTGAAGTGAATACATTTACTGAAGTGATGCAGCTGTTGACTGTAAGTGTGCCAGGGCGGCAATGGTTGCGGTGGAGGACTGGCGTCCTCTCGTCCGTCCCCAACATGCACAGTTCACAGCTCACAGTTTTAGTTTGTTTAGGTTGACATAAAAATTGAGACAGAAAATAAAGCAAAATACTTCAGGGTTGAGGGTTATTATTCATTGTCCATCACAGTCACCACAGAAGAGTTCATCATTGTACTTTCCTCTCCTCTTCCTCTTTCCATTGACAGGCTCATGTTCCGTAACACCTGCGTGGTTGATGTCCGGCAACCAGTCAATAGCACGAATGACTAACTTATTCAGTAACTTTCCATTAACATGTATCTCCACAGCCTTAATGTGCATTAGACAGGTGCATCACCACTGTCATGTACGTTTTCAAATACAGAGAAGCACAGAAAAGGCTCGCTGATGCTTTTACATCAGCGGTCTATGAAAAACATGCTGCACTGCTCGCAGTATGAGACGAGAGGAATCCTGCAGAGGCTTGGATTTGATGGTTGCTGTGAAAATGTCACCAGTTTACCTGGAAGTAAAAAGCACAAGCTTTTAAAACATATAGGTTACATGCAAGCGGTAAAACTTGATTTTCACTGCCACACTCTCAGTGTGGCTGCGCGTGTTATTGTCTTTGATTTTGCTGCCTGTAGACGCTGAGGTGCTGCATTTCTTGCAGTGTTGTGATTGAGTCCACTGCTCAGTCACAGTCACAACGGCCAGTTAACAAGTCTTAGATGCATGTTTAGTGTGTTCAAACCTGATGCAAAAGGGAAATATTCAGTTTGTTTATTCATGTGTGTGTGACCACCTGCTGTATAGAAGTACTGTTACACACCTGCACACACACATCTGTCAAAAACAAGTGTGTGTGTGTGTCGGTCAGACTCGCTCATTTATTTTCATACACAAGCAAGGTCTGTCCCATTCGTCCTGGCCGTTTGTCTCCAAGGTTTAATTCATAAATACTGAACACTGACAACTGAAGATTTTAAAACAGCTGCTGTGTGTGTGTGTGCGTGTGTGTGTGTGTGTGTGTGTGTGCGTGTGTGTGTGTGTATTATCTTGTATTTATATGGTAATCAATTTGAGACGTAAACCTTGACAGTGAGGACATTTTTCGAAACAGCCCTCACTTCTTCAGTGTGCTTTTTGAGGTTTAAAGGGTCAGTTCACCCAAATCAAAAACGTTTCCTCCATTAGTGCAAATTATTTTAGTTTATTTGTCCAAATTTTGAGATATCTGCAGAAATTTTGGTTGTTTTTTTGTTTTGGACAGCACTGTGAAACGTCAGTGAAGCTACTTTCTGCTGAAGAAGCACTTCCTGTCTATGGCTCTATATATCGCAAATGTGTTTTTTGTGATTAAGACTTTGGTTTTGGGGTCCATGGGTTAAATTCTCATGTGACCCAGTGCTCGATTCCCAGCAGCAGCACCTCTGACTTCATCATGTGGTCCATAACACAATGCAACCGCTGAAGGATCTTGTCCTTTTTCCGCTGCTTCTCTCTTTGCGTATCTCTACAGATCAGTCATACTCCAAGGTACATGTGATGAAATACTGTCTCCCTTCCTTGTGGGGTACATGTTGCCTACATTGATTTTTTCCCGTGTTTGTACTTTTATTAGATTTTGTTAGTTTGAAGTAGAGTAAGGGGACACGCGACACAAGCACTGAGACAGGTTTAAAAAATAGTATGTCAAGTTTTCAAGGTGTGCAATTGCTCACAAACACAAGCCCAGACAGGAAAATAGGCTTTTTTTTTTGTGAAACACCAGGCGATTGCATGTCTTTTGGTGCAGTATGGTGCAGTTATCTCTTTGTGCGTATATATGTGCAGGCGGGTATTTACGGAGGTGCTGGAGGTTAGACGACAGGAAAGAAGATAGAGTTGAAGCTGGGACGGCAGGCGCGTGAGTGCGGATTCCACCTGAGCTTATCAGGCAGTGTGTTGTATGAAAAGGTCAAACGGAGAAAATTAAACTGTCATGTTCAGCAGAGGCGAAGCTCAGCTACACGCCAAGACAATGAAAGCGGAGCTCACGTGCTGACGTACGTTTAATGTGTTCTGTCTCTCTGTGTGAGAGTGCATCTCCATGTTTTCTACCACTGTGATTTATTCAAAGCCACTTACAGCTGAAGGCGCAGATAAAACCATGAGCTTTGATCAGCTGAGGTTCAGTCCCAGTGTCCTTTAATGATAGCACCGATGCTAACATGCAGCAGTTTTGAGTCTCTCACAGGAAATCATTGTTTTCAGCTTGTATGTCACATTGAGTCTTGTGTGAATGTGATAAACATTTTGAGTATCATGTGACTTTGTTGTTCTGCTCATTGGATTTGCACAAACATGCAAACAGCAAGTAGCATGAATAGCAAGTTAAAAAGCGCCAGATCAGAAAATGGAGGATTCTTACTCATATGTGACAATAAATATTTCAACTACTTATACTTTAAACAGGAGAAGCAAGTTTAAACCAAGGCCTGGTCCTGGCTTGAGCATTTTCCATCATTAGCTGACCCGACTGCCAGACGCTGGCAGGCACACATAGCTCATCCTCAGAAGGATCTAAATTTCATCTTAAAACTTCTGACGGAAATATTTACAATTAATTAATCATTTATGCCGTGTGGGTAAGGAAGTTCTGCAGTGAAAGCTGCAGCTTTCTCTTTGTTTTCTGAGGAAAACTGACTCCACCAAGAGCTGCACATCAGCCAGAGACTTTTCCTAATCAGCTCCACTGGGTGGAGATGCAGTAAAGACCTTCGACATGGTCAAACTGATGGTGGTCAATACATTAACCTCAGCTGATTTCACTTCCTGCCCACATATAGCCTAACCAGATATAAATCAATGGAAAATAACCACAGTGCACTGTTCAAACATCTGCTGCATCACTGAAAACATTTCATTCAAACTGCTTTTAGATGTAACACCCCTGTGGTCATAAGCCCACTCCTCTGACCTGTACACATGTTCCCACCATCCAGCACTTTCACTATGCTTTAACACAGCATATGACTTCCTCCTGGCTGATAATCTAAAGTACCTCCTACACCTGTTAACTCCAGCAGAGGAAACTGGCAGCGGGGTATTAAAGTAGATTAAAGCCATGAAGTGAGAAAGTCTCGCCACGCCAGACACAGCCCGCTTGCTTACGCAACACTTCCTCAGCTCATTAAGCACCGAAGTTGCCGTCCCAGACATAATTTTTGGGGCGGCAACTTGTTAGGAAGCTTTAAGGGGTGAAAACTAAGACGTAGGATTTCCTTCCTGATCTTGAGAGCTTGTGTAAAATGCACTAATTGGGGCAAACAAAGGAGAGAAGGTAATTATGTCGCTTCCCAATTCTGTTGTGTTTTGACTGCAAGATCGTCTGTGTAGCGACTGCAGGGGTGAGATGAGGTCTGTGTGGTAAGTGAATAACTTCATAAGACAAGAGGTCTACCCAGAATCACAAGTTTGAGTTTAAAATATATGCGATGCCTCCTATAAGCGGAAAAAGTGTTGAGAAAAGTGAAAATTTTGTAGTTTAGTTCATGTGGAGAAAAAAAGAAAGAAAAACAGCAAGTTCTGAGCTGTGAGGCTAATACGGTGTGTTAGAATAGGAACGTTTCTGCACATGGGATCAATAACAACTTTAACCCGGTGAACCAGTGTTTTGGAAGCCTGTATTTGGTTGTGTTGTCTGGATTTGCTGCACGTTTCATTATCCTGCAGCACGCTTTGTCAAATCTTTTATTATTTTTTTCAGTTTTTACGTATACCTGCAGAAACCCCGAACTCCTCTGACGCAGCTGTTGCATTGGACGCTGACTTGTACAGAAGTCTGAAACGTCTCACAGGACTCCAGCCCACACCTGTCCCATCTGCCGCTGCGTGCACTGAAGTGTCGCTTAGAGCAGTCGGAGGAAAAGGCGTGTTTTCTCATGACAAATATCTGTGTTTCAACAAAGCTTTAAACGACATGTACTTCCTCACGTATTTCCAGACAGTTGGATTCCTCCATCGGGGACAGATGCGACTTGACAGACAGGCATTAGCAGCTGCCGGCGAAAAACAAAAACAAACCACAGCGGTTTCACTTCAGATTGATGGATTTGTGGTTTTCACCCCAATTTCGCTTCAGTAAATGTATTTTTAAAGGGGCTGTTTTTCAAAAAGTGGCAAAAAAAGTTTATTATTTAATAAACAGAGGATCCAGACCATCTGTAAACCTGCTATCATTTCAATTGAACCATTGTTCTGTTAGTTTGTTTGTAATTGTAATTCTACCACATTGAGAAAATTTGGTGCAAAACACTGAGAAACACAAACCCTGAAGGCAGCACGACTAATACACAGCTGCAATGTCTGACATTACTATATTATATGTAGTATCTATCATGACTAATGATCAGAGTCATGAGATAGAGAGAGTCATAATTTTATGTGTATTATTATTTATATATCCTCCCCTGAGCAGTGGGATGTCTCCATCTTTGTTTCTGGCCTCCAGTTGGCCGAGGATGGTCGACCTCTCTTTGACCTTCACCTTCTAGTTCGTTAATGTAGTAAAGTCAAAAATGTTATTTACAGTGAAATATTAAACATATTAGAAATGGTTACTGACAGAAACGCACTTTCACCAGAATGAGAGAGGATGCTGGTTGTGCCTAAAATCTCCTGTTTAGCATCTCTTTCCTAGACAGCTTTGCACAGTATAACCACGTACAGAAGAGGCTGACAAATACTCGTCTATAGGTCAAAGCCATGTTTCCTAAATCTACAGTGTATATAAATATCTTGCAGGTGTAAACATGAAGCTGATGCTGAGCCTGTCCTGCACGTGAGTCAGACTGTGGACAGCTCCAGGTGCTGAAATGAACTCGAATAAACCTGATGGAGAGCTGATGGAAAATGAAACCACTTCTCCTTAATTAAACAGGGTTGTGTTGTTTTATTCAAATACAAATTCTCAGTATGAGTTAACCCGAAGACAAATGATGGGCAGATTTCCAGCAACAACAGCTTAACTGCAGAGGCAGGAGGTGAGGGTGGATGGGGCGGGTCAATGTAATGTGGACTTCAAGCCAAGCCATTGTTCCCTAATCAAGTCAGGTCTCTGGTTAAACTTAACCAAACCTTAACCACGGCACTGTCACGTCATAAAACCGATGTATTGGAACGCCAAATCAGAAGACTCTTCTATGTGTTGCACTGGAGGGAAGTTACAAACACCTGCCAATCAAACAAACACAAATGTTTGCCATATATTTCAACCATAATGTCTCCATACAGCGACAATTTTTAAAGTCACCAGCAAGATGCACACCAGAAGAAGAGAAATGTGTATTTGGAACACCAACTTTTTCTGGAACAACTTGTTCTGACTGTATTTAGGCAGAGGAGTTGGGGACGTTCCCGCCTATGCAATGAGCACTGGAAGAAACTGCATCTTCAGGCAGTAGTTTAAACAACTGCAACATGATCACCATTAGCAATAAAATAATATTCACATAGTCATGCGTTCTCATAATCATTATTATACCTCTTCAGGCCCATTAAAATTCACTTAGAAAGGGGAAAAAAGAATAAACGAGGGATGTGCATGATACATGTCAGCCATTATGTTTCTTCAAATCGATCCAAATCATTGTGGATGGAAAAATGTTGCATGTGCCTTAATTAAGTAGTTAATAACTAATTAATGCACCACCTGGCGAGCACGCTAAGTGACGCAAACCAAACCAACCCAAAATGTTTGATGAACAGCATGTGTGTGACCGGCTAAATGCTAAATGCTAAAATCCTCCAGCTGTGATTTCTACATGTGCGACAGAACTGAGGAACTTCTTCTTCTCTTCTGTTTGTCGCAGTGCAACAGAGAGGCTGAACAGACCGGTCTGGAGGCCCTGGAAAGCAAAGAACCAAGACCAGATTGTTGTGGACGTGGCGGTGCACAAGGCTCACAGGACGACGCTCAGACAGGTGAGTCCATCCGCTGCGTTGCCTGGTGACACAGCATCACGGTGTGTGAAAACCGTGCATCCCTCTTTGCTTTAATGTTTGAATCTTGTGTTTGAAAGGGAATCTTCAGTTTCTGCTTTTCACTGTTAAAAGGGGGTTTCAGACAGCTCGTGAGAGATGAAAAGTACAGTATCAGGATGGGGAAATATATTCCATAATTAATTACATGTCAATATTAAATTAATTTGATGCTTTGAAGGCACAATAACTCCGCAGGAAATGATTATTTGGCTCGTAAGTGCAACATTTGACTGATTTACCACAAAACCGCGTCCACTTCCGCTCCTCTGTCCCACCGCAGACACAGGCAGATCACTTTATTGGTTGAACAGATGCAGTTAACAGCGACTCCGCTGCTCAGGCTCTTTCGTGGTTTTGGTTCACGTCTATGAATCGCTGTCATCGTTAAATTACAGCCCAGTAAACAAACGTCTCTTTCTGTGTGTGCGAAGGTTGCTTTCAGTCCGGGTTCATTTGGGAGACACGAGACGAAGAGTTTAAAAGCGTTCGCATCTCTGCTTTCTCTCTGTGCCTCCAGATGACTTCACTTTCAATCAGGCTTTCAAAGTAAGCTGTTTTATTAAGAAACTCTCCCCGTCACTCCTCCAGCTCTCGCTTTCTTTTGTGCTTCCACATCAGACTTTTCACTGAAGAAAATCAAATAAGTGTCTTCAATGCCTGCGCCCTGTGTTTCACTGCGGCACTGAGGGGAGGCAAATAATTCAATATGAGCACGAAGAAAGAGAACATGGCCACAAATTCTGGGAGACTTCAAAAGTTAAAACCTCCCTCTCCGTCTCTTTGGTGTCTCTGACGTCTTGTTGGCTTGAAGGTTAAGCTGGCAGTAGTGCGAAGCTACTGACCATTAACCTCAAACTGTTTGATAAAAACAGATTGTAGTGTTTTATATTCTAATATTATCATCAAGTTTTATCTACACGATTCATCGAGCCAGTTTCAAAAAGAAACTGGAAAGCAGCACTTTTGAGACGAGGACATTATTGAAACGTTTAAAAAGAGTATTTGCTAGCACAGCCATTCGTCTGTATATATATTCACTAAATATGTATAATTGAAGAACATCTATATTTTAGGAGGTCATTCACATAATGTATAACACGCTGGGTGGTGCAGTAAAGTTAGCGAGCTAGCAGTCTGAAATGTTGGACTCTCCAGCTCTCCATTCATTTGTTCAGATATAATTGTATATATTGTTTAGTGCTTATTTAAAATTTTGCACCCTTTAACTTATTGTTCAGCTGCAAATAGATTTGATTTACATCAGCGTGCAAATGCACCAACTGTGGCAACTCCAGGAAGATTTTGCAGTTCTAGATTTGGCTGCGGCCGAGCCTTTAAAACTGCAGTCGTTTCTTTGGCCACTAGGGGCAGTACAACAAGCTGTTAACTCAACAGCCTTAAAGCACCTTAAAGCTGCTGTGGTGAACGTGTGAGCAAACAGCGGTCTAATAACACAATCCACTGACACATAGCAACATTAGCTATCAAAGTCCAACATTCGCTTCTCTATAAGGTCTGTTTTGGTCTCTTTGGTGAGTCTGAAAAGACATTAGTCACTGCTTCCAACAGCATAGGAACATATTTTCTGAAAGGTTCAGATGAAGCTGAATATTTTGTGGGATCAAATGGAGCCTCGTTGCAGTTCTGGCAGGCGTGTAAGTGGCTTTATAGCACCCGTCCACTCATGTATGTCCACGCCCTGTCTCTCACAATCGGTGGTCCTGGTAAACGTTTGGCGCTCACTCTGAACGCTGCATCCTCGCTGCCGCCTGCTTTCAGAGATGTAACTCCCTCCACCTCCCCAGCCTCCGTATTAGCATGAAGTTGTACCTGAATTTTGAACGTTTTGAACACGCGTGTGTGTTCATTGGATGTCGGGTGTCTCAGGCTCTGGCAGGGGGCGCTGTGGGCTCAGGGGCAGTCGCATCACATGAGTCCACACCACCAAACTGAAGCACACTTTGCTGCAATAAATATTATATATTATAATAAAAAAATCTTTTGTTTCGACCTCATCTGTCCACTTACAGCCGCCTGCATTTGTTCTTCACGTGAACCTGGTTGCCGAAACCACCGGGGATCTTCATCTTCTTGTGCTTCGGTTTTTCTTATTCTCCGCTTGTCTGATAAGAGTCTCTCTCTCTCCATCTGCCTCTTCCCTGCTCACCCTCGTCTTCCCAGCTACTCTTTCTGCCCTTGAAGGAGAAAGCAGAGAAACAAGCAGCACAACAAAACAAACAATCTTCCTCTCTTCACATAACTCCCATCGCTGTCTCTTCTGAACTGTGTTCATAGATTAACTGTGTGTGTGTGTGTGTTTGTGCGTGGTGTGTGTGTGAGTGTGTGCCAGATTGCCCTTTAACTTTTAAAGAACGTCAAGAGTTTCAAACTTCACTCATGTCAATGAAACAAATAACTTCATGCTCCAAGTTCAACAAGTCTCTCTGTCGACTTCACGGCTGCCGGGCGAGGCGAACGCTCTGCTGCTCGCTCTGCTGCTCGCTCTGCTGCTCGCTCTGCGTCGTTTCATTTTGTGTGTTCGCCAGGTTTTTATCACACACGGTAGCGTTGAAATCACAGATACACACAGATAAAGACAGATTAAAGGATGCTACGCTCTCGTCACCTGCTGTCATACATACTTTGGAGGAAAAGTGGGGTCGTGGAAGAAGGTTTGTTCTCTTTTCTTTGTGTCCTGTTTCAATGCACTGGACTAACACATCTGACAAACTTAACTTCGTTAGATGAATTTACTGGACTCCTGTCACCCCTGTCATTAGCTGCGTTACCTCATAATTTGAATAATCTCACCAGCATGTGCAGTGATTCTCCTGGACTGTGCGGTAATTCAGTGATGCAACACTATGATGTATATGTATATTATTTATACTGCATATTTCTATTGCATTATTCTACGACTACTTTTATCATTATTATTACACTGTACTATAATCTATTACTATATACTATTATTATTATTATAGGATTTATTTACTGTAGCATTTTATTTAGTATTAGCAGTAGTAGTATTCTAGTATTCTTGTTAGTTAAAGTAGAATATGCTGAGATGCTCAGATATAGGCTGTTGTTTTTTATTGTAGCATAACAGACATAGTTAACATATTCACATTTACATATTTCATATTGTTTGTTATTTAAGGTTGACTATATTGTAGTATAGCGTGCATATTTGTACATATTTTTTACATGTAAGATATTTCTTATGCCCTCTTTCTGTCTTTATTTGTTCTACAAGCAACTACAACCGACCCAGTTTCCCCTCGGGGATCTATAAAGTATTCTGATTCGCATTATTCTGCTAATTCATATTCAGTGGCTTGGTCATCGCTGTGCTGTGGAAACCATTTATGGCGCACATTGTCACAGTTGTGGTCCAACATGACACATTCTCAGCTCTGACCAAGCAGCATAAAACCTCCCAAAGGAATTCCCCCTGAAAGGTACAGTTACTCTGCAGGACTTGTTGGTTGCTGTTTTTAAACACAACGCTCACACTTGGCCCTCCATCCACGGTGTCTGCAGACAGACACAGAAATGTTCAGCCTGAAAGAATGTAAATGCAAGCCTGCATCTACAGTTATAGTTAATTTAAAAAATAGTTAAAATCTAAAGTTATTTGCATTGGTTGATAGTAGGACTTAGTGTGCACACACGCTGCTGGCTGATACTGTAGGAATGTTTCGTGTAATGGAAAGCTGATACTTTAGCAAGCTAACGAAGCTAAAGAAAACAGGCTCACTCTGCGTCGCTCTGCATCCCATCCTCTCCTTCAGTGCTTCATTTGCTCAGCTTCCTCTGGGATGCTGCTCGCTGTCTGGCACCTGGTCACTACCTGACCTCACCTGCGCGCTGCCATTGGCTGGGAGCTACACACCCACTGCTGAAAGGCTGCAGCCAGAAAAATCCCAATCACAGAGAATCCAGGCGGATAAATGCACCACCACACACCTCTACTGCAACACAAGTGATGACTGAGAGGGCTTACTTTTGTATGAGTCTCTGCTGTTTTTCAGGAAAGTCCTGCACCTTTAATGACTCCTGGTTGGCACGCTGTAAAGAATGGCAGGCTGGCAGAACTCCCTCTCACTCCTTCTCACTAATTCCCCAAATTCTACAGTTTTAGCACGATAAGGTTGCTGTAGGAAAATGGGAGGTGATAAACAGACAAGTTAAAAGTAAAGTGACCACAAGATCAGCCAAAAATGGGAAATCAGCTGTGTGTGAGGAGAATGCTAAAATATCAAAATAAAATGAAATCTTTTTAGTATTTGTGTTTTTCAGTGCGTCTTTTGCTAATATTTTACTTTTTAATGCCAAATTTTATTACTTTCGATGTCAAAATTTACAGCCACTGTTCTAACTCCATACTGAAGGAGCAGAATAAATCCCATCGAGCTCGATTATTGTCTTTAGCCCAACAACAAACACTAAGATGATAGTTTAGGGACTCAGTGAACAGCAGCAGCTTGTATCACATACAGGTGTTCATGTTAGTGTGGCTGTGCACATGTGCTGATAACTAAAACCTGTCTGATCAAAGGCATCAGGCAGAAGAATCCGATTTGTTCGCGGTGGATTCGGTTTTGGATGAGATGCCCCTTTAAGAACGTCTCTGGCTGTCTGAGCGCATTTTAGCCAGGTGCCTAATTACGCACGGAGCTCCCAGCGGCCGCTGTGCTGCCCTCCCCCCGCCTCTCAGCGCTCAGTGGTTCGCTCCAGTCGGCGCCGGGCTGCTGTTCATCACCGCCCCGCTGGCCGGCGCGCAGTCGGAGCTTCAGCCGGTTCCCGAGCGCACACCGAGCCTCGCCGCCTGCCCGCTCTTCTCCTCTCGCTTCAGCCTCTTTGAGCGTTTTTGCCTCCTCCGTTGGTAGGTCACTTCTCTCTTCCTCTTTTCTTCCCCTCTTTGTTTCTTTCTTTCTTTCTTGCTGGTTTGCCCCCCTCCTCCTTATTTTTTTTTTTTTTTTGCGCTGAATTTCATCGGCAGTTGGATTTCTCTGTCTCTCTGTTGTCCTGCGAGTCTTCATCGGAGCTTTTCCCCGCTTGTTGCTGGAAGGAAGCCCATCTTCTGGCTTTTTTTGTGTTTATTTCCAGTTTCTTTCATTTCGTTTTGGTGATATTTCCCTCCCTCCTTCTCTTTTCGTTTTAAGAACTATCGCTCTTCTCTTTTCTCTCTATGATCGTACGAGATTTATTTTGATTTTTGTGCATTTAATTCTTCAGTTTGAGCCTCTTTTGTCTCATTCTTGCAGTTTTATTTTTTCTCTTTTTCATGTAAAAGTCAGAGGGGATTGAAATGTCTGTGAAACTTGAGCGTTGCGCACGCAGCATGCCAGGACGCAGCGCGGACGAGGATGCTGATGGTTCTGGTCTCGGTGGGCAGGTGTTGCATGGACAGCTCATCCACGGAACCGCTCGTGTTTCTGGTGGGACTGCTGAACCGTTGTGATGTCAGTGTCGGTGTGTGAATGTGTGTTTGCAGCCACACACACACACTTCAGCAGCCTGTTTCACTGTCGGTCCTCATGAAGCGTACCAGGAGGAGCTGACAGGTCGGGTTTGTTCCTCTGTCATGTCCTGTTCTGCATCCCTGATGTGTTTTATCAGCAGACTGGCTGTTGCTCCCCACAGATATGAAACTCACTGCATGCTGCTGTATTTTCATGACATGTCTTGGCTGGATTTGTTTTGGTGTTTGGCAGACCAGAACTGAGAATTAAATCTGATTTATTGGCCAAATCACTGATCACATTGATTGAGTCTGAGGCATTTCCAGGCATAACAGTATTTAAAAGGATGCTTTAAATTGTGAATTTATTTCCATTGAAAGTTTCAGCTGAGTAAAAACTGTGTTAGAGTGGTGCATTTATGTCCCCTTGCAAAGTTTGGGAAGATGACTTCCTTAAATATGCTTCATTAATGAATACAGATGTTTTGCAGCTGGCTGAAGTGTGAGACGTGTTGGAGCTTTTAAAAAACTGTCAGAATGAGTATGCTTCACAGTAAAAGTGCTGAAAATCTGTGACGTTTGGAAAATACAGGGACAAAAATGAGCAACAGAAAACATAAGAAGTGACTGAATTTATCTGGACAGCTGGGAGGGAAATCCACCTCCTCCACACAAATAACATCCGAATTTAAAGCCACAGGCAGGGCCTTATGAATGAACAAGACGTTTACCATTTTCCACGAATAAACACCATTTTAAAGACTCTCGTCATGTGAGAAATGGAGGTTTATGTTGCCAAAACTGTCAGGTGTTAGCTCGTGGGGGGAAGAACACATTCAGGAAGAGCAGAACGCAGTATTTAAAACAGGCGTGCAAATGAAAACATAATCCCATAGTGGCAGCACGCGTCATGCCTCGCGCAGCGCCACGGCTCCGCGTTTATGCATGGAAGTGTTTAATGTGCACAGTGTGAGCTGCTCCGCGTGGCGCGGAGTTGGTGCTGTGCAGTAAGATGCAGCTTCGGGCAGGACTGTAAGGCTCAGGGGAAGAAAAGAGCCTGCAGGATAAGATCAGTGACGCTGCAGGCTGCTGCTGCTGTGGATTGTTGGTTACTCGACGATGTGAAGGCGTTGCGTCGTGATTATTCTCAAGCGGCGTTTTGCAGAGGATTGACGATACCGGGCTATGAATGTGTGCATGGATCAGGCTGCCTGTTGCTGATGTTTATGAGCGAATGTGATTTTTGTTTTGTTTCAATTACAGATGGTCTCAAAACCAGCCATTTGGCAAAACACAAATACTTTCATTTTTTTAGTTTTCCATGTTTTAAACCCACACATCAGATGCAGCTTAAAGCTCCACTAACTGATCATTTTTATGTTACAGGCCTCGTACACTCTCACATGTCTTTGACTCCAGCTACTCTCAGATTGAGGATGGGTGGAGCTATGCTGAGAATTATTGCACATATCTACGAGGAATGGGTCAAAGTGTATTCGGATCAGTCAGATTGGACTGGCAAGAATGCAAAACTTTCCAATACATGGTTAGAGAGAGGGGGAGGGACTGACCTCTCATTCAGAAATGCTTTATTGTTTGTAGAATTTCACAGCAGGAAAACACAAGCGACAGAAAAGCTCTGACAGCTCACTGCCTGCTCTGTTAGCGATTAGCTGGTGGACATAGTACAGCGTTTAGAAGCTAAAAAGCCGTTGATGCTGTTATGATCATGTAATCAATCACCAGGAATTTCATCTTCTATGTAAACTCCACATCCAGAATCCAAATCAGGATGAGGCTCAAAACCAGGATACTCGTGTGCATGTGAACACACCTGAGCTGTTAGAGTGGCCTCTTGTATGAATAAGCCTACAGAGTATTGCCACTCAGCTCTGCGGCTCTGCAGAGTTCTTTGGCCTCTTTTAGCTCATATTTTTGTTTTACAGCACATTGACTGCAGCTCGGCGCTCTCACCAGCCTAATTTCCAGCAGCAGCAGGCAGCTGTTTCTAGTAAAAAGCTCTGATAAGGCCACTGTGCACTACCTGCAGATTGCCGCTCTCGTGCCAAAATCTGTCACACGGCAGGATGCATGCTCACAAAAATCTGACTTTTGTTAAGCCCCGTGTCACTCGTCAGCAAATCCAGGCAAGCCGCATATTACTGCCGTCAGGTGAAAAGCTTGCATCCCAAAAATGGCACAAAGGAAAAAAGCCTTTGTGCTGCATAATAAAACATTTCCAGCATTAATGACCTCTTTGAGAGCATTTTTTTTTTACAACCGTCCGGACTGAAAACGGCACTGTGTTAAAAACGGTGTGTCGGTGGAGGCTTGTTTCACGCACAGGAAAGAAGATAAAATGTAAACCAGAAAGGTCAAATTTGTTGAACAGATCCTGCTTGAAGGCTGAATGAATGAATCAGAATCAGAAACCCTGTGCAGCAGTTTACAATATGAGGAAAGTCTGGATGGGAATATGCAGATGGTATTTGATTGGCCAACAAAGTGCAGTGGCGATCATCGTGAGAAGAAGCGGAGGCCGGTTGGTTTCTTTTTGCTGGACGGGCCTGCGCTTCTCTTCAGAGACCACAGCGTTGACACCTGCTCTGTGACGGCGCAGTCGCTCCACTGAAATGAATGAGTGGGCTGCATTTTTCCACACAGTGCCGGCGTCTCTCTGCGCCTTTGAAAGCAAGAAAGCTGGAGATGAAAGGTTCTCACCTGACAGCTGTGATAATATAACACTTCATGGCAGCACAGCACAAGCAGACGCACAGCTGAGTGACAACAATGGGGGGAAAAAAAGAAGTCGCAGTGAGAACTACAGCGCTGCAGTGCTCATTGTTCCACCGCTGCATGTGTTCCGGCTGCTGCATCGATAGAAGAGAGTGAAATATGGATGAATAAATAATGATTCAGGTTTAAAGTTGGTCGCGTTAATTATTCAGCACCTCTGTGCTGATAATGAATAGATGTTGCTGCACTTTGACTCCATGTGTGGAAACTCATTAGTGTTTGTGCTCTGCAGCGTTGTGTGGGATTTAGTCAGCAATGAGGCAGAGCTGTTCAACACGTGGCTTCTAAGTTGGAGAAAATTGATTTTTGTATGGATTTCAAAGGGAGCGCGTGTGTTTGGAAAGCGATCACATTTAATGCTGGATGTCAGATCTCAACAACCTGAATGTGTTATGTCGGTATCAAAAGTCTAATTCAGAATTTAATTAATCATTTTGCATATTTAAGAAGTTTTTGTCCTTGAGCAGCTGCTTGTGCTAAGTTAATATTTAACTTTGAAGAATTTTGTTAAAATTCTTATGTTGGTTTCTTACAGCGACATGTCAAAAAACGTTGCTTTGGTGTTGGTACTGAAACTCAGGTATCATATCAGAAGAAGCAGCAAAATGTAGTGGAAGTGTTGGTCAGTTTCACTCCCATGTTTAATCATTACTGGTGTAAAACTTGCACAGTTATTTAAATATTGCATCATGTGGATCCTTTGTTCTTTTCCACTGTGGCTTCAAAATGTTGCTCGACTGGTGAGTAATTTGTGTAGAAGTTGTCTCTTAAGGTCAGTTTATACTTTCCATGTCCACACAGCAGTGAGTGTGCACGCAGATTTAAATTTGGCTGCACGTGTGTCACAGCCACTCACGCCGTGTATGTGTGTGTGTGTGTGTGTGTGTGTGTGTGTGTGTGTGGAGTCTACAGTTTGGAGTCTATGAGGACCTTCAGACTTCCCATGTAACACCTGAAGCTTTCAGTCAGATGCTTTTAGCTGAACTGTGTGTGTGTGTGTGTGTGTGGGGTGACAGGAGGTGTGTGTCTTGCTCATCGTCACGTCTTTCAGGACATATGGCGGCTGATTTACTGAATGCTTACACTGTAGCTCAGCGGGTCCATCATTCACTTCATAATTCATAAACCCCCCCCATCAAACCTCAAGCACTTTGTGCGGAAAAGTGTTCTGCTGGAGGTTCACCTCACACCGCTGAACTTTACATACAGCAGCTGTTCTACTGTACACACCACAGATGTCTTTTTTTGTAAGCGATGACCTGGATGACCAGCGTTTCCTCTCAGACGCTCCGCCGCGGCACAGCTGGAGGGTGACGTCTTTGTGGTGCAGGTTGCATCGCTCCAAATGCTCCTCTCGAGGGGATCCTGTAATAGAAATGTGGATTGTAAAACTCGCAGTCCTTTGTAAGTGGGAGATTTCTTTCATTTTTCCTTCCTATTCTCTGTGGCAGTGCTGGTAATTTCCTTGTGGAGTAGCAACACAGAATGAATATTGAAGAAAACACCAGGCGGTCTCTTTTGAAGAAAAAACAGAAACCTTGTGCTGTGTTGCATGTGTGTGTGCAATTTACATTAAAGAAAAACAAATACACACTGTTTAATGATTACAGTCGATAGAAATTTAAATGTTTACCCAGAACCATGTTTATACCACATTATTCAGTGCCAATGTGTGCATATACATACACTGACTGTCAGCAGCGACCCACCAGAGAAGCTTCAGGCGGTTTACAGTAGCGTAAATCACTGGAGCTGCAACAAAGCACGCAGCTGTTGGTTCGAACAGATTTAAGGAAACGTTCTCCCACAAATATGCTCCTTAATTCTGTTCTCATTCACACTGGCAACAGTTTCACTCGGTAGAGAACTGTACTTGTGCTTTTGGAAATTTGTGACAGCATGGCCAAGACGACTGTCGAGCAGCTGTCTGAGCCGTGTTCCTTCGGACGAAACCGAGTGTTTTTCACGAGACATCAGGACATTTTCCAGCCGTGTTTGTGGCAACAAAACTGGGTATTTTGAGCCAAAGCGTGATCTTTTACTAACCCTAACCAAGTGGTTCGTGTGCCTAAACTTGACCAGACCTTAACCGCAGCATTGTCACAACGTCAACTTGAAAAAGAAACGGAGAGATAAGGAAACGTAAAGTTCCTTAGTTTCTGGTCTTAAAGGTGGACTGTTGCGGCGGGTCTGCAGGGGCTGATGGCTTTAACTTCATCAGCTAAACGATAGCGAACAGTGTCAGGCTGGTGGCTGCCGTATATGCCCGCAACAACATGATCATGATCATTACCAGTCAGCTGGCAGCCAAGCAGCAGGTGGAGCTTCAGAGCTCTGCTTGAACTAAGGCAGCGCTCCATTTGATGCTTGTAATCTTGCGGAGGAAAATAAATCAATTCACAAACGTGCTGAACTGACCAAACGTAATAAATTCAAAGGTTGGGATCGTTGAATTTGCTACAGACTGATTTGGTTTTCATGAATCTTGGTTTCATCGTGGTGATTGGTGATTTATGAGCCCTTTGAGTCTTCACCCATCCTCTGTCTGTTTTAATAGCTTTTTTTCCATTTTAGACATTAAATGCACAATAGGAAACAAACCTGAAGCTACTCCTCAACTTATGTATATTTTATCTTCCGTGCTTGTAAAGAAGAAGCTCTCGCGCTTAATAAGGATGAGGCATTTTCATTTGAGTTATTTATTACACAGAAACAAATCACAGCTATTTCCACACAAATCCAACCTCACAGCGTTTTACTTAAATGATCTATATCACTGTTTCCCCTCGACTCATTAAGCCGTGAGCTCTGATAGCTGGAAAATTGCCCCCATGGCTTGAAAAATGTAAATACAGTGGAAACTCATTACACACACACACACACACACACACACACACACATTTGTGTTACCATCATTGGGGACATTTCACCGACTTACATTCATTTCCTGGAGACTAACCCTAACCCTCACTTTAAACCAAGTCTTCACCATAAAATTAAATGATTTATATTATGGGGATGTTTCTGTCCCCATGAGGAAGGTGATTTGTTAAGTCCCCACATGAGAAGCACACACACACACACACACACACACAGTTTTACCATAATTGCCCATATATCATGATCTAAATATCCATATAGGAGCCACTTCAAACCGTTAACATTCCCCGAATTAGTCCCAGAAATGCAATCAGCTTGTAAGAATCAAAATAAAAAAAAGGGTCTGCAGAAGAAATGAACATGAAATCGAAATAACTGAACTGCAAGAGATATTATATCTGTGGGTTTGAAGTCAGTATGGGGTCATTGTTTCAAAGATATTACAGCCACAAATAATTTAAAAGCTACTGCAAATACATGAAATGTAGCAGATAACACGGACTGTCCAACTGACGTGCTTAATCTCTGTTTTGCTGATTTTCCCACAAGCCGCTCGCTGCAATTTTTAGCGCACGGTGGAGAATACAAAGACTGAACTCATCAATTTTTCTGATTGTAAAGAGAGGCAGTGGTTTCACTGAAGCCCGAGCAATTTATATTAATGCCGAAGGAGTTTGTGTCCAAAACGAGAGCCGCGTTTCGGAAGAAAAGGGCATTTCTACAAAGTGCAGCATGTGATCAAAATGAATCCGAGTACTGTTTCAAGCAGCAGCCACGAGTAGCAGGTATGAATTTTGATAAATGCAGAAAAAGTGTTAAACATGGCGTCAATAAGCAACAAAGCAAAACAAACAAAAAAAAAAATAATGAAACGTGGTGTAATGTACTTTTCTTTTAACACGTCTTCTTCGGCCCACTTCCTGTCACCCAGGGGCTCTGCAAAGATGCTAGCTAGCAGGTAGCGCTAGCAGGAAATCAAACATGTCCCCCAAATGTCTAATATCTATACGTTAGGACGACTGTTAAACGGCATTAAACATGTAGAAATGTCTGCTGATTTGGGTGAAACTGACCCGCAAATAAACTCACACTCCATGAGGATTTTACAAGGTTTTTCTTGCCATTTTCCACTTGGGATTCATTACATGTTCTGCACCAAGACAGTCATTATTTTTCCCAGAAACATGAGTTCAAAGGTCCAAAACCATTTTTTTTATATATTGATGTTTGAGGCGTTTTTATTTCCTTGCTGGGAAGCTGGAGTGGAGAGATGACAGCGGAGAGGAAGATGGAGAATGACATCCAGAAAAACAAATTCATGGTCAGCTTCTGAACCTCCAGGCCTGCAGCGAGGCCCAGTGTGAAACCAACACTGACAGACTGGACCAGGCAAAACTCTTGACCTTGAATGAAATGACGTTTATTTTATTAATATTAAGTAACGGAGGAGTTTTAAAGGGACTCATTCAAGTTCTTGGCTTTATTTTAAATGAGTATTGCATCTGTGTTACAAAGATTTGACAAAGCAAAGACATGAGTTATCAAAGGATTTCTTCAGAAGTTCCTGTAGAGGCACAAACCTCCTGCAGTATGTCACACACACAAACCACATACACACACTGCAGCAGATACTACCACACCCTGTGGAAGCCAACCATAACACCCCAACACACACACACACACACACACTCTCTCACACACACACAGTGACGCCAGCAGCGAGCTGAACATCACTTGAGAGCAGATTGGGGTTAACAGTAACACACACACACATATGCTCGGTGTTCGGCCAGAGTAACTCACACCTACACGTAGACTGGAAACACACACGCACACACACACACACACACACACACACACACACACAGCCAGAGGGTGCAGATAAAGCAGGTGTGACATCTAAACATGTCTTTCTGTCTGTGAGTCCAGCACAGACTGGTTTACTGATAACTAAAAGGGGAATTTGCATGAAATCTTCTGTCACCGTTTGTTTTTTTATTTATTTTGATTATATTTCAACAGAATATTTTCTGAAAATCCAGTAGAGAAACTTTTACATTAACTAAGCAGGAATGTCTGTTTTTGGGTGATCCACTTAATGATATAAGTTAACAACCACTGAAAGATCCTGCAGATCCAATGCTGCCATAAAGCAGCCGCGCACCTTCAAAGATCCAATACAACCACGTTTGTTAAGGGAAGTGATGCCTCAGTAATCTACCAAAATTCTCTGATATTATTTGGTTTTGGTTTTAAAAATGATGAAGAAATGTGATGTTTGCAGTTATGTTATGATTACATGATAATGCTGCTGCAGGCGGGGAGGCGTTCCGTCACGGGATGTTCTGCTGTCGGCCAGGGGCGTGTTCATTGCTTTGCCACGTTCTCCAGCAGAAATGTCCGAATGCACCAGCGGCGGATATCACAGGTCTGTAGTTAGGATTTACATTCGTTGACAAACCAGTGGGTCAGTGCGTTAGTTGTACCTTCTTGGTGTAGTGTTGCTGCCAGACGACGGCCTCGGATGGACTGACTGAGCTTGTGTAGAGGAGGACGTCAGCCACGGCTGGAAATTAAATTATTTACATTTCGTGATGATCACAGATTTTTTTTTCCGTCTGTCAGAAAGATTCGGGGGCCGATGTTGACGAAGCCGATGCTGTCAGCTGCCTGACAACTAAACATAATGATGCCAGAAACTAGCAGCTTCCTTTTTAACAATGCTGTTTTTGTTTGCTTGTTTGTGTCTCCTGGGTTTGATTTCCTGACAACAGAGCTCATGAATATGCTTTAGTGCAGCCGCTGGACTGACTGCTGATGGACTTGGCTGACTGGTTGTTTACTGACTAGTCGATTGACTGACTTGTCTGCTGTCTCTGTTCCGCTCACAGTCTTTGTCAGCATCTCTCTCTCTCTCTGCACTCTCCTTTATTCTTGATCTCTCTCCAAAATTTTCCACTAAACTCTCATTAATGCAAATTGCCTGTGCTCTCTCTTTGCTCCAACATTCACAGCCTTCCTCTGTGTGTGTGTGTGTGTGTGTGTGTGTACGCGTGTGCGTGTGTGTGTGTGTGTGTGTGTGTGTGCGGTGTGTGTGCGGTGTGTGTTTATGTCTGCGTGTGTGCTCACAGTCAGGAGTCAAGAGGAGTCCTGACATTTAGAAACTCAGCCACCCCCCTGATTCAGCAGAAACACAGCAACAGATTGAAACCTCTCCTCCTCCTCCTCCTCCTCCTCCTCCTCTCTCCATCATTTGCTTTCCTCCTCTTCATCTCCTCTCTGTCGCTCTCTGGTCTTTCTCTTTGTACCTCTCTCCATCTGTACGGCGTCATTTGTAATGTATTTCGCTTAATGTCGCTGCCGGTTCACTTTAAATTCTGGCTTTTGTTAGTGTGACAGACTCGGAGCATCCTCTGGCATTTTCAAACCTATAGTTTGTTGGCTTTGGTCCAAATCTGTGGATGAGTTGTGTTTTTGGTTTCTTTTCACACGGAAGAAAATTCAAGCGAACCTGAATGTGTCACAGAGAGCCACATGAGAACGGTCACACTGGATGAAGGTTCTGGGTCGGGGTCTGGCACAGCTCAAATCCTCTCTTCTTCAGCCGCTGTCGTAACGTTTAGAGCTCGCCCCTGTTTTTATTTGGGATTTGCAGAAGCTGTCTGATGCAGTCATCTGCCCAAATAGTGGTTAGACCTGGATTCATTCTCCGGCTAGCTGCTACCAACTGTTGGTTTTGCTCAGTTTGGTCAGATGGAGGTCGTATCACAGTCCCACGACAAACAAGACGCTCCAGAATTCATTTGTGACCACTTCCTGTCCACTTTGACCACTTCCTGTAAAGTTAGACAACGATTGCTGAATCTGATCCAACCAGATCAAGTGTTAAACTACATGTGACCAAAAATCCACAGAGTCTCTAAAATTTTCCTGATAGACCACCATTGTAAAAGAGATGTTTGCAGACAAGGCACCATGAACAGCTGACAAGGTTAAACTTTTATTCGACTGTTTGCCGTATTATAGGGTCTGAGATTTCAGATTTTAAACTTAAGTGAACTTAATTAGTTCCAAACAAATTTCACTGACTGATTGCAAAGCCCCTTGAAGTAGCATCTGCAATGCAAGTTAAAACCATGTTTAAAAAGAGGTCCTCGGATTCCTCTCGCAGTTTTGATGTTTTTTTCAGGACTCAAACACGTCATTCAGAGACACTGTGATGGACAGAGCTGCAGCAGCTTCAGCCTGAAAATCAGCATCAGCAGAGCAAAAGTGAGACACGTCAAAAAGTCTGAATAAATAAGCTGATGCCAATCAGCTAATGCAAGTGACTTCAGTGCTCTGCAGGATCTCACAGTCTGCACCATCCTGTTGGCTGTAATGTCATGAAATGCTCCACTCACTCATTTCTGTGTTTATTGTATCTTGTTCTGATTTGTAAGTGCTGTATCATGAGCTTCTAAGTCATTAAAACAATGCTCAGCACACCTTCTTAAATTTTTCATGACCTTCCTTCAATGCTTAACGCAGTATTATTCCTAAAAATGAGCCTAAAATAACCTCAGAACTAAAATCATCTGCGGCAGAATGTTCTTAGAGATAATGGTAGTTAAATATATGCAGGGTGATAAAATATATATGAGTTATAGAGAGAATTAAAAAACAACAAGCTTGAAAGTTGAAGCCAGTGATGGGGGCAGATGAAGGGAGGGAAGAAGAAGAAGAAGAAGAAGAAGCATGGACATTAAGAAAGGAAGCAAGGAACAGAGAGGAGGACAAATCAAAGGAGGCAGTAAGAAGAATAAGAGAAAGGGAAGAAAACTGAGGAGAGTAAAGGAAGTGGACACAAGGGGAGAGAAAAGGGAGAACCTGATGAAAGGTAGCGAAGAAGAGGAGAAAATGTGCAAGAGGAGTCTAGAGGAGGAGAACTTGCAGAGTGTGTGTGGTTGCATGAGTGTGTGTGCGTGTCTAATGACTGATAAAGCGAAGCTGGCAATGAATTATAGATGCAGCCGAGGTGAAATTTTCATGAAAATGTTACTAAGCCATTCAAAGATTAGTCAAACAACCTCAGACAAGACCTGAAAGACGGAGCGATGAAAGGATGCAGGGAGGAGAGGACGAAGATGAAGAATGAGAGAAGGGGGAGAGTAGAGGATAACAGGATGGGTGGGTGAGGTAGAGAAGGAGAAGCGTGGATGAAAGGTAAGAAGGACGAGGAGGAGGAGGCGAAAAGAAGGACGGTGGAGACCAGGAGCTGAGGAGAATAAGGAGGTGAAGAGGAACATGGAAGTAAAAGGATGAAATGGAGAGGAGAGCAGGAGGTAGAGAGGGGCCAGGGGAAGGAAGGAGAGGAGGAGTTCAGTGTGTTAGCATGCTAGCATTTGCTAATTAATATCAAACAAAAACTGAAGCTGAGGCTGATGGGAGTGTCTGTAAAGCAGGGATGGGGAACTTTTTTCCTCTCAAAGGCCGTTTCAGTTTTTATAAAGTCCTTCCAGAGCCTTACTAAATTACTGAACACATATATCACACTAACTTCAATGTGACGGCTGCAGCTGCTTCTCTTTGGCGAGGCCTCCGATGCCAGGTAGTGACGATGAAGACGATGATGCTCCTTGCAGCTGGTTTTCCAGGTTTGGGTCGGCACGTTCTGAGCAGAACTGAGTCAGCTGCTGTCAGCAGAAAGATTCAAACTCCTTATAAAGGGGAAATCCTCAGGACGTACATTCAGCTTACAGAGCTGCAGCAGAGGGAGGTTGTTTTGAGCTCATCTTTTCTTTGCAGCACAGTGGTTTCAGGTTTCAGGTTTCAGGTTGTCAGGCACATCAGCTGGATGCACATTTCACAGTATAGCACATATGTTCAGTTCCTTTTGTTTACTTTTCATGTCCTGAAGCCTCTTCAGCTGAAGGAGTTTTCACACTCAACAGCATGTTCAGATGTCAGAGCAGCTTCTGTTCCTGCAGAGTAGGAACATGCAGCATTTCCTTGTTCGCCACAGCTTTAATTTCACTTCAGATGCAGAAGCAGAGAGCTGAGGAGCTGCTGGAGCTCGAGCTTCAGCTGTGAGAGGATCGTGGTAATGATAAAGGTCAAATCACACAGACACTTGTTCTCACTGAGTTTCCACATCAGGTTTTCCTTCATCTCTATGAATTATCTTCGGATAATCTTTGGAACAGGTTAATTTGTCCATTTCTTGCAGCTCCACAGCAGCAACAAGGCTCCTTCACAAATACTCCTTCTGAATGAGGTTTTAGCTTCTTAGCTCACAAAACTTACCTGCTTAACCCTGTCTCTGTCAGGATATGGTCTCTGAAAGCTGCTTGTTGGGCTACCAAACTCCACTGAAGAGCATTTATTGAACTTTATTGAAGCACATTTGTCCTCACAGCTCATCCAGTTTAGCGTATTTTAGATTCACATTTTTCACGACTGCCAGCTCGTCCCCACAGACTAACTGGCTTAACTTTTACTACTTGGAAAATGCAACACTCTGCATCTTTGTTGGTTTTGTTGACAGTCGCCACGATGGCTTGACGTGACATCATCGCAATGTGCGTGTTGTGTTCAGCGACCAGTATGAAGGACGCGTTGCAGACAGAATCACAGGCACCGTCACACCTTGTTGAAGTCAGCGATACCTGCACCATTGAGAGAATCCTGATGGGCAGCATCACCACTTGGGTGGTGCGGTCAAAAGAACACACCATCAGATCTCTCAGATTTACACCAGGTGGTGCAGGATGGAGGATCATTCAAGTTCAATCACCCCAACAACAGACTCATGTCTCTGCTCTGCCACAAATTCCATTCAAAACGTTCCAGCAGTCGTTTTTTAGCCTTTTACTTTAGCTTTAGCTTAGTTAATGAGGTACGCAGTAACCTCATTAACAGCAGTTTTGGAGAACTTGAGAGGACTTTCTCAAACTCTGATGATACCTCACACCTTGACCAGCCCACATAATGATTATGTCTCAGTTGAGGTGGAATGAAACAGCAGCCAAGAGGAAGAGAAGGAAGGAAGGAAAGACTGAGAGCCAGAGAGAGTTGAAAACGTCCTAAACAAGTGTGTTAAAGAGTGTGTGTCAGAGGAAACACTCTGATTGGTTCAGGCTCATTTCCCAGCAGCTCAGTGATTCTGCAACAGAGGACACACACATGTTCAGCTTCATTACCTGCTCTGTTTTGACCTTCTGCTGTTACACTGATAACCAGTTAATTAATACGACCCTTCCAACACACAGATGCACGCAGGCGTGCACACACACACACACGCACACGCACATGCACACACACCAGCCCTGTGTTATAGCCCGTAATGTAGTACCATGTACACCTGAAATAAATGGTCAAACGCGTGTGTGTGTATGTGTGTTTGTGTGTGTGTGTTTGGTCTAATTACACTCCCCAGGCATTATAGGTTATTTGCATTAATAACACCATCATTGGCTAATTTACATTTAACAACACTGTTTACAGTCATTATCGGTTTAGTGCTGACTGCTGTTCCACATGATTTAACCCCAACAAACAACAATGGCCGTGTAAATAACTGATATATACTGTCTTCAAATAAAAAAGTAGTAAAATGTAAAATAATTATTATAACATTATTTTTAACCAGCTGATGATAAATGTGTGAACTGAAGCGGTTCAGACTAGAGATCACACCTAAACCCAAACACACACACACACACACGTATTCACAAGAACATGCAAATCTAATTGGCTTCATCATGTCCTGAGCTTTCAGTCTACAAACTGGTCTTCATCTGCAAATTCTATTCAGCTAATTGAACAAGGCTGCATACAAGAGATTATATAGTGGACATTTAGCTTCAGACTACGCTGTAAGAACCACACAAGGAAAAGAGTTTATCACACGAAGCACACGTTTTCTTTTTAGGAAAAAATATACAAACACATAATAATGTATAGTAACAGAACACTTAACACTTTATTTATGCATCAGTCTTATTGTGTAGCATGTTTCTGTTTATCTAGACCAATCTCCAAGGAATCATATGCATATGACAGGAAGTAGTTTCCTTTATGTAGCGACTTAAACCACAGGACCCGTCCAGTATCGACCCCCTTGTGTGAAGGTGGGGTTGCATTTAACCTGCAAAACCCCAGCATCATTTTTGTTCCGCTAACGTCCTGTATCATCACCATGTTTTCATCTTATCATTTTATTTTTTTACTTGGTATGGTTTGTTTATTTACAGGTGTGTAAATATATGTACTCACATATGTATTACAGTATGCACATACAGTTATTTTACTACTAATCATTTTGTGCACACAATTCCTTTGGGATTAATTAAGTTCTATTATATATTTAATATTTAATGAAATTTAAGCAGTGCAGTATATAATCTGAACAATAAATATACTAAAGTTTGTTTAAAAGGGGAAAATAAAATGACAATAAGAAAAGAATCACAGCTGTTTATCCTGAAAACAAGCCGCTTTTTATTGATGATAAATGCACAGAAGATCACACCATCATAAGTCTGTGCACTGTGCACCATGAGTGACACTGACCACCAACCGGCCTCCCACCGGCACAGTTTGACTGACAGCTGATCCCTGGGAAATGCGTTGCAGAAGCAATCCGGAGAAAACTGGAATTCCACACGTTTCTCTGACCTTTAGCTCATGCTAACTAACATTGGCTCATTAAGGAGAGAGCGAGATGTGGTTGTAAATGATGATAATTATCATCCAACCTCATTATTTGCAGTTATTTCATTTCAGTGGCCGCCTGTGTGCTTCTCCTCTTGGCTGCATTAGCGATGCACCTTCTCCCATAAAGCATTGCCCTGTCGATACCCGCGGCCCAGCTGCTGCCAAATGTGTTGGCTCCCATTTCCTCCATCTATCATCCGTCCATTCATCCCAAAACCTGGTCCTCTCATCCAGCCACCACCCACAGTCTCTGGATCCCCCCCAAGTTTATCTGCAGCTTTCGATCTGTCGGGGCAGCCACGCTGTCTGCCTGTCATCTATCCATCTGTCTACCTGAAACATTTAATACATCTGTGGGAACATGAGCACATTTAGTGTCTCTGCAAACCCCCTTTTACATTTGCAGTCTCATCCATCAGCCTTAATAAATCCTCATGTCAGGGTTGTGTGTGAAGAGTTGGTATTCCATGAAGAGACACAAGCAAACAACAGTGCTGTCATTGGTTCAGACACTTAGAGGAACCTCTTGTAGTCGTGCACTTGGACTTTTTGACTGTTAGGTTTGGTTTAGTTTAATCACGAAGGTGAACCTTAACCAAGTGGTTTTACCCACCTAAACCTAAGCAGACCTTAGATTTAGAGGCTGTGGATTTGGAAACGCTTCCACATCCAGGTGGGAACGGTCATGTCTGTTGTTTTGGATGGTACTGACTTTCTGTTGTTATGTTAACTTATCCAGAAATGCTTAAAGGGGTAGTTTAGTCCTCCGAAGCTTAAGCAAAGGGTTGAAACAGGACGTGTATGTGTTTGGCACACTCCATGAATGTATAGACTCATAGAATAAACATCTTCCAACATGCACAGAAAGCTTTGGTAGTGTCTGCGTGTGTGTGTGTGTGTGCGTGTGTGTGTGTGTGTGTGTGGCCTGCTCTGTCCAGAGAGCAGCACACTCTTCATATATTTGTGCAGCGCTGTCTTACTGGGCATCATCCTCACATTTAGGCGCGTGTTGTTGCAGAAACAGAGTTGGCGTGTACCAGCACCAATGACGTTGTTCGATGGTGTCATGAAGTGCTGTGGGATCATGGGAGTTGTTGTGCTCACCATGAAACAACCATCACTTCCGATGAAACTCTGACTTGTTCTCAGGTGAGGAGAGGCATTAAAGTTTCGTTCTCTAATAGTGGTTAACGGTCAAAATACAGCTGTTTGCTCTCAAGTCAAATCACGTTAGAAGTCCTGATAGCGCCGACACTGGAGACACTGTGCTGTTTATACAGAGACGTAAACTGGTGTGGTTTAGGTGCCTTGCTCACGGGCAGCTGGACAGCGGTCACCAACAGAGCTGAGAGGTTTCTCTGTTCAAAGACTTCTCTTCAGAGGTAAAAGACAGACGAAAAGACTACGATATCTCATCAATAAGTAGATTCCCTCCCTCTATATAAAGCTTTTCTTTCTTCTCTGAATGACTGAGTCATCTTTTTCCATAAGGAGGCTGAGCCGACCATCCACCAAAGTCTTTTATTCGCTGTTCTGATGCATACAGTGAGGAGGCAGTGAAGCTGTTAACTGTAAACGTAGAGGTGTTCATCAATAAGATAGCTGATGGGTGGAGGATTGGATGAGATCACTGAACTAGCTGATATTTGATGTCATCATAGGACCAATTGATGAGGATATTCCTGCATAAAGTTGTCTGTGCGCACTTAAAAAGGATTTTCTGTCATGAAGTATTGCACTTGCTTCAGGTTTGTCTTGCAAGAGACAAATTTAAAAAAGAAAAGTCAAAATCAAAGTGAAAGGGGCCACAATTTCCTGACATTTTAATTTCCGTCGGGGGTCAAGCTCCAGAAGCGCTGGGTCCTGCGCTGCCTGGCAAGCTTTCACACTCCAACCAAAGCTTGTAACGCAGTTTGTAATTCCTGTTCAAAATGAAAGTTGCTCAAGGCCTCGTGGTGCTCGAGGGCTCCAAGACACAAACCACATCCACGCACAGAGAGTTTGGACGTCAACCCATTTCCCCGTTTTGATTTTGACTTATTGTGTTTTACAAACTGCGTCACAGATTTCATACGTAGATTTTACCAAACAACATCTGCACAGTTAGCAGATTAATTCTTCATCCCTTTGATGAATAATTCTTTTACAGAGCGATCCTCCCATAGCCATGACATCAGCGTTATGCATTTACTGCAGGTACGCTTGAAGAGCTGTTGCGCAACGTGGGGTCTGAAGAGTGCATTTTTTTGGTTATGATGAATAATTCGGACACAGTTGAGATATTTCAGCTTCATCTGCACTGTAGTCGTGCCAACAATCATATAGTTTCCCCCGTCTGTGTACATTCGTGAAGCAGATTCATTACGCCGTGCATCAGAGTTCGAGTTTTCAGCTCTCATGGACGCAGCTCAGCACGTCACTTCGCATCACACAGCGTCTTTCCATCAACAAGTCTCCTTTAAAATGTTCTTGTCTGAAGCCACAGTCGGACCACAGTCGTGAAGTTAGGAGTGCATGCTCCTTTTTCCCAACTCAGCCAATTACAAGCCGCTTTTAGCCTCAGGATGTTTTGTGAATGCGCGCCCTCAGATTTAATGTAGTCAAACAAAAGTCCTGAAAATGTCCTGACCTGGCCTACCTGAAATAAACCCCTCAAAATTCAATGATATTCCAGGATTACCATGTTAAATATTAAATGGGGAAACCTTAAGGCACCGGATGGCGCTTTAGTTTTACAAGACAGACCTGCGCAGAACTTAATTAAATACATTTTACACTTTTTTCCCCCCTCACACATACATGAATGTTCTATCTGCTATATAATTCAGTACAGAAAATGGAGACGAGGGTCTAACTGCATTAAAGTGTAGATTCTGGTACACATGTGTCATCTCATTTCAGAAACTCCTTCAGAAAACCAATTTCCTGTAAGAGCTCTTCACACGGACAGAATCATTAGAGTCGTTTGCTGTGTCAGTTTAATTGATTGAATAAAGGAAAGAAGGCAGGAAAGAGAGGAAAAAAGTTCCTTCAATTAGGCTGAATTGACCTTTCCCTGAGTTGTCAATATCCTCATTTATAGGGAACAAATGAATTAATGCGTGAAAGATACAAATTGAAGGAAGCACAGTGATTTAACAAGGTTAGTTTTCCATCAGCATTACACCTCTAACTGCACAGAGGGAGGAGTAAGTGGGAAAATTAAAGAAAGGAAAGGGGAAAAGGAAGGGAGGTCCTAGCTGGAAGGTGGAAAAGGAAGTAGGAGGGGGTGGAAGAAAGGAAGAAGGAAGAAAGGACGAAACAAAGGAGGAAGACAACTTCAAACATGCTTGGTTTATCATCACTGCCTGTACATGCACAGGTAATTACAGAAACACGTATTTGAGACAATAATCAAACCACAAGGTGTGTCTGGAAACTGTTCTGGGACTTTCAAACATGTCACATGATCTTCATCAGCAGATGGAGTTGCCTCATTGAATTCAGGGACTTCTTTTAGTTTAGTAGTACGTCGTGGGATGAATGTCATGTTTTTATCATTAAAGGTTGAATTTCAGGGTTTGAAGGCTTGAAATCTATTAAGAACAGAGGTTTTGAAGGCATAACGTTCATCGATAATTCACAACTCTGCAGACATTCTTTGAGTTTTCCGTCTTTTTGACACTGCTACACTGTATTACTGTCGTTGTCTGAAAAGTGGTGTGCATGCTCTGGGGAAAAAAAAGTCTGAAACGTTGAAACTTGAAGTTTGAAAGGGCGAATCGTACTGCACATTTTTCTTTCAAAGCTGAGTTACCAGAGATCTGCCTACACAGCTGCGAGTTACGTGATTTCTGGCGGCGGTGTCTCGCAGCTCTGATCCGAGACTCCAGTCCAGCCGCCGGGTTGGTTGGGATTGACAGACTCCTCCACCAATGACTGATGTGCACAGGATGCTGGTCCTCTGCCATCCCCGAGCCGCCCTGTGGCAAACATCCAAGACTAATTTCTGATCGGTTGCTCAAAAGTCTCAGCAACCGTCCAATCTTGACACTCACTTCTTACCTTGATGAGAATTTAGAGGCAATCACATCATCACCTCGTTACATCCACAGACGGCTGTTGTTTTGCTCATGAATGAGTCATATGAGCGATTTTTGTAGAAAATAAAGGAGATGAGGTTACATTTTGCTGCACATACAGAAGGTGCGTTTAAGTGCATGTGTGTCAGTCGGCCTGAGAGCTACATTAGGACGCACACAGCCCAGCAAGGCCCAGGTTTATCATGATGTCTCCACACTGTCCGCCTGGTCAGGCCACACAGATGGATTACGGCTGTAAATCCAGACTTTGAGACACGTGGAATTTGCAAAGAAGTATTAAGAACATGTTCTAAATCATGAGCGGCCGAAGGTCAATGTGGCTTTTAAAAGGACACACACTCGAAAATGATCTACGCACACATGTCGGCGATGAAACGGCTCCTTGAGGCTGAAATTAGAGACAGCAGTGTTTTGAGCTAAATGCTAACATGACAATCTTAGCATGCTGATATTTATGGAGGCTGAACTATCGTCTGTTTTGCGGGGAATTTGGTCATAAACCAAAGCTTTGGACAAAGTGGACAAGTGAGAGCGGGCTAGAATGAAAGATCTTCTGTGGCTAGACAGCGACATGGTGGCACCATCGGCAGGTTTTTACTTTTTTTTGCTGATAACAGACAAAAAAAATTTTTAAATCATACATGAAAACAGCTGTACACTCAGCACTCCTCAGAGCGTCTCCCCAGTCGATCACACAGGACGGCAGTCGAGGAGGTTATATCAGCATTTAGCCGACTTACCTGCGTTCAGCACCACAGGTGAGGGCATCAGAGCAGTGATCGGGTCAGGCTGTCCACTCTCTGTTTCTATCACAGCGTCACGAGGACGTTTGGGCCGATCCTCACTTTCAAAGGGCTGTTTGAGGGTTAAGACTTGGTTTGAGGGTTAGCTTAGAGTTAGATTTAGGTTAAGGTTCGTGGTAAGGGGCTGGGGATTGCATTAGGTCGGTGAGTGTCCTCAGAAGTAGGGGAGTGGAAGTACGAATGTGTGTGTGTGTGCATGCATCATGTAAATCTGTGACTGATCACACGATATAAAGCACTAAGCTGTTCATTTGAGCCTTGCCTGCACTTCATATCGGCTGCTTGATGTAATGTCCTCAGACTGAATTAGCTCAGTTTAGGTGCAGTTAGTGGAAACCTGATGTGGCCTGTGTATGTGTTTTCTAGTAGATGTGTGTGTGTGTGTGTGTGTGTGTGTGTGTTTGTGTGTATGATGTGTGCATTTCCAGCCACGATGCCTCATGCGTATCTGTGTGCCGCGCTGCACCCCGAAGCGCTGAGTTATAGTTTAATCTGTTGCTGCAGCCTCCTGCATTGAAAACAGCCTCACAAATCACAGACCACATCCAGGCGTCAGCTCACCTCCACACACACACACACACACACACGCACACAAAGGGAGGATGGTTATGCAGGATCAGGGTTCACGTGACATGTGTGTTCATGTGGACCTGGAAGTGTGTGTGTAGAATGAGGGGTCACAGCAGCGTGGACATACAAATGTGAGTGTGTGACGCAACATTTTTGAGTGTGGAAATTCCACCTTGAGCAGTTCCTGTGAGTCACACCTGCAGCTGTGTGGTTATGAGATCCACGTTCACACCGACATTATCAGTGCATCAAAAAAAAAAAAAAAAAAAAAAAGCAGCCCCTCCATTCCTTTCAATGAGCCTCCAGTGAAAACATGGCAGGGGCTTTCCACTATAAAAAGTTAAACCAGGCTGCCATCTGGCATCTGCTTAGCCAATCAAAAACATGCAAGTCCACATTCCTGATGGATTACCGTGTAACCTCAGTGTTTTTTACCTCGTTATGAAGCTTTAAGCCTGTGGAGCTGTAATGAAATCGGATTTCTTTGTGTTTCAGCTCGGTCAGTGTGTGCAGGGCGTCTCAGGAACAACAGGTCAGATTAACATATTCACTGTGTGTATTCCTTCCCTGCACCTTCACTGACCCCCTGAACTTTCTCACCAACGCCGCTGCATGCTAAGTATCTCAGAAACTAATGGATGGCTTCAATGCAAGTCTGGATGCTGAGGGCACCCAGAGGATGAATTCTAGTGGTTCTGGTGACCAATTTCCACCAACAACACCATCATGCTTAACTTTCATATTGTATCTTATAATACAGACGTATTATATTAGAATCATCAGGCTGAATGGTTTTCAGCAGCCTGATCATCAGGCTGAATGGCCGTTTCCTTTAGCCTCATTCATTTACTATGACATGGTGATAAAGCTAGCTGATAGCTGATGGGGAAGGGGAGCTTATTATATTCTGCCTGCCTCCAACCAATCAGTGGTGGCTGCGGTACTGAGCAGTTAACCTTAAAATTATGCTGATTTCAGACAGCGTTCATGCTTAACACCACATTTTTATACCACTATTTTTCATGTGTGTAGCTAGCTAGCCGTGCAGGCAGGCGATCCATCTCACGAAGCTCTGATTGGTTGACTGTCCATCATATTTGGATGCAGCACAATTCAGAGGTGTGGTATCAGGATAATGTAAGACTGAAAGAAAAGCAAATTCAACAATATGTCGACATTCATGCTTTGGGTTGTAGTGAGCTTTGTGGCCTCTAGGGGTCGCCACAGGGCTTTAGAATTCCAGTCGCGTTCACTCAGAGCAATTAAACTGAAATGTGCGTAATGTGTCAGTTTATGTGTGTTACTGTGGAGCAGCATGAATATAAATCTCTGCATGCAAGAACACAAAGAAGAGAGTTCAGCTGCTGAAGCCGAGAGGATCCAGTGTTTTTGTGTGCTCAGTGTCTAACCCCCCAGAGAGATGCACAAATGTGCAGAATGGGGTTGGAATGCACATAATTATGTTTGCAAGGGCGTAATATCATATTTTATGTATGTGTAATTTTGGTACATTTGTAATTTTTTTTTTTCCCAAATACAACCGCAGCTTGTTTTCATCTCCTCTTTTATTCTTTCATGCTTTTATGTGTGCAAGTCTTTTCCACTCCCAGCAAATGAGCTCCTGTATCACGCTGAGCCGTGTGTGTGTGTGTGTGTGTTAAGTAGTTTGAAGGTTAAATCAGAGTCCAATCATTTCAGATCATAAACATCAGTAGCAACAGAAAATATGTGCAAATCAGTATTTCTGGTGTTTCTCTCCAAATAAAAACATGTGATTTCAGTGCACAATCAGAATCACTTGTGAACACTCTGTCATTTGTGATTCGATGTTTTTACACATTTTGTGTAAGTGCTGAATTTTCTCTTGAGGATTTGTGACAGCTCAGTGACTGAAGTCCTGAAATCCCTGTTTATATTCTGCATCTTTAGTCTTTTTTCTGCATCATTCAACACATGTGTACAGGTGGGTTTTTTTTTTTTTTTGTGTGTGTGTGTGTGTGTGTGTGTGTGTGTGTGTGTGTGACCTTTGTCTCCTGTTAAAATGAATCTCCCGGAGCTGCTCAGGCTTGTTGTAACAGCAGGTTTATCCCACATCTGTGGCGTGGTGGACAGGGAGCGAGTGCTCCGTCCTGTTGCTTCTTGGATTACAGTACGTTCACTTTTCTGAACATCGACACAGTGATCGTTAAAATTTCTGTAATTAAACGAAACAGAATAGAAACTGTCCCTCTTTTACATTCATGAGGAGAAAATATACACAAAAAATGTATTTCTCCAAACAGACTTGCACAACAGACAATTATGCACAACTCTGATTCCATCAAAATGACACCGTGTAATCATTGGATGATCCTTTTTGACATCAGTCATTGATTTTTGTTAATATCTGCTTATTCTGAATTTTGATGTTCGGACAGGAGCAACTAAAGACTGGGAAAGATGTAGAACGCTCCAAAAACACCTGTTTGGATCATTCCACAGGTAAACAGGTTGATTGGTAACAGGTGATAGTATCATGATTGGGTATGAAAGGAGCATCCTGGAAAGGCTCAGTGGTTCACAGCGAGGATGAAGGTTCAACAAATTGTGAACACATGATTGGATAAAGGAGATTAATACCTGGACTCAGGGACACTTCAGAAAACTGTTGCCAGTGAACACAGTTTGTTTGCAGGTGATCACGTTCTGTTTTACAGTAAAAGACACAGAGGTCGACCATAGAAGACACTTCATCTGCATATTTAAGATATTAGCACACTGTGTAGAGCGCCACACGGTGGACAGACGGTGCACGCTCTGTCTTGAAAGAAGGCGTCACGTTAACGTGGAGAGATTTTTAAACGAAACGTTTGCTTAATGAAAACACGTCAAATTCAATGTGAGACCAAAAAAATCCAACCAAATGAAGGTGAATTATCTTTAATGTGCTTTTCAAGTTCAGAATTGAAGCCTGTTACCAAGCATGTCCTGCGTTACTTCAGTGATTACCCAAAATCCTTTGCTTTTACTCCTCACTGCAGATACAAATCTACAACAGCAGGGGGCGTAGTTGTCCCAGTTAGCAGGATTTAACCTGAACTTTTCAACTCTTTTCTATATTGATCTGACACCGACCTCTCAGCTGTGCTGCATCAGCCGCTGCAGCCTGTTCTTGTAAATATCGTCATGTGGAAACTGCTGCTTCGTCACCTCGCACAAAGTCTCGTCTGTCAAAGACGATGTTTCCGGCCATTCCTCACAGTTTGTACCTGAAAGGAGAACGATGTTTCATTTCCCATCCCGGTCGTCTCGCTCACATTCAGTGTTTTCAGGCTGAGGAGACATGTCTTCAGTGTTTATCTCCTGTCCCAACAAAGGCAGGTTGTATTTCTTTCAAAAGCGTTTACCCGCAGCCTTTTACTTGACGTGAATCCTAAATCCTTGTTGTGACATTTCAATTTAAAATACATGAAAAATAGTTCAGGCCGTCAGCCGGTGTGGCACACGGCAACAGTTTTTACACAAAAGGAGACGCTGTTTGATTAAAAAACAGGGCTGCAGCGTTCTGGGAGGTGAAGTGAAGATTGTCAAAATTAGCGACAAAGACAAATGCATCCAGAGGACGCTCGCCTTTAAACTCTGAGGCTCTTACTAATAGATCACATTAAATCAACACTGTGCTTTCATTAGAGACACACAAGGTCAACACAGCCTGCAGTTTGTAATGAGGGTCCAGCCTGAAATAAAGACGTCTCATCACTTTTATATTAGTTTTACTGTTTCCGGTGCTGGAAATATTTTACATTTCATGAAAAGGCCAAAACCAGCAGCCCGTTAGTTCGTTTCAGTACTTCGTCTGAATGGACGACGATATGAAGGAAATTATTTTACATTATCAGCAAATCAGGTATATATATGGATTCATATCATCTCCATCATTTCCATATCAAACACTCAGCGCAACTCACCCCCGCAGCACATCCTTAAAGGGATTAAATACACAAGTGCTTGGCTCTGCTGAAAGGTCAAACCAAGGCGCTAATGCTCAGTTTGATGGTGTTCTGATATATGAGGTGGATACACAGGCAGCAGGTTCACCGTCCTCTCCACAAGGCCTCTGCGGGATCCCTCCTTGATTTGGCCTGTAAAGATCCACAAGCAGTGGTGATGGAGGTGAGCAGGCGGGTGTACGTATGAAAACGTGTCATCACAACATCAAAAAAGTGAAATCATTCAGCAGAGAAAAGCAGCACTTTAACAGGATGTGAGCCAAAAACAACCAACCAGAATCAATATCAGGACCTTCATGATCATTCAGTCAGCTGCAGTTAAATATCAACACTGTGAAATTGACCAAAAAAACAAGCTTGAATTATTTTTTCCGACAGATTTTGTTCTGAATAATCTGATTAAATAGCTTTGACAAATAAAATGTGTACTTTTTTCTTCTAATTAAACAAATAGGCTGCACCTAATTGATCTTATTATCAACTGATTATATGATTATTTTGTTAAATATAACAATAATACCAACTATTTAGCCAATAAAGCATCAAAACTGATAAATGGTCTTAAAGCAGTTTGACCACATGCAGATAGAAATTTCTATAACTTACAGAAAAGATGTCGCCTGACAACAAATTATTGCAAATTATTGAACAATTATCAATTTTGGGACAATTACGAATGTTTCCACCTTCATCAGCAATGATGCATCTGTACCTTGTCATTGATAAATGTCAAGAATGATCTAATAAGCGTGATTGCATAACACTTACAGAACCTCCAAGGGACTCCAGATGCCTAATTACAAACCAAAAGTTAATTATTAGCATATGAAGTGAGATGACACCTCAGACGTACGGAGCGGCTGTGAAGGTGGCGGCACATTTGACTGTGCCAGCTGTTTAAAAATGCTCTTTGTGCAGTTTCTGTCCCCTCTTGGCAGCTCACAGTAACATGATTAGATGAGGATGGACTCCAAAAGGTCAAACCAGGGAGCGAAAGGTTCTGTTTGATTCAAGTCAAGTCAAATTTGCTTCTAATGTGCTTTTAACACAACAGGGTTTGTCCCTGAAGGCATCACAGAGCAAAGGTTGACATGAATACTGATTGAACAGAAAGTGCAGATTTGTAACAGAGACGGTGGATTGTTGTGATTTATAAACACGCAGCTTCCTCTGTTTGTGACACACAATGTAGATTTTCTCTTTACGCATTTCGTAAAGGCAAATCTAGTGTGTTGGCATGCTAGCATTTGCTAATTGACACCCAAAGTAGGCCGGAGGCTGATGGGAATGTTGTTGGTCTTGCATTCATTTGATCATAAACATAAAAGTTTTGGACAAACAGATATTTTGAACTAATAAAGCCAGTAGTTGGAGGGTCGGGGGATCACATCTGAACCAAATTTCGCAGAAATCGTCCACTCGTTGTTGAGATTCTTCAGTAAAAAAACATCTGAATCATCCTGAACGCCTGCACCGGATCTCAGGGTAACGTCAGTCGTCCTGGTGCTTCACTCTGAACCAAAGATGTCGGTCATTAGAATTTATGCAGAAACACAAGCTGTTGTCGAGCAGCGGACGATGAATACACATGAAAGTGGGGTCGTGATGGCGGTGTGCTGGGTATTAATATGGATTACTCAGTCACGTGTGTGGGAACAAGGTTATTGAATTTAATGCAGTGAGTAAAGTGTTTAGGCAGTTAAAGACTTCCCATGGAAATGGCAAAGCCTCGACCTTTCTGGATGCATCTGATTAGTGTCGACTTCACTTTGTCAAAAGTGTGTGTGTGTGTGTGTGTGTGTGTGTGTGGAGGGCAGTGAAACTACAGGTTGTGCAACCAGAAAAAAAATATATAGAAAGAAGATTAAATTGAAATAACTAATTATCAAAGTTCTGGATTATTGAAGCACTAAAGCTACTGACAATCAGATTTACTGCTGTTCACATTTTTAACCACTGGAAATCTGAACTATAGTTTATGTACCAATCACAACGTGCGTGATTCAGCTTAGAAATTACATGAGGTGAGGTTTGGGGCCTGAACTTTTTCCGGCATCTGGGGTCATGTGTAAATTTAGAGCTTCCGTCTCACAGATTTTAGTCAAACCTGCAAAGCAGAGGGTTTTTTGGCCACTTGGGGGCAGCAGAATCAAGTTATGAACACAACACTGACTTCATCACCTTTTTAAGTTGATGTGGAGATCTTCAATGCTATCTTTCATGTGGAGGCGTATTTCTGATCGACGTGAGACAAATCTTCTCTTTCTTTCTTCCCAGGGGAAATATCTGGTTCTTTAGCCGATAAATGCTCCAGTATGTTTAGCAGCGAGTCGCTAGCTGTGTCTGTCTGCTGCTGCTGGTGCTGCTGGTGCTGTATCGTGGCTTTTTAGAGTCTTTTTCTCTGAACATTTCAGCAAAAAAAACATCTAAACAACCAGCTGAGACTGCAAGCTCTGTAAAGCTAATGCAGCTCCAGATTCAGGTGATAACTTTCACAGTGCCACATTGTTTCACTTTGTCATTTGATGCATTGTTATTAGAAACAAATCAATTACAGCGGCTTTCAAACAGCAAGAAGAGTTCTATAAAGTTTTGGCCACATGGGGGCAGCAGATCATTAATGTATCGGCGTATGAGGCGAATACTGCAAACCTGTTAGCAAACAATCACCTATTAATGCATTCAACAGACACAGAGCAACATTCACATTCATCCTGGAGCTTCCTTTTAGCTCCGGTTTAGGCTCCACATATGTTTATCAGAACATTTCCCTGAAAACAGCTGCCTGAAACAAAGTGGTGGGTATGAGTGGAGCTGCAGGCCGGAAAACCATTAAAACGACCCGTAGCAGAGCAAAAAGCTCTGTGGAGCTGTGGAGGAGTTTCTCTGTGGGTTTGTCACTACAACCAAACTGCTTCACATTAACTCTTCGTTCTGTGAAACAGCTGCAGGCCCATTTTGATGTGTTGTTAATGTAAAGCAGTGCTGATAAATAAAGCTTTAAGGCTTTGAAATATTGGATTTTTAGAGAAGTGTTAGTGTCCCTGTGTGGGACGGCAAACAACATCATTCTGTTTTGACTCCCCGCTAAAAGCTTCGGGAAACTTTCTGACCACCCACACTCAGCGCAGACGGCACATTTAAATTTGACATTTAACTCGTCATTCAGCAGAATATCCGTCAAGATGCTAAATCACTAGAAACACAAGCAGACGCAGGTGTATCATGGTCGTTATCTGCGTGCGTTGCATTGCTCTCAAATAAAATGAACACTAAGAATAACTTATTTAGGCTCGTCCCTGAAACAACCACCCACCACGTTTCAAATGTCAGGAAAATGTGTGTTGAATCAGTCAGTGCGGACCACCTGCTGCTCTGGAAAAAACCTTTCTCAAAACATATTTATGCCCTCAATTTTGATTTTGGAGTAATGTGCCACACGCTGCTTTCCACTCCCACCAGCCTAACATGAAATGAGACAGTATTTTTGAGGTTCATCCAGTAGAGATGCACTGAACATTTCAAGTTTATGTCGTTTGTCATCCATCGGCATCAATACATAGATAAGATAAGATAAGATAAGATAAGATAAGATAAGATAAGATACACTTTATAAATCCCCAGTTGGGGAAATTCGGTTGTTAAAAGCAGTAGGTAATGGCAGTTGGAAAAAAAAAAGAGAAATAGAGAAATACAAGATACAAAATACAAAATAAAAGTGGACTATATATATGTACAATTATACAAAGGTCTTATATCAGAAAAAAAGTATGTAAAAATATACATATTCAAAAAATATATATTGCTGCAAAGAAAAATTGCTGTTGAATCTCACGGACTCTACACAGATTGCACATGGGATGGATAAAGTGACTACAGCATCAATGATATTGCACATATACGTCACAGTAGAATACTATTATAGACTCCAGAATCTCCATTTATTAGTTAGCAAAATTAAAGCTTTGACTCTGCTCGAGCCTCCCTGGGGTCGGATGTTTCACGCGGTGATGCACACAGAAGCACGGTGGAACGTTTCTATGGAAAAAGTTGCTGTGACAGAAAGGAGGAAGCGTCAGAGCGTCAGTGATAATGATCCCGTGACCACAGATCATCAACTGAAAGAGGAAGAAGCGCTAAGTTCTCCACTTCTGACAGATTCTCTGCTTCTCCGTGCCACAGCTCCTGTTTGTATCATATGATTTCTGACTAATCAGTTGAACGTCAGCATGTGTTTTTCGGTTGAAAATCCCCCCTTAACGAGGACTCTCTTAACGAGGTTCGCTAACGAGCCGCTGGCGCTGCGGCGTTGTCAGCTCCGGTCTGTTGACTTCGCAGGCTGTCGCCCTCACACTGCTGCCGACAGCTCGTCTCAGCCCGGCTGCTGCTCAGATGTCAGCAGAGGGGAGATCAGCCCCGAGCGGGAAGATTTTCCTGCTGTCTCATCATATTAAGCCACTGACAGGTCGAAGACGCCTGAGGAGACATTTAGAAAGAAAACTGTTTGAATATATTCCATCAATACTGGTGCATTACCGTTACATTAGTTTTAATTTGACTGTTGAATTTCCGACCTCTTCTGTTTTGGCTGCTGCTGTTATTACTTTCTGTTCACTTTGTTGTTCTTTGCCATTTTTAATGTTTTGGAAAAACAGTAATATGAATGCAAGTAGTTGGATTTTTACTGTGTCAACAGCATCAGTGGACTGAGATACATATTTATGTAATAAAAGAGGAAGATCAGTTGGAAAACATGGCTGCAATTGGCTTAGCATTAAAATGAAAAATTGCTCATTAGCGATTTTGTCCAGTCATCATAAATCTGTGTTCATATCTTCAGGTTGCCATGATGAATATTCCTGTTGAAGCATTTTGAGGCCGACCCACAGGGGGCGTCACAAACACCGAAAATGTGCAAACATCCAGAGGACAGAATTTAAGTGGTGTGCATGCTTTGGAGGCAGGCACTGATCAAAATGTGATCAAGCCCCATCCTGAACATTCAACATCAACAGCCACGCCCATTCCTTTCACCTGCTCAGCCACTACCTTTCCTTTGACCACGTCTGTTCCCCTGCTCCACAGTAAATACCTCAGCCGGCTCTGATTCGCCCGTCACTTCCTGGTTCGTGGTTTTCCTGCGGGTGTTTGGTGTTTGCTCCACAGAACAACTCAAGACTTTAAACTTAGCCAAAAGGTCTGAGCTGAGTGAACTCCCTCTGCTCGATGCTCAGCAGCAACAAGAATTCTGAGTGACTTTATACTCAAACTGAACTTTGAACTGTGTTGCTGCTCCTAGGTCTCTGTCTCTGCGTTCTGGTGTTACTGCATCCTGAACACACCCATCACAGCGGCCTTCGACGGGATACGACACTGTCCTACGTTCACAGCATCATTTTTGTACAGTCGTTGGTTTGGATAAACCTCAGCGGGGCGGAGTTAGCAGCTGTGCTTAAAGGATAACTTTCGTTTTTTACAACCTGGACCTTATTTCTAGCATTAAATACGCCCATTTACTCACCCAGACAACTTTGGTGGCATTTGGAGTCGTTTTGGAGAAATTAGCCCCAGAGGAGCGGCGCGTATATCCGTATAATACGAGTACTCGGGGCATCCATGCGCAGCCTCTATAAACGCATAATCTGCGGTGAAACTCGTTCATATTCCAATATTTTGTTATGATATGCTGGTGCTATTCCCCTCTGAGCTGGCAGTCGGCTAGTTTAGCTGTAGTTTGGCACAGCTACGGTTCGTTATTGCGTATTCGTAAGCGACTGCCGCAGAGTCAGCTGTGTTGTGGTTGGCTGCTCGCAGTGCCTGGCGTTCGGTAATGACATCATCCACGTCAGAGGTAGTTGTCTAGAGACGCTGGATATCGATAACATGCCACCACGGGCTCAGAGGGGAATAGCACCAGCATATCATAACAAAATATTGGAATATGAACGAGTTTTGCTGCAGATTATGTGTTGCATAGAGGCTGCGCATGGATGCCCCGAGTAATCGCATTATACGGATATACGCGCCGCTCCTCTGGGGCTAAATTTTTACAAAACGACTCCAAATGCCACCAAAGTTTTCTGGGTGAGTAAATGGTCGTATTTAATGCTACAAATAAGGTCCAGGTTGTAAAAAATGACTCTATTTTTCACGTCTATTTTTCATTCCTCTACACACCGCACATCTGCAACAGGTAAAAACTGCATAAAATGGAATACAATCTGCTTTTAAAATTATTGAAATAATTCTCATTGTATCAGAAGCAACATGATGCAGGAGACCAAAAGTACCAAAAGTTACCAAAAGCAACATCTTAGCTGACAGAAATTCAGTTTCAAAACAGAACACGAGGCTGAAGGACAGAAGAAAGATCCTGGAGCGTGATGAGGCCTCCGAGAAGACAATAAGAAACCAACACTCATTCAGTCACACCTCAAAAGAAGGAGAAAACAGCTGGGGGACGAGCGGCTGTGTGTTGTAATTGACTCTGCAGCTACTGTCAAACGTACAGTCCACATAAAACTGAAAAGACTTCCAGCTTTCATGAGGAGGAAGTCTGTTCCTTCCAAGAAAAGTCCTTCACAGCCCTGAAAAGAACTTCGGCCCAGATGTGCCGAAGAGCCGCTGGAGATGTAAAAGCTTTCTGAAGAGCTGGACGGCCGTCGAGGGCGGAGATCATTAATTTAAAACGATTTAGAAATTACAGATTCATGAATGAAAATAGGCCCGCGTGCCTTTGTCCTGCCAGCTGTCCTGTCCATCGAGAGTGGATGAAACCGGCTCCGGCCAGCCAGTATTTATGTGCGTGTGTTGCCAGGAAACTCTCTGACGTGATAGAAGTGATGTGCTTACACACGCACACACCTTTATCTACGTCTCTTTTGGCATTTCATTGACTTGCAGTCATTTCTTGGAGACTTACCCTAACCTAAACCGACCCTTACCCTCACTGTAACCAAGTCCTCGCCCTAAAATATGATGATTTATGTTATATGGACTTTTTGTCCCCACGGTGTGACTGCATACACAGATTTATGTCCCCACACACATAAAGACAGAGTCAGCGCTGGTGACTGCAGTTATGCATCAAGTAATGTGAAGACAATTACACAAGAAGCTTTCATCCCACTTTTTGTGTGTGTGTGTGTGTGTGTGTGTGTGTGTGTGTCCGTATCCCTGCGATAACAAAGGCGAGCTTATCAGCAGCAGCATTTTGAAGTCTGAGAGAAACCGAGAGAACGGGATGTGTTTCAGTGTTTGGGTGTTTGATTTATACCAACAGCCATTCAACCACCGGGACAAACGGTCATTGTTCCTTCTTCCCTCTCTGATGTCCTGCCTCCTCTTCTTCAGAACGCCGGGTTGGAGGGGGGGGGGGGGGGGGGATTCAATTTAAACTACACACAGTTGAAGTTGTAGAAATCCAAATTAAAAAACCGGAGCAGTGCAGCGTCGCACAGCAGTGACGAGCGCTTACAGGACGACACCAGCTGGATGTAATGAGACGAAACATTTGCATATCTGCGGCTCATTGTGTGTGTTAGATGCAAACTGTTGCAATTATGTCGCTCTCAATGTGTCTTCTTTTACATTATTTATGTATCTTAATGAATCCTTATTTCCTTATTGTCTGATTTTAATTAATCTTCTGGGGGGGATTTCATCCTCTGCTGCTGCAAACAGTAAAAGCAGTTCTGTTAAAGCTCACAGGTATTTTGTTAATAACAATGGGGGTCCGGGGTGGTGGAGGTGGTGGTGGGGTAAGTGAGTCCTCTTTTGCCTGGTTAGTACAGTTCATTTGGGCGAATGTGAAAACTCAAACAACTGAACCAGGATCCAGATCTCAGTCTGTTGTGGTTTCCATCATTTTTTTTAGCTTTAGTAAGAACCACAGTTTTGTGGTAAAATCTAATAATAATATAATTTATGATGGATAATTTGATGGTCCAAGTTTCCTAAATGAAAAGAATAATATTTGATCCATCTATTTTAAAGGGAGATTTAAAGGAGGGGTTGTTGCTAAGGGTCAAACTGACTTGAGAGGACTCCTTCAGCAGTTTGCTTGAAGATATTATTAAAGGCACAGACTCAGAATCCGGCGAGGATGAACCTGAACGCACCGGCTGGAGGACGATGCATTGTGAGTTTGGCGTCGCTGGCTTTGGTATATCAGCATGGCGGCTGGGTCACAGACTTTCTCGTGTCGCAGCTAAAATATGTTTCTGAAAACATTTGAGGCGAGGAATAGGCAGTCCATCTGGCAGTGGATCCGGTGTGTCTTCACCTTGAGAGGATGAGAGGAAAAGCTGCCCGCTGCTGACCGTCTATAAGCGTGCACTGCAGTGTGCAATGCACTTGGCTTCTATAGGGGGCGCTTTGCGCTCAGTCGCGGTGGTTTGCACTGTATGAGCTAGCTCCATTCTCTTCTGTTCTGTCACAGGCTTCCTGTCTTTTTTCAACCTTACTGGTTCTCTGTCATTTACACACTGATCTTTTATCACACAGAACACACACACACACACACACACACAATATGCAGATGCTTTATTAGTGCCTTGCTCAGTCGTGTTCTCTCTAACACCCACACACACACATACACACACACACACACACACACATCAATACACACACATCAATACACTTACATTTCCTTTTTCTCTCTTTTATTTCTTCTCCCTCACCTTCTCACCTCACGGCAATACCCAGAATCCATTGCTTGGAAGTCAAAAGGTTACCCGCCACCCACCCGTCTCTCGCCTCCCCCGTCTCTGGGGAATTCTCAGGAGGAAAAAAGTGTCATTTCAGCGCTGAAGACGGCCGAGCTGCACATTAGGAACATTAAGTGAAGTTAATAGACAGGTGTAATTCTCCGGATGCCGATGACTTCATCGCTCAAATTGGTTAGGAAAAATTTCATCTAATTCAAAATCGCAGTGGAAGTTCCTTCATCCTGCTGGTTATTTAACAGAAAATAACATGAAATGGCCGGGCAGGTTGTGATGGAGTGCACTCATCTGCAGAACGGGGGGACATAAGTAAGAAGTGTTGCCCTTTAGGGCTAATTATATAGCCTTGGTGAAAGAGAGAGGGGAGGAAGAGGAAAAAGAGAGGGTGTAAGAAACGAAGAGAGAGGAGGGAAAGAGCCGAAGGGACGAGGGATAAAGAAAAGAAAAGCAGGAATGACAGACGAGTGAAATAAAGATGACGATAAATTAAAAGAGGGAAGGATTTTAAGTGGGAGAGAAAATGAGATGACGTGAGAAAAAGACAGAAATTGAAGAAAAGAGCAAAAGTGTAAATAGAACAGAGAGGTGGAGGAGGAGGACAACGTTGTGACGTCCAGATAGAGAAAATGAGAGGAAATGAACAGAGGGCAGATGTGGGGGTGATGAGGTGCACGAGAGAAGATTAAAACGTAAGAAAAGCAAAGAGAGAAAAGGGCAAGGATGGAGAGAAACAGAAGAAGAGACTGAAGAAAAGGGTTTCATAGAAATTAACCTCGCAAATTTGATCTCTAGAAAAGTTATTTTCCCCTTTGTGCAGGTTAGAAACACATAAACTACCTTAAAAGGCAAAAAATAGGACAGTGACCGTGAAAGTTGCATGGAATCGCTCTCAGACTTCCTTCTTTTATCACACTATGGTTTAAGAAAAAAAAAAAAAACCTTTGTCGCACAGAGCTGAATAATTTACGGTGTTTAGTTCCAGCAAAATGGTGGCAGCGTGCAGCCACAGCCGTACCAGACGGCGAGGGCCCGGTTCCAGCCGTGGCTCTTGCTTCAGGAAGCCTCACTTGAAGCGTCTTTGGTGTGTGCTGTGGTCTCTCTGTGCAGCAAACAGCTCGCTCACTTCATTTTTCATGTGGTGTTTTCGTGTCTCTGCAGCCTCTGCTCGTCGACACTTACGCTGGGTCGAGGTTAGGGAGCCGGGAGAGAGCACGCATGCTTTATTAAAATTTATGTTCCGCATTCAACTTTCAGAAGGCCCCCAGAAGCCAAGCGAGCACGGCTGCTAACTGCCGGCATGTTTTGTCCTTTGCTGACCTTTGTGTGTGGGAAGGGCGAGCTGGCAAGAAGCTAAACTGCGCCGTAGCTATCGGGATGCTCCCAATACTGCAGCGGCTAGTCCCTGGTGTGTCATGTCAGCAGCTGATCGTGCCTGTTAAACTTCAGAGTTCAGTCAGAAGGTAAATGTGGGTTAGTGTGACACAGAGTTTAGTTTTAGTCTGCTGTAAACACAGCAGCAAACACAGCTCAGTTAGCATCCTGCTAGCTGGCCAATTAGCATACAGGTGTTTCCATCCATGTATGTCTGTGCACAAGTATCGTATTAAAAAAGATTGATGGAAACATTAAAATAATATTAAAAAAAAAACCTACCCAGTTTGCAAAAAACGTTTTTAAGCTTGCTTGAGGTGGTTTTTGCCTTTTTTTTAAAGAGTTAATTGGCTTGAGAGATGGAAGCACCTTTTTCAAATAAATTCTGAACATATAATAGCTCACATAAGTGATCAGCTGTTTCCGCTCCGAGAGAAGAATAAGAAGAAGCTGTTTATGCATATTACAATGTCCCCTCATCATTTGATCCTTCTCTTAATAATCGCTTCTAGCTGTCACAGAGAGAAAAACATCTGGATGGACACGTCACGTACTGCCAGACTATGTGCTCATCTGTGAAGCAACATGTCGCTGATTGGACTTAACTTTGTCGTATTGTGTTGTTTTATGGCAGTTTTTGTTTCCTTGTCCGACTAACCCTGGACGGCATCCTTGTCTGATGGACACTTGTTTAACTCTGTTTAAGAAAACAGATATGGAATTTTAATGATTGATAATTTCTAAATTACACAGTATATCTTTTAAAAAAAAAATACAGCTGAATCATAGGTAATTCAAAATTTTCCCAGCTGGGGATAAATAAAGTTTTATCTTATCTTATCTTAGCTTATATCAGTGCAATCAATCACTGTGCAGGAATAAGTTTTTAAAAAAGCACATTATCCTTCTTCTTCTGGCTGCTCCCTGGTTGCGGATCACCTCAGTCATCGGTTTCCATCTCGCTGTGATCCACATGTTTAAAGGCTTTTTACCCAGGATGCCCTTCCTTCCATTTGACCCACAATTAGGAATGTGCTGGCTTGTGCATCCTCAGTGGCTGGGGAGAAACCCGGGATTCAGTATCTTTGCTCATGGACACTTCGAGACGACCTGCTCTACCTCCTGAGTCAGCAGCACCTTTTCATTGCTTCTTAATGTTACTATTATATTGAATTACAATATGTGATGACCATCTCTGCCCTTGTGTGATCAGCATCAAAGACAACCAGCTGAATACAGACATTGTATTCTCACTGCCGGGGAACCCTTGAGCAAGGCACTCAGCTCCCAAACAGCTCTGGTGGAGCTGCTTAGCAGCCAGACAGACTGTGGTTGTTCTGGGATCTGTCATCTCCAGGCAGCCATGTGGTTCTGGACACCGGGACCTCATGTGTAACAGACTTCCCTTGAATAAATGCTGGTTAAATAAGTAATAAGCTTCGTGCTGAAAGTTTAACACTGATGTAATGTGGGTATTGGCTGTGAAAAGGGGACATTGGTTCCTGGTTCTGTTTGAGACATTAGTTCATAGCCGGTTCTCAGTGGAGTCCATTTACACCAGGCTGAAATAAGAAGATGAATTATTAAACACACCTCGAGAAGTCGAAACAGTTTGGACTGCTGCTGTGTTCAACCTGCACCGCTGAGAGAAAACAATCCACTGGAAATATGGGATGGGAAAGGAAATATACAAAGCAGAATTAGAGAATGAATGTAAATAAACGGATCTCAATTACATGTGAGGAAGAAGGAGATTTAAAGAAAGAAGAGTTCAGGTTTTGGCATCGAAGTCACTTGGTTAGGTTTAGGATTCACATCTGGTTTCTCAGGGACATGAACCCTGACGTCCTGGATGAAGTTTGTGTTTGTTTGGCCCATCCATCCACCTCACCTTCCTACGTTTGTGGACTTTCTCGCTCTTTACTCTGAATCAACTTGCCCTGTGTGTTTAATATTGCCGTAGAGGGGTTTACAGTGGTGTTGTAGCAGTGAGAAGCATCACAAAGCGTCTGTGTTTGATGCCCTGCGAATGAGAACAGGGTGAAAACTGACACTGACTAAAAGAGAAAGTAGTTTGACATGAGTTTGGAAATGAAAACAATGCAAATCCACCAGCCAAGATGCTTTCAAGGAACATACTGAAAACATGTAAATCTGTGTTTCGAGTATCGGACACTAACTCCCTGTAGAATTAACAGTGGATCTGAAAAGTTTCAGCTTGCTCTGTTACGGAGGAGGGCAGCTGCAGCTAGCTTGGGTTCACAGCATTTACAATGGATTCCAATGGAGACCAAAAACTCCTTCATAGTCGTATGTTGGTTGGTTGGATGAGCTTTTGTTGCCATGACTCTGGGTCTGCGTTGGAATCCACCTCCCTCCTCTCGTTTCCTGTCAGTTTTATTTATTAAAGACATAAAATGCTTCGGTAAATGAATCTGTATAGTGCGACAGCTGTTGTGTTCAAACACTGTAAACAACAGATGTCTACCTGTTTATTGTCCTCTCTGAGTACCATGACACCGTGACACCATCGACAGGGTGAACTAAAGACGCTCATGAAGCTGCTTTTTTTCATTTTTATTTTGTAAAAGTCACAGAGGTTATTTTTAGAGGACACCGACGTATCAGGTCTCCGACACACACCTTTTTATTTAAAGGGAGACTTTTGAGTTTTAATCTGCAGGTGATTTAAGGACAACAAACCGGACGCCACCAGTGCTTTTTATTGGGACGACTAGAAAGTTTGAAGTCTCTCTAAATCAAAGCGAAACAAAACCGTCTGAGTAAGAAGATAACGGCAAGTGTAAGAGTGTGTGTGTGTTTGTGTGTTGGGTGATCTGACCCTTTAACGCAGGTCACAGTGCTGCAGAGATGAAACCACTGTAGTTTTGTACTGTAGCTCACTTTCACTTAGTTTCATCAACACTTTGAGCAGTTTTGACAGCGGGAAACGATGTGGCCTAACCTCCTCACTGCAGCACAGCAAAAGCACAGTTGCACAGTTGTGTGTTTCTTTGTGCATCTATGGAAATGAACGAGTGTGTGTGTGTGTGTGTGTTATTCGTATGACTTGACACAGCCTCGCTTCAGTGCGCTCCGTAGCAACACACACTCTCCTCCTTCGCCCTCTTTCCGGAGCGCTGCTCTTCCTCGCTCGAGCGGACCCCGTTGTTCTTGTTTTTGTTGCGGTTGTTGTCTTGGTGAAGCAAACGTGGTTGTTGGGATTAATTGTGACCACAAAGCGAAGGCTTTATTTCTGCTGACAGGTGGCAACAATAAAAAAACAGTTGCTCTGAATGTCTGATGCAAAAGAACAAACGCTGGATGAGAAACAAGCAAACAGTGGATTTATACTAAAGGCTGTGTTTGTTTCAGCAGTCATAAAGGAAAAATCCAGCCTCACATCCTCTTCCTGTGCTCTGTATTATCAGCCTGCAATGTTCATTAATGCATTTGCTCTTAAAACACCTACAAAGTTGATTTTTCTTAAAAGTTCAAACCTGACATTTTTCTACATCCATGTTTTCTCGCCAGCAGTCTTCTTCTCTGTCTTTACCTGCACTTTGCTGCGTTCCTTTGTGCATTACCGCCACCTGTGGGTCAGTGGAACAGCATGACACGAAGAAAATAACAAAACCAATCAGTAGATTTCACTCAGTATCCAATGCACACTTACTATAGAAGTCATGTATCACAGGCGTGTTTGTTGATTGGTTGGTCCAGTCATTAAGTTCAGAGCGAGACACACAACTAAGGGACTGTCGTGAAATCTGGTCCCGAGACGATAAAATCCTGATGACTTTTTTAAAATGTTGAACCATTTTTTGTTTGGCGTGAAGACGACTTAACTTGACTTGATGTCAGAGCTGAGGACATAATAATATTTTTATTTATTTATTAAATTTTTAAATTCATTTACTTTAGTAATCCCAAACTGGGATTAACCCATCACTGATTGATGAAACACACAGGATATGCTCCCCGGGTGCCTGATGCGGTGCCTGGGGAGCATATTGGGGGTTAAGTGCCTTGCTCAAGGGCACGTCAGCCGGCTAATGGAGGAGGAGGAGATACTCCACCACACCCAGATTTTTCTGCCAGTCAGGTGGGGGAATCGAAAAAGTCATTAAGGATATCAATTTGTTTCTTATATATAGTTAGAGTTAAATCTTGAGACATCTACGAAGGAAAATGTTGTCTGAAGACAAGAAGAAGCCTCATGAAGCGTCGTCATGTGACACACTCTGACTGATGACGTGTTTTATCCGGATGGCTGGTTGGTGTTTGGGATCAGAGCCTGCTGACATTTCCACAAAACTTTTAAGTGTTGGTTCAAAGACTTGCTGCAGTGTATTGTGGGTAACAGCAGCTCATATCATAGAGGCTTATGGGATGGTCAATCATCCTGACACCTCTGGTATTGTTCCTGTTGAGTGTGTGTGTGTGTGTGTGTGTGTGTGTGTGTGTGTGTTTATTGTTTATGCATATATGTGGATACATGTGTGTTCAATAGAATGACTGTCATCGAAAAATATGTGTATGTGTGTGTGTGCGCTTGATACAGTGATTTAATGATGGCGAGGCCCGTGTGTGTGTGTGTGTGTGTGTGTGTGTGTGTGTGTGTGTGTGTGTGTGTTATGTGGAGGTATGTGTGACTGCACTTAAATTCAGAACACACACACACACAGTATCCCCGCTGTTGTTTGTTGGTGTGTGACGGAGACACGTCTTTATGGATGCTGTGTTGTTTGTTGACCATCCTTTTTCTCTCTGTTCTCCATGTGGTGAAATAAACAGCGTGTGTGTGTGTGTGTGTGTGTGTGTGTGTGCGTGTGTGTGTTTGTTTTATTGTTTTTATTACCTCCACCAAGGACGTTATGTTTTCACTGCAGTTTGTCGGTTTGTTTCACAGACTGTATGAAACATGGACGTAGTCTGATCCAAAAATGGCTAAAGAGGTGGAGTGTGGGTGGAGCTGAGGCAGGCCGAATGAAGCCTGGTTGCTGAAACTTAGCGGCTAGCTGTCACTCAAAGCGGCCATGGCAATAATTATGCATAACTGACTTATATAGGAATTCACCACCTGTACAGTTGTCACGAGTGGAGAAATTAGCTACAGAGACCAAAACCATTTTTGCACCAGGCTGTAAACATGTTTATTTCTGCTGTTAAGTTGGGCACTTTAATATGGGGGTCTATGGGGACTGACTTGCTTTTGAAGTCAGTCTCAAGTGACCATTTGAGGAACTCTGCTCTTCGGCGTCGGCTTCATCTTTCAGCCTTGGAGGTTCCCGCTCTCACAAGGCGGATACACAAATTATCTTTCGCCTTTGTTAACATTGCGAGAGGGTTTTTAGCCCCGCCGGAGTAAATGTCATACATCTAAAAATCCAGTAGATGGTAGTAAAGTTCAGTAGTGACAAAACCTAGCCAGCTGTAGAAACGCAGTCGCTCCTCATCACAATCCACAGTCACATGTCCCAGTAATCCTACAGGGTTGCCGACGCATGTAGCTGCTCAAACTTCACACGGAAAGCAGTCGTTATGGAGGTGGCGGCGGTTTCGAGGGACAACCGACAACAACTGTAACATCAGCCCATTTGTAGCACCGCTGTTTTCTCAAACTAATGCGCACATTTCGCACATTATACTCACACTCACATCCAAATGTGAATCGTCTGCAATAAAGTCCCTCAGAGATACTGAGGAATAATATTCAAACTTTATGCTTCAAGAGGAGAGAAATGCTGCTGATTGTGAAGGTTGTGCTTGCAGATTTGCATATCACAGAAGAGCTATTGACCTCTCTGAGGGTCCTTTCAGTTTCCTATAATTTACAGCTCTAGGTTATATTTCACTTCTAACGTGTGTGTGTGTGTGTGTGTGTGTGTGTGTGTGTGTGTGTGTGTGTGTCTGCTTCCAGCTTTATTTCAGCACTTTGAGTTGTTAAAAGACCAGCAGAGAAACAGCAGTCCTCTATTCTGTCATCTTGTCATAAATGAGAGCGCACCCTGCAGCCAGTTCATGTGAACTTCAGGGTTTTCTCTCGAAACCTTTCTGAGCTTGTGTTTATCGTCTGCATGGTGTGGCTCTACGGACATCTCAGCGTGAGCTTTTCAGGCTCAGCTTGTCTCATCCTCAGCTGTGCTCTGAGCTGAATGCTGACATAGCATGCGGACGTGTTCAACGTTAGCATGTTAGCACGCTTGCCGCATATGCTGCCACTCCTTACTGCTCTACTTTCAAAACATCACAGAACATAGCGCTCGGCTTGGCTTCTGGTTGTTATAGCAACGCAAGCAAGTGTGGCTCAACAAAAAAAATCTCAAGTGGATTTTTTCCCCTGATGTCAAAAGTAGGTTTAAAGGTTATGAGATTTTGAACATGAATGTAGCATCAAACTAATATTTGATCAGTGAAGATACAGTGGAGACATACGTGGAGGCGTCCCGAGCTGAGAATTCTGGCTCGCTCCCTGATTGGATGTTGGTAATACAAACATCTCTGTTCTTTGTTTTGGTAGCCCGTTTGGTAGCCACATGCAAATTTATTTCAGCCGAATAAGAGACGGTGTTTGTTGTGTTTGACGGTGGAAAAACAAACCAGGTCGGTTTTCATCAGTTTTGTTTTGTTTCTGTCAATTTTGAATGTGTGTTTTGTGATGATCTGCAAGGTAAAACGACTGTTTTCGTCAGTGGAGTCTGGTGGCTTTGAGGTGAGCGATGTAACGGCTGTTTCTGGCTGGGGGGAGACGTGTGGCTGATGCACCCATTTGTTTTGGTCGATGCTGCCGCTGCTCCAGTGCAACATCAAGTGGCAGTGAATGAACCTTTAATGAAAAAGTGAATGTACATCAATCCATGAGCTCACTCAAAACAGTTCACATACAGGCAGTACAGGCTGCACTATAGGAAAGCTGTGTGTGTGTGTGTGTGTGTGTGTGTGTGTGTGTGTGTGTTAATGGTAAATAGATTTTTCTTGTTTATGATGTGGAAAAGGAATTGCCACCATCTATCATTGTTTAAACATATACTGTAAACACACTCACACATAAAAATGCATCCACTGTATGCACACAGGTCCATTGTAATTAAGTGCTGAGGTACACACACACACACACACACACACACACACACACACACATAAAAGCACAGACAAGAGAGCAGCTGTGGTTTTATATGAGTGAAAGTGATTGGACTAAAACACATAAAGAAAAACAATGACACTAACACACACTCTCTCCCCTCTCTCTCTCACACACACACACACACACACACACACACACTGTTTCATGCATCATACATATGCTCGCAGAGACTCATATTAGTGTCTGCTTTTATGATCATGTGACACCAGTAAAAAGCCCACGCACACACGAGCAGCAGGCATGCATCAGGGTGTTTATTGCTGGCAGGTTTATGGAGACGCTCCTGTAGAAGCCGTCGTGTAGAAACCAGAGAGGATGTTGAGACTGAATGTCTCACAGTCAGAATCTCCTCCTGCTAACAGGGAAAAAAAAAAAAAAAAATTCCACACAGTGAAAGAATCTAAGTGAGTGAAGTGAAGAAAAAGTTTGCTTGTGATGTCTCTGCTCCTGGGTGTAATGTTTTCATATCAGTGCTGCATAACAACATTTCCTGTCAGACACCCACTGAAACAAATCTCCTCCAGGAAAGCGCCAACAAAAAAACATCGCTCCGACGCTCGCAGTTTGAAGTATGGAGACGCACTGAGCCATTTTAGAAATGACAGATGTGTACATTAAAAACGGTCTTAACAACTTCTGGAAATGTCATATGGATGAAGACAAAGTAAATGCTCTGCTGTAACCCTGAATGGCTGCTGCAGTGGTCCGATATGCCTGACACTGAAATTAATTGGGAAATGTCCCAAGTTTTACTTTTTATTAAACTCTTTATTTATTTTCCCTAATTAGTAGCAATTTACAGAGTTCATTTAAAGGAAAAAATGTAACATATTAGCAACCTTGTGACCTGTGATGAAGTGTCCTCATTATTGGACAGATTGTGGACACAGAGTTCAAGAATCTGTGATGTGTTGACTTACTAGCTATTTACTGGCAATGTGGAATATTTAATAAACCTAATATTTTCCATCAGAACTACAATAAAAGTCTCAATAGAAACAGTTCGCAGTGTGTTCTGACCAGGCCTGTCCAACCCGCATGTGTGACAGATTGAATAAGGAGTATTTTCCTTTATCTGTTATAAATATATAGCATATTTTATAGTTGAATTTGTGTTGAACTAGGACTGCCAGCCATAACTATTTTATTTTGTTAATATGAAGTTCATGCATTTTATTGTGAAATCCCATAGGAAATATTCACTGTTAAGTATATAAGTATATACTGTATAAGAGGTGCATTGTGGGTGATCGAAAATAAAATGGAAGTGTGTACAACGTCGTGTGGCAGTTGACCCTTTACACACGCGGCTCTTTGCAGGGTTTCATGCGTCTCTTACGGTCATGTCGAATTTTGTGTTTGTGTTTTTTTAACGGTACGTGCATGCGCGTTGACGCAAATGACTGGGACAAGTTCGCTCTCGAGACACATGTTCAGCAGAGAGATTTAACGCATGTTCCCACTCTGCTAAAAGTCACCGGCGCTGTCCTGAATCAGCAAACAGCCAGATACGCAACAATGGTTGAAAACCTGCACGAAAGCTTCGACCCGTTCTGTGATCTTCAACTAAAAAGGCTGCAGGTGACGTTCCTCATCCACCCATTTAACGTGGAGACGAGCTGTTTGAAAACCACGCTGGTCACAGAGGAGGTTGCGGCTCAGAGGACCAGCTGAAACCTGCTTTGAGAGAAGAGATCGTTGAGTTCTGGAAAAGAACCCATAAGTCAAACAGGCTGCGCTTAAGATACTGTCAATGTTTGGGTCAACATACTTCTGTGAGTCTGGTTTTTCTACCCTGAAACACGTGAAATCAAAGCATCGATCTTTCCTGTCAAACAGCCACTGAAACGAATCTCTGTGACTTTCTGCTGTCTGACATTGTGAAGTCTTTGTTGTGACGACAGCAGGTTTGACATTTAAATTTGAGCGGAAATCTTCAAAGTCTTAACAAATGGAAAAACCAACAGAGATCCGTTTGTTAAGCTAGTTCACCAACTAAAAGCTCATTCTCTCTTGTGGTCGTATAGTTTAGGTGCAGGTAACCTGGACAACACCTGCATGATCCGAAACCACTGCAGTAGGTGTAAGAGAGAAAATATCACTTTGGTGTGCTGGCCCTTTAATGCAGCTGTTTTATTCTATTTTATTGTGATATTCTATGATACATTATATATTATGCTACCTCTTTTCTCACTCTCTGCATTTGTCTCTGGTCTCCATGGTTACCTGTTACCGTGGAGCCGAACGTCCGTCAAATGTCAGACACTGTGACAGTTTGACCAATTGAACACTCCTTCCTCCTTTCCCCCCTCAGTCATCTGCGCCTCCTTCTTTTCGTTCACTTCCTTGCTCCCTTCTTCTTTGCTCCTTCTCTCCTCTGCCCCCCCCTCCTCCTCTTCTCTTTTGTTTTCTTTTCTCTTTCTCTCCATCCCTGTTCCTCTGTTATCATGTGTCCTCGTCCTCAGCCCTTTTATTCTCTCTTCCATCTCTCTCTTCTTCTGCTCCTGCCTGACTTATTTTGTCCTTTTATCTCCATTAGTGCACTTTAGCACGTGTGTGTGTGTGGGGGGGTGTGTGTGTGTGTGTGTGTGTATGTGTGTGTGTGTGTGTGCAGCTACTGTATGTATTTACCTGAATTTAAATTTTGCTACATAAACAGGATTTATAAATATTTGTGTAAGCAAATATGCATGCATAAGCAGTGTGTGTGTGTGTGTGTGTGTGTGTGTGTGTGTGTGTGTGTGTGTGTGTGTGTGTGTGTGTGCAGCAGTGTGTATCTTTGTGTCAGCGCATGCATGTGTGCAGGGACAGAGTGTCATGACTTTGCATCCAAATGCCTCATTAAAGTATTTAGTCAGGTCTTTATTTAAGCGCAAGTCTGCTGGAGCTAATCCTGTTAAAAAAACATCCTCTGTGTGTGTGTGTGTGTGTGTGTGTGTGTGTGTGTGTGTGTGCGTTACTTTGTTGGTGTTAGATTTATAAAGTGGCAAAAAACAACTTGCATTCGAGAGAGAAACACTGAGTTCAAGGCAGGAAAAAAGACAATAAGAAAAGAAATGTGAGCTTGATCCTATCGGTTCGGGACTACGGGACGTTTCTCAAGCACAAACTTCACAAAGTTGTGCAGTTGCTCTTGTGAACGTCTGTTTCCTCTTTTGGAAATCAGAGCTCAGTCGGTGCTAAAGTTGGTGACTTTAAAGGATCAATGTGTGAGCACTGGCCACCTGAAGAAGGTCACTCCAGACACGCAGGGGGCAGCATACCGCTCACTGCTGCTGCTCAGTATACTCTTTGCTGTAGCTAGTAGCTGCTGCTAGCTAGTTAGCAGTTAGCTTTGCAGCTAGTGGACCTATGCTGACTGGAGTCTGGCCCGACCGAGAGCTTGTGATTGTTGTAGTGATGGAAAGACGAGATGCTTTTGGTGAGTTTTATGTTGTTTCTGTTGAATTTGAATGAAGCAAGTTAATTTGGCAACTAAGCTCGTCTTTGTTCAGCAAAAGAGAGAAACTTGAATCCAGAAGGTTGTATTTTTCTATATTTTCTTTTTTAAGGAAACAAAATGAAAGATTTCTGTCTTAATTTTGATTTTTATTATACTGAAAAAGCTGAGACAGCAGCGCATTCATCTCCCAGCTGAAACTATGAGCTCTACTATCAGACTATGGCCCCTTCTGGTACAAAGTGGTATTACAAGACAAGATGGGCTGCAGTCTATTTCAGTAGATATCTCTGCAATTCAATGCATTTTTTGAACGTTTTGAACTAAAATCTTACTCGCTGCTCCTTTAAGGCTGGACCATCAGCTGCTAGTTTGCAGCGTTAATTGTCCCCTTCACACCGAATCACAAGTCGCACATTACAAGACACCGTCCGGGAGCACAAAAGACCCAAGTGGTTTCAAGAACCTTGATAACGACCCCACAGAGGTCAAAGACCTGGGGCTCCCCACTAGTCAGTTAGATGGATGAGGGCGAAACGTTTCTACAACCAAGTCCAGATGCCCTTAATTCAGCCCTCCCTGGGGGACGAGGCACAGTCCGTTTGGGGGTGCAGATGTCTGTGGACTCACCTGCCTGTGCAGAGATCATGTTTGATGTTAAATATCGATCCTCCCAATGAACACATGAGTCTTGAGCGCACAAGTGAGTCTTTTGTCCTTTCTTCTGTACCTGTTGGAGTCATTCAGGGATACTTGAAGACCAGAAGAGTGTCTCCTGGGTGACGCGTCCCCTTTAAACAGACATGGAGGCATAGCAGCTGTAGCTAATGTCAAGGAGCGAATGAAAAATAGAAATTCAACATGCTTTTAATGTCTTGAACATGTCCAGATGTGTCACAAGTTCTGCATGCGATTGATCGTTTAACCAATGACGTACGTTCGGTTTGTAAACAGGAAAACATATCGAAGTTTTAGTTTCCATAAATATTACCAAATATCAGCAGCCTGTCGCTGATACAGTAAGAAGAGCTGCAACCTCTCCGGCTGAGGGATTAATATCTAAATCAGAGGGAACAGGTCAAACATTTGTTTTCATTAATATTTTACTGTTTGCCTTTCCAAGATGTTTGAATGCACTGATATGGATTGCTGTTGTACAAAATGCAGAATAATCTATATTTTGTTTTGTCCTCCAAATTAAGATTATTTTAATTAGAGAGAGAGAGAGCGAGTACTAAGGAGAGAGGGATGAAGTACGAGAGAGAAATAATGAAAATGTGAGTTGGAAATGGAGCGATGTCGGCGTTTTTGGACAAAAAGGAAAAGACAGAGAGGAAGTGGTGGAGAGAGGTGAAGGTTAAACTGGATCTCACCTTGTTTCTTACTTGACTGAACATTCAGCATCCTCCACCTCAGGCCTCGGTCTTGTGTGTGTGTTTGCGTGTGCGAGAGAGAGAATGTGAATCAATCAATCAATCAGCGAAGAAGGAAAAGAAGGTGGAGGGAAGAATGGATGGAAAAATATTAGTTAGGTCTGTGTTCTGAATATTAATGTAAGAAAAAATATCAACGCAGCAGTGAAAAAACACTTCGATTCGAGTTATTTATTTATTTAATGCCTTCAAATTTTAACTTGAGCAAAAGTAAAGAAATATAATCAGTAATATGAACTTAAACAATAAGACTTTCTGGTTCTTTGAGAGAGAAAAAGGTGAAAATAGATTGATTGATTCTTTATTGTCCCTTTCCAAGACAATTTGATGCCACAGTCTGTTCAGAGTCTCATATAAATAAATAGATACGTACTTTAAACACAACAGAACTACAACTTCGATTCTGTGACTCTGAATAAAACGTAAGTAAAAACAGAATCAATCATTTTATACAAACTGTTTGCAGACAACAGTTTCCTGAAGTCTTCCTGAGTCCAGGTATTAATCTCCTTTATCCAATCATGTGTTCACAAAGTGTTGAACCTCGCTCCCTCCTCGCTGTGAACCACTGAGCCTTTCATTCATGATACTCTCACCTGTTACCAATCAACCTGTTCACCTGTGGAATGATCCAAACAGGTGTTTTTGGAGCGTTCCACATCTTTCCCAGTCTTTAGTTGCTGCATCAGATTCAGAATAAGCAGATATTTACACAAATCAATGAAGATGATGAGGTCAAATATTACATATTTTTTCTTTGTGCTGTTTTTAATCGAGTATTTGTCAAAAAGGATTAGCAAATTATCTATTTGATATATAATAGCATAATGATAATTATACTCACCTACGGCCACACATGGGATTTCCTGTAGTGGTGTGTTGTTGAGTGATGCTGGCAGATCAGACAGAACCAAGCCTGTTTCCAGGCCAGGTGTGAAGAATGGGTTGGGGGGGTTCCTGTGCTGTGGTGTGTGTGCTCTGCACGTCGGGGCTGTGCTGAGGTCTGAGAGGTTGGGGTTAATATCTTGGAGAAACAGGAGAGCGGTGGAGGAGAATGTGTGGGTCTGGACTGTTTGAAGCAGCAATAGAAGGCAGACACACAGACAACAAACGTTCACAAATCTGTTTTTATTCATTTTTCCCTTGTAAGTGTCATACGGGTCATTTTAGAAGGTACTGACAAATGAACAATTTTGTCTTTAAGATACTGTAAGTACCTTTTCTTCAGATATTCTATTGGTGTATTTTCCTCCAGACTGAAATATATCAGCAGATACTGGATGGACATGCAGTCATTTACGGTCTGCAGACGATGAATCTACTGCCTGTCTGTTCCTCCAGTGCCGCCTCGAGGTCGATATTTTTGGTTTGTATTGAAATAACTCATCAACCATTGACCCGTTCTGGAGCACACTGACGGTGCCTCGATCCTGCTTTTTTACCTTACAGTTATTATTATTATCATTATTCGTGGAAGTTGTTGTAGCAGCAAAACAAGATTCAAGAGTCTTTATTGTCATTGAACATGTCAATGAAATTTCCATTGCAACCCCCATGTTAGGAATAGATAGTAAGAAAGATAAGAAGATTAGAAAGAATAAAATTAAGATAACTACAATAAAATTAAATAAACATGCAGTAAAAATATTTGAAAAAGCAATTAAAATATAACAAAATGAAAATGTACTAAGGCAATAAAATATACTAAACAATAAAATATGAAAGTGAAATGTGCAACAGAATAAAATATACAAGCAGAATAAAATATACACAGTGAAATGTACCGACAGAATAAAATATGCCAGTGGACAATAAAATATACCAATGAAAATGGAATGTGCCAATATAGTAAAAAAAAAGAATATACCTTAGTTAAGTGAATGTGTGTACCTAAAAGTTAAGTACACAGAAGGCGCAGGTGGAGGTGGAGGTGTAGGTGTAAAGGTGTAGCAGTAGTGTCCCTTTTTATCTTTATTATTATTATTATTAATAATTATTCTTCTTTTTTCTCTCTCTCTTCAGTGTAATCACACACACATCAAACCAACACATCATACGACAGCTCTCTGCTCTGTTATTCCCTGTGAAGTACAATTGGCTGGCCTGTACACAATCACTGTTCTTACTGTTCTTCTGTTCCTTATGTTGTTTTTGAGTAGTGTTTTGTCTTTTTGTCTTAATTAAAAAAAGAAATAACTCATCAATCACTGGACGGGTTGCCATGAAATTTAGTACACTTAACCTTTAACCTTAACACTTGCTCTAGCGCCACCATCTGGTCAAAAATTAAACTAGTTTTTGGTTTAATCCAGAACAATGTATCTGGAACTTCTGCTGCCACGTGAAGTGGAGTAAAAAGTGGAATATTTCCAAGTATAAGTAGCATAAAACAAGAACACAAGAAAAAAACCTTAAAATTGCTCTAAAGTACAGGGAAGTAAATAGAATAAGTACAAGTAAGTCAGTGTACTTGGTTACTTTTCCACCACTTGATAAATGTGTATGAGAGACAGGTGGTCACTTTCTCCTCTGGAAGGCAACAGAGGAGGTTCCTCTTTCACTTTCTCCTCACGGGATTCGAACCTGCGACCTTGAAGCCACGAGACTGATTCTGAAAGGCTTCTGTACATGATGAATTGGCAGATAATTGAGCTTGACGGAGAGTGCAGAGATTGATTCAGGAATTAATCAAACAGACACACACACACAGAGACACACACAGCCTGTGTGTTTCTGCAGATGTACAATTATAGCCTGTGGTAATATAGATAAAAATGTACGAACACGCGGTGACACACTTTTTAATGATTTTCAAATGCCTGCATGGAAAATACAAGTCTTGCACACAAATGTTAAAAAATAGCCACCAGTTACACACACACACACAGAGAAGTCCAGAATGTGAGTGTATCCGCGGGCTGTGGGTCCCATTAACATCCTCTATGTGCTGCAGCGTTTACCGCCCGCAGTGCCAATCAGCTGAAATGCCAGTCTGCAGCCGCCGGCGGGCGCCTGAGTTGTTATATCCCGCTATCTTAGTGTTTTCTTTTTTCCTGCTTCCTGCAGGGAGAAAAAACGCAGAGAAACACACAGACAATCAGAAAGGTGGAGAGGGAGAGATAAAGAGAAAGGACAGAGGCAGGAACAGGTAGCCAAGTGACAGACGCTGACAGCTAAAGACGTATAAGTTCTTGGCGGATTGTTCGATTGGTTGGTAGTCTCAGGAAAAAGAGAGAGTATTTTCCCGCCAGCCAATGGCGACAGAGTAACAGGGACACAGTTTGTAGCAGAAACTTTACTGTAGAGTTTTTAAGATGATACGCACCACAAACAAAATCCCATTCAAATCAGAGGTGGAGAAGCTCTTGAAATTAAACTGAAATTGACTGATTGGACACTGGATCAGACAGACCATCGGCTTTGGGGCTCATTTCCCAAAAGCATCAGATAAAAAATCTATTTTACAAGACTTCTTTAGGTACAGAGGTGGCCACTGAAAAGCTTTGTAAATTAAAACGACCCTTGTTGCTCAATAACGCAACTACTGCATTCACATTCCTGCGAGTGGCTCCACAGGCTTCGATTCTACTGACCGACAGGTGGCAAAGAAATGCAGCGATCCACCAGCGAAGGAAGGCAGGTGTGTAGCAACCAAAAACGTAATAACGGCCAATAATGTAATAACTACCAATAACGTAATAATTCTGGCCATTTTAAATGTAATAAAACCAATAATGTAATAACTTGCCAATAATGTAATAAAACCTTTGAGCCAATAACATAATAACTTTTTGCCAATAATGTAATAAGTTATTACATTATTGGCTGGTTATTACGTTATTGGCCTAGTATTTAAAAACACTTTGAAAATGTAATAACTGGTGCTGATAATGTAATAATATTATATATGACTGCAGTTCTTGGGAATAATACACTTTTTTGTGCACTTCACTGAATTAAAATAAGTACAGTGGACAAATTTAAGATTTAGATTCTCTCTCTATCTCTCTCTCTCTTGCCTGATCTCTCTCATTATTAATATTGATTAGATAAAAATGATATTTGATCCTGTAAGATCCTGTGATGTCATCGAGGTGTTTAACAGAGGGTTTAGCACAACTCTATGATATAACAGCCTATAGATCACATCTGGACTCTGTGAGGAACTGGAGCTGTTTTATAAAATATATGTTTATATTGTTGATACATATCTCATCAATTAATATCCATCTAATGTAAGCTGATGGAGGATTTTCACTTCCACTCCAAACCTCTTCATTAGCTCTCTCTCTCTCTCTCTCTCTCTCTCTCTCTTGATGTTGAGGTGTCAAATGAATTAACAATATTTTTTTCTTCGACTATTATTTATTTCCAATCAAAACTTCTCAACTGTAACATACAATATACAACATACTGTGTGAACAACAAAAATAAAATTAAAACTGTTCATCCTCAAATGAAAATGGCTTCACAGTATGTGCATTCCAAAAAGCTGAACTGCATATATATATATATATATATATATATATATATATATATATATATATATATATATATATATAAATTTATGGGCTTTCAGTCTGCGACGGAGGATGTGTCGAGTTTCTGCTTTCCTGAGGTCATTGTGGATCCAGGACTGCAGCCAGTTGCTGGGCCCTCTTCATAGCGAGGGGGTGATTTGCAGTAGCAGAGAGTAGTGGACAGGCAGGGGTGTATGTTTTAACCATGTCCTGGCTACCCGAGCCACTGGCAGCACGGTGGGCAGGTACCAGTGTCTTGAATCGGATTCGAGCAGCCGGCTGCGTCCGGCGCAGAGTGTGGGGGAGCGGTGAAATGAGAAATTACAAAAAAATACCTGCAGAACCACAAGTGTTTGCATCCAGGGGAATAAAACCAGTGGAGAAGCTCTTCCCTGACTCCAGATCCCTGAAGCAAAGCAGTCCCGTCACACATGAGCCTAACAGTTAGAGACACTATGATTAGTTTACATTTGGATGCACTCAGATTGCTATTTAAGTAGCAAGAATACAGTTCTCAGCATCCATTATTACCTCATACATGCAGTCCATAGAAAAAGAGTAGATGCTGTCTGAATAAATAAAGGTGGAGACAGGTGTGTGATTATGTGTGTTTATTCTGTGTGAACTTCCCTTTATCTTTGCTCTGTCACACTGTTTGCATAAAACTCATCGCTAAGAAGTCTATAAAAAGAATTTCTTAAAATATGAGCCGTCACCGGGCTGCGAGCTCCCGTCAGCCCCTCTGTCAGCTCCGTTTGTCTGCTGTTATTTGTTTGTTTGGGTCTAATTAGCACGAAATCCAGCCTCAGTTTGGTGCTGAGGGTGGAGGCGGCGAGACTGATGACAAAGGAGCTGCGGTGTGTGCAATATGCAAACGACGCTGTTTAATGACGGCTGTGTGGAGAGCAGCCGCGTGTGCTTGTTAAGTGAAGCCATAAACAATGAAATAATTCGATAACTGAAATATTATTTCATCATTCCTCTTGCTCTCATTCTTACATCATTCACACAGGAACACAGTTTTACTGGACTTGTTATAGTTTTATTTCAAAATGGCCTTTTTCTGTTTATCAAAATTACATGATAAAAGTCCCTTCAGCTTTTCCCTCATGTAGTACGTGCAGATCTAAATAATTCCCAGCTCTGTCTCCACCCACCCTCCACCTCTCGCCTGCAGCTTCGACTCCACTCATCAAACAAACCCCGTCAGCAGCTTCGCGACCTGACGAACTGCTCTGAGTAACATTTGCAGCGTTTGACATGAATCATCGTGAAGCTTGGCAGGCTAACGCTGGCTAACATTATTAGCACGCCGCAGATGTGTTTGGTGTACCGACCTCGTGCTCTCCGTGTCTCCAGGATCCAGATCCACGGATGGATGGAAGAGTCAGTAGAAGTTCAGTTTAAGTCTGGAAAAAGGCTCCTGCAGGCTGCAGTTTGATGCTTTTCACCTCATTTGATAACACATGATGCAACTTTTACATCGTTTGCACCTCTGCCATCCTTTTGAAAATAATGAAACTCAGCTTGCAGACGGCCCATATGTAGCTACACCCAGCTTCTCCTCTGATGCCCCTCGTTACACTGCTCCACCCTGCAGTTTGACGGGATTGCTTCATTAGACACCTCACATATGAGACTCTGGCTGTCTGAATCTGTGTTTGTGAGGCTGTCATTGATCCACTGCAGCTCCATGGTGGAAATGCTCAGCTGTGACACTCGCTGCTTATTTCCCTCAATGTGTCTTGTAGCATATAAAAAACACCATGTGGACGTTAACAAGGTTTAAACCTGATTTTCACTGGGGGGGTCTTTAAATTATAACTTGCTATAATTAAATGAACTGCAGCAACTCAGCACCAATGAAACTGTTAACTATGAAAATAAAAATCATGACATAACTGTAAAGTTTTAATATATTAGGGAATAATTTGATTATTAAGTAAATTATTCTTATTAAATTGAATTATTGCCTCGGAGGGAGGCAGTCTGCTCCCATCAGCCCCAGCTGATGACAGATATGCATGGTGGATGTTTGAATGAGAGGCTTTTACTGATGGAGGTGCAGCTTGTCTTGCCGTGTAATATGAAAACAGAGTCCAGTCCTGCGTTAGATAAAGTTTTATCTTATCTTATCTTATCTTATCTTAGATGGAACGATGCTGCTGTGGTTTGTTCTGCTGTGAACCAGAAGTGATCTATTGGCACAGCAGTCAGCGGCTGTGTTGTGTCAGGATGGTTGATAGTCACCATAAACAGCAGAGAAACACTCAGCTGCAGTGATACAGGTTCAGTTTACCTCTCAGGGTCTCGACTGGGAGGGGGGGCAGCTCTCATTTTATGACAGCGGCCATAATTATTATCACCGGCTCCACTATTTTAGTTTGCAGTTTGAGTTGAACGGCACCGCAAACGAGCTCTGACAGACCCGGACGAAGTTAGCCGCTAGCTGGCTGGCTGAGGAAGTGGAGCATCTAGCAGCTGATGAGGCAGGAGTTATATTGGATTCACTCCAGTGTTGTGATGATAATGTTGTTGTTTGTGTGCGGAAATTCTAAATACACGGCAACTTGCTAACACATTAGCCGTAACAAATTTTACAGTGATAAAACGTCCGGGTTGGTTATGATGTGTTCTCTCTCCGCCAAAAGACTCAAATACATTAAACCGTCAAGCCAATTTAAAACTCACTTCAAACACCTTTAACCTGTGTTGTCTTTTATAAACTACAGTCTTGGCTTCTTTGTTGGATGATTTAAAGAAGCTGCATCTCCTGCAGCAATGGTTCCCATTATTTCAGGTTTGTGACCTCTTATAAAAGCAGTTTCTACTTATGATGAACAGGGCCCACATGCATCAAATTATATGGATTCATGACTTTATGTACACACAAAGACAGAAATATGCAGTTTTTAGGTGGATGTGCACATGCATGCCCCTCATGTCCACTCCCACAGTAAATTAGAAATGGAAGCAGACATGCCCTGGATCACCAGTATTCATCCACTCACACCTGTCAATTAAAAGACTCAAAGAAGAAGTGCAGGTTTAAATGTGGCACATCTGCAAGGTTCTCCAATAATGGCAGGAAGGCTGTCATTACAGACAACTGCAGCTGTTGTTAGTCCCTGTGTTATTATTAATTCATCATGCAGTCCATCTGAAAACTCAGTCCAGTGGCCAAACTCACCGGTGCACTAAGTTTGGGACATTTTCCAGCCGTTTTTTTTAAGCCAAAACCTCCTTTCCTAACCCTAACCAGGCATCTTTTGTTCTTAAACACAGCGTTGTCACAATATTAAATCTGAAAATTGACACATAAAGAAATGTAAAGTTTGAACGTAAAGAAAAGTTCACCTACATGTCATTTCTGGATATTTTGGACCTTTTTGGATGCAGAAGAAGTTTCCTCTCACCTCACCGGCTTACGGCTGAACTCCCTCTTCCTCCCCAGGCCTGAGCAGTCCGGATGAAAAGCGAGCTAAAATTAGAGAATAATTAGAATGAGAAGCGTGCCGCGCTCTGCTGATGTGAATATGAAGCAGCTGATGAGCGGAGCCTCGCCGTCTACCTCAGCTGTGGTTTGATCGGAGCAGATTGCAAATGAATTGGTTAGGAGGGACGAGAGGGGATCGGCTGCCGATGACAATTCACTTAGGCCGACACTGATCCTCGAGTGTGTGTGTGTGTGTGTGAGAGAGAGAGAGAGGGAAAGCACTGAGTCTTTGTATAGATTCAACTTTAGTGTGTGTGTGTGTTTGGGGATTCGATTAAGATCAAGTTGGCTGCAGAGTGTGTGTTTTTAGGAGTGTGTGTGCGCTTTTTTTTTAAAATCTGAGTAAATTAAATTCAGGCTATACCCATGTGACACACAAACCTTTAATCATGTGTGTGTGCATATGTGTGCAAGTGAGTGTGTGTAAATGAAGTTCGATTGAACAGGCTTTCCAATGACTCATTAGTATTCAAGTGTTGCTGTGTTTTGCTGTAACAGGTCCATACTGTGTGATACTGTGTGTGTGTGTGTGTGTGTGTGTGTGTGTGTGGCATATATGTATGTATATGTAAAACACAAAGAAACAAAGAAGATCATTAATAATGTATAACACTGTGGAAGCCGGATCCCCGACACGAGCCTGCGTTCCTAAATTGTCAAAGAAGCGACGAAGATTTGAAGCTTTTCTCTTAAAATCAGCCGAGTCTCACATTAATCATTCATAAGTAATGAAATGTATAATGTTTTTTTTATATATAGCTGCATCCTCCAAGAGCAGACATGATTAGATTATTAATATTTCCAGGGAGACAACATAAAGCAGCACAAACTACGTCTGCATCTGATACACGTGAACGCACCGCGGCCGTTGTTCTCTGCGTTAGAGGACATGTCGGTGCCGTCTTGCTGGGCGTCATGTCAGAATAAACCACCGTCCTACTTTCCAGCATTATTGCTCGTCAGCACTGAGAAATGCATCAATATTCCATCGCCTTCTCTCTCCGGATTGGTTCATCCCGGCTGACGACGCCTTCTGTCTGCAGGCACACCTGGTGAGTGTGTGCTTCAGACGCCATCACTTGGTTTGTGTGTTTAGCACTTCAGGGTAGGACGTGGTTAAAGGTGTGCTTATTGAAGTTGCAGAAATGAATGTGAGTGTATTTGTTTATACCCCCATGTGACTTTTAAATTGACAAAAAGAAAAGCTCAGGCATCATATCAGGACTGTGTGTCTGTCAGATCAGCACATCCCTCGTTGTGATTGGCTCCCTTTTTAAAGAGGATTTGGTGAATGAACGATAAAGAATGATAAAGATCCTCTCTTAACTGATTAATCACTGCTGGTTATTAGTGTCTAACCACACTGTGAGCTGTATTGTCTTCTTCTGTTCTTCTTAGCAGTTAGTGTTTAGCATTTAGCATTAGCATTAGCTAAACGGTAGCATTGGTACTATATTGTCTTCTTCTGTTCTTCTTAGCAGTTAGCGTTTAGCATTTAGCATTAGCTAAATGGTAACATCTGTACTGTATTGTCTTCTTCTGTTCTTCTTAGCGGTTAGCATTAGCATTAGCATTAGCTAAATGGTAGCATCGGTACTGAACATCTCCTAAACAGGCCTGGGTCAGTTGAACGTGGCAGTGCTGTTTGGATTGTGTAGGAGCAGTGTGAACTGGCACTAGGGGGGGTGACTCTGGGACGCCGGAGCTCACCGCCTAGCATCCTGGAGGTGTCGTGGGACTAAGTAGGCGAAACACTGTTGAAGGGAGGTTTCCACCTGATGACCCCCAGAGACGTGTTAGGAATCTTTGGTATGTTTAGAGACAGAGTAGGGGTCCGAGGTTCTTCACTGAAAATGGATCCTCTTTTTGAGCACAAGTATCTTGTGTTTAAATTAACACTAACCACACTGTGAGAAAATGAAATGTGGATTTGCAGACAAACAAGTGCTTAGTGTGATGCCACCAGGTTATAAACTGAGAACCAGTTAATCTACAACATATTTCAACCTCCAGGATGGAAACAGGTGAGGTTTGGAATACCTTCCGCTTCCATCCATCCATCCATCCATCCATTCTCTTCCGCTTATCCGGGGCCGGGTCGCGGGGGCAGCAGTCTAAGCAGGGAGGCCCAGACTTCCCTCTCCCCAGACACTTCCTCCAGCTCTTCCGGGGGGACCCCGAGGCGTTCCCAGGCCAGCCGAGTGACATAGTCCCTCCAGCGTGTCCTGGGTCTTCCCCGGGGCCTCTTCCCGGTGGGGCATGCCCGGAACACCCTCCCAGGAAGGCGTCCAGGAGGCATCCGTTGAAGATGCCTGAGCCACCTCAGCTGGCTCCTCTCGACGTGGAGGAGCAGCGGCTCTACTCTGAGCTCCTCCCGAGTGACAGAGCTCCTCACCCTATCTCTAAGGGAGCGCCCCGCCACCCTGCGGAGGAAACTCATTTCAGCCGCTTGTATCCGAGATCTCGTTCTTTCGGTCATGACCCAAAGTTCATGACCATAGGTGAGGGTAGGAACGTAGATTGACCGGTAAATCGAGAGCTTTGCCTTTCGGCTCAGCTCCTTCTTCACCACGACGGACCGGTACAACGACTGCATTACTGCTGCCGCCGCACCGATCCACCTATCAATCTCACGCTCCATCCTTCCCTCACTCGTGAACAAGACCCCAAGATACTTGAACTCCTCCACTTGAGGCAGGAGCTCTCTTCCAACCCAGAGGGGACAAGCCACCCTTTTCCGGTCGAGAACCATGGCCTCGGACTTGGAGGTGCTGCTTCCTCTGCAGAAAAAACAAAACCACACGTCTCCTCTGGTGAGGCTTAAAATTAACATTTTGCTGCTGAATTTCAGTCTCCTGCCACATTTGCACCAGCTGAAACACATTTCATCCTTTGAATATGGTGAAAAACATGCAGAAAACCTTATTCTGTGTGCTGTATCACTATTGATGCGTGTGTGTAGGAGTGCTTGTTATTTAAGCAGGCAAACCCGGGGTGGACAGATTTTAACAGCTCAGGCCTTAATCTGCTCTGGGAGGATAAATTAAACACGCCCCCAGACACAAACCTACATCCAAATGTGTATGTTGTTATTGTGTGTGTGTGTGTGTTTGAGTCCATGCCCCTTTCCCATCACTTCTTAGCATTTCCTCTTTTAAGTGTTGATCCCATAATCCACGGCTGCAGAGAGGAGACAGTGAAACAGAGTCAGGTGGAGGGAAAAGGTGTCTTCCAATTAAAATGTAAAGAAAATAATTCAACGTGAGACTAAAAGTGAGTGGAGAGGCGGCTGGTAGTTATTTTCTGAATGTAAATTCACACTTAAGTCTGTTGACAACATTATAAAATACTTCATGGTCTTACTTTTGGTTAGAAATGATTCAACTTTTTCCTGAGAAATCACGTTTTTGCATCAGTCCGTCAGTTTGCTGAATGCTAAACGACTCCAAATTCAACAGTATCCACGATCCCTCAGACCAAGCTCATTCAAAGCCTGTCATGGACCCGGCAGTCCACTCGAAAACAACATGTCAGCGTTAAGGTGCATTACCAGTAGGGTAGATGGGAGTATAAAGGGTGACAAAGGCACCAGTCTTTATTAAATCTGTCTCCTGTGAATACGCCAACTTAATGGAAACATGAAACCTCTGGAATATCTCTTTAAAACCCCCCTCACATCCAAACAGTTCAGTATTATGTTACCGTTGAGAGACATCTTTGTGTGCTCAGACTTTTCTTCTTCTTATGGTTTGATGCACAAAGAAAACAGCCTCTTTGACTCAGGAGGGATTTCATTTGTGGGAATTATAATAGTACAGTATATTATTATACTGTTATTGATACGACTGCGCCTTCTGTTGTGTCACAGTGTGTTCAGTGTGATTCGTCATCACTGAATTTACTCCTCGTGGGACACCTTATTGCTTTTACATTAAAGCATATTTCAGAGAGAGATGGATGGGTGGAGCGGAGGAAGGTAGGGGGTTGGGGGGATGAGGCCTCGATGGAGAGAGGAGGACGGAGGTGGAGAAAGAGAGGGAGATAGAGAGAGGTAAGGCTGTAATGAAGTAGCTATTGATTTTCTATAGAGGCTCTTTAATCAGAAGCTGTACTGACACACCCTGTGTGTTTGTGTGTGTGTGTGTGTGTGTGTGTGTGTGTGTGTGTGTGTGTGTGTGTGTGTGTGTGTGCGTGCATGTACAGGGCCATTCCCATTCAAATTACACTTCACCTGTCTCTCTGTGGACACCTTGAGTGTGTGTGTTTGTGTGTGTAGGTTTCATGTTATGTGTTTCAGTGTTTATGTTGGTGTGCTTTTTTGTTGTGTGTGTGTGTGTGTGTGTGTGTGTGGGCAGGCGGTGGATAGATAGATGAGGCTGCCCAGTAGATGGATGAGTGGAACAACCAGTCGTTCATCATCTGGAGAACTAGCAAGGAAGGAAACACAGTGATGGAGAGGAGGAGGGGTTTCGGGGAGGGAGAAAGAGGGGAATGAAAAAATAGAGGAGGGGGATGAAAGTAAAGAAGTGGAAAATGCAAAAAAAGGATGAAGCAAGAGGAGATGAAGAAGGAAGAGAACTGATGGAGAAAGGGAGAAAGATGAGTGAATTTAGAGGGAGGAAGGGTGGAGGGGTATATTGAAAGGAGAGATGACCGAGAAGGAAAGAGGGCTGGAGAAAAGGAAGAAAGGAAAATGAAGGAAAAGGCGAAAGCAGAAGAGAGAATATTCTGGAAATAACTGGGAATATACTTCATTGTGTTCAAAACATACATTTCACCAACATATATTTTTTGCAAACCTATTTCAAATCCAGTCTGTACGCTACATTTTCAGACAGCCATTGGCTTCCATTCATATTTACACAGTATGAAACATTTTCTGTGCCCACAACATAGAAAGATCAAGTCTGCATTCATTTCCGTGAAAGTTGCACGATTGCTGCGTGAAAAGTCTCCTATAAAAAGCATGGAAATTAATGGAAACCAATAGCAGTAATGTAAATTGCATTAAATATGTGCAATTTTCTAAAACACAGCAGCATGGTCTGCAAAATGTGATGTATTTACTGTTAATGGGATGAAATATGCAAAACCACAGGTATGATTGTTTGTGTGAAGTGTTCATCATAATCAGCTTTTTCCCATAATGCAGCCTTATTTTGCACCAGTTCTGAGTTGATTCAGGCAGTTTTTATTCAAACCAGTAACCCACAATCATGAGGCTAAAGTTAAACATTCTGACTGATATTAAGTGAAATGTAGTTTCTGCCTCCAGAGGAAAGTCGCAGTAGAGCCGGCACACCTCCAGTCAACTCAACGGTGGCGGAAACATTCATTCTTGAGGATCTGTAAAATCGTTATTTAACTAATTGTTGATTTCGTAAATTGCCCTGTTATTAATTCCCTGTCTGAACCGATAGTGAACCGATGTCGGGTCTGCCGAGATAGCGGCGCAGAAAACAATGCAGTATCGATCCGTCCATCGGCTGTCCTGGTTCCAGGAACAACAGTTCATTAATGCGGTCTAAGAGAGACTATCTGTCTCTATTACTGCCTGTTGGCCTGCATGGCAATGATTTATAGGCAACCTGTGGAGGCGATGGAGACGGCTAATGTTGCCCTGAGTGGGAATGTAGGAATGAACTGGGATGAAGCCAGCAGTGAGCAGTGTGCTGTCAGGTGTGCAGATATTACCAGTGATGTTTGCCTTGATGTTGCCAGAATCCTCAGTGATGCTCTGTAAAAAATAAGGTCTGTAAATGACTTCATCTCGGGGTGAGATGCTTTACTCAATGGCACCTGGATTTCAGGTTGTCTCGCCATCAAACAGGCGACCTTTTCCTCATTAGTCTGCCCGCCTGATCTCCAAGACACCACATGTGAATTTCAGCACCGCGTGCAGGTGGTGGCAGTAATTCTGCCGTGGACCTCGCTGGAAATCATCCTCACAAGCAGCATCAGACAAACGACTAAGAAATAAAAGGCAAAGATTGTATCATCAGTCATATTAGTGTCTCTGCGGTGGCAGATGATTGTGTGTTTGTCTCAGGGAAGCTTCACGTGAGACGACGCCGCGGCGTTAATCAAAGAAGCGCCCGCAGAAGGGAAAGTGTTGAAATGCGATGCTTGTTTTAAAGTAAAGCCTCCAGCTGCTCTGACGCTGTTAAACGTACATCATCACTCTGTGATGTTCAAAGCAGCGCAGGAGTTATTTTGTGATGAAAGGCTGCAATGTACTTCCTCTTGAGCCCACTTTGCCTCGAGGAAATAAAATACCAAACAACAAAATGGACCCAGAAATGAAAGGCACATTTCCACCAGTGCTAGAGTGGCGTTAAAGTGGATTTTTCCTTTAATATTTGGAAATAATGAGTTGTAAAAGCCAAGCAGGGGAGAGTCAGACTGTAGGGAAGAGGCGGTGAGAGTGTTTCCTGATTCAACCAGGAGAGAATCACGCTTCTTTAAAATAGTGATTTTTCTCAAGTGGAGTTTGAAGTGGTGATGTAAGATGACGTGAGATAAACTCATCGCTGCCGGTGACTGAGCTCCTGCAGGAGAGGGCAGCTGTTAGCCCGACAGGAATGCTATCACACAGCTAAAGGTAATGAAGAAACAGCAATATGGCTACATGTCGGTCCTGTTGCTGCAAACTCTGATCAGCTGGTCATTGAGAAGTGTACGAGTGCAAAGTGTGACTGACTCACACCAAACATAGCCCAGCCTTTATTTACAGAGACACTCTGTGCTTTGGATGTTTGGACTATCCCCGCTGAACTGAACCTGCCGCTGACTTGTTCCTTTGGGACTGTTCTCCCCTTGAACCAGCTGTTCACATCGTCTAGACCAGTGGTCCCCAACCTTTTCTGTACCATGGCCCAGTTTAATGTCTGACAATATTTTCACGGCCCAGTCTAAAGGTGTAGCAGATAAAAACAAAATAAAATGATAAGATCGGCATTAAAAACTGTGGTATTTTCTCTTTAATAATAATAATAATAACAATAATAATGAACGTAAATCCACTTTTTAATCATGTCAAGAGGACCTGGCTGCAGACTGGCACTGTCAGGCACCACCTGTTTTTCAAATTATGTGAAAAAACAAAATAATGGAAATTATTTTTTCTTTCTGTGCGGCCCAGTACCAAATGACCCACGGCCCACGGGTTGGGGATCAATGGTCTAGACAACACATTCATCGTGCAGATATTTCCTCTTCCAGCAGCTTCAGAAGGTGTTTGATGTTTGCACTGGAGACTCGCAGAAAATGCTCACATGGATCGTTGTGCACCCCAATTAAAAAAAAGTCTGGATGCTGTGTAAAACATTACTAAAAACACATTTCTGACCAGCTGCCAACAGTTTCCTGAAGTCTTCCTGAGTCCAGGTATTAATCTCCTTTATCCAATCACATGTTCACAAAGTGTTGAACCTCGCTTCATCCTCCCTGTGAACCACTGAGCCTTTCCGGGATGCTCCTCTCATACCCAATCATGATACTATCACCTGTTACCAATCAACCTGTTTACCTGTGGAATGATCCACACAGGTGCTTTTGGAGCGTTCCACAACTTTCCCAGTCTTTTGTTGCTCCTGTCTCAACTTGTTTGAAACATGTTGCTGCATCAAATTCAGAATAAGCAGATATTTACAAAAATCAATGAAGCTGATGAAGTCAAACAGTAATAATAATAATTATAATTGAGTGTATGTCAAAAAGGATGAGCTAATGATCACATTCTGTTTTATTTCTGTGCTACTCAGCGTCCAAACTGTTTTGGATCAGGGTTGGATCTGGTTCTGGTATGAGGACTCGTTAAGGTATTAAGACTCTGACAGTAGTTGTACAGTTTGGTGTTATTGAATCTTGAATACACTGTGTGTTTTTATTGGTTTGATCTCACTCGCTCTGGCCTGTTTAGAGACACATGCTAACCACAAGCTGTTACCATAGTAACGTATGATCTCTCACTTCTCCCGCTGGAGTCCAGAGTCTTGCTCGCCACTCTGCTCAGTCCACCAAATCTCAGAGTTAATACGTGAATACGGCTCGGAGGCAGCAGGGACCTGAAGTGGCAGCACTCAGTTGGCTGTGCTGATGAGGGGATGGCGAGGACGGAGCAGGGAGAAACAGGACTGTAGATGCTACAAATACATGTGGGAAAACACAGCACGCACACACACACGTATGTATGCCATCGTCATCAGTGTGGTCTCGTCAGGTGAGAGGGCCTTTTCGTTAACCGAGCCACAGCCATCAGGTCACGCACACCTCGGCTAGCTCACGTGTGTTCTGTGAGCCGTGATGTGTGTGACTTTCGTTCGTGTGTGGTTGTTTGTGAGTCTCAGTGTGGATTTGCGTGTGCTGCGAGGACGGTCGTGTGTGTGTGAGTGTGTGCGCCAGCCCAGCCTGCAGCCTTGCTCGGGGGCTTCCAGCCCGACTCTTCAGTTATGCATCAAGCCAAGAACCGAAGTGTGTGTGTGTGTGCGCGTGTGTGTGTCTGTGTGCATTTCATGGATCTGAGTTTATCCTTTTGCTACAGCTGTTACCTCAAGCAATAATTCTGTGTGTGTGTGTGTGTTTGTGCGTCAGAGGGTCTTGGGCAACACGAATGGATCCGAGTGGAAACGAGGGTTTAAGAGAATCTGAAGCAGCAACAAAGGGTCAGTGTGTGTGTCGGTGTGTGAAAGTTTCATGTGTGGCGTGAACGCAGTCTGTGCATTATTTCACGCGCACGCATTCACACGCGTGTCGTCCGTGAGCCGAGGCTCCGGCTTGATGTGAATTCGCTTGATCTCCGTACAGTCACACTGAAAACAGATTTATCACACGTCTCTGTGAAACTGTGACATCACATCCAGGTGTTTTAAAGGGATGGCGCAGGAGGAAAGCATATTTTAGCCACATAAAAGCAGACCAAACTAAAATAATCAATATCAGTTTAAGTGTAAACTATATTCAGAATATTTTCAGTGCTTTACTTTGCCGTCCCTCTTCCATGACCTGGTCCAGACCACCGCTATAGAGGCCCTGCTGTACTCAACCATCAGGTACTACAGCACCAAATACCTACAAACAAATGAAACAACCACTGTGGTGTGTCTTATAACCTGTCCAGTCTACATCTGCGTCCTGGTCTCCACAATCAGCAGCATTTCGTCGTTGTCATAATCGCTCATTTGTCGTCTCTTCCGCAAACTGCTGAAAGTCTGACCCTGCGGCATTGTACTGTGAGCGGCATGCGTAGGAATACGGAGGATGTACGGTTCAGAAAACATAGTGACGAAGGAAAGAGCTGACTGACGACAAGGAAAGCTGCTAAAAATATTAGAGCGTACACTAAAGCTGGTATTATACAGTTTGCTGCATTGTTTTGCTTCAGTGCTGTTTCTCCAAACTGTTCGTGATAAACTAATACCACCCCACTTCAAAGACTATCCCTTTAAGAGGCTCGATGATTTTTCTTATTCAGCCACGAGCGCATGAGTGAGGTCTGACACTGATGCCGGGTGAGGAGGTCGCTGCTCCAGTTCATCCCCAAGGTGTTGGACGAGGTGGAGAGAGAGAGCGTCTCCAGTTCAAGGTCAAATATTCAACATTACATACGAACACCATGACAACAAGTGCAAACAACTTGCCCTGTGACTCTAAATGAGTCTCTCTGTGTCTCATTCCTCATTTTGTTGGAGAAGAAAATTGTTTCCTTGCTGTGGCACATTTGTCCAGGTCTGTCTTGTTATCTCTGCCAAACACATGGACTCCCTCTTTCTTTCTTCCCATCGCTCTCGCCTGCACACGGTGTCGACTGAACCGGGTGTTGAACAGGACCGCGTTCCCGGCAGTTCAGATCAGTCCTCCTCTGCGCCGCCGCTCTGAATGGGCAGAACGCTCCACGTCTCCCTGATGGGGCGAATCCAGGCGAGAGCTGCTCCGGCTCAGCGTGCCACAGGTTGACAGTCATTATCCAAAACCTGGACCGCCATCCTTCTCCAGCGCACGGGGGGGGGGGGACGCAATAACATGAACACCTGCGCAATCTAACGTAATGCAGCGTAACTTCTACATGAGCCACACAGAGCCTGGAAAATATTCTAACCTTTCCTAAAGCAGCATTTATCGCAGGGAAATTGCTTTGGGTTGCAGTAGACTGTAGCGTTACTCCCTGTAGATACTCGGAGAAGTATTCAATAAGGATTACTACTGCTGCTACTAATAAAAATTAGGAATTACTTCAATAAAAGGCCGTTTGAAAAATATGATGAGAGGTTATTTAAATGATGCTGCTGAGTCTGCAAGCCTTTCAGGCAGTGACTTCCACAGCTCTGGGGGCCTCGACTGCAAAACCCTGGTCAGCGATGACCCTGAACCAGGATGTGTGATGATCTGTGGTCGGTCAGCAGCCAGTCCACGAAGATCTGAATAAAAACGGATGCAGACATCAGATGTGCGCAGAGGTTAGCACTACGTTGAATGCCTTGCCGTCATCCCGATCTGTTTATACTGTTATTTGGCCGCTGGCCTGCAGGTCGGTGCAGGTGTGTGTCCCGCAGGTGATCCTCCGCGACAGCTGATCCAGCGGGTGTCTGCACTCTCTCAGAGGAACAGCTGTTCAGAAGGAGAGTTTGTTTGATTTTGATCCATCAGCGAGCTGCAGGTCACCCGACTTCTTGCACATGTCAGAGGAAAGGAAACGTGTTGCTCTAGCCGCTGAGAGCTTTTTTTGTTGTTGTTTCGGTGTTTTTAATCACATCATGTATTGTTATTCTAAATGTGAGTCTGCCACTTGTTTTTAATGTTTTCCTCGGCCGGTCAGGTCTCTTATAGAGAAAGTGAAACTTGTTCTCTTTTTAATGGAAGCCACTGAGGACACAGAGCAGAAGCTGTCTTATAGTTTTAAAGGTCAGCGCTGTATGTGAATAAATCAGATGTCCCAGTGATATAACATCAGCGTTATTGGCTGCGGGAATATTGACTGTGAGCCCACAATGATTCGTTCTAACGCAGTATTGCCACCTTGTTGTGTAAGCAAAGTTCATGGAAATGACTCTGATCCCAAAGCTGCTGCTGTCTCGTCTGTCCTGTTTATTATCTTGAATTGTTTCTCCCTGCCGGCTCCTCTGTGGTGGAATGACCTTCTCTCGCTGAGGGCGGCGTCACTTCTTCTCTTCCAGGCTGAAAACTCGACTTTTTATGATGTGCCTCACATTATCACTCAGATTTTGGCGTCGAGGCTCCCACCTCATAAGTCCCCTGATAGGCTGACATGCAGATGCTGCAGGTGGATGCTGGCGTGTTGGAGCTTAGAGACCAGGCAGCTGACAGCACAGAGGGAGTGATGGGATGGGATCCATGATTGTGGATAATGAGGCATGTCACATGTGTATATGCAGCCAGCTCGAGTGGACTACCTGAACTCGCTCGCAGCCGTCGCTCCATTTAGGATGATTTTACACGTTAACTGCTTATTTAAACAAATTCAGGTGCATTTTCCAGCGTGGTTGAGTTCATTTAGACTGATGCAGAAGCTGTGATCAATGAAAAGGAGCTGAGGAGATTGTTTGTGGTGCGTTTGTCTCGAGCTTTGTCTGCCCCCCCACTTAATGTTGGAAGATGGAAGATGCCTCCTCTTTATCCTGTGACTTTCCACATGACATATGAGCTCAAACTGCAGTCTCGCATCATCATAATAATAATAATAATGACAAACTTTTAAAATTTATTTAGCACAATTCATTCAACACAAATTGCTTAACATTAAAGCAAATGATAGCATGTGATAAACCAATAAAACCAAGGAAAATAAACTAGAATAAAGTAGAATTAAAACAACAGGAGACTTCAGGAGAAAGCAATGTTAAAAAGACGTGCCTTAAGATTTCATTTAAAGGTGTCAACAGATTTTTAAGCCCTCAGACCTTCAGGGAGGCTGTTCCTGGCGTTTGGGGGATAATTAACAAAGGCTACCTCTCTGAACCGTTTAGTTCTGGTTCAGGAACAATCGAGAGGTTTGAGTCTAAGGATCTAAGTGACCCAACAGTTATGCACCATAATGTTCAGAATCAGTTATTCCATGATGAAGATCCACAAACATGTCAGTGATGTGCAGCCTGACTCCAACTTCCAGATGTGTTTGCTGTATTTTATTGTTACTTATTGTTTAACGTGATATAAATGACTCTCATGGTGAAGCTGCTTTTCCTCATCCTGCCTCCTCTACCTCAGTGACTGGTTGCAGCTGAGGGTTCTGTATGAGAGTGACAGTAAATATCAGTTATGACTGAAGCAACAGCAACAAGGCGAAAGTTTTTCCATAAATGAGTCAAAGCTGCTCAAAAAGAAGCTCATTCTGCTGTGTTGTGCTTTAGCACTGCTTTGCTTTAACGTCCCTCATATTTTAATTGCTGTGTTAGATTTTTTTTTTTCCAGTGAATAGAAATCTTCACCCCCTTCAGACGTGAACGATGGCTGTAAGAGTTTGTAGTTTTGCCCTTTGTGAAGCACAGTGGGTGCAGTCAGCTTGAATCCACATCAGAACTGTGGTGGTTCCAGGTTTTCCTGGTGGACAGAAATCATGGAAACATCCACAGAAATGACTCAAACCTTTGAGGCTGAAACACTCACTCAGCAGTGACATTTAGCTCTTTGTCATTTGCAAAATGATTGTTAAAGCATATTGAGCATTTTAATGTGGAGCAGAGAAGTGGATGCCTAAGTGGTTTGGAGAAGTTCCCATGATTTGTTTAATATGTTTGGACTTAGTACCGCAGGAGCACTCGGTAACTGACATGAATCCAAATTATCTAAACTAAGTAACTCAAACATGAAACATGCACTTCAATGCAAAGCCAGCAAAAACTGTCGACTCCAGGGAGCTGCAGCATTTAAAATATTAAATCCACCTTCACCAGTGTGCTGCATGTAGCCGGCACCGCCGTATGTAAAAATACAGACTAACATAAATTAAACATGAGCACACAAACAGGAAAGTGTACGATTAGTGTGTTTACGTCCTAATCTGTCCTCTGAAGAAATATGTCAAATATCACACCATGTCTTCATATGGAGCCTTTAGCTTTACAGCTCGCTAATATAATTTGTAGACAAGCACCTATTTCTATTTTGCTTTTCACTTCCAGCATAAACAGGAGGTTTTCCAGTCTTTATTCTGTGTTGCTGCATTTCAGTGTTCTCCAAAATAAAAGTGCGATATTCACCCAACTTGACTTGGCACTGAATTCGTTTGGCAGATGTTTTACTTACACGAGCAACAAAACTTCTGTTTGTGCTGCAGCACAATAGGAACTGCGCTGTGAATAAAACAGGAACGTTTGAAGAAAACCGACTCTTCTAAAACTCCAACAATCAGCTGATAAAAGTGCCAAAATCATTTAGTGATATGTTGAATTCATTAGCAGAGATCAGTAAGCGGAAACTGCGGCTCATCAGGTTGAATGTTTGACCTCTCGGTCTCTGGCCTATGTCGCTAAATCAGCACTGAATATGATGCTTAAATTTAGTTTGATAAAAGCATTTTGAATTTCTTCTCAAATTTTTATATTAAATAGTAATAAACTTTATTTGTATAGCACCTTTCATACAGGAATTGCAGCTCAAAGTGCTTTAGAATAAAGAAATCACATGCAGCAAGTCAGTGTTTCACATAGAAGAGCTGAAATGGGGATAAAAAATGAATGTAAAATAAGATGGAGAATGAAACCTTCTTGATATTGATAGTAAAAACAGAATGAGGATGAAAACGAAAATAAAGACAATGCAGAGCATGAGATGGAAAATAAAACCGCGGAATAAAATAAAGGTAAAAATAGATGACAGAAATCATAAAATCAACTAACATCTATCAAATCTGATGATTGTAATTCATTTTTATTAATAAAGTTTCAGAATTTAAATAATCAATGTGAAAATCAGTTTCTTTGCCTTACCTCTGACTTCTGTGACCTCTGCGTCATGTTAACTCCGTCATGGGCTTCATCTGTGCTGTCCAATGACGCCCGAACATTCAGTCTGTCCAATCAGCGTCCCTCGTGGTGCTAGCTTTAATTGCTAATCCTGCACACACAGAGTGACAGACAGGCTGCCTGCTGAGGGGCGTGTGCGCCATTTGAGTCCAATTTAAAACCCAGGAAATAAAGCTCATTTGAGTGTAAAGCTGCGTCCATGAAGCTGCGGTTCAGGACTCAGAAGGTAGAAATGTTAATGGATGTGAATCGTTGAACCTGGAGAGCTTCTCTGACTGCTAATCCTCCACACACACACACACACACACACACACACACACACACACAAACACAGCAGGGAGTACGTGCCGTCCACAACTATCCGCAGTGTGATTTTGGTCAAATTCATTGATCTGTGCTGCAGAGAGCGCGAGGTCGGCTTCAGCTGCCAAGGTCCTGGCGATTTGCTGAAGGGCGCCTCAGCTGATTGGTTCATTCCAGACTCAGGGCATCAAGTCAGGTCACTGCATCAGGATCTTCAGGCCGACCGGTAGTGTAAACTCACGATGGTTCTGGTTGAGAGCTTTGATATGAAATGGTAATCAGAATCATAAAACTTAATTGATCACTGATCAGTTAATTAATTTAGCATTTAAATTATAAATATAGATTAGATCCAAAGAAAAATAGCTTATTAAATTGACCAATTTACACTTATATTTTCTTATTTACATTATTTATAGTTATTTATTATTTATTTATATTTATGTTCACACTGTGTTTTGTTCTATACCACGATTCATTTGTTTCCAGCTTTTATTATTACATTTGCAGTTAATAATACAGTTAATGGTTAATAATAATAATAATTCAAAGTTGTGTAAGCAGCTGGAAGAGCTCTCTACATGGCTCGCACTAAAATCCTTCTTATACTGATTATTTAAGTTAGAATAGAATATTCTAACAGAATTTAAAAGCTTTTGATTATTCATTTTTATTGATTATAATAAAAAAAACTCAGTAATTATCTAAATATACCTTCCTAATTCCTAATTATTTCTGATGGCGCACTTTAAACTCCATAGTGGAACAGAGTGCAGGATGATTTCTTATCTTATCTACTCAGCTGCTGCCTTTAAGTTTGTGCTAATGTCATGACCCGTGCCATGCACGGCGGTTTTGTTTAGTTTCTCTTGTTGATTCTTGCCATTGCCTCATTTAGTTACTTTTGTCTCAGTCATGCCATGTTTTGTATCAGTCTCTATCCTTGCCATGTCTTGTTTGTATTTTGTTAAGCTTCCCATTGTGTCTTGTCTTTGCCTGGTTTTGGTTACTTCCTGTTTTATTTTGAAGGTTCATGTCATGTGTCTTTGGGTTGCTTTACTTCCTGTGTTTTCCCTCCCGTGTGATTGTCAGATTGTTTCCACCTGTGTCTCATTAGTGTTCCTCCCTAGTGTATTTAAGTCCGTGTCTTCCCCTTTGTCTTGGTCGGGTCGTTGTCTGTGTTTTCATAGCCAAGTCCATGTATCCCTGTTGCCCTTGATTCCTTGTCCTAGTCCTAGCCAGTAAGTGAGTGTTTGTCATTGTGAGCCCTTTGTCATGTCCGAGTTGTGTTCTTGTGGCGTTACCTTTGTTCATGTCCGTGTTTCTGTTCAGGTCTGAGTCTTAGTCTCTGTTTTCTTTTCTTAGTTCATAGCCTTGCCGATTTGTTCTCCTCGATAAAGAGTGATTTTCTGTTTATTTTTGTTATTTAGATTCTTGTTTCTGTTTTCTAGGAAGGTAATTTGAGTTGTGAGTTTTTCTTATCTAGTTCTTTCAGTAGTCAGTTCCATTTTTCATAGCCCTTTGTGTTTCCTCCTTCGGGAGCGTTTTGTGTTCTTTATTGTATTCATTGTTAGTTATTCATAGTCTCGTCCCTTGCTTTCATGTGTCTTTATAGTGATGTGTTGTCTTTCCCTGTGTTGTGTCGTTGTTTGAATTCTGTTACCCTTGTGTGTCGTTAGCCATTAGCCCTCTGAGTTTGGTTGTCTTGTTTCCTTGAGTTTAATAAATTTATTAATTGAGCCTAGCGCCCCCTTGTGTGTCTGCATTTGGGTTCAGTTCCCCTTAAGTCCCAGCCTTCCTGACAGCTAATGCCAGAAATCTTAGGAAAGAAGGAAAGTTGGAAGGATTCATGTGATTCAGTGATATAATATACAATCACCTCAGCTGGTGCAATCAACAGCAACCATTTCTTAAACTGAGGCAACTCTCCTCATAGTAATCCAATGATTGAAAACACTCCGGCACAAACAGTCTTGATACACTGGCAAAACTCCAGATGATCCAATCCAGTAAAATATTTCATAAAAGCATTATGATAATCTAGTGTTTTATAATTTAAAATTATCCAGCGGATGTGCTAATCCTTCCTAAGCACGTACCTGCAGGTCATATGTTGGTTTCAGGCTCCAGGCATCTATTTGCAAGAAAATGTTCAGGCGGAAGTCAATACCTTCTACTTCAGCGTGCTCAGACTTCTATTACTCAATGCAGAAGAACGTAGAGTGAATATGAGTGTTGGAATAAAACGTCTGACCGCTGCCTTTCAAAAGAGACCAGAACCACTCACGTGCTCCAAATGGTTCAAGACCAGCTTTCAGTTTACTTCATGGAAGCCTGTATGCATTTATCGTGAATCCATGAAACACTACAGGAGGAAGCTTTTAAAGCTAATTTGCTTATACAGCATGAGATGTTTTCACGTTTTGGTATCTCGTCTCAGGAAGTGTTCCTGTTTCCACCGGAGACGGTTTTCTGTGGAAAATTGTGCATTTTGCTTTAAAATGACAACATGTAACGTTCATCTGGGTGTGAAGCTGAGACTCGTTTCATGCTGTGCTGTATGCTGATGAAGAGGCCTGCATATAAAGCAGAACTGTCAACCCTCAAATACTTTTAAACTATGAAAAGAACAAGCACATATTCCATGATTTAAGATATTTCATCTAACTTAGATTTCACATGTTGCATTATTAATTCATCTGTTTGTTTCTGTCAGAGTGTGTGTGCGTGCGTGCGTGTGTGGAAGGAGCATGTATAGATATTATGGACTATTACTTACAGTATATGCAGTGTTTGCAAACACACACAGATACATATCTATGTTGGATGCAGACAAATCCTTACTTACTACACACACACACACACGCACACACACACTTCGTAAGCCTTTTCCTTCTCTTAGTAAATGCTGGTTTACTGCATGCACTCACACAGAAACTGGAAACATTAATGCAAACCTTTACTCACTCTCTCACTCACAAACCTGTGTGTGTGTGTGTGTGTCACCTGTGAGACACAGACACACACACACACACACACACACACACTGGATTTGCTGGATCAACACTATTCTGTTCCAGAGAGACAGACAGAGAGAGACAGAGAGAGAGAGAGAGACAGAGACAGAGAGAGACAAGAAGAGAGACTGGACCTGGAGGAGGAAGATCCAGATCCAGAGAGAGACAGAGAGAGGGAGAGGGAGAGGGAGAGAGATAGAGAGACAGAGAGAGAGGGACAATCATGTGCTTGTGGGACAACAAGCAGACGGAGGGTTAGTGAGAGCTGTTGAAGGTCAGAGTGCCAGACTGGAAAATGTGTTTCTAAAAAACAAACAAACAATAAACTGAACTTGAGCAGCTGATGTGCTGAAACTTCACATTTATTCACATTATTAAAGTTCAGGCACAAAAACCCCTTGATCAGGATCAGGAAGAGACCACGTTCTGTCTTAAAATACTCGGCTTGCAGTGGTCTCAGTGGCGTTGCTGTGCCGTCACACCACCACCACCAACTCCTCCTATATGCATGTTCCAATCTGAACTACGTCACTTTGACACCTGTTGTAGAAACGTTGATATGATACACATGAAATGTACATTTCATTCTGCCGACTGAGCTGTAACCTGGGCTGTGTGTGTGTGTGTGTGTGTGTGTGTGTGTGTGTGTGTGTGTGTGTGTGTGTGGCTTGTTTTGTAGATTTCTACCTGCATGAATCACTTCACTGTATATCGTGACATCTTGATATCAGAAAATTATTGATGCTTTCAAGCTGCACACAACGTTTGATTTTCTTTTCTTGCTTTGATTGTAGTTTCTGCAGAGTTTCTGCTCTTCAGCAGTGTGTGTGTGCGTGCGCGTGCGTGTGTGTGTGTGTGTGTGTGATGTGCCGGGAAGTTTTACAGTAGTTACGTAAGTGCTTTTGTTTGAGTTCAATTTTATGTCAGTTTCAGATTTGCTCACCAAGAAGAGACAGAGAAATTGTTCGGAACAGTGATTCTCCAGTGATTTAATGAAACCGAGGCTTAAAACAGAATAAAATCAAACCTAGTGTTCCTCCTAAAACTGCTTTTGAAACTGCTGGCGCAGGGTTCTTCTCAGCTTCAAAGTTAATTTTCCAGAGTTATAATCATTTCCTCGGACTCTACTAAAGCAATTACTTGTGGCTTTACAAAGACGTGTTCCTCCCTGTTTGGTTTGAGGTTCCCCGTCGAGTGTTTGACCTCTTGCAGTGCTACAGAGATGTTTTTCCATGAGTGGGTTTAGTTCACGTAGAGCATGTGCACGAGGATGCACGTGCACGCTCGTGTGGGTGAGTCCTGCCAGAGGTTTCGCACTGTTTTACTGATTGACAGTCACATGCAAATATATGCGTCAGTGCAACAGCCAAGGCAGGCAAAGAAACACGATACAGCCGAGTCAGTCTCCAGTCTGGCAGAACATGTTTTATACGTCAGAGTTTGGTCAAAAGTCTTTAATTAAGTCAAGCCCAAAGGTGCTTAATGCTGATAATTTGACTGTTTTCCTTTCAAAGCTGTAAATAGTTATTTTTGCATCAAGTTTTTTCTCACTTTTACCTGAATTTATTTATTATTGTGCCAGAAAGCAAATGAAACATCTCAAGTAAGCCAAGTCTCAGAGCAGTCAGGTCCAAGTCCACTTTCAGGTCCTCGTTCTGGTGAACTGAGCCTGACTTGAGTCTGAATCTCAGGTCTGCAGCTCTGGGAGGCACGTTGCTGTCTTCACCCTCCAACAAATGGAAACTAGCCTTTCTGAGGAGCACGAAGCGAAACCTCTTCCAGCAGCCACGTCTCTAATGCTCAGATCTGTCGTCTGTCTGCTTCGTGACATTGTTGTTGAACAACCGATCACAACTTGTTCTCCTCTCGTCTCATCTCCTCTCTGTTGACTCATCTGTCAGACTTCACTCCCACTACTGTACTACCATCAGTTCAGATGAGTCATCCTCTCCTTTACATGACTCCCTCAGCTTTCTGTAAATGCCAAGTTTATATCTGAGTGCCGAGTGGAAATTAAGCAGGGATGAAACACGGTTCGAGCGAGGCACGCTGTAATCCCCCGGAGCTTTTCAGCAGCCTGTGAAAACATGAGCCTGAGAGGCGCTGAGGTCTTCATCTGGGTGTTGGGCTCCTCGCCTGAGTTCACCTCCCGCTCTCGGCTTTGTTCTGCAGCACGGAGGTCAGATCTGCTGCTCTGCTTCACCCGCTGAACGTGCACCGTGTGGCAGGTGGCAGGCTGTTGTTAGCATTACTGTTAGCTTAGCCTATGATCAGACGTGTTCGCATTTTGCAGCATGGGATAAAAAAAAAGCTTTTTATTCGTCATCTCTCTCAGTATTAGCACTCCTTATGATTGTCATGTGGGACAGTGGTTCCCAACCTGGGGGTCGGTGCCCATTAAGGGGTCCCAAGAGAAATCTGAGAGGTTGTGAGATGATTGATTCTTACATTCATGAGGGTTTTTTTAATCATTCCTGCAATGCTGATTAAGCCACACATGTGTATGAAAATCATATTGTTCAAAAACTTTAATGTATTTGTGCCATTCCTAAAAAAAAATCATATATATATTTCAGCACAGCCTGTTAAATTTCATGTTTATGGTGCTTTCATGAGCTAATGTAACTTGTCATAGACTGACACCTACCAGACCCAAATGAGTCATTTGCTGCTGCTGGCTCTGTGGGAGTTTCTAGTTTTCCAGGCATGAATTTATTGTTAGAGTGACAAAAAAATAAATGCACACTTTCACCTCTTCGGGCCTCGAAAAATTGCCGAAATCAATCAATCTCAGATGGAAAAGTCAGCTTTGATCAACGGCTCAAGTCGACATTAACGTCACAACCTGAAGGATCGCGAGTCGACTTCGCTTCATTTTACGCGATCACAAGGCAGAAGGTTGGGAATCAATGATGTGGGCTAACGTCATTTAATATTTATTCACCCTGTGAGTGTTAATGAGTCTCAGATTACAACTTCAGGGTGTAAAAGTCATTTAATGAGTAAAATAACTTTTGTTACCATAAATTAATTCATCGCGTTCATTCATTTAAAAGTTGAGTTTAATTCAACGCCCTGTTTCCTTCCTTCCTTTGTTTTCGCTTCCTTCCAGCGCTCCTCATCCCTCTTCCCCTCGTCTCCTCTCCTCCGTCTTGTCCTTCTCTTGTCGTCTCAGCTTGTGTTCATTAGTTATGTGGATGGATGGAATCGGCGCACAGCGAGGATGGGGATAAAAACCACATTTGGTTTTCAAATCCTGCCCTGTGATCGACTGAGCTCGCCTCATGCGATCGAGCAGCGGTGGCGTGGTTCGCCTGATCAGAGCGAACTTGTTGCTTGTTGTTGTTCTTTTATTTCTCTTTCTTTAATGCAAAGAGACTTTGATTTGTCTGGAGCTGCTCTTTCCCTTTCAATTGAAGAACTTCCGTTGGTAACGAGTCGACAGAAAATCGGAGCGTCGTGGGTTTTGTTTAATGACTGCTCTGTGAATCGTCCCTGTTTGGAGGGAAACTCCGTGTTTCACTGAGTGATGAAAAGGTGAAGATAACGCTTCTGTTATTATTGTAAATATGCTTTAAAACTCTGTCCCTTCAGTGCTGTTTATCACATAGTCGAAGAATCGATTGTTTCCTCTTCATTCGCAAATCTTTTAGTCATAGTCATCATGTGCAATGTCAAATGTGGTGCCTTCACGTGCCGTAGAAATCTGTGGCTCTCTTTGCTTGAGAGCTCCATGTTTGCACGCTGACTGTGGTTCATTTGTGGTGTGAAAGCAGAGCAGAGCAGTCACAGATTCTGGGAGAGCAGATTAGCATGAATTCAAAGAATAAACATCATGTCCAACCTGCAGTAGAGTGCAGCTTGACCTGCTGCGAGACCCTCGAATAAACGCGATGCTGATTCCCCCACTGGTCCATGTGGTGCTGATGATGCATGCACAAGAATCACCTTTACTTTTATAGTATTATGGATTTAGTTAATGATATAATCACATTATGGTTTAAACACATTAAGAAGCATGTAACACACCTTGTTGCACATAAAAGACCCTCTGAACTGAGTGAAAACATCCAAACCCACCAAGAATGTTATTGTACTTATTTCAGGAAGAAGTCTGCATGAGCTGTGGCATCGTTACTTATTTCTCACCTCTTCTTGTATCTACTCGCTGACGCCTGTGTGGAAAATGAATGACGACTTGCGTGCTCAGTGCAGATTGATGATTTTCGTTCAGCCATGAGCACAAATCTCAAATGTCTCAGCTGTCCTCCGTTATCTGTCTTTAGTGACTCACGCCAGTTGTCTGTTCTCTTTTATTCTCTTCAGATCCTCATCTCTCTGCATCCATCCATTCGTCAGACGCTTCATCCGCCCGTCTCTCCAGCATGTCGCTGAAGGTCCAGACCAGTAATGTGACCAACAAGACAGACCCGAAGTCCATCAACTCCCGGGTGTTTATTGGCAACCTGAACACAGCGGTGGTGAAGAAGTCAGACGTGGAGAGCATCTTCTCCAAGTATGGCCGCGTGCTGGGGTGTTCCGTGCACAAGGGCTACGCTTTCGTCCAGTACGCCAGCGAGAGGCACGCCAGGGGGGCCGTGATCGGGGAGAACGGCAGGGTGTTGGCCGGACAGACGCTGGGTGAGTTAAACCTGAAGGCCGAAGTGGTTTCGGTAGATAACTGTTGGGGAAGGATTTACCTGCAAGCCGAAGGTTTTGTTATCTTACCTTCAAATGGAATTAATGAGGTTGTAATTTCAACAGGGACAGGAGCGCATGTTCTGTTTTAAACAGTAAATGGACATTTTTCTTGTCTTAATGACCACTCAAAGCGCTTTTAAACACACACACACACACACACACACACACACACACACACACACACACACACACACACATTGGCATGTGATTAGCAGAAACCATTCACACACACTCACACTCACACCAATAACACAGCATCTGGAGCAATTTGGGGTTCAATATCTCACCCAAGGATACTTCAACATGTAGACTGCACACATCATGCTCAGGGACAATAAATCACTAAACAACTAGAATCTGATTTAAAAAAAAATGTTTTTGAAGAGTCGGTTACCTTGGCTCCAGTTTTTTTTTTTTTTTATGTAGGTCTGTGCCAAAACTCATGAACTCTGATACCTCAGCGCCCTCACAAAGATGCCAAGTTCTGAATGGGAGTGTAACTGGTGGCAAAATAGCCTTTGAACTTGTTGGTTAATTAATCAATTAGTTGATCAAATTGGTAAACAGAAGCCACAAGTTCCCAGAACCCAGGTGATTTATTGAATTGTTTTGTTTGACTATTTTGAGAAACTGGAACCAGCAAATGTTTGAGCTTAAAGACTGAATTAGTCACTTGTCAATAACTTGCTAAGTTTTCTGTTAAAAATAATTTCAGCACTCCCCTTGGTGACTGTTTTTTGAGGAAGCAGACTCTTAAAGCTTGCTTGTCTGAGATCTGGGGAAACCGACCCTGCAGGCTGCAGAAAACCAGGCCTCTCTTAACCTTTTTGTCACACTCGGAGCTGTCAGGACTGTCCCCTCCGGCTGGAAATCAGAGCGCAACATGAAAGCCTCAGAATATCTCCGGCTCTCTCTTTCATCGGAAAACATTTTCAACTCGATGCCAAATCAGTAGGCACACTGGAAAATGAGTTTATTTCACAGGGGGGTTTTGGTTTAGGCCTGGTCTCTCTCATACTACGCGTGGCCACTTGACCAGTATCTCAAAATAACAGGCTAAACACATAAGACACAAATGGAGGCGCCTGATATCAAAGCTGAATAGAGTACAGCCCTGTGAGTACTTCCTGCAAGATGAGCAACATTTGTGGGACTCACGGCAAAGAGACTGATGATTGATCAGCGTGTTGAGACCACACGAACCTCAGGAACCTTAGGATGACCCCCGAGCACCATTACATCCGTTTAGTTCCTGAGTGTTTACATGTGCCGTCTCTCTGCCACTCTCCGTCTGTGTTCCTCTGTGCAATAACGTATCAGAGGGGAAATCAGAGTCGAGCGCAGTGTGCCTTTAAGCCGCTCGAGTGTTTTCCTCCGTCTGTCCGTTCCCCCGGCGGAGAAGTCGGAGACGAGCTGTCAGCGAGCTGCTGCGAAGAACTCAACTGGTTTGTGTTCAGTCACTGCAGAGCTGTGAGCACAACAACTGTAAGAGCATCTCTCAGTGCAGTGTGTGTGTGTGTGTGTGTGTGTGTGTGTGTGTGTGTGTGTGTGTGTGTGTGTGTGTGTGTGTGTGTGTGTGTGGGCTTGAAGTACTCACTTCGTGGGGACATAAATCTATTTAAAGTCTTATTGTGGGGACTTAATGGGGACAAAATACAAGTCCCCATAATGTAAGCCATTAAATTCTAGGGTGAAGACTTGGCTCAGGATTATGTTTAGGGTTAGACAAGTAGTGGTTACGGTTAGAGTCAGTCTCCAGGAGATGAATGCAAGGATGTAATGGAAACACAACTGTGTGTGTGTGTGTGTGTGTGTGTGTGTGTGTGTAAAAAAGAGAAAATTTATGAATGAGTCTAACTGAAAGTGTGTGTGTGTATCTGTGTTCACGTGTATCAAAGTATGTATCTTGGAGTGTTGCTATCGCACGACACACTTGCCAACACCCACACATTCATGCACACATGCACACACACACACACACACAGAGTCGTGTTTCCATTACATTCTGACATTCTGACAAACCCTAACCATGACCATAACAACTACTTGCATAACCCAAACCCTTTACACTAACCTTAACTCAAGTCTTCACCCTAAAATGTAATGATTGACATTATAGGGACTTTGTTTTGTCCCCATAAGGAAGGCAAGTCCCCACAATGTGACTGTGTTAACAGATTTGCGTGTGTGGGGTGATGTGGGATAAAGCTGTGACAGCTAAGGGGCCACTAAGTGATGCTCACTGCCCCACTGCAGCCCCTGTGTGTGTGTGTGTGTGTGTGTGTGTGTGTGTGTGTGTGTGTGTGTGTGTGTTGCTATGGCGATCATATAAAATCTGTCCTCTTCCTCTGTTCCACTACCTAACTCTTCTTTCTTTACATGTCTCTCCATCTGTTCATCTCCATCCAGCTCTCCAATGGCGCCTGCTTTACTGGGATGATTTACAGTTTGGTTTGAGACACATTTAACCCTTTTTAACACATAATTACTACCTTGCCGTTCGAGTTGGCAAGCAAAACATCCAGTAAAATAAAAGTAATGTGATAATGAAGATTGTTTTTATAGCAAAGCATTACCAGCAAACTGCTTCACATAAAAGAAATGATAAAAAGGAAAATACTTAGATGCAACAAATGGAATAAGAGCAGCAGAACTGTCATAAAAATCTAAGATGTACAGTAAAACCAAATGATTGATCGGGCATAAAACTAGATGATTATTGAAAGTCCAATCACTGCAGCCAAAAACTCCATCCTAGTTTTAAATTTCATCAGCCAGCGGCTTCCTGTCAGAGGATGTCAGGCTAGTTCAGAGTCATTAATAACACATCAAAATCAATGTAAGGCAACAAAACAACCAGGCAGCCATTCGTTGTGGCAATTAAGTGTTTAATTACAGTGGTCAACCGTTAAAACTCTTTTCCTCCCGAGTGTTTTGAGCAGTAAGTTCCTGCCACTGGTTTCTGCCCGGAAATTAACTGACATGTCCTCATGCAACAGGTGTTTGGCTCGATGTTTGGTGTTGGAGATACGATGCGACAGTTACTGCCTGGAGAACTGACGGTGCTAGTTAGCTGATGACAGTTTGCTTAGCTAGATACCCAAGTTAGCCAGCATGCTAGCAGTTAGCTGAATTGGTAGCTCAGTCTCTGGTGAAAGGTGGAAATATCTGCATGGATTCACTCCACCAACGCAAGTGGACCACTAAGCATGACCATTCTGCTGTAATAACTCTTATGTAACCTGACCATGATGGAATAAACCCTCTGCAACCAAAACCTAAAAAAATATATATACACTCTATAGTGATTGATAGACAAATAAAAATGTAGTGCAAAAAAAGATACCTTTAGGGGAGCAACAGGTCCGTAATCTTCATCGTGCTGATGTACAGGTTATCAACACTCACCTGAGATCTTGCTCAGTTGTCATTGGAGCGCTGACAGAAAAGGGGAGGGTCTTTCATCAGTCAGTTGGCCTGGTTACCTGTATCTACCTGAGGCACAAACAATACATGATATCCAATCAATGTATTCAACTGCCTGTTTAACTGCAGGTTGGATCGACCACCAGTAAATCTGAATCAGCGACACTAAACCACAGAATAATGCCAACATGTTAGTTCTCATCACATGAACAGTTAAAGTATCATATAGAAACTCAGATTTCTGCGATGTGGAAACAAAAAGATATCAAACCTGTGAGCTCTGAAATGCTGACAGCAGCTGGGGGAACGATTGATTCACAAACTGCTAACCAGAGCTGACAGCTTCCCATTTCCTGATCAGCACGCGAGGGTGAAGCGTTTCTGGACAGACTGAAGTAATTTGCTGCTCAGAGAGACTTTGGAAGAATCAATATTGTTTGTGTGTGTGTGTGTGTGTGTGTGCTGCGTTCAGGGACTTCTATGAATAACAAGCCCTTACAGGAGACAAAGTGAAGTCACTGAGGCAAATGGAGCAGCAGGTGGACTGTCTGTGTGTGTGTGTGTGTGTGTGTGTGTGTGCATGGACATGCATTACTCATGTAGTGGAGACATAAATCTGTTTACACAGGGTGAAAGCTGGCACTAGGCAAGTTGTGGTTGTGGTTCTGGTAAGTCTTCAGGAAATGAATGTAAGTCTATGAAATGTCCCCGAAAGTGATGGAAACCCAACTGTGTGTGTGTGTGTGTGTGTGTGTGTGTGTGTGTTTGCACTGTTTTTTCCCTAGGTCATAAAGGGGAGGGTCAATCACGGTTTTGGTTGGATAAAATTGTGTGTGTGTGTGTGTGTGTGTGTGTGTGTGCGTGCTTGCAAACAACTGGACTTCTGCCATTTCCACACCTGGCTGCGGTCAGAGTTCTGGATCACTGGCTCAAGCACACACACACACACACAGGCACTCTTACACACACACACACACACACACACACACACACACACACACACACACACAGACATTGCCCTTCACGGTGAAGTTAACAGGCTTGAATCTTCAGCCTCTGGCTGCTGAAAACTCACTTTCCATCCTCATCCGCCCATCCATCCTTTTATTATCCTCACTCCTTTCTCTGCTTCCCTTCATCTTCCAGCACTGAGGCCTGAGGTCAATCACCCTGCTTTATGTTTTAATGTCAAAACTGCAGAGTTCCTTTGACCCTGAATTAGATGTAATTTGTCACTTTATGTTTTTATTTGCTGTTAAAGTGCTTCATTAAGTAGCTTTAATAATACGTCACAAATGAAATGATTTAAGTAGATAAAAGCATTCTATCTGAAGGTACTGAACTGAAATTTCAAAGTTACCACTGAAGGCATAGCTTAGTATGACAGCAATTATAGAACCACCTGTATCTCAGAGTTGTAGCTATGCAGTGTGCAGTTGTGCACATTTTATTGAGTTTAATGTTCAAGTGATGCTGCCCTGTCAGCTTACCTGTCACACTGTCTGCAGAATGAGGTACATATATGACCAAAAGTCAGTGGGCACCTGACCATCACGCCTATAGCAGCTTTGTGGACGCCCCATTCTAAAACCATCAGCATTTATATGGGTTTGGACCCCCCTTTATGGCTACACCAGCCGCCGCTCTCCTGTGAAGGCTTTCCACATGATTCTGGAGCGTGTCTGAGGGAATTTGTGTCCATTCAGCCAAAAGAGCATTTGTGAGGTCTGGCGCTGATGTTGGACGAGAAGGCCTGGCTCACCATTAGCGTTGTAATTCCTTCCAGAGGTGTTCGGGGGGGTTGAGGTCAGGGCTCTGTGCAGGCTGGTCGAGTTCCTCGTCTAAACGTGGACCTCACTTTGTGCACATGGGGACAGTCATGCTGGAACAACAGAGGGTCTTCCACAAACTGTTGCCACTAAGGTGGAAGTGCTTACTGGCATCCTGCAGCATTCAGATCCGTCCGACTGGATCTAAGGGGGCCAAACCCTGAAGAACAGCCCCAGACCCTCACCCCTCCTCCACCAAACTTCACAGTTGGCACTATGCTGTGTGTGCTGCTTCCAGTAGCTCTGAAGTGAGTGATGCAGCAGATAATTTTACCTTCTCTGAGTTTGCATGGTCTACCACTTCAGGTCTGAGCTGTTGTAGCTCCTCTGTGCTTCCACTTACAGTTGCCCGGGGTAGATCTATAGGGCAGACATTTTCATGAACTAACTTGTGGCATGTTTAAGATCAGTGAGCTCTTTATGAACCATTTTATGTTCTTAATGTTTGTCTATAGAGATTTCAGGGCTATGTGCTGGATTTTATGCACCTGTTAGCAATAAGTGTTGCTGAAACACCTGAACTCAATAGTTAGTAGAGGTGTCCACTGACTTTTGGCCATATAGTGTGTATATACAGCACAGTACATACTGTAGGAACAGATAAGTGGATAAAATTGTTAGATTTTATTTGACATTTTAATTTATTTTCCTTCATGTGTTGAAACGTTAAGAATTTCATGCTCTGCTCTGCTTAATACTGTAAGAATCAGAGACGTCTCTCTTTACTGATGCCGCTCAAACTGCTTCGACTGATACTTTTACTTCAGTTTTCTATTAGAAACTCTACCAGCTGACTCGGCCATTTCTCTTTGGGGTTTGAACTCCCTCCCCAGCAGGTCTCTTGCAGGTGCTCTGGTCTCCACCCAGAGTCCATAGTCATGCCGGTCGGGTGAACTGGAAACTCTGACTCGCCCTGAGGTAGACGGTTGAGCTGACGTGGTGTTCTTCTCCTCTCATCCAATGAATGCTTGGATAGACTCAAGAGACCCTCAACGGGATGAGGTGTTTAGAAACTGGATAGATTGATGGCTGAATCATAGGTGCATCTATGTTTCCTTGTGTTAGCACAGAGCAGCTATTAACTTTCCACCCACATGTGCAAAATACAAACGAATCCTAAAAGGGTTGAATAGGAGTAATCAAAAAAGTAGGTGTAATGTGCGTCTGCCAGTTTTGTTGATTCATAAGGGCAGATCTCAGTTTTTTCAGCTGAAAACAAGCTTTATACAGCTGTTATTGTTGAGCCTGTTGCTAGTTTACACATCCCACAGGGGAATGAAATTCTTATTTATTTATTTTAGTAGTGTGTAATTAATGGTGCATTTTAAAAAAAGCTATTTAAACCTAACATCAGACTTCACACAGGCCGAGCTGATCCGAGGGGTCTGGATGGTTCATAATAGAGCAGCAGATCAGAAATGTGTCATAGCCCTGAACTGTTCAGTGCTTTATGAACTAACAGTAGTATTTTAAAGTTAATTCTTTGAGAGGCCAGTCCAAAGAACTGAGAAATGGAGTAACGGCATCCAATCTTGGAGTGTCTGATCGGCTTTTTAGAGAGACCTGTACATGTCTTTTCATTCTTGGTACAGTCTGAATGTGGCTGTTGTCTGATTTTGTAATTATTTTGATGTAGATGTAAATTTAGGTCTGAGTCCATGACTGCACTCTACGCTGACTTGTAGTTATTCTTCTTTGGGTCATTTCACTTGAATCTTGTTGTTTGATGGACTTACTCAGTGCTTGTATGGGCCCATAGTCTCTTGGTGATATCATCATATAAACCTGTGTGTCATCTGCATAATTTTGACAAGACATGTTGTTCACAATCTGTGCTGGTGGGAACGTTTTCACGTTGAACAGAAGAGGCCCGAGAATGGAGCATTGGGGGACTCCACATGTCGTTTTTGTATGCTCAGATATGTGATTCCTGTCCTTCAAACAGGATTCAAACCAGTTTAGAGCCCAGTCCCACAAATTTTCCCTTCTGTGCAGCAGTATGTTGTGGCTGACCATGTTGAATGCAGCATGACTGATGCTGCCACTGTTTGTGGATGTCACGGTGCGGTGGTGTGGTTGAAATCCTGACTGAAAAAACATCAAAACAGTTGTATAGTCCTGATCTTGAAAATGCATTTTCCTCATTAACCCTAAACTGCTGTTATTAAGATTAGATTTTTATCCTCTTTTTTCTTCTCATGTTTTAAACCATTTAAGCTGCACAATAACTAAGACATGAGCATGTTTAATCTGGGATTCTTCTCAAATCTTTCATTGTTTTGTAACATGTTTTAGCAATAACATAAACTAGGAGTTCATCCACTTTTTCAATTACCAACACACGCTGTGAGTAATGCAGGAAATTTACTTTTAATGTGGTTTTCCTCCTGCATTTAACTAAAGGATTGGGTTTTTTTCCCCCATCATCCCAAATAAGGGAGGAAAGCCACAAACAGTACTGCTGGAAATCAGATTTCTTACTTCCTTGTGATTTTAATACATGTTAAGCTGACAGGCCAGCTGATTGACTGAATGACTGAGCTGAACAGCTGACTGTACTGACAGCAGGATGTGGACAGACAGAGCAGGCTGAGAAAATGTTGTAAAATGGCTCAACAGCTCACTCTAGTGGAGGTTATAAGGAAATACACCATCCACCTCCAGGAGTAGGTCCCTGTTTCCTTCTCTGATGTCTCACCCTGTAGTTTTTCTCTGGATCTATTGTCTCGTTCAGATATTGAACTAAAGCTGGGATCAGACTGTATTCAGGTCTGCAGAGGCTTTACAAACTTATCTCTTTAATTGTCTGGTTAACCAAGTGGGTAGGGTTCAGTCAGTTCTCTTCATAATAACTTTTTAAAAAGTCCAAAATAAAATGCTCCTCCTTTTTCTTCTGCTTTTTTTCAGATATCAACATGGCAGGAGAACCGAGGCCAAACAGACCCAAAGGCCTGAAGCGATCGGCGGCTTCTCTCTACAGGTACACGACTGTTTGCAAGGCCAGGATCTATATCAGAAGGCCAACAGGAGAATATTCCACCCACAAATATGTGGCCACAAAAACAAATACAGACGCTCATGTGGGACTGAGATTTAGACCATTTTAATTAAAGATGGCTTTAGTCTTTAAACCCAGCTACACTGGATAACAACACACTGAAGGAGAAGGAGGAGGCTGAGACCTGTAGGTGTATTAACGACGAGACACTGAGGAAGTCAGGCTTCTATTTTTAACATCTCAGCTCTCATCTGGTAAATGCTGTCTACCATTTAATAATAATAATCATATTAATTATAACAATAATAACTATTTATGTAGCATCTTAAAAACTACAAGAAGGAGAAGAAGGATGAAAACCATCAAATATAAAACCTCAGTCAACGAATAAAATAACAAATAAACGATAAAAGATAAAATAATGGATTAAAGTAACACAGAAATAACGGATCACATAATAACAGGTAAAATAGTTTAAAAAGTCAAACAATACAAGTCTTGTAAGAGGATTGGAGTCATCCTCGGTTTCAGCTATGACCTCTGAGGAGCCAACAGCTCTATCAGAGGACCTCAGGCTTCGGACTTGAAGTTTCTATTGTTGGAAGAGGCTGAATTTTCTTTCCCAAACAATACACGACACTGTCTGTCAGGTGCGCTTTTCACCTTTGACAGTTTCATCATTTATTTTAATGAATGAATCCTTCTTATTCTCTTGAAAAGTCGTGATGAGTCACACCTCAAGGAGCTGCTAAACGAGAAGAATATTAGTAACTCACAGCTGCAGCTTCAGTAGAGACTTTATGTGTCCTGTGATTGTTTGAATACTGTTTCAGAGGCTTTTCATAACTGTCAGAGGGAAATGTGATGTTGAAATATCTACTCTATGACAGCTATTGTTAAAAAGTTTAAGAGCATCAGTTTTGGGACTGAATAAGATTTATTGCTCAAACTCTTCTTCATCAAGCGGTGGACAGAGTGTACAAAATAACACAAAATATTAGAAACTGTAAATGTGAAACACATTTCATTTTGACAAAGTCTCAAAACAGTCGCGAATATTTCAAAGCTGCTTTCATCTCTGAGCATTAAAGCTGCGCAAAAACATAAAAGTCAGCTGACAACCATCACAAATCACCGGTTTGTATGACTAACATGTTAGCAGACAGTCGCATATTTAAACATCCAGCAGACACAGAGCAACACATCATCCCTTCGGCATCGTGAGTGCGTCCCCCTAACGAATGAAAGGCGAATTTTCACTCCCATTTAACTTGTTTTGGTCTCCTAAAAAAAAATGTCAGGCTCTTTAGCAGCTTTGTGTTCCACTTTCCTCACCAGCTAGTTGAGTTGCAAAACAATTGCAACTCAAGTTAGAGGCCGTAAAAACAAAACTATGAGCTGAAAGTGGCGTAAAAACTGCAGAGCTGCATTCATTTTTTTTTTTTTTTAACATCAAAAATATGATTAATGCTGGTTTCAGTATGGGGCAGTATTTATTTCTACACAGTTAACAGTACAAGGTTTTTATTTTTCTGCTGAAAAACCTCTGACTCCACTCCTGTTTGCACTTGTCAATCCAGGACATGTGTGCTAAAAGTTCATGCATGCTAAGAGCAATTTAAAAAAATGTCAGTGAACGTTAAACGCACTGCACAGCATTGTCAAGCATTCAGTTTCTGTTGCCATATTCTTTGCTCTTTGTCATTTTTCTTTCTTTCTTCCTGTCTCTTGGGATGAAATGAAATATGTTGTGGTTTCTTTGTCTCTCCCACACAGTTTGTAATTATTGCCTTTTTATGCATTCGTATTTTTTCATTTGTATATGCAACTATAAACTGCAGGAAAACTGCAAAAAGCTTTTGGTTCCCATGTGTTCTTGCAAATGTGGTTTCATTCTTGTGTTATAAAAAGCACCGTATCATTGACTCTATGGTCTATTCTGCTTTTCCCCAGTGGCTACGAGTTTGACTACGACTACTACAGAGAGGACTTCTATGACAGGTAAGAGGAAGGATGCTGCTGAAGGTTCCTTCAGCTTTCTCCTCACTTGTGGAGTCAGCAGGGCTGTAGTCAGGTTTCAACACATGGACTCTGGACCTGCTCTGGTGTTTCAGGCTATCAGCAGAAGGTTAATCATGTTAGCCTCTCGGAGTCCTGAGGCAGAATGTTGTTCAGAGGTCCTCTGTGAGTTAAACATGTCTCTATCAAGCTGTGACAATGAAGCGAATGTGGGGTTTGCTGTACAGTGTGCAGACTGTGAACATGGAAACAAACAGACAAAACAACTGGTTGCAGAAAACCAATCTGGACCCTGTTATAATCCTGCTCGGGTGGCAGAGTGCACGTCAGCTCCACACACTTTTATCTTGAACACTTTAATAAAAAGGCTGAAAATGGATTGTTGGACAGATGAACTTGGTCTGTGTGGAGATGAACAAGCAGTCGACAAGTCAACGTTCCCAAAAACACAGACAGCTACGTTTTGTGCCAAAAACGCTTGAGGATTGTTTGTACTGTTAAAACAAAGTATCTCAAGACAATAAAACACATCATATTAATACAATTCAATAAGTAAATATCAGGGGGTTAATTTGTTAATGTATTAATTTATATCTAACAAAGATATTTGTGTATAAACCAGCAGCGTGTGTGCAGGTGATTTGACGTCACTGAACTCAGCGATTTGAAGAACAAAGTCTTCACACTTGTGGATGTGGGGATGAGTGAGAGCAGCATGGGGAGTGCATTTAGGTCGGCTATGTTTTTTCTGAATTATTGATGATTTAAAAAAAAGAAACAGAAGCATTGACTGGTCACTCCAGCTGCAAGAGGCAGAAGATCACAACAACAGATGGGAGGTTGTTTTGGGAAAGGTGTGGCGCTGGTGGTCAGGTGAAACGCTCATGCTCAGCTGACATGTTCTAAAGCAGGTAAAAACACGACTGGAAGTTCTTGGTTTTTGTTTTTAGAAGCCTACCTGAAAGATATGTAGTGCACACAGAACACGTCTTTGATTTAATGAAGTCCCCATACTACTTAGAATAACACACAGCGTTTTCTGATCTGATGCCACTATGAGCAGGATGACATCGTTTGTCTGTGACTCATAAATAAATCTGATTTGTGGTGGTTTGGCCTGGTTTAGGACTTGGTTAGGTTTAGGGAAAGATCATGGTTTTGGTTAGAAGAAGTACTCTGAACGTTTCAGAAACATCATGATTTGGGTTGAAATTACAATAACAAACAAATTTACAATAATGAGCGTCTGGTAAAGGTCAGGGAACTTTGCTTCCATCATAATTCTACATCTACATCTACAGGACGTTACTAATAGCTAGAGGGCTTTGGCACTTGAATCTTCTCATATCTATTTGCTTGAAGAGTTGCTGTTGTTCTTCTCAAATCTGGCCTTTAACCAAAAAAAAAAATAGTTTCATCCAGATTTAACTGGAAACTAGCGGTCTTCTGGACCACATCCAAAACAACTCAAAGTCAATGTGCAGGATTAAATTTTCAAAGAAAGAAGACAGTCAGACCTGTTCCAGAATTGAAACGATCCAGAGCAGAGTTGACCTGAACGGACCCAGATACAGACCAACACTGGCAGCAGCATGCTGCTCCACAAACCATCAAACACCTGAGGCTGGAGAGACCAGCAGCACAGCTCACACTTTCTGTGTGCCTCAAAAAATACGTTCTGACGATGAAGAGACCGTCAGTCGGCCATGTTGGCGCAGACATGACCCTGGTCAGGTCTCAGTTATAGGACCCGAGCGGAGCTGTGAACATCTCTATTGGAAGCAAAGCAGATGTTCTGTCTAATAAATGGCAAACCTGTATAAGCATGGTTGATCTGTGTTGGATTGAGTCAGGTAGTAACAGAACATGTTTATGACAGCAACACTTGACAGCTGATCACATTTGATGGTAACACAACAGAGGTTTAACAATGTCTTTCATCATAATGATAATAAGATTTGCAAGACCAGAGATGAAAACTTTCAACCAGGGGATTACCGTCCTTCTGGGGATTTTTTTTTTTTGGGGTCCCCCACACCCGCCTCGCCTCTCAATCCAATCTGTGGAACATCTGGTAAAATTCAATCCATTTACATTGACCTTTGCAGTCATGTCACAGTGTGGTAACTATTACTGCTCTGACAAGACCAGGTGAAAGTCATCATCAAAGCTATCAGTGTTGTGCGGTAAGAAGAAAAAGCTGCATCTGTAGTCTTGGCATTCCTCGCGCTTGAAGCAAATCCTTAGACCCCGTCATGTACGGTACGTCTCAACTGATTGCCGCGAGAGTTCGGGCTTTGAAACCGAATCTTTACTTTGGTAACGTATAAAAATGCATGTGCACCAATGGGAGAACCTTTTTCTTTGGTGTGTGTGTGTTTGAAAAGACGGACGAAAGATGCCCAGCTGAGATGAATCAGCGACGTTGCATCCAGAAGATCCCAGATGTCAAAGTGTCTGTCTCCGATCTAAGGAAGAGATCTTTGCATTTACCCCGAGAAAGAAAAGAATAAAACAATCCAGGGGTATTCGGTGCCATTATATGCAGAGGTTTTGAAGCTTCTGTGGTGCAGAGGTTTCGTGTTACACACAAGTCGGTTGTGCTCGTGGGAGAAAAGCAGCTCCCCCAACGCCTCTTTTGGCTCCTGTCAAAACCCATTAAACTTTGTCTGTCTTGAAATAAAACAGCCGAATGCAGGAGGGTAATCAAGGTTTCTCCACCTCCGTGGAAGAGGAGGAGCAGATGTCTCTGCTAATTCTTTCAATTACGTGTCATCATCCCAGCTTCTTTGACTGTGCACATACAGAACAAGCAGCCAGAGAGCTCCATTCTCATGGGTGTTGTTGACCACGTGGCTCATCCTTTAACCACCGCCATCTCTTTCTGTCACTGCTCGGACATCACATCGGAGTACCCTGCCGTGTGACATTGCGCATGCGGCCATTATTTTCAGCGGCTGCTGTGACTCTGCTCTCACAAACCAAACCGCGCTGCTCTGATTTCCCTCCAGTTCCTGCTGCCAAAGGTCAGCTTTGAACCCCAAATGCTGTGACCTTCACAACGAGTATCATGTGGCATTCTGGCGTTCACAGACAGAAGCTGTGAGCACCGATGTCACTGCAGAGGAGAATGCGATATATGTCGTTGTTATGCATGAGATGTGGCTCATGGGTCTGGCAGAAAACATCCGAGTGGATGAGGAATAACCAGTTAAAAGATTAGATTATTTACATTTTGATGCGACTTGCAGAAACCAGAGTGCTGCTGTGCAGGATAGTAATGCTCTTCATCCCACACAAACCAAAGGCTTGATTTCACTGCTGGTGCTGGGACCTGACGTGTAGTGATCTTATTCCATCAGTCACTCCATCAACAATCTGGTCCAAACTCACAACATTGTACCACGGGGCTTTAACATTTATATGGCTAATAACACCATTTTTGTCCTCGACTGCTGATCAGGATGAGGAAAACTTTTAAAATCTTTTGGAAAAAAGCATCAGAGAAACTGCAGGAGGAGCCACAGTCTTCCTTAAAACTGAGAACTGCGAAGTAAAAATGCTACTAGCTGATTTACAGCACACACCAAATATAGTTCTGTTCAAAGCAACTTACAGTGTGTTATGTTTAAGAGTTTAAAGCAAAATGTTAAAGTGCATGGTGTGGAGACCACAGAACCAGCTCTGTATCTCAGACACCTGTGACCAAAAAACAGAAGAAATCCTGATTTCCATTCATTTATTCTCAATGTTCATGGTCCCCAGAGGATGAATCCTGACCCTCTAGCACTTCCTGTAGCACCACTATGAGCCGAAAATGTCCTACATGAAATATCAATAACGTATAATGAGCTGATTCCCTATGAAATTCACTTGCAGTGCTCCTAAGCAACTTTTTCTTCTCATAATGCAGCCTTTGTCTCAAGTTTAATTGGAACCTCCAGCGAGATCATTTACCATCACTTCAAGCTGATTCCAGAAACATGACTGTGAATTTATTTCTGTCCCCAGACCTCAGCACATCAAAGACCTTTGTGAATGTGACTCATACGTGGACCTCTAAACCTTGTCTTTGATCCGGACTGTTTGATTTACATTTGAAAGAGCCCTCACACATGAGTCATCAGTTCGGGAGTAAATTAGCACACAATCGAGCAGCTGTCATAGTCGACGCTTCTCTCATTATGTGAAATGGATGCAGAAATATCAAACCAAGTTATTAGGAAGCATATTTAGAGGTCTAAATCCGAAGAATCACATTGAGAGTCAAAGCAGGCAGAGCAGAGTTTGGGCCTTTGCGCAACATATTTATTGTGTCTAAATCGGCTCAGTGATCTGTTCATTAACATGAGAGCCATGAGAGCGTAATCATGCAGTGCAACAGTGATACATTTTTCAATGCTTTGGCTTTGTACTCTATGGATTTGGAATAAAACAGAAGCTATATAATGTTGACTTTCAGCTTTCAGGGTACTCAAGGGTGTTCACATACATATTGTAAGGCTTTACACAAGATTGTGGAACCTGGCTGCAGGGATTTACTCCTATTCAGCTGCAAGATCATAAGGTTGAGCACTGGTGTTGGGTGATGAGGCCAGTTCCCACACTGTCCAGCTGTCCGTCTGATATAGAAACATATGAAACACCCTCAAATTAAAGGTGGGCTCAGTCATGTCTGTGCTCAATCCATCCATTAATTTTCCGACTATCCCATGTCAGAACCACCTTAACTGGCTCTTATCGATATGATGGAGCCGCTGTGCTACTCAGGGCCCCCTCCAGATGTGCAAGCTCCTCATCCCATCACTCTGGGTCAGTCCAGCCACCCTGCGAAGGAAGCAAAATATTACACGATCCAACGCAGCGATTTTCTGGCCACAAGCAACTTTTCCCTAGCCTCTCACTATCAATTCCCCCAAATCTGCCCCTATACCAGAGTCAGAGAAATCCTGCTGAGCTCTCGTGGAAAAACATCTGTCTGAACAGATGTTGAAACATGCTGACCAGCTGGGTCAGCGTTGATTTACAGCCGTCACTGTGATCTGTCAGTCTCACTCCCTCCTTCCCTCCGATTGCCAGCGGATAAATGTAAAATATATACATATATATTTATATATATATATATATCCTTGAAAGCAAAAGGTAGCATTTTTTCCTCCTTTCCTTCCTTAGTTCTTCCCTTTGTTTTTGTTATTTTCCTTCTTTCCCTTGATCTTATGTGAACCTTCTTTATGTATATTCCTTCTTTTTTTTTTTTTATTCTGCACATCAAACCAGTCTGACCTTATATCATCTGAGCCAAAATCCCAGTTTAAACTCCTAAAGTGTGATCTATTCAGTAAATCTGGGCATTAAAGACCCTACGCAGCGGAACAGTTTTGTCTAAATGGTGAATATAAATCTTTTTATCTCCGTGGAGATGCATGCTGTGATAGAGGAGGAAAGCACAGGGCTATCAGACCCATTACTTGACAGTTTTATGGCTATAGGTAACAACTTGAGCTCATCTTGAATCTGATTAAGCTCTGGGAGGCTGGGAGATTTGGGCTGGTTGTCAGAAACAGACCCAAAGCAACAAAAAAAGTTACTGCTTGTCCCAAAAGGTTAAACCACAGGCTGCAGTGGACCGCATGCCAAAGGGAGGTCAGCGGTGCAGGAATGGTTGAATTAAATCTTCATATTCAGCTCAAGTCTCCCAAACTGTCATTAACTTTCATGAACTGAGTTAAATTCCCAACTCATGACATGTTTTCTACAAGGAATGAATGCATTTTTTTTATTAGAGCATAAGCCTTTTATTAACTGTGTATGACTAAACATGTCATGTTTAGTCATACGAAGCAGAGGCCCACATATTGAGGAAGCCAGACTCTGATCGGATTTGGATTATATTGTCAAGATGAAGAGTTATTGTCAGTTTATTTTTCTTTGAAATAATCAGCGTCCTTTAAGTCAATTCAGACCGAACAAGTTTCTTTGTTGCTGAACATAACAGGTAACAAGCAGGTGTGCATATCTTGTAATAGCATCACTCTCATACATATATGCACACCCTCTGTCCTTAGACCAACACGAAGCTATAGCCAGATAGATAGAACCGGAGCCACATGACCTCCTCAAGCATGGAGACCTGGAAGGAGGACAGACCACACAGGAAGAGACAGCACAGCATTCACACAGACAGGAGAGAGAGAGAGACATGATAGCATACAAAGTATGGAGAGAAGAGGAGAGGCTGAATCTCCTGAGGGATGATGATCCAGATCCAAACTGGTCTGGATGAGGCACTGACAGCCGTGAGAGAGAGGTTCCAGGACAGCTGATGGTCCAGCAGAGAGGAGCTTTAGTGAAAAGGGAGGAGGAGGAGAAAACTCGTCAGAGACAAAGAGAGAAGAGACAGAGAGACGCACACATCTTGACAGAAAAACAACCGAAGTTAGAGAAATGAAGTTTTCATCAGAAGTTTGCTGATTTCTCCTCAGCAGGACAAAAATGGACCATAAAAACTAAAGTTAAGAGATTTGTTGATACTGAGACCGACCCGCCATAAGGATAATGGTAAAAGGGACAAGGTCTGAGGTGTTGAACGATGAGCCCGAACTGAAAGTGAAAAGATGAGTTTTTGTCTCAGATTCAGAGAGTCAGACTGTCTAATATGAAAAGGGAGATTATTCCAGATTAAAGGGGTGCGACAGGAAAAGGCCCTGCAGGCAGCTGACTTCATTCTGACTCTGGGGAGGGACAGGAGCCTGTATTCTGAGAGTGTGGAGGATAGGATGCAACCCAGATTGCAAAAACTTTTTGACGCTGTGTAAAACATGAATAAAATAGACTGTGATCACGTGCTTTTTGACATATACACAAAGACAGTATATTTAACTTTGAGCTCATCAGCTTCACTGATTTTTGTAAATATCTGATTTTTCTGAATCTGATGCAGCAACACGTTTAAAGCAAGTTTGAATCATTCCACAGGTAAACAGGTTGATTGGTGACAGGTGATGGTATCATGATTGGGTATGAATCATCCTGGAAAGGCTCAGTGGTTCACAGCGAGGATGGAGGGAGGTTCACCACTTTGTGAACACATATTGGATAAAGGATGTCACTTCTATATTCTGTTAATATTTATGTTTCATACATCATTCCAACTTCTTTAGAATCAGAGTTGTATCATGAGATCAGACAGATATGAAGGGGCAAAACCATTTACAATTTCATTAGCCATTAGAAACACCTTGAAAGTCTGATCTGACATGGATGGAGCCAGTGAAGTGAAGCTAAAATTGGTGTAATATGGTCAAATTTTCTAGTTTTAATTGAGTCCAGCTGGAACATTTTGAACCATCTGAAGACTTCATACTGCTATGTGGCAGACCACACTGCAGAACATTACAGTCTATGTTGCTTAAGTGGTAAGAGGGAATCTTTGTGGTGTCTTTAATGTGCTGATCAAAGGAGAGAGGGTAGGATCAAACGTAACGCCAGGATTTATGGCTGTCAAACTCTGAGAATGGTGCAGTTGTCGACAATTGTTACAATTGTCAAACTAGTGTCTAAATCGTTCAGGGCCAGTGGCCAGCATCTCAGTATTTATCAGAATTTAAGAGCAGGAAGTTATGTGACATCCAGGATTTCACAGTGGATAAACAAGCCTCTGAATGAATTTAAAAAAAGCCTGATCATCAGCCTTTACAGGCACATACAGCTGTGTATCATCAGCGTAGCAGTCAAGATTTATACTGTAGCTGCCTATAATTTGGTCAAGAGGTGAAATACATAAAGAAAGCTGAAATATAAGAAGAGAATAGGTTCAATGACAGGGCCCTGGGGTACTCCACATTTCTCATTAAAATATTGATGGAATATTATTTTAGGAAAAACACTGTGTTCTTTCAGAAAGGTAATCAGGACCATGACAAAACCTGACATGACCTTTTTTGTTTACTTGGATTCAAGCTTTTTCTGTAGCTCAACCTAAATATTTTAAGGTTTCATGATTAAGACTGTCCTCCCAGCAAAAATGAGAGCATCAGTTGTTTCAGCAAAAGGCCAGAGACTACATTCAGATATGTTCAAGTGACAAAACTGTGGCTGTCAGTTGGGAGCAGAGGAGGGAGTAATGTGATCTTGTTATAGGATGTTCATTTCACTTTTTCCACTGTCAGGCACTTCTGGTTTCTTTTGAGCATAACCACAATCGTTGCACACTAAAGTGTTTAGTACTGTAACCATGACAACAAACGTCCCCAACCTTTTTACCCAAACCATGGTCTTTACCTAACCCTAAACTAAAGTTGTTCTCATGCGTAAACCTAGCTATACCTTCACCACTGCGGTGCCAATGAGAAAACGAAGCTATGTGTCATTCTGGACGGCTTTTACAAACAATGCATTATGTTGCTTAATTTGGAGGAGTTGGTCATAAGCTAATGCTGACTGATCTGTTCACTTTGTGTTCAGGCGTAAACAGTAGCAGTAAGCAGTGAGCAGTAGCTAATGCTAACTTTTGCTCCTGACACACGCAAAAAAACGACATAACAAGCGCCAAATTCATGCCCCTGTCTCAAAATCCAGTTCTTACCAAAGAGCTGGAGAAACTTGATATTTATGTGATTCACCTACTTTGACAGTGTGCTCGTTACTTTTATTGCACCAATATGGCCTCAAAAACAACCACAGTGTTAAAATTGAAAATTGCAAGTTTTGCAAAAGCAGCATTTACTGCAGTGGAATTCAATTTTATTGGATTATTCACATAAACATAATTGTTGTAGCCATCACCAGATTGTTAGGGTTTACCGCAAGAAAATCAGGCTCACATGCTGGGACACCAAAACATAATGTTTTTCCGTGGCCTCTTTTCTCTGGTTTATCCTGACGTTTTAGACAATAAATAGAATTTTGGAGTGTTTTATATAGAAATATACATGTGTCACAGTGAAATGTCTTGTTTGTTTGTTTGTTTTAATAATCTTTAATCCTTTAATATTGTATTTAAGTGTCAGGGTTAATATAACATATCACCAAAGCATTTAGATCACTGGAGGAGGAATAACCGTCGATGAACTACTGTTTCAAATCCACAGCGGTTGATGTTTTGTTAGCAAACTGCACTAAGTTCCACAAGACTGCTACATGAAAAACATGATTTTCCATTTCCTGTTTTTTGAACTGTACCCAAATATTTCCTTTTAAAGAGAGCTACAGAGCAGCCTTGTGTTTTCAACTTCATAACTTCGCCGTTTGGCAAAGGAAATCTCCATTTGCATGGCTAACACTGTTTTGCTTGACCACCGCGTCCAACATGCTGGATTTTCTCCACGAAGCGATGTCATCTGTACAAAATGCTTCAATCAAATGCAGCTGAGGGAATTGCTTCAAATAAAAACAGACTGTTTTGTTCAAAATTTTATCTGATTGACCAAAACCAACGAGTTTCACCTATTTTTGGACGGCTTTTTCTTAATTTCCCCTGTGTAGGATCAATAAAGTTATATCTTATCTTATCTTAAAATGGGGGTGTCCAGAGATCTGATCTGGGATCTGATCAGATCAGATCTGAAGAGAAACAGTGGTTGTTGTAATACATGTGGCTCTGTGGGACATGGAGCTCACATATATGAGATTACCATATTTGCATCATCTGCCTGTAAGTTTGACTTCATGTAACCAATGAAATGCTATTGAAAATACTTTGAATTTGAAATGTACAACATGTGTAGATCACTGATGGGATGACAACCATGAGCTCTCCTTCTGCTCTCGCTTATTAAAAGAGACTCAGCAGAGTCCAGAGACTCCACTCTCTCATTCACTCCCCCTCCTCACTCCTTTTGGGATCCATTTCCTCTTACTTTCTACTTTTCTTTAATATTTTCAGAGCAGGTTTTACAATATTTACCAAATCTCTAATCTGTTTACAGAATATCTTTTTACCTGATACATTAGCTTCCTGTGCTGAATGAAACTAAGCAGATCATTTTGATCTACTTTAAGACAGATGGTCTGTTTTCGGTTGTGTCCACTCACTCGTCCAAGGCTCTTCAACTAATTAGAGGTGAGGCCTGTTAGCGATGCTAAGCTATATCCCCAAGTGTTTGGCTTGTTAGGGCAGGGATCACTGTGACTGACATCCTGTAGAGGGAGGAATGTGCTTGCATTGTCTGTCACATTATAATCCAAAATATACGACCGAAAAAGAAAAGAAAAACAGGAACAAGTGAGACACTGTGACCCATAATTGTCTGTTTCTAAGAATATTTACAGAAATTGGACATCGGATGAATGAAAACACTTGAAGCTACCATAGATTGATGTATAAAATCCCCCATTATTCAATCCTGTGGGGGATAAAGTTGATAAATATCAGTGTATAATCAGTGTTACCACCTCTCAAGTTCCCTGGAACCTGAATGATGGGATGTCACGTTCCTGTGCTCACTTATTCTGTGCTTTAATAATTGTGAGGATAACCCACATGGACATTTGATGGTGTAAATGACAGTGAACATCACTGATACTCACCTTTTTATCCTGTTTGATAGACTGTTAGTGGTCGTTCTTTCAACTCTCCTCTTTCTTGTCTCCATAACCCCCCCTCTTCCTCATCTGACCCTGCTTTTCGACCCTTTCTTCCTCCCCTTCTCCTCCTCTCCCCTCTGTTGTTTCTGTCGTCCCTCCTGACTTCTCCCGTCTCTCTCCAGGTTATTTGAGTACCGTGGCAGGGTGTCTCCGGTCCCTCGGGTGGTGCCTGTCAAACGCCCGCGGGTGGCGGTGCCGCTGGTACGGCGGGTCAAATCTCTGCCGGTCAAACTGCTGGCGCGTAACGCCTCAGTCCTCCCCACCAGCAACGGAAACAAACAGAGATGTGAGTTCCACTATCTATCTATCTGTCTGTCTGTCTGTCTGTTTGGCATATTTATAAAAATCCAGAAAATTGAAACTGTGACTCTGTTTCATGGTTTTTTCGCGGACGGTTGACGTAAACAGCATTTTTCCTTTTCACATTTTGCAAAACAACACAAACCAGTAGGCTGTATGTTAATGAATAGATTAATTAAGTTTTTATAATTGACTTGGACAATTTCGTTGACTTCAACAGAATTGAATCACTGGCAGGAAATATTTTCTATATAATACAGGAGAAATCAAAGAAACTAGACTGTCCATCCTTAACAAAGTTAGCAAACTAAAACACATAAAAATTAAACAGCCTCTGAAATCTACTATATGTTAGTCATACCTTGCGAGTCAGCTGGATTTATGAGATAACATGATCATGTGAGATCCCGCGAGTCAAGAATCCATCGCGCCAGTGATCCAGGCTAAACGGCGTCCTGTGAGGAACTGCTGGCAGCCACAGGTGCTGTTTAGATGTGGTTCTGTTTGAAGCGGCTTATGATTGGAAGGTTGCCGGTTCAATTCCCCCACCGGACCGGCACAAAAAATTTGGGTGTGGTGGAGTATCCCCTCCCCCTCCATTAGCAAGGCACTTAACCCTCAAATATGTCCCCCGGGCGCTTGAACGCAGCCCACTGCTCCTGTGTGTTTCACTGCATGTTGCATGTGTGTTTTCAATGTCTATTTCAGTGAGAGAAGTAATTTCCCAGTTTGGGATCAGTAAAGTAAATAAAACAATGGTGGCTCCTAAAGAGGTTAGCGTAGCTGCTGCTATAGCATCAATTAAATCAGAACTGGAGAAAGAACATGCCGATGTTTTCACACCTCACTTTCTGAGGACGACTTCCCAGACGCTTTTGAGTAACAAACCATCACGTACCATGTGTACACTGAGATATGGAAATGCAGTAATAGCAAACACTACTGTGTCGGTACTCGTCATACGACTGCAGAAGGAACAGCAATAGCTGCAGCTGAATCAGGTAAAAAGTCAGATTTCCAGGCTGTGACTGTAAACTTGAAGTATGTTGAACTCTTCTTGTTGTTGTTATAATATTCACATATCCTCACATGTCATTGAACTGTCTCTCTGTCTTTATGTCCCTCTTCCTTTTCTCTCTTGTTTATTATTTCCTCCTTTGCATCTCCCTGACTCTGACTAACTCCACCCTTGCGACCCAAACTTCCTCCTCATCTATCTTTCAAGTCTGTGTTTTACATGTCAGCGGAAGGTTCAAGCATCAGGGCGACTGTTGTCACTTTATTTTTGCATTTTGCTCATTAAACATTCATTTCACATCACGTTCAGGTCTAGATCTGAAGAGAGACGCCGACGTCCCGTAAGCTCCTCTCATGCTTGACTTCGACCTGAACCTTTCCATCCCGGCAGCACTTTTTTTCTTTTTGTTTATTTCTGCTGAGATTCACTGGATTTCTCCAAGTGCAGAGCTCAAAAAGCCGTTTTCATGTCACTGATTTGAGTGTCTTTCTGTGTACTCATCAAACTTGCATTGCAAATGGTTTTGAAAAGTAAAATCAAAACAGAACACACACTGGAGTTTTCTCTTTATCACTCACTTCTTTTGGCAGCTCAAAATAAAGAACTGACAGTTTGTGCTTTTCCCCGAACGCTCAGCGCAGAACCACAAGCCAACGTGAAGCCGGTTGAGCTCCGGGTCACAGAGACGCTCTTTGAATCACAGGCCCTCCAGGTCAACGTTGTGAAAGTCGTGTTGGAGAGCTAAAATAAACCAAACCTTGTCACAGATTAATTTTTAACTGATATATGAAGAGAGACATCAGGGGCTATCAGCATCTCGGGCTTTATTTCATGTCTAATCTACAGTGAACGTCATGTGTTGCCTTGGTAAATCCCAGCAGCTCCATATTTGGCCTCCTGCTGTCCTCCAGGTATCATTATTGATCTGCTCTTGCAGTCTCTCAGCATCAGACTGTATCTTTTTGTCTTTTTTACTCCACTGTGACACGAATCGGAACCTGGACGTGTTATTGAAAGCAGAATAGATCCATATCTAAGCAGGTGGAGTTTAAATGTGATTTACACTGTAAACATAATAGAAATCTTGTTGATTGAAGACACTGTAGTGCAGGGGTCACCAACCTTTTTGAAACTAAGAGCTACTTCAAGGGCACTGAGTAATGCAAAGGGCTACCACTTTGATAATACACTTCTGAAATAACAAGGTTGCACAGTGTACCTTTAATTTTATATTATTATTAATGATATTCTATGTGAAGACACTGATTGCAGATGATCCATCTCAATAGTTATTCAGAATGATTAAACAAGGTAGGAAACAGATACATTTCAATATGCAATATCCAATTGTTTTATTTTCAAATGATCACTTCCACAACATTTTGCAGAAAATCTTTTTCAATTTTTACTAGCCACTAACAGTTTTTATCAAATCATAAACTCTGAAACATGTTAGTACAAATTATCAATTATGTAAGATTTAACAAAAATCGACTGGGTAGTTATCATGGTAGCTTTTGTGACGTGTACTGAAGTGTCTCTCCACGTTGTGCCGCTTAGCCGTCGCCACAGTCGCACCGCAAATGAGACACACACAGTTTTCTTTCACGTTAGTAAAAAAGAACTCTTCCTCCCATTCACTGTGAAAATGATAAGTTTTCTTCCTTTTTTCTGCTGTTTTTGTGGGTAGAAAACGCGTTCGTCTCCTCATCTTTGCAGCGCTCACGAGCTCGTCTCAGCAAAGCTGGTTTGTCATGCGCACTAGACTGACCTCCGACCCGTACTACGTCAGAGTTCGTATATTAAACTTTTTTATGATATACATTTTTTTTACGTTTATGTATTCGTTTTTAAATTTACATCACTGTAAATGTAATTCAAAAAGAATAGCAACACAATTAAATAAAATTTTAGACAGAGCTAATTCGTGATTAGTGCTATTTTTAGAACTGGTTTACGGGCGACTGATGTGGATGCTGCGGGCGACCTGGTGCCCGCGGGCACCGGGTTGGTGACCCCTGCTGTAGTGTTACCTGGCAGGCAGTGTTAAAACTGCATGAATCTTAAGCAGGATGTCGCCAAAAATAATCCCAGAATAAATGAGGAAAGAAGAGTATTTTTATAAATGATTTAAGGTGTTTTTTTAAGTTTATTTTAATGAATGAAAATCAAAGCTGACATCATAACACTGTGGCAGTGTTGGTTAGAGAAACGAGGTGAACATTTAGACTTAAGCTCTGATACTTCCATGACTCCGGAGTCAAAAGGACATTACTACATAATTTGCCAATTTACAGAGAAGAACTTATCTTCAGTCAACCTAACTTGCCATTATTCCCCTTTGATCTCTTCACTACGACGGCCTTCAGCAAGAAAATCACAGCGTTGGTCCATTGTTGAAAATATGTCCAGAAAAAAAGACTACAAAGCCTCTTAAAGTTCAGGTGTGGCTTTAACAGAACAGATGATGAGAGATTGTGGTTAGCATCCAGTTAGCAACAGTGATGTTGTCCTTTATGACCATATTTGACCATACATAGTTACCTGAAGTTAACCAGATTTTAACCCTTTGTGGTGGCAGATCAGAAAATGTTCATATGAATCATTTATGTAATGCTCACATTGTCAGCTTGGTATGTTCATGATGGAGTCATGGAGCTTTGGTGTGAGAGCCTCTTTTTTTGATCAGTTTTGGCCTCATGCAGATGTGTCTCAGCCTCAATTCATGCCACCTACAGACGTTTTGTGTCCATTTGCAGGTTAACCAGTTACCAGTAGCAGAGGTATGTTACTGTTCAACCAGCAGCAGGAGAGATGACTTCCATTTCACTGCTATACATTTTTTGGCAATGGCGGCTCGTAGCTCTGTAAACTTAACAACTAGAATTAGAGATTCCACTGGGAAAGTAGTAGTAGACATATTGTGGTAGTGAGTGACAGGAGCTTTGCCTGGCTGCAGGAAAAATCCCAAAAAAAAGTCAGGATTTTGGCCAAAAAAATAATTCTATGCACAAATAATAAGGATACTGCAGAGGGCTGAGCGACTGCTCCAGACAGTTACAGGATTCATTATTAGCATCATCAATTTATCAATTAACTTAATGTCACAGGTTGTTCTGAGGCTTGACAGCAGCAAGCTGATCTATGTGCTAACAGTGGATGATCACATTCATGTTATTAATTCAGCATTGTGAGATTCTTCCTTTCTCTTTCCACACTGATTTATTTTCGTTGACGCTCTGCACAGCAGAACTCAGGGATGCTGTCAGGGAGGTCCAAGCAGCCACTCTTCAAATGGAGTTTATAGTTCAAGATGTTCAAATTTTTCCCTTGTGCCTTTTGTTCCTCCTCAGAATTGTTTCTCATTTTAGGGAGAATCAAATTTTACCCAAAGTGATTTATAACATCTGAGTTTTATTCAGACGTAAGGAGGGAGCAGACGCAGCTTTAGACCCACCGGATTGCATTATTTGATAGAAATGTGATCTTTGAGATTCTGGCCAACAGGCTAAACGAGCGTCTGATATCTGCCTGCCAGTGATGTGTTTCTCTATTTACAGAACCAGGAAAACATCAGCAGGATCTAATAACATCATGTGTCAGCTGAGTTACTTCTTGATAAAATGAGAACGGCGAAGTTGCACATCTATCCACGACTGTTCGGCTTTATTATATCGTGTCTTGTGTTTTTACCGAGATCGACGTAAGCTGAAATGGATCACAGAGATTCAGAGTGGCTGCTGGTAGCTTTCAAATGAAGTAGCCACGCTGGTTGCTGATTTCGGACTGACTGTCAGTTTGCATCTTTTTTCACCCTTTGATTCCAGTATTTTGTGGCTTAAAGCTACAGTGACGATCTTAGGATGCTAATGAATTAAAAAAAAAGGTCAATCAGTGCATTCGTCTGTGGAGTCTCCTCATACTTGCTCACTGTGGTTTTTGTGCAGCTCGACACGTCTGGCACTTTAAAGTGTCGGAGCTGAAAAATCATCAGAATTTGAAACCAGAGTTGGAGGAGTTTTAGTCCAGTGAGGCCTCGTCTCAAGTTTTCAAATACAAAGTTAATACATTTTCATGTAGTGTGCAGTTCTTGGATTTAATTTTATCTTGTGTTCTTAATGTGCTATCCAGTACCGTGTGTGTGTGTGTGTGTGTGTGTGTCTGCAGTCCACATTATGTAAATCATTAAATTTTGGGAACACTTGGGTTTAGTTTAGTGTAAGGGTTTTAAGGGTTATGGTTAGGTTAAGGGTGTTTGGAGCTAAGGGTTGGGGTTAGGCTAAAGGTTTTTATGGTTATGGTTAATGTAAGGTGATTTTTAGGGTTAGGTTTATGGTCACGGTTAGGTTAAGGGTGTTTAGAGTTAAGGGTTGGGGCAAAGTTAAGGGTTTTGTGGGTGAGGGTTAGGAAAAAGGATTATGGTTTTCAGGGTTAAAGTTAGGGTAAGGTTAAGGTTTTTTGGGTTTAAGGGTAAGGAAATGGTGAAGGGTTTGTATAATTATGGTTTCGGGTAAGGTTAAGGGTTTTTAGGGTTATGGTCAGAGTTAGGTTAAGGGTGTTTAGAGTTTCGGGTTGGGGTAAAGTTGAGGGTTTTTAGGGTGAGGGTTAGGGAAAGGTTAAAGGGTTTTAGGGCTGAAGTAAGGTTAAGGTTTTTTGGGTTTAAGGGTTAGGAAGTGGTGAAGGGTTTTTATGATTATGGGTTCGGGTAAGGTTAAGGGTTTTTAGGGTTATGGTCACAGTTAGGTTAAGGGTGTTTAGAGTTTCGGGTTGGGGTAAAGTTGAGGGTTTTTAGGGCGAGGATTAGGGAAAGGTTAATGGTTTTTAGGGTTAAAGTTAGGGTAAGGTTAAGGTTTTTTGGGTTTAAGAGTTCGGAAGTGGTGAAGGGTTTGTATGATTATGGGTTCGGGTAAGGTTAAGGGGTTTTAGGGTGGATGAACCTCCAGAAAATGAATGTCAGTCAATGGAATGTCCCCTGAAGTGATGGAAACATGACTGTGTGTCTGTGTCTGAGTGTAACCGGCCACGAGATGCGTCTCAGCTGCTTCGGTTTGAACTCAGATGGTTTTCTGCACGGAGACATTTCTCTTGACACAGCTAATAGAGACGTGGAGATGAGACGAGGGCGAGAGGACGGCAACAAGGCAAGAAAAAAGAAAACAGGCAGGAAGTGAAGATACGTGATGACAAGTAGGAAGGGTGATGCTGAGAAAGACGTAAGACAGCAGGAGGACGTGAGACACAAAGGGAGAGACGTAGAGAGGAAGGAGGAGAGGGAAAGCGAAGAGAGAGACGGGCGGAGAGAAAGAAAAAAGAGAGGGAATAAGTGAACATAGTGACGGGATGCATGAAGGAAAGAGAGTCAAAGGAAAGAGGAAACAAGTGGACAAGAGAAGGAAGGACTTGTGAGAGAAATGAGGACAAGAGGAAGAGAAAGGAGATGAGAAAGTGAGAGAGACGGTAAGAAGGGAGTGGTGAGTGTGTGTTGAGCAACACACACACACACAGTTGGTGAAATATGGTAGTAATTGTGAGTTCATTGTAGTGAAACAAAAACAACCACCAGATGTGTTGCATGGCTCCAGTTGTTCTCTGCTGCCACTAATGTACTCATCACATCCCCTCCACCCTCCTCTTCCTCGGCCCTTCGCAGTCGTCTGAATTTTTAGTGTCACTTTATTGCAGAACAAACAAACAAAAAAGTATGAATTCATGTGCAAAAGGTTCAAGTGTCCAGCAGGAGTCACAATCAGATGTGCCGATCTTGCGCAGGAAGTAATTACAGAATAAGTGAATTTAATGCAAAAATGAAAAATATCAAAACAACTTCAAATCTGTTTTTGGTTTGTTTGTTTTTTTCAAAGCTTCTCGCAGATTGTAGTAAATCAAATTTCACTGGATGCAATTCTGAATAAAGCAAAACATAACATATACTAACAATTCAGATTTGTGTATTTGTGCAGCAACATTTTGAAAACACGAATACGTTACCATCAATCTGATCACTAAATCCTCTCCAAAGAAACGTCCCGGGGCCCCGGTGGTGAAACGATGAAGAAGTTGTTCGCTTTTCGCAGCGCAGAACATTTCATCCATCACTTTGACCCGCAGCAAGACGTCTCAATATGTGTTGGCCGGACCGTCGTGAAATCTGGTACGAATATTCGTGGATCCCGGAGGATGATTCCTGATGTTTTTGGTGATTCTCTGGCTTTTCCTCCCGTGTTGCTCTCACATTTTCGAAGCAGTCGGCAGAATAAACGCCAGCGCTGCTCGCTCCTGCGTAGAACCTTTGCGTTACTTTACTGCTCGATGCTGTGCTGTGAGGACGCTGTGGTTCAGCTCTGGTTAGGTTTGGGCACAGAAACCACTCGGTTAGTGTTAGGAAAAGATCATTTTGGCTTCAGATATCTGGTTTTGTGGCTGGAAAATGTCTCAGCAGTGGTCTGCTGCTTGGCAGGCGTCTCGCCTCGCTGTCACGCCACCGCCGTCTCCTCTTCCTCCTCCTCCAGATGAGCTCATGCATTTGCAGCATTTCCTTGGAAGAGCGACTCCGTGATTCTTCCTGTCTGCCGTTCAAAACTCAGGATGGTGGCGGCGTCATGGCGACAAGTCATTTTCTGGCTCACGCTAAGGATCATTTGAACGCGGCGGTGTTTCTAAACCCTGTTGCTCTCCCCGGGATCCAGTCTTAAAGAAGTGTCCCGTCGTCTCGAGAAAGTTCCTGAAGCACCCTAATGTTTGTACGCCTCTGACCTTAAATGCATCGCTCAGGACAGACGCTAACGTCTCTGTGTGTCTCTCTGTCTCTCCACCAGCAGTGAAGGGGACAGAGCTTCAGGCCATCAAGTCAGAGCTGACTCAGATTAAAGCCAACATCGAAGCTTTGCTGGGCAGACTGGAGCAGATCACAGAAGACACACACATCACCGCCACAGGTGACACACACACACACACACACACACACACACACACACACACATTTACTGACGTGTGTCTTTCTCAGGGAAGATGCATCATGTGGTGCAGGAGGTGAGATCTCCCCCGGTCCACATGTCAAAGTGTCCTTTAGCAGCACGCTGAACCTCAGATTGCTCCTGGTCACTTGAAGCTAAGGCTCTGCATGCTGGCTCTGCCGCCATCGCTGTGTGAGTGTGTGTGAATGAGACGCTAATTATAAAGAGCTTTTCCCGTTTATGCAGAAGAGCCCATAAGACTTCATCCACCTTTCACTGAAGATGCTCCTGAGTGATGAAGCTACATTAAAAAAGAGCTGCTTGAAGCACGTTTTTGTTGGTAGAGTCACACGAAGATACAGAAGCAAGAAGGCTCTGAAACTGTATCATTAAACACAAATATTAACTTTCTGATATTGATGGCATTTCTTTAATTATAAAACAACATAAGCTCAATATCAATTCAAAGTTTTTGCTAGCCTTGAACCAAGACGTATTTTTATAATGATATTTGTACATTATGCATATGCACTATGCACTATAAAACAGCCTCAGTATCTATGTAGGAGCACTTAAAAGAAGCGTTGTCAGTGATTGTCTTCTATTATAATGCAGGTCTGAACTAGAAATTGTCACCTAAATGCTTGATTATGTTTCAACAAAATGTCTAGAAAAACTTTTTTTTTTTTTTCCCACAAACAAATTTAGCCCAATTTTAATCTCATTTAAATTTGGGGAATAATGTCTAAGTCTGACCTAAAGATGACCGAAACAGATGATAAACTGCAGCACAGAGCTCTAACAGCTAATTGCTGGACTGAGAGAAGCTGCATCCCAGCAGTTTTAAGAGGCACTCCGTTGCTCTGGCATGCACGGAGCTGAAGGACACTCATATCTTGGCAGATGCCGAGAGTTTCATACTGGTGAAATATTAAATCTGTGAGAAAACGCTCCAAAACTCATCCATTAAAAACATTTAAAGGGTTTGGAGACAATGAAGCCAACAGTGGTACTGCTGAGGTCACTGAGGAGGCAGCGCAGGGCGCTCAGCAGTGGGGTTTGAAGATGAGGGTGAGAGGGCTTCGTTGAAGTGAACGACACTCTGGAGGAAATCCATGTCGTCCGTGTGCAGGAGAACGATGAAGAACAACCTCTGCAGTGCTCGTTATAAATCCTCTACTGGAGGAATGAACAGCACTCTTCACAGATATTAAGATGATGTCTTTCTCAAACATCTATCTACAGTATGAAGGCCATGGAAAACAATTTCATAACTTTTATATCATCTGCAGTGTAAGAGTCACAGAGCCCTGGTGTCCTGCATGGAAGCACCTGAATTCATTATCTTTCTGCATTCGTTTATTCAGGTTTTCCTTTAATTTGTCACTCACCTTGCCAAATGGAAAATCTAGTTTCTACCATGGATGTGATTATGAAGTGTCACAGGGTGGAATAAAGGCTCTTTTTAGAAAAAATCCACTCTGTGTCCAGAAATCAATGGGAAAACGTAGGAGTGCACAAACAGAATCGACACAAACTGACTTGCATTGTATAAAATAACATCTGTACATAAAAATAACATCTCATGTTTGAATGTATGACTGACAAATATATATATTTTCACATATGTACTCATAAAAAGGTGTTATCACGTACTTGCCTGCACCGATCAGGACTGCTGTTGTTCCAATCTGATTGAATCACACCCACACAGCCGTGATGAAGCTTCAGAAATGATAACATCTCTAAAACATCAAATATTCTAACTGACTGAACAAGCAGCATCTTCAGATTCGAAGGCATGGTTTTTTTTTTTCGGGGGCTTCAAAAGTTTGTTTCTCGCTTCCTCGTCCGAAACTCTCCTCGTGTGGCGGCCACGTGTGCTCTCCAAGAACAGGAAGGTCACATGAAGAGAGAGGAGCAGGAAATAACACGAAATACGAAAGTTTGGTCTTGCTGATGTTATTTCCTGCGCTCCCCTCTGAAGACACACGTGGCCTTTTTTGATTTCCCAGCTCAATGAAAAAGTGACCGAGGCCGCGTCTTTATTTGTGTTATAAATCAGGCCTAACCCATCATGAAATACCTGCTGAAACAAAAGCAAACTGCCAGTGGAAAGATGCTTAAGAAAAAAAACCTGTGCAAGGAGAAGTTTGCCAAGCTGGTAATAAAAGAAAAATAAGGAGGGAAAAGTACTGTGGATTTTATGGCTTCTTTTCTTATCAATATGTGGAAGATTTATTTGTTTATTTCTTTTTAGCATTTTACTTTTGATTTATCTGTACATAAGGTTCAGCTCAGCTCCACCTGCCTCCACTTAAATTAAACAACTCTTTTTGTAAATCTGTCCAGTTTTTATGTCCTGTTCAGCAGCCAGTAAGCAGCTGACATTATTATTTAGTAATTGCAAATATTGCAAATTGCACTAAGAAAACTGGGTGGCAAAAGTTAAAAGCTGACAAGATTTTAAAGCAAATGCTGCTCTTTTTTCGAGCAAATGGAAGGAAGAAAGATGGACAACATGTGCAAACAATTGAAGTTTGTCTGTACTTGGCTCAGCTGCGCTGATATCCCAGTATCCACTGCATTCAGTTTCCATCATTATAAACCTTCACGATACAGAAGTGCTGCCCCGGGAGTGAGGGTCGAGCTCCTCTGTTATCCACTGGCAAGAGAAAAGAAGGGAAGCATTTCTAAGGCAAAATATAAAGATATTTCACTAAAAAATAAGTGATTTAATAAAGTACAAACTTTTGTATTTTATTTATGGCCGAGCATCTGCTTCAGACCCACCAGGAATCCATGCAATAAAACGCAGTTTGAAACCCTACAAATCCAAGCTCTGAAAACTACAACGTACAAAAAAAAAATAAAGTAAGTCAAAGTTTATGAATAAAAGATGTCACTCATATCGTACATTATGTATACGGTGCTCGGTGTACTTCACTAAGTGCGATAAATATGTAGACGCAGCAATTCATAAATCTTGTGCGTGTGTGATGATGTGTTAGTGATCTGTTCATCAGTCCGAGCGCCGGCGGGAAGGCTGTGTTTCCCAGATGGCAGCAGAGGAAAGGGAGGCGAGCCGTGTTGCACACATCCGCGGTCGTCTTTCGGGGTTCCCCGAGGCGGCGGGTGTCGTGGATACAGCTGAGTGAAGACACGTCAGCGAGGCCACTGTTCTGGCCCTGTGAGGCAATTGACAGGTGACCCAGCACCAGATCTACTAAAGTTTGTAGAGCACGGAAGCAGCGCCGAACATGGCTCGATTCAGACATTCAGGCACATCCTGTCTGAGTCTGTGTGTTTAAGTGCCATAAAAGGGACACACCCTGCAAGACTGTGGTTTGCATTGTGTGTTTGGTGACGCCTTTGCTCCGTCACTGCACCCTGTGATTCCATGCTCTCGTAAGAATTTAGATAATGTCTGTTTAAAATAATCCTTATTTGTCATCAAGAGCGCTAACGTGTCTCGCTGGAAACTGTTTGTTTGCTTATTGCTCAATATGATCGGAGTAACATGTACTATAGGTGAGTGACAGACAAAAAATATAATTTAAAGAAAGATTATACCTGATTCAAACTAATAATATGGCTTTTTGTTCCTCCCGTTCTGTTTAGCATGTCTTTGGCAACACTTTTATTTTGGGCAAAACCAAAGGTGCAACGTAATTGCAGGCTTATTTTTGCAGAAAAACAAACAGTGTTTCTGTCTGTTGACTGTAAATCTACAGTTAATAGTTCCATATATGCAGGATTTCATGATGTGTATTTATTTTGGCTTTTGCATGCAGTCTGGCCTCAAAAAGAGTAAAAACGAGGTTTGTCCGTTTCGTTTCATAAAGGACGCTTCAGCAATGGCTCCATAATAACTTTTCATGTCACTTTCGTACAGATGGAAACAGCATGTTTCAATATGTTCCGTAGGTTGTTTGATTTTGCATGTATTTTGTAAAAGACATTTAAAATCATATTAGAAGCAGATTAATTGTTCCCATTTCAATTCATGCAAACAATATAAAAACAGTAAACAACACCGAACAGCTCCAACCAGTGTGAACAGCTGCAGCCAAAAACTGCAAATGAGAAACATGCAGTCCACTCCGAAGCAAAACTGAAAATTGAAATCACAAAAAAAGGTCAAATTCTGCCGGACAAGCATGCAGTCGGGGGCAATCATCACTCTGACATCTGTTCACGTCGTTTAGTATCTCTAATGTTCAGTACAATTACGGTAAGAGCAGAGGATAACAGCAGGCAGGAGGGCACTGAGTGAGGCCAAGACATATTTTTCCCATCTGCCGTCAGGCTGCGGTTCAGAACACTTCACATTTCTGGACCTGCACAGTCCGAAGGGGATGTGGTCGACCCGAGGCCTGCGGTGCTCTGAATCTGCAGCGTCACGGGAGTATTCTGACATCGGGATTATGTGCATATTTTCACCTCTGAACTTGCTTTTGCTTGTAATGTTCAGGATGCGGAAACCAGAGCTGCGAAAGCTGAATAGTTCTTTTCCAAACCGCTTTACCCTGAGATGAGTGTAAAACATCATGAGCTTGAGGACGGGTGTAGTTAGGAAACGACAACCGCAAAGTAAAGCAGACCAATTTAAAAAGATGCCCAGAAACATGTTTTCTTTTATTGCAAATCTTTGCTGATGGAAAACTTCTAGGACAATATAAAAAGCATACATCCAAGCATTAAAAGCACAACACACATGTTTCTGCACTGACCAGCAAAATGTCTTCCATGCAACCATTCAACATGGTAATAAAATACGTTTAAATACATCCTCATGAAGGGAATTGTACCTTTTCATGTCACATTATGAAAAGTAAAGTTTTATGTTACTTGTCGTACTTCAAAATATCCCCAACTGTGCAGTAAAAGGTCACTGTGTGTGTTTACAATAGCAACTGCAGGGAAAAATAAAGATAATAACTTTATTGCTCAGGAATTGTAAAAATACGAGACCGCAGTGAATAGACAGAGACGGCCAGATGAAAGAAAGCAGCAGCAGCAGCAGCAGCAGCAGCCTGGTCAGTGTTGAGATGTGATGAGTTGCTCTGAAAGCATGTGGAGCTGGACAGAGTTCAGCACTGAACCTGTATCTGCACCAGGAGCCTGGGATGCGGCTCAGGAACAAAACCAAGTGTGTGTGGACGGGTATTACTCGTGTTGTGGGGACATGAATCTGCTTTCGCAGTCAGATTGTGGGGACTCGCCTGCCTTATGGGGACAAAACACGAGTCCAAATAATGTGAAACATTCAATTTTAGGGTGAGGACTTGGTTTGTGTTAGGGTTCAGGTGAGGCAATGAGTGGTGTAGGTCCATGCAGTGTCCTCTGAAGTGTGTGTGTGTGTGTGTGTGCCTGAGTCCAGGCCTGGGAATCGCAGCCCACAGCTGATATTTTGCCAAGCGATTCAGAGCTCTGGTGTTGTTTTGGCGCATAGGTGGCGCCAGAGATCGTTCCTTGCTGGGGCGTGTTGTCTTAATGAGGCTGGCTGCACTCCCTCATTGTTCGAGGTACCACAGCCAGAAGTGTGAAGATAATAAGAGATAAGTGGTGACCCCCTTCCTTTCCCACAAATGTGAAGATTAAAGCATTGTTATTGCACAGAATAAAGCGATATTTCATGTTTCATATTTCATGTTTTCATTTGCAAGATTGGCTGAACAAATATGTTCTTTCTGTTTGCCTCAAATTCATTCACAGTCAAGGCAGCGAGCAGCATGTTATCCAGGTCTGAGTCTCTGCTGGACCGACAGCATGATGAACAGACTGCCATAAAACACCCATCACAGAAATACAGATACAGATACTTATTTGTGCCTTGGGAGGGTCGTGCTGTGCACACCAATTACAGCTATGCAGCATATTGTTTATGAGCATGATCATGTTTTACAGCTGATGTGATCGTTCAAAATCACGTTTAGAAGTCCTATAATTAGGAAGAATCAGGATGATAAAACAATGTCACGTATGTTTTTTTGAGCTGTTACAGAGTGGCCGCGGTCTGCAGGACCACAAACAGAACTTCAGCGTTGCTTATTTATCGGTAGCGATATTGAATTTGCAGGCAAACGAAGAACAGATGCGGACGTGTAGCAAAAGTCAACTTCAACTGTCATAAGCCAAAATATACAAACGCTTCCCGATAGTTCAAACTTGCTCTAAGCATTAACAATAACAACGTGCTTTTTTTTTTTAAGTTAAAAATAAAATATTCAGCTCTTCAGAGACGGAGACCGCAGGAGGAAGAGGAGGTTTTTCGTGACAGAATAGTCCAGCCAGGAGCGCCGCTCTCACGGGCCTGAGCCGAGCTCCTCTGCCTGTTGTGGAATGTTTGTGGGCTGCATGTTCTTCTCTGGCTGCTGACATTAGCAGCGGTGCCAGCAGCGAGACCTGCATTCAAAATGCTGCATGAGCACAACTACACACGTATTACCAGCAAAGCCCAAAGTATTAAAGGTGAGCGCACTAGAAAAAATGGCCCCTTGGAGTTTTATATGTTGTATTATTGAATTGTTAACTCTGCAAGGTCGAGCTACTTTTGGTTTATTTAACTCAAGTGTTTAATTATCCTATCATATGATTAGTGTGTAGGCCGTCCCACCGCCCTGACCACATCCACCTTACATTTAGACAAGGCTGCACATAGTGACCCCTGAGCAGAGCAACAAGGATCAGGTTAGCTGGCTCCTACATGAAGTGACGACAGTCAGGTGGTCAGAATCAGACACCTGGTTGAAAGTGAAATGCTGTGAACACCCTTGCAGGGCTGTGTCCTTATGTACACGTCACTTACACATTATGCCTGAGTTGTGATTTTCAGTGAGGCGACAGTTAGCAGAGGGTCATGATGAAAATGGATGGTAGAGGCACTGGTGGACCATGTTTCTGCTCATGCTCAGCAGGTTTGTGGCTTTTCCCTCTGTGTTTTACATTAAAATCTGTGCGGCATATTTTACAAAAAGCACTTTGACGTTGCCCTGCATTGAGTATGTGTAAGCCTCCTCTCATTGGGCGAGATACTTGCGTAAACTTTTATCCTTTTTGACAGGTGCTGCATCCCCCTCACTTTCATCTTTCTTCTTTTTCTTCATGTTTTGCTGGCAGGTAACGTTTGACTGACTCCTCATCACTTCATGTTTTACATGCTGCCACCTGCTGTAGCAAACATGTTAAATTTTTATATTTCAAAAGGTTAAATACACGGGAGATTTTTGGGAGAGTATTTAAACAGGAGGACACCGGAAAGGAAAAGTAAAATACAGGAGAATCCTGGGATAAACTGTAATCTGCTCAATATCCATACTGCTGTCCAGGCAGTCCTGGGCACATACCTCAAAAAAACAATAAAACAGTAAGATCATGAATGCTGATCAACTGTTCTTCTGTCCAGGTCTCACTTTACATTTATAATCCTGCAGACTGGCTTGTTCCTGTGTAGTCTGACTGATTCCACATTACAGCACAATGCTGCAGCCTGCAGACACTTACAGGGGAAGTAGGTCCCACCGGGGTCTCCGCTCCTGACCTTGCCTGACTGTTGGAGTGTGATCTGTAATGAGACGTGACTGTGGTCAAACCCTGTTCTGTCACACTGCTGTAGTGCCGGGAGCCCGGCTGTCCCACAGTAATCAGAGCGAGTAAGGTCAGTCGAGCCAGCAGCTCATCTTGAATGACCTTCGTCTGATGCAGCTTCCACGTTCTGCAAGGATCCAGTCACACCTGCATAAGTTAATGAGAAGATCTGCTTTTAGATTTTAAAAACCGTCACTGAGAAATCTCAGAGAAAACAACATGGATTCAGTTGTAACCTTGGTGGTGCCCCATTCAGTCCCATGCTAGAGCGGCCTACGCTCTAGTGATTGGCTGCTTCCAACCAAAAACACATGAGCCAATCAGAGCATTTAAAGGCCCTGCTAGTCTGCACGTTTGTTTATTATAAGAAAGGCGAGTCCCCGCAATGAGACTGCGTGAGCAGAGTTATGTCCTCACAACATGAGTAATACATGTCCGCACACACACTCATTTAAAGCATAAGTATTGTGTGTATTTTTGACTTGCCGTTGGTTCTGTATCTGATTTTCTTCTTTCTAATTGTTTCAGGAGACACATTTCTAACTTGAATTACAGCCTCGCGGTTGTTTCCCTCCACCAACCAGTCAAGCTGCAGATTACGTTCACATTACATGTCGGTCCAGACTCGTGTAACATATGTAATGAAGCCTTTGAAGGAATTAAATGAAAAAATGTTTTGTTTCTTCTGGTGAAATGGAAGTTCTCACTACACTGACATGTACGATTCCGGTGAATTATGTCCAATGAGAAACATGCTGTCTTTATTCAGAGACTGTTTTTGCAGAGGAGTCCAGAGGACTGACCGAGAGCTTCATCACATGGTGCAAAGACACTCACCTGAAGCTCATCAGCACAACCAATCAGCTTGTGGTGGACTACAGTGATTGCACACTTGTAGAGGAAACGATGAAGCTCTTTCATGATGATGTAGAGAATTCGAGCAGTAGCTCTCATGTCTGACGCTGCGACACTTCCTGGTCGGTTTATTCTTCTTTGGGCTTTTTTGTGCGTCTCTGTGGGTTCGTGCAGAGCTGAGGAAGGCAGAGGAGTGTAAGAGCGAGGAGGCGTGGCAGGAAGGGGAGGAGTCGAGCTCGGAGCTGGACGACGAGGAGGAGCACAGACAGAACAGCGAAGCTGAAGAAGAGGAGGAGGAAGAGGAGGAAGACGACGAGGAGGAGGAGGGAGAGCACAGGCAGGACGGAACCCACGAGCATATGCCGGTATTTACACCTGTGTGTGTGTGTGTGTGTGTGTGTGAGTTGCATCACACTTAAAATGAAAAATGATTGATATGAAATTCCGTGTTTTTATGGCTGCAACATTAAATCAAATGGAAACAAATCTTTTTATAGACGTTTCCTCAAAGATCAACTGGAAAAATCTTGAGCAGAATGAAAAGTTCTGCACATTCGAACAGGCTCGATGTTCCTGATGCTTTGAAGAGGTCAACATTGGAGTCAACATTAGAGTTTTGGTGCAGCATTGAAATAAATGGTCAATTAATTGATTAGTTAATTAGTAGGAATTATTCAAAATCAACAAAAACTGAGCAACAGGTTCATTTAAACTAAAATACACCATAAACTGTCTCAGTTTTAACACAGCAGGTCTTTATTTGCTGCAGCTTCTGTCGACTTTTTACTGTTTTCTGTTCAGCAGGTCATCTTTCCATAATACTTCTGCTGGAGCAAGCATCTCCTTTAGCTTTTCTCCTCCAGCAGGACGGAAGCTGGTGTTGGGAAGCTTACTTTTAAAATATATAATGGATGACAGGTTACTGGTGACCCTGTTAAAGATGTGATAAGTAGTATAACTATTCATTTAACTAATTTACATGAACTGACACAGAGCTGTTTTCTGAGGTCGAGCATCGAGCACTTCAATGCTGACAGCATTTTCACTGCTGGTAAATAAGCTTTAGACTGAGCAGATAGATAGATAGACACTTTATTCATCTCCGAAGAGAAATTTGCAGTAATGTTAGAACCCTTCTCTGATTTCACAAAGAAAATATTGTTGAATTACCTGCGGTGAGAGGTGCTCTTGTTCAAAGACGTGACGACCCGCCTTGACGTGGCCGACTGATTGCCGGCTTGGCTGACTCAGGTTGTCTGGGGCAATGCGCATTGATTGGATTGGTAGACAAGAGGCGGCGCAAATTCAAACAAGAGAACAAATCAAAAACACGTTTTTCAGCACATACTGTCCAACGAATGGAGCCTGCCCAGAAGTAGAGACAACTCCTTGCAAACCATCCGTACCCTTGATGCAAACCAGTCTGGAGGACTGCCTATCTTCTTCCTCTCCATAAAGGTGATAGTTATTCTGAATTAATAATCATCTCATTTCAAAACTTGTCTTGCAAAAGTTCTTAAGTCACTCGTGAATGAACCGTTAAAATATGTAAGTGCATACTAAATGCATCTCTGTCTGGTCTCAGGCCTGAGCATGGCACTATTTCTGTTGCTTCCACACTTATTGAAAATATGGCCTCAGCATTAGATAAAAACACTGTGCTGCTGTTTTTGTTGCTTTAGTTAAAGCTTTTTGTGTAGTTTGTGGTTCGACTTCCATGCATGTGATGTCAGAATTAACTGATTGGCCGCAGTGTGTCTTCTCCTTTCCCAATTACAAAAGGAGTTCCTCAAGGTTCAGTCCTTGGTCCAGTCTTATTCACAGTTTATTTAAATGATATCACCTCTTCATGGAAGAATTGCAATGTCCATCTTTACGCAGATGACACTGTCCTTTATTACCATGCAGACTGTATTCATGCTGACACTCACAGCTATTAGATCAGGCATGTCAAACTCATTCCATAAAGGGCCGTGTGGCTGCAGGTTTTTGTTCCAACCAAGGAGGAGCACACCAGGCCAACCAATCTACATCAAGGGTTCACTTAGTTATCAGCTGAAGACTGAGACCAACTGATTAATTGATTCCAGCCTGGTGTGCTCCTCCTTGGTTGGAACAAAAACCTGCAGCCACACGGCCCTTTATGGAATGAGTTTGACATGCCTGTATTAGATCATTTAACCCCCTCGTGGTGCTTGATTTGATGATTGAAAAGCCCTCCTTTGATTTTGATTAATATTATGATTATACTTATTGCGATTCTAATCCCCGCAGGGTCTTTGTGATCCGTCATGGAAACTGATGGTGTTCTCAGCTAAAAAATGATAAATCAGTGTTTTATGTCTTTATTCACCTATTTGTTTACAACTCTTTTGTGTTCTGATGGATGAAATTGATGGCAGCCATACTGACTCTATGTCTCATCACTACCCATCAAAAGCTATGTTACTGAACTGTACGTACAAAGCTGAGCCAACCACAAAATGGTGGATTGCAGATTTACAAACCTGATTGGTGAGGTCTGTGCTGTCCTTTTCATTTAGAACTCTAGTTCAGAACGAAAGCATCCTTCAGAGATGAAATCCTCTGCAAAGATACTAACCTGACAGTCGCTAACTCATGTAGAAATCATCGTATTGTGCACATATTATGCATGCAGGTGTTATTCTGTTTGGTGTTTTGGTATATTTGCAAGCAGGCAGGTCTATTTGCAGACACACAGTAGCTACAGGACACTGCAGCTACATGATGAAACCTTGAAACAGTTTGGTTTAGGCACCAAAACTACTTGGTTAGATTTAGGAACCCCCCCTCCCCCCAAAAAAGAGTATGTTCTAAAGGTTCAAATGTACAGTAAATTGTTCTGCTCTTGTGTGCAAGAGAGACTTTTTTTGTTTGTTTATTTGTTGTTGTTGTTACAATTTTATAAATTCAAATTTTGTTTTAGTTTTTCTTTTGGCTTTACGATCTTATAACTATTTCTAATATTATGTGGCATCATAGCAGCATACATATTAAAATAATCCAGGCTGTGCTGAAAAAAATGATAACCGTTACTTGCTTGTATGTTAGAGTACTAAAGTTATACAGATCTTTAAATAGTAAGAGATTCAAGGCCCCCGTACGCTGAAAAAAGTGTCCAAGAAACCCTCCTTCAAGAATGTAGAACTTATAACTTCACAACTTGAAACTGGTCATAAACTGTGCGGAGACAAAATAATATTGTTTTTGAATGCAGGAAATTCACTCTGTTGATAGCTCCATAAAATCGAGTGTAATGCCATGAATATCTAAACGCTTGGACTCATTTTTATTTTTTTTTTATTTATTATTTCCTTTCAGTTCTGGATTATGGGGACGTTATTTATGGACGGTTCCACTCTCAAATCTGTAGATGCAGTATATCACTCTGCACTAAGATTCATTGCTGGAGATGGTTATGGGACACACCTTTGTCTACTTTACTGAATAAACTGCCTGCTCTGTCCACCAGGAGAGATCAGAACTTTCTTTATTTATGAAGCCGTTTGACGAACGCTGCTGCCGTCTCTCCGCACCCCTCTCCTGGACTGCTGGTAGCCATTGTAGCCCCTTTCAGACACAGCTCACCCTGCAGGAATCTGCTTTCTGTTAGCGTGGCCCACATACTATTTGGCTTTGATGGAACCTTGTTTAATTTAATTACAAGTTTTATTGATTAGAATTGTTATTGCTTTAAATCTTTTAATTGTTTTTATTGTTTATTCGTTTTGCTATCAATTCCTGCTCCTTTGCCTTCTAACATTGACCTTGTTTTAGCCATGTCTTCTTCCTTTATTGGAAGATTTCAACATAAATCCGTACATATTGTCATTTTCATTTTCATCATTCATTGTATTTATTGTTTATTTTATATTTTTGCTACACTAGCCTTTTGTCAGAAATCATTTTATGTGCACACATGGCCAGTAAAGCTTTCTTTGAGGATCTCAGTCGTGTCTGCTCTTACTGTACGTCTGGACCTCGGCACCATGTTAAATTAAGGTTCCCCCTGCAGGGACTTGAATAAATAAAGCTAGGCGAATGAATAAATGAATGTATATCTGATGGAGGTTCTTTTCTTTTAGAACCTATGGGAGTCCCACAGCCGCTGCACAGGAAGGAAAACAATAACTGTCCTTTACCTCCTGACTTATTTCTGGAGCAGATAGGAATATATAACAGGCACTAAGTTGTTCGTAGCAGGTCAGAAAGTCGCCAGCGGTTGTCTGCTTTATGGATTATTTGTGATGATTTATGTAGGCTAATGCTTAAATACTTATAAAACCTCCCCATCATAATGCGTTATATATGGTACACTGTAATTGACGCTATGTTGTATTTGTTGCTTGTGGGATCTGATGCTCTCTGCCCTTCTAATTCCACACTAGTTGACTACAGATGGCAGATAAACTTCCCAAGAGATTTGCTGTGAATAACATAAAACTCACAAAGGGTTTCTTTTTCTGAATCTGTATGAAAATATTCCGAATTCCAGCCTTCCCTGTTGCCCTCATGTGACCTGAAATTTTACATAATCATAATCTGAGGCCAATTGCGCCGAATACTTGGATACTTACAGTACATATTTGTGTGTGCGTGTGTGTCTGTGTGTGTTTTGACTGTGGTCTTCTGTTGTTTTGTTCAGGAGAACAGTCACGTATCATCAGAGATGGACTCGATTCACCCATGAGAGGTGAGTGTCTGTTTGTGAAATCCGGCTTGCGGATTGTTTGCTGTTGAATCATAAACACACTTGAAACTACGAGAGCGGTACATCTTCCCAGCTCGCCTCTTTGTCTTTGCCCCCAGGCATTTTGCTTTAAGCCCCCCTCCACTCAAAAATACGATTTCTTCCTGTCCATGCAGTAGAATGCTTGAGAGACTAGAAAGCTGTTTTCACATTTGTCTGCTGAAAGTGAAAAGTTTCTCTTTGCTCACTGAAAATCCAGTTTAAAGAGGTGGGCCACTGAGCGCGATTAGTGACATCACACATGGTTCGGAAGCCAATCGCGGTCCAATGTTCAATACTCAACCTGTGTATGTGCGATGTGGAAACTTGACGCCTCCAACGCACAGACTCTCCTGTGAAGCAGTAAAACTTCAGACACATCTTTGCATAATGAGAGATTCATGATATTTTTAATGAGGGTGAAAGCATCGGCACAATTTCAAGGATTATAACAAGATAATAGAGCTTTTTCTGTGGCGGAACCATATTAGAAACCTATTAGGCATTAAGTACGGTGTTTTATATACATCTTAAAACATGTCTGCAGGGACCTTTAAGATACACTGCAGTTGTGTTCCTGCCACATTTCAGCTAGCTTTTTTCCCGTCCCAGCTGCACATAAAACACATAAAACAGGCTAACTTCTTGCAGATGCCATCTTAAATGTCGTCTTGCGGTGAGAAAGGAGACACTCCTCAGAAGCATGCCAGCACAGTTAGGTTTATTGAATTTAAAGTAAAGTTTATTGCCCGATAAAGAAAGCTCTGTATGACTGAAACGCGATCCGTTTGAAGTCCTCCACCGAAAACTTTAATCTCCTGGTCGACTTGTCTTGCATTTTGTTAGCATCTCTTTCAAGCCGACGTGACGATGACTCGTGCAGGGCGGAACAGCGAGGTTCAGTCCAGAATCATATCAAACAGGTTTGAAATTTTCTGGGGCGGCCTGATCACGTCTGGAGCCCTCTGCAATGCTTTGAAGGGGCAAATCAGACGTAAATCAGCCCCGACTTCTTCTAATTTGAACCCGACTGCAAGGATCAAGAAATTATCAAACAAGTGCCAAATCAGTCATATTCAATTTCTTAAAAGTTTGACAAAGCAGAGAGTAAATGGAGAGGATTTTTTTTTTGCCTTGATTTAACAGGGATTTATTGCTGAGGACCAGGCTTTCTGTTTGACGAACACCTTGATCACACTCACACTTGAGGTGTGATCTGCAGGACATGCAGTTTTGTCACAAATCCAGAATAACCAGCCTGGTTCTTCAGACTCCAGAATTTACTTATTGTTGTCATCAGTTTAGATAGCTCCCCCTCTATTATCCCATTAATGAGTTGTTTTCCACTGACTTATTTAAAAAATAACCATTGTGAAGCAAGTCAGGATTTTACACTGATTGTAATCAAATGGGAATGAATGGGCCTGCAGGTTTTAATGATTAAAAACATCTTGAAATAAGATCAGTCCAAGTGCGTAAAAGGAGTCAGAGTCAATCATAAATAGGTGGAAAGACTGAACAATGTGGAAATGTGTGCAGGCGGACAACAGAACGGACAATAACACACATCTGTCTCAACGTCACGGCCGAGACAGGCTTACCCCTCAGTTTCCAGGTAAGAGGCAATAAGATTAGACTTTATTGATCCCACGGTGGGGAAATGTACATGTTGCAACAGCAGGGGTAAAAAGGAGGAGTAGAAAGAGAACAAAGAAGAAATAGACAACAAAGAAGATACAAAATAAAATCAACTATAGAGGCTTTTGTACGTTGTATACAATAGAATATAAAAAGATATTGCCTTGTGAAGCTTCATAGTGATTTTATATTGCACATGAGTGATATGACTAATAATTGATAATAAAATACAGTAAAACATCATGTCATGTTTAATGTTTTACAGATGTGTTGCTTAGTGTACTATTTTTGTGCTTTAATTAGAAATGTTGATTTTGGAAGAAGCTTGTTTTACTGCTCTCACCTGCAGGACTGCAGATGCATTTTCTTAGTTAAGTCTTTCATAAATTATTTGACTTCTGAGTTGAATTATTACTTCTGCAGCACAAATTAAAATTCCCCTCCACCCTACACATAAGGGTCTCAAATACTTTTACTCTTGCACACTGACTCTAAGCAGAAACCTGATGAGGATGAGAGGATGAAGGTTCGTTCTGTGGTTTGGAGTCAGTGTGAAGGTGTTCCTCATCCTCCATGACAGACCCTGACATTCGTCTTTACATACAGTCTGAAACACAAGCTCAGATGTATATTTTTGTAATTGAAGGCCCCCCAAGCTTGATCTTAATAATGCGCACAGGTGGGTGAAAAGGGGCCCCTCGGTGTTTATGAACCAGGACGTTATCAGAGTGTCTCCACACTGAATCTCATCAGACAGACAAAGAGGCCAATTGCGTTGGCAGGAAATGAGAACAAAAACAGCTTGGCCTCTGCGTTCCCGCGCAGCGTACCAGGCTCTTCCAGAGAGGTGGATTCAAGTCCAGCTCGTGAACTTGATCACGCCACTCAAAATTAAAGCAAATAAGCTGTTTTCATATAGCTCCCTGTAGTGAAATCCTTTTCTTCTCTGAGGTCAAGGCCGCTCTGTCTAATCACTGAGCAGTCCTGCTGCTTTTATTGAACAGGACGTCATAGCTTTCATTAGCTTGTAGCATTTCGAAACTGATGACCTTATTAAGCTCTCTCATGTGAAACACAAGGGCAGGTTTGTTGCCAGATATTTAAAAAGAGAGCTTTTTTCTGGAATTAAATGGGATGTTTCGATTTCTTTTCTGAAATTTTATAAGTGATTAAATCTCACAAGAACAAGATATACATGAATTATTTCAAGTAAGAGACATTTTAGCGAGGTGGCCAGCATAGGTGCACTATGTTTACCAGAAATATAACTGCATCGTCACTTTTCTTTGGGTCCCAGTCGACAGAAGGACCCCCCTGCAGGACCAGGTGCAGGCAGCTTTGTGATGCTTGTGGCCTTTAGGGATCTGGGGTCCTGATGCAAGTACAAGCAAACTAAAAAAGCTAGAGATGACACCAGTGGCAGGTTACATTTAGTTTAGTTTAGTACTCAGCAGAACTTTTAAACAGTTTGGCAGATCTGCAAATAGATGTGAAACCGGAACGCCTGGGTTCTTTTCCAAATGTATGAAAACGTCAGTCCAAGTGTCATCGACCTCACTCCACATAACCTTTTTCACCAATATGTTGTGTGGTTCACTTCATATATGCAGATAAAGGAAGGTAATTTAAAAAAAAAAACATCCAAATTCCTCGTTTATTTAATATTTCTGTTTTTGATAGATCTCTTTAGTGATTTTCCATGACAAAGGCAAAAATACAATAAATGTAATGAACACCAGAATGTACTTCCCTCATCTCACCCACCCCAAGCCCCTTCCTCAACCTCTGGCTTCTAAACTTAAAAAAAGTAAATGAGTTAACAAACAACATGTGGAGGGAAAAAAGGCAACCCACAGAGTTCAATATAATAAGAAAAAAATGAGGTGCAAAAGCACTTATACTACTGCGATGCCAAAAAAATTGGGACGCCGTGTAGAACATAATTAAAACAGACTGTGATAACCTGCTAATCCTTCCTGACATACACTCAACTGAAAACAGTCCAAAGTCAATATATTTAATGTTTGACCTCATCAGCTTCATTGATTTTTGTAAATATCTGCTTATTCTGAATCTGATGCAGCAACATGTTTCAAACAAGTTGGGACAGGAGCAACAAAAGAAAGATGTGGAACGCTCCAAAAACACCTGTTTGGATCATTCCACAGGTAAACAGGTTGACTGGTAGCAGGTGATAGTGTCATGATTGGGCATGAAAGGAGCATCCTGGAAAGGCTCAGTGGTTCACAGCGAGGATGCAGCGAGGTTCAACACTTTGTGAATGACTGTTTGCCATCAGGGGCTGTGGAACGACCTGTGCGAGGAAACAAGGCTGTCCATGTTTTCCTTTAAAAACATCCTTTTATTGGAAAAAATGTATCCAGATTTCATCTGAGCTGCGTGTTTAATTTATTTGTTTTTAAATGTCTTATCTTGTCTATTATTTATTTTCAATTTTGCCCTTCATGTGGTATTTTATGTCATTTTTCTCTCCTTGAAGAAGAGGATTTTGCATTTTTTTTATAAGTTCTTTAGAAATAAGGTTTATTATTATTATTAGAAACAGCTCTGGTCATGTTAACATGTGACACTGCACACATTTCACTGAGACTGTTTATTGTTTCATTATTTGCTGGAGATGCATTGAAACATCAGTAACACTGTTAAACTTCTCCATGGTCACTATTGTGACGGATGAGGTTAAATGTGTTCAGGTCGGGATGAAGGACCAAACAGAACTTTTCCAGAATTTTCCTGAGGAACAGGTCAAAAGATCACGACACACCTGTGTTCTAATATCGTGTTACTTCAATCGATGGAGGCACCCTCGAAATTACACCCAGCTTTTTTTTATGCAGCTTGTCTCTATATTTCAGTATTTAGTTAGGGCCCGCTGTGCACTGAAATACAACCATTTAAATGCGGTCTGAAACATTACTTACTTACAATCTCAAGATCTCTCTCTTTTAAAACAAAGTTTAATCATCTTCACATGTTTAGTTTGACAAGCCATCACACAGATCTCACAGCAGGATCAGCTCCTGTGGAGTTTAAAGGGGAGATTTACTTTCTCCAAATTTCTCCTCTCAATTAAATTAAAGACCAAAGGCACATGACTGGATGGATAAAGCAGGGCAGCATCCTCCTTCATTAGCAAAGTGCTGAATTATCCTCATTGTTTCCAGCTCCTAACTGATGGACATTTTTAGGATCACAAACAGCTCTTCAATTTAAAGAAAAAGCCCTTGTTGAAAAACCGCTTTCGAGTCAGTAATTATTTTTATATTTTATTGCTTTCCAGTCTCCTCACTTCTCAGCACACAGCCTGTGTAGATTTCTGTTCGGGTCGTTCTGTGCTCGGTGGTTTCCACTCTTTATTTACAGGACTACTGCAGAGTCGCTCCATGCCGCATTGTTTACAGAATTAGTTATATTGTCAACAATCGTCAGTGGCACAATAAATAACATTTTTTATTAAAGTTTTATGTAATTTGCAATGTTACCTTGTGTTTTTGCTTAGAAGTCAACTCCACAGGCATCAGGGCAGTGATATAAGATGTGGAGACCCAAAGCAAACAATATTAAACACAAGAGTCCACCGCCATGCTGGCGGCTCTGAGACTTTCTGCTCAGGCCCAATGATGCTCTGAGCGAGTGTTAACATCGGTCTGCTATGCTAACAATGCAAACATGCTGATCTTAATAGAATAGACAGTACTTCATTAATCCTGCACTGTGGATGTTCAGTTTTTACACTCAGTTGCTGTTTTACATGAACAACCAGGGCCTGAAATACACACACATACACACAAGGCATATCGACATGTAATAGTTGTCAGAGTGACGAGGCTGCCACTGTAGTTGGTGCTACAAGTGAGCATTAGGATCACAGTTAGGATGAGGATTCACTCAAGTGAAGCCCAGCAGCCGGTCCATACTGTGGCCAATGAATTAATTAGTCCTTGACACATGTAGATCCATGGTCACAGCGTATGTCACATGGCTGCACGGCTGCGTGGTCTCAGCTGTTGCCGGTTTGATTCCAGCCATGACCTCTCATTCCAAGGCGAAACATGCCAACAAAAAAAATCTATAAAATAAACTGTTAATTTAAACACAAGATACTTGTGCTCAAAAAGAGGATTCATTCTCAGTGAAGAACCTTGGAGCTCTAATCTGCCTCTATACCTGCCAAAGAGCAGTGATTCCTAACACGTCTCTGGGGGTCATCAGGTGGAAACCTCCCTTCAACAGTGTTTCGCCTACTTAGTCCCACTACACCTCCAGGAGGTTAGGCAGTGAACTCCGGCGTCCCAGAGTCACCCCCCCTAGTGCCAGTTCACACTGCTCCTACACAATCCAAACAGCACCGCCACATTCAACTGACCCAGAGATGCTCCAGGTAGTGGCCAGTACCGATGCTACCATTTAACTATTGCTAATGCTAATGCTAACCGCTAGGAAGAACAGAAGAAGACAATACAGTTCCGATGCTACCATTTAGCTAATGTTACGTGCTAACCGCTACCTGCTAAGAGGAACAGAAGAAGACAATAAAGCTAGATTCACCTATGCTGTTAATGTTAATTGCTAGCTACCAATACTAACTGCTAAGATACTATCATACTCTCACCGCTTTAGCTATTGTTAGCTGCTACAATGCTACCACAGGCCTAGATGCCACATGTAACTGCCGATTGCCACACTACCATCATCTACCCCTGCCTCTCACCAACTGCACCAAGAAAAAGCGGGGTGGGAATACAAACCCTGGTTCGGGTAGGGGATAGAAAATAAAGAGGTAGAGTCAAAAGATGAAAGTAGGGATTGGATACAGACCCTTGTTCGGGTAGGGGGTGGAAAATTTAGAAGGTGCTGAAGGTGGAGGCCTAAACCACAGACTAGATTTAACAGCCTCTTCTAACATTTCCTTCAAGAAGCAGCAAACCCTACCATTTCCTTCAAAAAGCAAACAGAGCAGGAAAACAAACCCTAACATTTCCTTCAAGAAGCAAACAAAACAGGAAAACAACCAAAAAGATCAAAAAACAAGCCAACTCTGTGTCTTACCACGCAAACTCACCTGAACAGGCCGCATGGTCCCAAAGAGAGACTCTAGCTGGCCACACCCCCACCTTATCTAAACTTCCTGGTTCTCTTCCTATTGGCAGAGCGAGAAGATGGGGCGGGGAAAGCAGAGCAGAGGAGAGGTGTCTTGTTCAGACTTTAACCTCTTCTCTTGCCGGGTTAGGCATGCATGTCCTCTGCCTATATTGAAATACTCCTTGACTTACTAGGCTTAATCTTCATACTAGCCCACTTGAGATTCTGATTGACTTTATCTAACAACCTCCTTGTACATGGCACTGTTGAAGTTAGCAGTGTCATATCATCCATATAAGCCCTAATTGGTGGAAGACGCATTCCATTCTGCCGTCTCTCTCCACCTACGACCCACTTGGAAGCCCTAATAATTACCTCCATAGCCATTGTGAAAGCTAGCGGGGACACTGTACATCCTGCCATAATACCAACCTCCAATCTTTGCCAGCCTGTTGTGAGCTCTGCGATACTTGCACACAGTCTGATGTCTTGGAAATATGCTTTCACCAAGTTAACAACTATCTCCGGCACTTTAAAGTAGTCAAAGGAACTCCAAATAAGGTTATGTGGCACTGACCCAAACGCATTAGCCAGATCTAAAAATACAACATTCAAGTCTCTTTTCTCCCTCTTAGCTGTCTGAATCTGATGCCAAATCATGCCAGTATGCTCTAAGCATCCCGCAAATCCTGGTATCCCTGCTTTTTGCACTGTCGTATCTATCATACCATTCCTTTCTAAGTATTTAGCCAGCCTCTGTGCTACGATACTAAAGAAAATCTTTCCCTCAACATTTAGGAGAGAAATCATCCGAAACTGGCTAAGGTCCGATGACTCCTTCTCCTTAGGGATGAAGACACCTCCTGCCCTGCGCCATGCTCTTGGAATACTTTGTTTCTCCCAAACTATTCTCAGGTATCTCCATAGTGTCCTTAAGATGCCAGGTGCACTCTTATAGACACGGTAGGGGACTCCATTAGGCCCTGGGGCCGAAGAAGCCTTTGCACGCCTAACCACCTCCACCACTTCTCTCCACCTAGGTGGGCTCACATCCATCTCCTGCTCCACTTCCCCTAATGGTGGCATGTCAGGTGGAAGACCTATGTTCCTATTCTCCTTTGAATCTGAATACGTCGACTTCAAATACTGTTCAATCTCTGATTTCGTTGCCTTAGGTTGCCCTCCTTTTTCTTGATTAAACAAGCCTTTCACAAAATTAAAGGGGTTCCTAAAAAATGCTGACCTTGCACGTTCCTTCTTCTTTCTCTTCTCCCTAAGGTGTTCTGCCCTTCTGAGTACTGCTAACCTGCTTCTCAGTTCCTCCTGCAACACCTTAATTCCCTCCCTTTCTTCTTCTGTCGCCTTCCTCCACTGCTTTCTTAACTGCCTCCTTTCCTTTACTAACTTCTCTATTTCTCTTTGCCGCCTAGACTTGCCGACCTGCACCCTCTCGCCTTTCCTTTTGACAAGCACCCCAAATCTCTCTCGACCATAGGAGTAGATCACATCTCCAATTTTATCCAATTTCTCCACTACATCTCCTCTAAGCCTGCTTAATATGACTGATAAATCTCTATCAACTGCCTCCCACTCTTTGCTATCATTAGCCCTCGGCCACCTAACTCTAGCTTTCTGCTCCATGCTTCTCTCCTTGGCTGGCCTGTTGCCCTCAACACCAACTGCATCCCCTCTCCGTACCTCCTCCTCTCCAGGGATAGTGTTACTGATATCCTGCGAACTGTGGTTTTCTACCTGTCGCTGGACTTCATCCGACTGATTCGACTGACTTCTCAAGAAATACTGGTCGATGCGGCCACTCTGCCCTTCCACCGCTAAACACTTCCTCCTTCCCTGATGAGTTCTAAGGCCTCGGATTGATGTTATTTTCTGCCAGCCACATGGGCAAACTTGAAGCTTCTTATCCTCTGCTGCACAACTTTTGCTCTCCTTAGTTGCCTTCCCTGTCACCTGAGTACTGCTACCTCTGGCCCTAAGAGATGGGTCCGTGCCCCCCATAAACAAATAAAATAGCTAAGTAAAGCTCGGACTGTTGGGCATATCATCAGGTTTGCAGGTATTATGTCATAAACCAAATTAAAAAAAGGAAAGTTTTGATCTTATCACTAAATAAGGCATCATTGAGGTTGTTACAATTCATCCGGAGGGGAAATAAAATTTCTTGGCAATCCATCGACAGCAGTTCAATCAAGATCAATCTGAAGAGCAAGATGGTGGACCGACAAATTTCTCTCATTCTTATTTTAAAAACTGAAAAATATTTTCCTATATTGACTGGATTGTTTCCCAACTTTATGTTCATATTATATCCTGTGTTTGCATTTTTATACATTTGATTATTTGTGACTTAATTTAATTCAATTCCCCTTTGGGTCTATTATTTGCCTTCAAGAACACTGCGATCATCTGCTGATATTTTATTGGAGGTTCCCAAGAGCAGCCTAAAGAAAGTCAGGGCTGCAGCCTTTGTGAATTATGCCCCAGAGCGCTGGAACACACAACCTACAGATATCAAGGAGGCAGCTCGCTAAGTACTTTCAAAAGAAACCTAAAAACCTATTTCTTCAATTTAGCGTTTAACTAACTAGACTTCCTGATTCAGGTCTGAAACTTTTGTGCTTTGCCTCGTGCTAATGTTCTATTTTACTTGATTTTTTGCATTCTATGTACTTTTAATGTTTATTACTATTATGCAGTGGGTTTTTTTTTTCATCTTATCTTATGCATTGTCTTAATTTTGACCCTTATTCTACCTTATTTCTACTCTTTTCATCAAGTGGTTTTTATTCTCCATCTCATTTTACATTAATGTTCTGTTCTTGTTTTTATGTTTATTCTGTGTCTTTTCTATGTGAAGCAGTTGCTGCATGTGATTTCTATTTTCAACTTTATTTTGTTATTACTATTCAGTGGACATCTTATGTCATTCATTCACCTTACAAGAAACCATGGTGTGTTTTTTGCTCACAGCACCACATCAGGGAGTTTTTTTTTGTTGTTGTTGTTGTTTTCCAGGGCAGCCCATGCCCAATGTAGACAATGACCACAGTGAGTTTAAACCAGTGGGAAAATGTTGTACAGTAGGCTGAACTAGGCTTCTTTTGGTTGATGAAGGCTGTTGTTGAATCTGTGTCCACCTGGAAATTGGGAGACTCTGTTATGCTTGTTTGCTTCATAGGCACTGATAAAGTGTGCACACAAGGCCAAATACTTTCTCACCTACTATTGTCTCATTCTCACATAATTGCTGACTGCCAATGATGCTTCTATTCTCATCTTTATTTCTTATCTCTTATCTTATTTTTATTATTGTCATTAAGTGGGTTTTATTGTCCATCGTATTTTTTTCAGAATTTTCTTTACGTCATTTTATGTTCATTAAGGAGCATGAAATATATTTGCTGTAAAGCACTTCAAGCTGCATGTCTTGAAATGTATGAAAGGTGCTGTACAAATACACCTTATTATTATTATTATTATTAATATTATATACTACTATTGTCCATCCATTCCTATTTAACTGAGTCATGACTGACAATAACAAATGCACTTTCTGATGCCACGTGCATTAGCCAGCCAAATTAAGTCTGTGATCAGCACGTTTCTTTAGAAATGTAATATATTACACATTACTGTTGCCATTCATTTGAAAGTAAGACTTTACTTTAAAGTATTACTGTCTGTGTGGAGTAATACGTCACTGATTATACTACTTTTGCATTTACTTTCACCAAAATATACAGTGAAAGTACAACTAGCGTTATATTTGGCTATATATTACGGTTTATTAAGTGTGTGTGTGTGTGTGAGAGAGAGAGAGAGAGAGTGAGTGTGTACAATGTATTCCTTAAGTTGTGGGAACATAAATCTATTCACACAGTTACATTTTGGGGACTCGCCTTCCTTATGGGGACAAAATGCAGGTCTCCATAATATAAATCATGAAGTTTTAGGATGAAGACTTGGGTTAAGGTTAGGGTGAGGTCTGGGTTCGGCAAGTAGTGGTTATGGTTATGGCTAGGGTAAGTCTCCAGGAAATGAATGTAAGCCTGTGTAATGTCCCCTAAAATGGAAACCAGACTCTGTGTGTGTGTGTGTGTGTGTGTGTGTGTGTGTGTGTGTGTGTGTGTGTGTGTGTGTGTGGCTTTGCACCATGTTTGCTGAAAGCTGGAGCTGTGGCAATGGCCCACACTTCCCATCATGCATTGCTGGACTGAGCAGTTGGTGAAGTTTGCTGCTTTGCTGGGATGTGTCTGTTCAGAACATGGTGCTTTATGTTAGTGTTGTCATGTTTGTGCTGGTTTATAGTTTCAGCCGTCGGTGACGTGGCTGTTGCATTTCTTGATCACAGCTGTATTTTCAACTGAGTTCTTGTTCCCTGTGTTAAATATCATCAAATGGTTGACATTGCTGTGCACACTGAACACTGTATACTGTAGTGTGCTAATTTACAGCCTGCAGAAGTCTGATTGTTGCTGATGAAGAAAGAGAAGCTGGGGCTTCATGAAGTTGAAACAAAGGGGCGGAAACAGGGCATGGCGGTAACGTAAAGCATATGTCAGTGTCACAGTTACGCAACATTCGTCTTTGCAGGGGCGCTTTTGTCCGAAGTCCTATATAACACTGATTCCATACATTTTTAGCATGGGTGGAATTCAGCCCATCACATTGGCAGTTAGCTCCTCGGGCAAAGCACAATTTGAACAAGGTGTAAAAATCCGGCTAAAGAATGAACTCCAGCTGAAGTTTTATGTGAAGGATGAAACTGATTTATAGTCCTTGTGCATGAAAATCTGCAGAAAATGTCCTTAAATACATCACATTAGGTAAAGTGCTGCCCTTGTACCACCCGTTTCAGACAGGATGTGAGTATCAGCACAGTTTTACATGTGAGAGTCAGAGCGGGAGTGTGTTTCTGCCCTGTTGCACTGATGTTCCTGACAATATACCATAACTCACCACAGAAGAAGAGGAGCACTGTGTTCTCCAGCAGAGGAGGCAGCTGCATCACAAAGAGCGATCATCTTTAGTGTGGAAAAATTGCCGATAACTTTCAGTACTTTTCCACATACTTTATTATCTTTATATTGTCCAGCTTCTTCACTTTCTCCACACCCGCACATCAAAGCATTTATTTATGCAGGGTTTCTCTCGCACTCGGTTCAGTGACGTGTCACGTCATATTTTAAGCCTCGAGTCCGTCATACTGTTCACACATGGGTTATCATAGCAACACATGATCCCGAAAACAAGCAGATGTCAGTGCAACAACAGAAACTCCGTCCAAGATGATGGATAACTAATTTACTGAAATGGTTCGGAGGGCCACGTTCAGGCTTCTGTGGCGAGACGGCCCCAAAAATTAAGCTTTAATACAAACAAGTTGTCCATTAAATCTGCGCTGATTTATGTGAGCGCGGCAGCACAGTGAAGAACGAAACACCTGCCACGTTATCACCTAACGCAGTTGATATGGTGAGCGTGTTAGCGAGCAGTCTTCTTTTTCCACCTCTAACAGATGTGGAACAACGTTAGCATTAATCTGGAGGCATGTTTGTGTCCTCACCGGATAAATACAAGCCGATATTCAGTCACCTTTTAGCTCCGGTTTGGGTTCCACCAACCCCTGAGAAAAATGTGGCTCTTTAGCTGCTATATGTTACTTCTCTTTGCTGAGCCAATATTCTACTTTGTACTTTACTATGTTTGCCTTTAATACCTTCGATACAGCCCGTCTGCTCTAAATGCAGGGATGGAGTTTAAGGAGAGCCTCCACTGCAGATGCCAAGTTGACAGCTGCCTGGAATACGAAGAAGCACCACCTGTTTTTTAACGACGATGCGATAATGACGGAGCAAAACCAGAGCAAGAGGCAGCTTCCAGCGTCAATCCCTGGGCATATCTGGCCACATGTTTTATACCAAGGTCTGAAAAAGCCAACAGAACAGCTACATGATGAAATGCTTGCTGAGGTCTCCTCTTCTGACCTCTGCAATCACATCAAAGTGAGATGCACGTACTGTAGGTGAGAGTGTAGCTGGCTAGCAAGCGTTAGCTCTATTCGTTTTTAATTTGAAGCGTTAATCTTTGATGTTATGATAATGACATTAACTTGTTTCGTAGTTAGCGGTCTGTTGGGCTTTAAAATTGGTGAGTTCTAGAAAGGCAACCTGTTGTTTTATTACTTTCATAAGTTCTATCAGAAAGTGCTGTTTTTTTATTATCTTGCACTGGCCCGCACACACTCAGAAACATTCATATGGAAAGTAACTTTATTACTTATTTATTACCCAGGTGTTTTTTTTTTTTTACTTTTACTGTTGTAGGTTTCTTAAATGGGGTTTTCACTTTTACATGACTAGTTTTTTATAGAAGAAACTGCACGTTCAGACGGTTGTCTGTCCATGCTTGGTGCTATGCAGGAAGTGCACAATGGGTTTATGAAAGAACAGTGTATGAAAACATTGTCTGTTTTTCCAAAGGTTTTGTTTTACCGGTTAGCTCACTTGGCAAAAACCTACCTGCTATGGCCATTCTGACTCCCTTTTGGGTGGCTGCTGAGCTCCGGAGCACAAACCAGCAGCGATGAGCTCGATTCAGTGTGAACACAATCATCAGAATTACTGTTTGCATCGCACGTTTCTGCCACAAATATGTTGAAACTTCGCATTCAAAAGTTTCCATTTTCAACTGTATGTCGTGACAAACCCCTCATGGTTGGGGTTCAGAAAAGATCATGATTTGGCTTAAGATGCCTGCCTTTGTTGCCACAAACACGTCTGGAAAATGTCCTGACATCTTGTTAAAAATTCCCATTGTTTTCATAAGAAATGCAGCTGTGATCTGCTGCTTGTACACCATCGCCACCTCCTCCTCCTCCTCTGCCTGAATCTGAACTATGTCACTCTGGTACCTACTGCAGAATGGTTGAATTTAACACACCCGTGGTTTGCAGAAACACACAGCAGCATAATTTTCTGGCATTGTGGTCGTGTTTGCGGTGCTGTGATTAAACTGATGGATTGGGGCACTCTTTGATGACCTACTCATGGTGCACTGCATTTGTTTTTTTGGTCTGTCTAACTGTCACCATTCAAAACAGGGTTGTTGAGTTTAAGTGGTACTGTATGCGTCTTAGACCACTAAAGCCCCCCGATGCTCCAATCACCTCAGCTTTGCATTTAACTTCAAGCTTTGCACAGCTGGGCCTATGTCTGACTTGTGTCTTTGTTTTCCATCTATCAAAGAGATACTGCAGGTCTGACCAATTAAGATGCAGTCGTCCTTCAACACTTCAAATTCCACCATGATTTTTTTTAAAGCTGTGGATCCAAAAAAACCCAACAACAACGAAAGATGAGGGGAAACTTTGCCGATTTTCAACCGACTTTCCATCATTACAATGTGGGTTTGTTCCGTTCTTGTAAGCCGGCCTTCACAAACAGTGGATGGAGAGAGGGCGCCCCACCACATGTATTTCAGATCAAACCGTAAATCAAGGCAGAGCTGATCGAATATTTTTGAAACATATTTTAGTGTACTGTTAAGCCAAGGGTGTTGGTTTGATGTGGAAAGTTGTGGGGACATAAGTTTTGGTTAAACCCTTACCTGCTCAGTCTTCTTCTCTTTCCCTGCCTGCTCTGGGCTTTCCCTCTTTCTTCTTCTGCCTCTCTCTGATATCTGTATTAGCAACAAAGCTAAATGAGAATGACTCCTAATTTGATACACAGGTTAAGAAAATGAAGGGATCCTCTGATGAACTCATGCTTGCTGAGCTAAGTGAGCTAACTCAGCCTCTCGCTGCATACACAGCTGCTCACATTTTCCAAGAAATTCTGTCTCACTTTTCACTTGACGTCTATGATGCTAATCCAGAATGCTGCAGGAGGAAATGCTAACGCTGCTAATGCCTGGTTGATGAAGGCTAGCAGCTAGCTGTCATTTAAAGCAGCCATGCCCATAATTCTGCATAACTTGAAGCCTGAATTAAAACAAGTGAGTTATATCAAAATTCAACCCCATGCAGTTGTTTAGTGTGGAAGTCTATGGGGACTGACTCGTTGGAGCCATGTGGCCATTTAAGGAACTACAGTGCTTTTTCATGCACCCCCCAACTCCCAGTACATCAACCACAAGCAGGAGCATACTGGTCCGGTGCGGTGCAGTGCACTGTGGTTGTTGTAGGTTGTTTTCTCTGGTCATGTTACACCAATTAAAAAATAAATAAATAAATAAATAAATATATATATATATATATATATATATATATATATATATATATATATATATATATATATATATATATATATATTTGTGTCTTTCTACTGCATAGTCCAGTTTTATGAAGAGCCCATCTTTCCAGAGGCGAAATACTTCTTTAAATGACCTCCCCTGTAAAACGGAGGAGGAGAAATGGGTGTAAATAAGTCAATCTGTCAGAAACTGATTCAAATATTTTCAACCAAGCAGGTTTGATTTACTCACCTGATGTTTCCACAGCTCGTCATGTCCAATGGAACAGCAGTAAATCTGAGGTGCAGTTCCTTTGAAAATGTTTCAGCTCAGCTAGAATGTCTGTTTTGCCTCTCTCTCACTCTCTCTACGTCTTATTGCCTGAAATATAAAATAAATAGTTCAGTATTTTGGGAGATACACTCATTTTCTTTCTTTCAGAGAGTGAGTGGAGGAGACTGATGTCAGTCTCAGTGTCTGTGTTAAATATGGCGACAGTTCAGTTAGTCTGATTATCATAGTAAAGACTTGAAGCAGCTGGTGTGGAAAAATACACCAACCAACACCTCTGAGGCTCATGAATTAACACAGAATGACGTGTCTGGTTTAACGCAAACACTATCAGAAACACAACGACGTCAGTTTGTGACGTGATGTGCTCAAACTAATTTATCTCACAAAGAACGCACATGTTGAACTATTTCTTTAAATATGCAAAACTTCAGTGTCTCACACACACACACACACTCAAGAATAACCACCAATGCGGCAAAAATGAGAACAAGAATAACGATTTATTCATCGCCTTGAGAAGATCAAATGCACACATGAGGGACACAAAAATGAGATGCAGGGCGCCTGTTAACTTCCTGTTCGTCTCAACTTATTTTCAAAGGAAACAGCTGTAACTTTGCCTTCGGTGATTTCAATTAAAAACATCACTTATAATGTAATAGTCAGCAAACAAGTAGAAAAATTAAACAATGATGTCTTTAAACTAGACTTTGACACGAGGGCTGTTTCCCTGTGGACTGCTGTCGAGGTGGCACAGTTGGAAAACCAGCCTTGCCCCTTTGTTTTTATTGTGGTTTTATTTTCTTCTGGCACCAGCATGAGGTTGGCATTTTTGTATTTCAGTGAAATATCTTGACAGCTGTCGGATGGATTGCCATGAAATGTGGTGCAGACATCAGTGCTTCCCGTGTGACATCTCCTAACGACTCTGGCGACCCCCTGACCTTCCCCGACCTTTCCTCTGTCACCACCATGAGGTCGACATTTGTGGTTGTGAGCGAAATGTCTCAACAGCTCCTGGATGGATTGCCGTGAAATTTGGTGCAAACTTTCATGTCTCCCCCAGAATGAATTGTAATAACTTTGGTGACCCTCTGACTTTTAGTGTAGATCTTTAGGTCAATTACAATTACTTCAATGCTTTGATTAATGAGCAAATAGCACTTGGTCTTTACTGATAGTAAGCAAATGTTAGCATGCTAACATCAGCATCTTAACATTTTCAGGGTGAGTATGTTAGCATTTAGATCACAGAGCCGCTAGCAGCATGGATGTGTTACTTATTTTTCTCTATTTTTTCATTATTTCCACTCTAATTCTGTCATGTTTGTTTTTGTTTTAATGGATTATGTGAAATCAAACACTTTTAAAAAGATCTTAAAAGGGCGACGCTTCACTTTCAGGTAAAATCTAGCGAGGTTTAGTGGTGAAACTAAGGGAGAGCAACTCTGAAGGAAGCATTCAAATGAAAACCAGCCCAATCAAATGTGGAGTTTTTTCTCACAACGTTAATTATAGTTTTATTCTTACATTATCTGAAAAGCCTTTCTGTGCTCAGAGGAAGTTGTTGCACCTAAACAACAAAGCAGATTGTGTGTCTGTGCCTTAAAAATGAACCTTTTGTTCGTGCAGCTAAACCTACCTGGTTAATGTCAGAGGGAACAAAGACTGTGAACTTTGTTCTCCAGAAACAAAGTCACGTTATGTGTTCAAACACTCATGCTGAACTTTGAGGTTATCACGCTACTTCCTGCTTCCCTGCTGAATGTCACTTTTAGCAGCTTCCGCATGTTGTCTGGTGCTGTCGGCCTCTGTGATCTCGACTTGTGACTGATTGCTGCAAACGTTTATTTGCGCTGCTGTTAACGGTCTGACCTCTGTGCTTCAGGTACTGAGGACTGCGGAGGAAGAGACAAGACAGACAGAGAGAGCGGCATGGACAGACAGAGATCTGGATAACAGCACACGCCATCAAACAGCAGGAAGCCGGACACACACACACACACACACACACATACATACACAACAGTGAAAACACACAGAGAGACAAACTTGACACTTTGTCAGAGCCACAGGAAGATACTAAAACAGCAGGGTACTGCCAGAGCACATCATAAACTGATGAGTTACACACAGTAACACACACACACACAGAAGAAAAAACACACTGCGATGGAAACTCGATGCTGTGTCAGAGCCACAGGGAGATAGTAAAACAGCAGGCTGCCGTCAAAATGCATCTTAAACCAACGGGTTTCACACACACACACACACACACGAGAGATCTGCAGTTGACGGCAGCCACATTCGGAAAAACCAGAGCTCATCAGATCATCAACTGCTGCTTTACAGGACTTCAAACAACACGACTGAACGGGCAACATACTGAGGCAGAGCTGCTGGTCGGGCGTCGACCTTGACAGTGCAAATTTCTATGAAATTAAAATCAAGAACAAATCCCAACAGAAAAGTGACATCGAACACATCAAATAAATGTTTGATCCGAAACACTTTCTCTTTTTTGGTTGCATCGTTTCCTGATCATTCCCAATAAACTTCCAGGGAAAAACTGTGTAATTTGGTCGTAACTGCAGGGGAGCTAGAAATAGCGTTCAACTGACTGATACACTTCCAGTTAATTATTTATTATAGCAACAGACAAATGTGCAAACACGTGAAATCTGTCTTCAGGCAATCAATATAATTAAAAAAAAGAAAAACATTAAACATATTTGATTCTCTGGTTATTATTAAGATCATCATATATAAGTGGCTGTACACCCCTGATCAAGTCATAATGGGAGTGACGCTACCACTAAATCCCATAATGGATAGTTTCTCAACCTCGGGGTCGGCACCCCAGGTGCTTCGGTCTGACATGACAAACTGTTATCACAGGTTTGTGAACTCGCCATGGAGCCGTGGGTAAGCTCAGAAAAAATGTGCTCATATAAACGCATTTTATTATCAATTACAAACACATGTTCACATGTTTATTATCTTAAACTTAAATTATCAGTTGTTACAAGGTTGGTTTGTGTTTCAAATGATTACTTATGTGTTTGAGTTTATAGTGAGTTATGAACAAATAACACATGCAGTTTTATTACTCATGAAGGTACCTAACCTTGAAAGGGTTCAAATCAACGATAAAAAAAGATCAAACTTGGAATTATGCAGCTTTTATAGAAATACAGCGAAACCCCTAATGCGTTACATGATGACTTCACTACGCTGAGCCCATCCAGTGATCTCTGACCCCGTCTGAAAAACAAACGTGTCTCTGGTTTACAAGTCGGAGGAAGAGTCAGCCGCTGCCAAAAGAACCTCACGAAAAGCCAATTTCTGTTGTTTTTCTTCATCATTATTGTTCTCTCAATAATTACTCTTTTAATTGCAGCTATTATTAGTATATTCTTCACCAGCAGAAACATTTACTCCACATACACATGCACAGTAAAGATCATGCAGGCGCTTTCAGTCCATTAAGGACAAACCGCCAGGATTTTTTTTTCTGACATTCCCGACATACAGCCGCTGGCTTCAGTTCAGTTCATTGGCTTTACAAGTGATCAATCAGAGCCAATGTTTGTGTTTGTTTGTTTGATTTTGTCATTGTTGACCTGACAGACCCACCGTTCATCTTGATTTGCTAGTTTTTCCCAGAGCTTTCTTGATGACGACAGGCACTAGAAAATAAAAATAGACATTAAAGCTGTGCGGTGTCCAGAACTCCTCCTTGTTGGTTAATTGCAAGTAATAGTGAAGTGAAGTTTGCTCTTAAATAATTCCTGTAAAAGAAAATATGGCTTCAAACTGGGAGTGAACATTAAATACTCATCACTTAATGGGCAACAATCAAAATGAAAGTCTCTAAAAACATCATCAGACATTTTTTATGCTGACTTAAACATTCAAACACTCATCAGGTGGGGGGGAGGGGGTCACGATTGACTGACAGCGGCCTGGAAACATGAGCGAACAATCCCACAACTGTCACGACATGTTGATTCAAGTACTGCTAAATCTTGATTGGTGCACAGAAATGCGTGACATCACCTTTTTTCCAGCCGAGTCCCGCCCACTTCAAAACAGAGAAAATGGCTAAAAAACAAACCCAAAACAGTAAAATATGACAAAAACGTCGGCAGTGTTGATGTGTTTGTGTTCACAGTGAGAAGCTGATGAAGTTTTCAGGGTCGTGAAGCGAAAACGCGTCAGATCCACGACTTTAGCTGTCGGGTGAAGTTATAAGTGTGTGAAAGTCCTCAGTATGTTGCCACATTTCAGTGATAAAAGGTCAAAACGGAGGAACAGACAGAAGATTTGCCGCTGTTGTTGAATTCTGAACCTCCATCTCGACTTCCTCTCTCCAGTCCATCATCCCTCCTTCTTTTCCTCTTCTTCAAACACTTTCACCCACCACCTCTGCCCCAAACATCTGTTCATCCATCTTTACATTTTATCTTCTTTGCTTCCCGTCCGGCCTCCCCTCCCTCTTTTCATCCTCCTTTCTCTGATTCCTTCCCCCTTTCATCCCAGATTCCTCCTTGTTCCCTTTCATCTTTCATTCTCTCTTACCTCCCTTTCCTTTCTCTGTCGTCTTCCTTTGTTCTTTTCACCGTTTCCTGGCCTCTTTTCTTTTAGCTCCCTTCTTGTTTTTCCTCTTCCTGAACCTCTCGTATCCTGTTAAAGACAAAAACAAAGAATTATCTTCTGTTGTCGGTTTGATCACTTGTAACAAAGTCGAACCGACTTTCAGCAATTTTATCAAAAGCAAGAAAATAAACAAGCTTATTTCCCAAATTAGAGACTTCCTCCAAACTTACAACAAAAAAATGAACTCTGATGATGAAATCTGTGGCGATCGCCTGACGTTCACCAACACATCAGGCGATAGTGGCCATGGTCCATCCTTGTATATACTTGTTATAATCCCATGAATAATCAGCCGGCCAAGATGTGATGATGATGATTAGATCTGGTTCATGATGTTTGTCTTTGACGTTACTTCTCGCTCAGGAAGAGGAATTTGATTTTCGAAACCAATCCGACTGTTCTTCACCTTCGGAGGAAAATGGAGGTTTCCTCTCTCCCCTCCTCTCTTCACCTCTTCCTTGTTTTTGCCCTCTCGTCCTTGTCGGGTTTCTACATGCTGATGTTAAATAGTCTTTGCTGTTTTTTTGAATGACTTGTGCGTAGTGTGCGATGAAGGTGGCGATGCTGGCTCCTCTGTCTGCACTGGGAGGGGCGCCAGAGGCCTTTACAACACATGTAAATAATCCAAATAAAAGGTTGGAACTTGTGACCGTCGTCCGAAGCCTTTTGTGATCACAGAGCGTAGCTGGAAATGGGGCTGAGGCTCAGGAGGCGGAGTTGGGCTACAGATCGGAGGGCTGGCGGTTCGATCCCACCCGCCACCCTTCTACATCGGGAAGGGCATCCTGCGTAATAAGCCTACTATCAAACATGTGGACGTCTGCGCTCGGTTGGCGGCGCGAGCAGCTGAAAGACGAAGAAGATCTTATTGGAAATATTTTTTCGATATCTTACACCAACCAATCTTCTGTTTCTGTCTTCTTTTTTGTACTTTTATGCTCCTGACAACATCTCGTCTCACCTCGTTCATTTTTCCTCACGGTGAATTGTTTTCTTGACAGAGCTGCACGGTGAATCATGGATGCAATAAAAAAAAAACTTGATTAAACTGTTTTAAAGAGATGATTTGTTTTTTTGGTTTTAAAGACATTAAGACAGTCTGTGAAAACTCTCTCTGGCTGCAGGGATGATGCAAAAACAGTCGGTTCAATCAGCTGAGAAACGCTCTGTATTGGTGTTTCAGTAGCACAAAATTAAAAGAATTGCAACAATTTGCAGCGTTAGAATTTAATTTTTTTGTGCATCACAATAAAATTAAAAATTCTTATTAATTATTAGGCCTACCAACAGGCTTCTACGGAAGCCGAGAACGGCCAGGTCCGTAAAAATTTTTATTACCCTTTTCTCGTGATAACGAATTAATTATTTGGTTCTCAGTGTAGACTGGTTCTCAATTTCAGGGTTTCTACACAGACAAATCCCTAACGAAGGCTAGTGCTAATTTAGCACGATGTAGCTTGATAAAGTGTTTATTAGCAGTGATGTGATGAGTGTGTTTACATTATGGTTAGTGCGGCACAATGCATTACAGTGATCAACTTAAATATAATCAGAGGAAGTGCCCCTTTGTATTTAAAGTTCAGGGTTTCCCCCAGTGCTTTATAGGCCTGGCGGGCTGCCAGGCTTTTCTTGCCCCCCCGCCAGGCTAAGCATCGATTGTTTATGATGAACGATACATTGTGAACAACAACTTGTGTTTAAAATCCCAGTAACTAGCAAAGCAAACCCTGCTGTCAGCAGACCTAACGAGCTCTGTTCCCACTGCTCTGTGCTGTGTTCACTCACGTCGACCAAGTTTTGTGTTGTGACAGCTGTTTTTTAGGATAATTTTAATAGTATTTTGAGTATGCTTGTGCAAACATCTGGCCAAATTAGCAGCTAACAGTAAGACATCCTAACAAACAGCATGTTTACAATGAATAACTCTGGACCGGAGCAACACACAGCCTTCAGCAACGATGACAGAGACCATTACAATGCCGAGGCGATTCCTGGTGGACTGACTGCAGCAGCTTCCTTACTAAACTGAGAGCTAACTGCAGCTGCCGTTGCTAACATAAAGTTAGCAGCGTTTTTTTTCTGCTTTTTCAACACTTCATCATACACTGACCTTCAAAAACACAAACTATTTTTCATTGCAGCTCAGTAAAAACATGTAAATACACACTGATCTGCATTAAGCATTTTTTCATCCGTATTATTTAGCAGCATGAAATCATTCTCATGTGCCCTTACAGTGTCAACCTTTATATACACGACACAGATGTTGTGAATGGATCTCAGTTTGCCCGTCGCGGACAGAACTACTCAGGTTGTGAAAATGTTTTACAACCTTGTTCCGTGACCCTGGAGGAGCTTTGTCAAAGAAGAAGATGTCATCAGGACTCTCCCACCCTGAGTGCAGTTTTCATGGCACGGAGGCTCGAGGGTCTAAATGAGAGAAGCAGGATTACCCCTTTCTCTTCTTTCTAATTTGTGAAAGTGCAACTCCAAATTGCTGTATCAGCCCTTCAGCTCGTGGACGGCTGGAGTCTTGATAAAAACACACTATCATGTTTCTCATTCCTGCTCCGCTGCTTTAATAATCTCATGTGAGCAAAGAGCTGGCAGGAAGAGCTTTGCTGCTGCTCGGTGAGATCAGCTCAGACGTGAAATCCTCCAGAATCCCTGTTTGAAAGCCGGCGGATCAATCTCATCTCGTATCTCATCTTATGTAACTAAAGGGCTTTGGAGCTCATGAGCAGGCCTGTCTGATAGTAACCGTCTCGAGCTGAGTGGCAGCTTGTAGATTTTAATGATAGAAGTTAGGTTAGGACGCCTTTGAGAGGTTTTAGGTCTGCTTGGATCAAAAAACACAGTCGCCTCTACAGCCAACACGTTCTTACTCCCAACTCATCTCATATGGACGTTCGGTCAGGACCCCTTTGTGTCACGTTTACCCCTTTAGTGTCATTTTTCAACATGCAGAGCTCAGGTTTGCAATAATAAATACACGACTTTCAAAATATGGCTTGCTGAGAGCAATAAGAAGCAAAACCGCTGTGACATCTAGACACCAAAACTCCTTTTTTAGCTTTATGAAAACATCATGGTTGGATTAGATTGACATTTCTTACGTACGTGAAGTTACGTACATTACTTACGCTTACTGAAGAAAATCAACCTTTACTTCCAGTTCCACACAAGACACAAACTGAAAGTCTTGTGCTTGACCACCTTCCTCCGGATGTGGACTTTTCTCACTCTTCACACCTTTGACGTGACTGTCTGTAGAACTCTATCGGACATCTCTGCAGGTGAAAATGATGCTAAAGGGGCTGCTACAGCACTGAAGAACATGAAAGCTGAACACTTGTTGGTTTTTATACAAGCAGCCTCATAGCTGATTGAACAAAATGATGTATGTTGCCCTCAGCACTGGCATTCATTTAAGGAAAAGAACTGGTATTATTCCATGTTTCATGGTAAATCCATGAAAAGACCAGAACTAACATTTGTGCATTTGCCCATCTCTCAATATGTGTGTCCGTAGTAGTAGAGGACAACAGTGGAGCTCTATGGCACAGAGGGAAAGGCTTTGGATGCTGCTTGTTGTCTTTTCATGGGATTTGCTGACAGCAAGAAAAATATGGCCAGATTTATTCAGATGAAAACAGTCCTTAAAGGAACACTCAACAGAAACTCCACCAAAAGGTCGAGTCCTGTAGGTTCGTTTACCGAAGTTTCACAACAACAAAGCCGTCAAAACAGGTTTGTGTTTTACACTAAATAAGTAAAGAAATTAAGGGCAAAAAGACGAAGAGCTGGAAGTGACGCAGCTTTAGTTCTGACCCGAAACCTGATGAGGTGAGTACGTCCCTCATTCACAGCACACTGCACAATGTTTTAGTCCGATCGCTGATTTCTTTCAAACTTAGTTCAAGTGTGAAACTCGAAGCCTTCAGTACACAAACAGAGAAGACGGACTTTTCAGTGAAGAAGGAGACATTTTGCATCCATATTTGTATATTCAACGATTCTGAATTCAGTCAGTGTGCTTTTAACATTTGTGAGTAGCTTATTGAACTTTTTATATCCTGAAACACGTTTGGGCCCCCGTAGCCTAACCGAAGCCCACCATGAGCTGCAGCGTGCAGCTCTCGTCTGTGTCTGTCTGTGAGGACTCACTACAAACACAAAAATTCAAACCCATAATTAGAAAGTGAAAAAGTACCTTGAGGGCTCCAGTTTCAGCCCTAAAAATCAAACACGCGTGTCGGACTCTTGATTGATTTTGATTTTATCTCCGAACTGTCAACACCGACTGAAGCAGACTCGGTCTAATTTGTTGAGATCAGTCGTGACGGCGAAATTAACCATAATCTGCCTCACGTCATAATGTTGCCTCACGTCAGCAGCGGAGAAGATGAATATCTGATTGGCTCCTGTGGGAGTTCTGCTGGATACCATCTACTTTGAGAAGAAAAGCTGCAGCTGCCTCAAGTTTCCCTCCGCCTTCTTGTACTCGGAGAGCTTTTTTAAGTATAATCGCTTTCAAAAATCAACTTGAACCCGCAACCTCTGCATCTGTAAACACTTTAGCTTTTGATCTGCAAATGTTTCTACATCTAAATTTACTTTCTCAGAGCTTCTCAAGCGTTCCTTTCTACTGGTTTTGAAAAAAGTACTTGAAGTTAAGGCTTCATGCCGTAACCTTAACACCCTTACATACTGTACCTGTTAGACCCGTGAGTGTGCGAGGTAAGTGCTTTAGATGCTTACTTTGTTGATATATTGGTTTTCAGAGAGCACTTGACATCCAAGTCAGGATTTGAACCTGTAACCTCAACACCTGTGCACACTTAACCGATCCACTGAGTTATTCTCCTCCAGATATTTTATCTTTTATCTGAATGTTATCTTTCAAAATGGACTTGAAGCTGGGAAACACGTGGTTTTCATAACTTGAACACTTCATGTAGCTTATTAAAACCCTGGAGATTAATGGTTTTAAAAACTTTGCTGTCTCTGGGCTTCAGTTTTCATTCTTTTGTTATTTTTTATTTTTATCTTTGCCTGGTAGCTTAATCGTCAAACCAAAATGTTGAACAAGATGTAAAGTTGTGTATCTGCATATCAGAATGTAATGCTTCATCCACCATAGCAAATCCATGAGTTCAACCAACAGACGTTTGGAGAGAATGAAACCCAGAAGTTGATCAGGAAGGGTGGGGAAGCCTTGGCTGTCGCAGTTTAAGTGGGCAGATTAACTTAAAACAACACATTTTCCCTTTCATCCCCGATGGGTCGTAGCCATGCAGATATTTTTGCTTCTCTCCTGAAACCGTTTGGGATATTTCCGCTGTCAAACTTGGTCAAAGTTTGACAAAGAAGATATTTTTAAACATATAAAAGGTGACAAAGTGTGAAAGTTTCAACATGAATCAGATCAGATATTTATCTTTTCTGCCGCTGATGTGAAGTAACATGTGTTGCTGTTAAATAGCTTCTATCAGAGAAACAATAGTTCGTAAAACGGAGAAGCTGCACGAACTGGTCGTCCAGCAAACGATGTTAAAATCAAACTTTTGCCCTCGACTGCAAGTGATCATCTCTGTGGCTGCATTCCAAACAATACGTTTCCCAGTAAAAGCCATTTGTATGTGTGATAATAGCATTACTGCAGTGCTTTTTATCTTCTTTGCCACAGTAATGCTTTTGAACTTGAGTACATGCGCTGCCCACTCGGGCCTCTTTAACAGTTTGCACCATCTTCGCAGCCAGCGAGTGACTCGCTCCACCTTCCGTGGCAGCTCACATCAGATAACCTAAATATGACAAAGATGTCACAGTCATGCTCTGACTACTGCAAGCTGTGTTGTATATGTAGTTCAAAATGTTAGTACAAATTCATACTTTCATGCACCAGAAACAACTTGGTCCGGGGGATCAAAAGGGGGATATCTGATCTCGCGAGGGTACATCTTGAAATAATGTACTCTTAGGTGCAACAATTAGCTCCTCATGTATCTCTGTTCCTCAACATGCAGCTTTTACACATGCTGCATGGTCTTTTCAATGAAAGTCCAGCAGGGAATCTGTTCTGCATGCTTAGATCAGCGTAGATATGAAAGAACTCATCGGCTAATTGTCTCTGCAACATGCATTTTAGTCACTTTGGTGTAATAATGTATGAATGTATGAACAGGATAGAGGAATCTGTGGCCAGTCAGTGATTGTTGATGTGTTCTGACAGAAGAACTGAAGATATCTGGGTTTTCTACAACAGGCAAAACAAACTCCAGACACATTGCATTTATTTGACATGAGTAATCAATCTTGCTCTCTGAGCCTTTCAGATGTTTCCCTCGTTGCTGATTTTGAAAATGTCCGGCGCTTCAGATCACCGCTTGATGTCATAATGATGTCACAACCTTAAACACCTCCACTTATTGCTCGACCCACTGAGTGTGAGGTAAGTGCTTCAGTCCCTCGTCGACGTACTGGCTTTCAGAGAGAACCTGAGGCAGGATCTCAGCTCGTAACCTTGACACCTTAACAGCTGACCCTCTGAGTGCTGGTCCTTCTGACACCGTTCTCAGAGAGTTTTTAATCTTTTATCTGCATGTTATCTTTCAAAATCTACTTGAAACTGGCAAACACATGGATTTCATCACTTGAACACATTTTATGGAGTTTATTCATCCCCCGTGGATTAATGGTTTAAATTTGCTCCCCCTGGGCTAGCTTGCCGTTACCTCTGACTGCTAGCTTTCTTGTTAAATCAAAACCGAGCTTCAAAGTCACAATGTGCAACATTTGTGGATCACTGTGGGATTCTCCAACAAATATAATGTTAAAAAACTGTTCCTGAAGACCCTCAGGTTTCTGCAGGGTGAGGCTTAACAAGCCTGTCCAAAGGTTCGTCTCATCAGATCTGGCCTAATCCTAAGAAGCTTTTTGTGTGTTCACACTGAAGGAAAACAATCCAAAAAAGTCCTGCAGTGGGGGGGAAATACGCCAAATTTACCTGCAGTTGTAAACCAAAAAAATTCATTAAAGGTACCAAAACATCAAGGCTGCTGCTCTTGCACGGATTAATCAACCTGGACATCACACGGTGGACTCACTAACCGTTTCAGTTCCAGAAGGTGTTTCCCAACACTGATGTGTTGTTTCAAACTCGCTGTGGACGTTCAGACTTGTCTTTTCAGACCCTGCGGACACAATCGGCATGAAAATGTGAGATTTTTACTGATTTGGTCTCAAAACTAAAATATTCACAGCTGCGTCTGATCTGCCAGTCGCTCTACTCATTCTGGCTTTTTTTTTTTTTTTCTCCAGGATGGTAAAGTCGTGATCTGCCCTGCTCTGCCTCTGATTGGCTAGTTGCCTTTGTTGGGTGGGTTGGTTAGACGTGAGGAGTGGTATTGGTTAGGATTAGGGTAAGAATATCAGGGTAAGGCAATTTAGAGGCAAGCAGGGTGGATAACGCCTTCACCATCCGCCATGTCGGGTGCTATGAATGTGAATGTGTCGTTATCTTTGTTCTGTGCAGCATCTTTGCATCTTTGCATCATGATTTCTTGCCTTTGTTATCTCATTCCTCTTCTGGGCTCGCAGAATGATCGTGAAAGGCAGTCTGCAAATGGAAATATAACTAGGAAACAGAATAGTATATATATATATATATATATATATACACACACATATATATAGATCTGGACCGCCGCCACCTTTCACAGAGCAGCTGAAGTTCTGTGTGTACAGTCTTGTATAAATATTTCGTCAAATGGTTTGAGGTCTGCAAAGCTACGTTTGCAACTGTTTGCCTTCCTGATCCTCTTAACCTCCATCTTCCACAATGATGTGTTAAATAAACACAGTTTAGCTAATGTTTATTCAGTCAGGACACGTACTAAAAATTCACACGTCTCACCTTCCTCACAGCCAGGCAGCGATCATCATCAGCCTCTAGTCCAATAGGGTTATTCTCTCCATGTAGATTTTTCCACTCAAATCAGCTCCAACTTCAACACGGCCTCTCGCCTGCAGCTCAGGAACACATAGAATATTCAACATAACCTTAATTTTATGTAACTGCCAAACACATACAAAAAAAGTACAAATACTTTTCTTTTAGTGTGCCAGAGGGTGTTTTTCAGCACCTCTGGTCGAAAAAGTTCAAAAAGACCTGAAGCTGCACTCCACTTTACATATTAGCTCAATTCATCATTTCAATCAGGAGAGACTTAACTGAAACAAGGACTTAAAGAACGATGAAATGAATTTATTTGACCTTTGCTCATGATGAAAATAAATTCGGGGATGTGAGGAGGGTTGTGTTGATGGCTCACAGAGGTCAAGACAAAATAGTTCAGCTGAAAGAGTGAAACATCAGTTTTCCTGATTGAACTCCAACTTAGCTTCATTATTTCTGCAAAATGAAATCAAAACACTGAAGGAGTCGTAAAGTTATGCCTCTCGAGGAAAAAGCTTTGACACTGTTATGGTTCTAATTATTCAGGTCAAAAGCCGCGTCTGACTGGCTCTCTGCTCCGGAGAAAACATGACCCTGCACAGTTTGAGTCTCACAACACTTGAACGCATCATCACCTCTGATTCGCGACATGGATTCTGTTTGTTTTTGGAAAACCACCTCAGGAGTAGACCTCCAGTGTGACTCTTCCTCTCCCAGGGAAGTCTTCCTAGAAAAGCAGGCTGCTTTTATTACCGTTTCGAGAGAGCAGATGTTCGATGCACCGTGGCGCTCATATCCACCTCTGACTGCTGTTGCATCAGAAGAGCAAAGTTTAACATGGCTTTATGGGTGGTAATAAACTGGTTGGACGTTTTAAAAATCTAAATTTACTGAGCTGAAATCTCTTCGTCTCTTCCTCCCTGACACAGAACAGATTATTTGATGGTTTGATTTGAAGGCAAATGTTCGTCTTATCTACAAGATTTACTCAGTCGGACTCTTACCACGCTCAGAACTGGAAACTGATTTCAGACTACAGGTGTAATGAGGAGGAATGATAAGATAACCAAAGTGTGAAGAACAAAGTAGGTTTAGGTTAAAGGGTACAGCTGGCTAACACTTGCACATTTACAGAAGAGCTGATTCATGTGTGTTGGTCTTATAAATAAAGAAAAGTGTCACATCATTTGATGGATATTTTTGGACGCACTGCATGGTGGCTGCTTTTCTTTAGCTTCAGTAGGCGTCAAACACCAGGGGGCAGAACAGTCATCTGTCCGTCACTACCTGATCCATCCATCAGTGCTGCACATGTGCACAGGCCAGGTCCTGAAAAGCAACAAATCCTCAACCAATTACGTTCTAGAACTGCAATTTGGCACATGCGTAGCACAAATCAGGTTCCCGGTACGGATCGGGCACCTGCGATGACCGTGAAGTGTCTCGCTGCAAGTGTTTAGTGCCTTCTTCTGTATTTTCCTGCACAAGTATGACACATATAGCAAATACAGTCCCGTCTGGGGGCGACACGGATGGTTCCCATAGAAAAGCTTAGAGAAGCGGCTGTGGCCTGGAGGAATCTTTTCTCTTGTAAAACTGGGAAAGACAGCTTTAAAGCGTCCATGAAATGGCAGACCCTTGAGACGATGTGGTGTGATCTGCTCTCTATCAGCATTTCAGCGTCTTTCACCCATCCTTTCAAAAACTCTGCCTGTCTCCCATCTGTCTGCGATAATCCTTCTTCCTCTGTCCCACTTATTTCCAAACCAGATGCCTTTAAGCCCACTTCAGGAAGAACTGGAGGAATGTTGCAATAATGCCAATGAAGTCAATCTGAGTCAGGTAACGATGGGATGAGTCCACCTCAGCTGTAATATTTGAAACCTGGCAACCTATTAAGAAATTTTGTGCACACTTAATGGTAGAACACCTAAATAAGCTATTGTGCTGTCTGTGAATTTTTTGCTGGGTAACTTTTCAAATTACAAAGCATTCCTGGAAATTAGACAATGAATTAGAGAGCAATGTAGTGCTGTAAGTAGGTCAAACTCATAGTATTTATTGGGGTGGAAGAATACAGAAGAATAATAATTGTTGTTAAATGAAACAGCTGCTAAAATCAGCTGGTTTGATTGAAGGACAAAACAGACTTAAATCACATGTCTTATGCTTTGAAAATGAACATACAAGTAAATACAACAATAACTTCATTTAATCCCACCTTGACCTATTTAAACATTGAAAGCACCCAAACATTTATGTATTCCACAATGGTGGATTTAATGGTGGAAAATCTCAAACAGCCAATGTGAAAGATGCAGGTGGAGGCTTTGTTTCATTTAATCTCATCAGATGTTGCTAACAGCATACAGCTAAAGCCCTGAATTTTGTTTCTGCATCATGTGCATGACCTTACATGGTGTGTAGTCTGCATGTGGATGCCTGCACAATACCGTGACCCCCGGACTATGACCCTTTGGCATGAATATGCAACCTGATGTCACAAAATCTGGGATAGAAGTATTTTTGGGAAATTTTTTAATGAAAAACAAACTAAATCAAAAGTTAACAAAATTGAATGTGTTGTTACCGACAAATAAATAACAGAAGACAGACAAATAGGCAAATTATCACCATTTTAATGCAAAGTTTTATTCAACAACCTGCATGCATCTGCAGAATCAAACATTGTGTACTCCTGATTGGTTAATCAATACCTTCTGCCACCAAAAATAGTGAATAAGCAGCATCTTGCATTTCAGTAACATTTTGTCTCTGCCAGTAATTTTGTCTAAAAAAAAAATTAACATACCTCAGCTGAAATACAATGAGATAAAGCAACAAAACAGGTGCAATAAACTACGCAAACAGGCAAGAAAGCGCTTACATTAAAGTAACATGATCAAAGGCTAATTGACTTATAATAAACATTTTCGTCAAAAGATTAAATCAAACCTAAATCTGGTTACCACAAAACATGGCACTTTTAAGATAACTTCTACCCTCTGACTTGTCCTTTCTAAGGACACTTTCTCATAAATTAAAAACAAAATCTCAAGTGGCTCATGGGCACTTGAGATTTGTTAAAACCTTCATTTAAAAAGGCAAAGCATTTAAACTTCCTTTAAACGCTTTACATTAATTTAATTTAGATGATTCAAAGCAGTTTACAAAAGTGCATTCAACCTCCTTCCCTTTCCTCCAGCCCATCCTGACGACCACCTGTCAGGCCACAGCTCTCACTAACATCTCACCGTCGTCAGTATTTTCTTCATCATTGATCTGCAAATTCACGAGTTTATCACGATGTAGCACTGACTTACTGGAAACTAAAACCTGAAGGTCCCAGGAAATATGTTTGGTATCTGCCCAACAGTCAGGCAGTGATTTAAACCTGAAGGAGCTGAATTTATTCTCCTCAGTAACAAGACACAGATGATACACTTACGTAAATCACTGATTAAACAAGATAATAAATGATGGAGGGGTAAAAAGAAAATGTGGCTGGCTAAACTTCAGACACGCTGTAGACACACCTCCTATATTATATATACTGAGTAAATGACAGTGCCAGATTGTTTTAGGAAATTACTGAGTCTTTTTAGAAAATGAAGCTATATATATGTTGAATGTCTCAGTTTGGAACCTGGACTGAGGCCTGAGCAGCACAGACAACTGGAGGAAGTCATAAAATACTGAGGGACAAACGTACAGGTTGTTGGTTTGGCTTTTTTCCTGGGATTTTCTGACACTTAACAATGTGTGAATCCATATAATTAAGATTACATGAAATGGTTGATATTGGCCCTGACAATAACACTGTTATCACAACAATATTGTGCAAGGCTTCATAAAATATTTGATACCCATTGTAATTAAAGTATGGTTGAAAAAATGTGTAAAAATAAAGCAATATATAAACTTGCTTGAGCAAAGGTCCTATGTATGCGTGCTAAAAGCTCTAAGTAAAATAAAAACTTTATTCGTGAGTTTCTTTGCTGTGCTATAAGCAGTACACCCTGTAAGATTTTAAGAAGGTTCATTGTGGTGCAGTCTTGTGTGATAAAGTGCTTTCATGCAGTGAGTTTAAGGCAAAGTTACAAACCAAGGACTAGAAGTGATTCACCTGGCACAGTGTTCACTTTGAGTGGTTTTCTTTAGCATGAAGTTTTGTTCTGCTTGCTTGGAGGTTGATCGGGCTGCAGCTGAGGTTCAGCAGCGAGGGTTGCCCATTCGGCAGTAACAGACAGTTCTGAAGAGCCGACACTGGCAAAAGGCACAAACATCGCAGCACACGTTGGTGGGAGATTTACAGCTTCCCCCCATGGGAATGCAGTTAGCAGGGGGAGGGGGGTGCTTCTTCACGCCAAATTTGTTCTGAGAGACGAGGAGAGAGAGAGAAATGGGAGATCATACCATTATCGGAACAGTGAGCAACATAAGGTAAAGCAGAGAAGATGAAGATATACATTTAACCGCAGTATGTGACGACAGAGAAAATCTGATTATCTCAGCTCAAAAGGTCTGCTTATTAGCTTCTTCTCAGCTTTTAGCTGCACCTCATGGTCAAGACCATGATCATGACCATGAGAAGCAGCTGAAAGGTGAGTAAGTGGAGCTTTTAAATTGAGATTATTCATGCGTTTATGAGTTATATTAAAGGATAACTTTCGTTTTTTACAACCTGGACTTTATTTGTAGCAAATAAGACCATTTACTCACCCAGAAAACTTTGGTGGCATTTGGAGTCGTTTTGAAGAGATTAGCCCCAGAGGAGCGGCGCGTATATCCGTATAATGCGAGTAATCGGGGCACCCGTGTGTAGCCTCTATAAACGCATAATCTGCGGCGAAACTCGTTCATATTCCAATATTTTGTTATGATATGCTGGTGGCCGATGACTTTGTTTACGATGGACGTCCTTACCGTTTTGAGCCAGAGTACACGGACGAGGAGCTCGTTAAAAGGAGGACGCAGAGGCAGAGAGAGGAACAGCTGGCCAAACAACAACAAACGGCTGCGCGTCCACGAGTAGACGGTAACTGGTGGTGTTCTTGTGGACAATGTTCATCGATGACAACAGATGAGGATGTGTCAATAAACGTCTGTATCACAACACTGGAGGATTTCTGCGCAATGATAAACCGGGTTGTGGTGGAGACGTTTTTTCATGTCCCTAAAGTGAACTGGAAGACCCAGCCAAAGCCTGCAGGACCAAATGGGCAACTTTCGATTGAGTAAGTAGCTTACACACATGTATAGATTGTTTATTTGCCTTGGTTTTGTTTGCCAGAAGTTTATCATTGCGTGGAAATCCTCCAGTGTTGTGACACAGACATTTATTGACACATCCAGACGCGTATCTCCTGGCCTCAAGTCCCACTCTGAGCAACAGAGCCATTCCTCCTCTGTTGTCATCGATGAACATTGTCCACAAGAACACCACCAGTTACCGTCTACTCGTGGACGCGCAGCCGTTTGTTGTTGTTTGGTCAGCTGTTCCTCTCTCTGCCTCCTCGTCCTCCTTCCAACAAGCTCCTCGTCCGTGTAATCTGGCTCAAAACGGTAAGGAAGTCCATCGTAAACAAAGTCATCGTCCACCACCTCAGAGTCGGAAAAATATTCATCCATTTTGTGAAAAATAACAGTCGCAAACTACAGCTAAACTAGCCGACCGCCGCAGAGTTAGCCGTGTTGTGGCTGGTTGCTCGCAGTGCGCGCCGCTCGAAAATGACGTCATCCACGTCAGAGGTAGTTGTCTAGAGACGCTGGATGTTGATAACATGCCACCACGGGCTCAGAGGGGAATAGCACCAGCATATCATAACAAAATATTGGAATATGAACGAGTTTCGCCACAGTTTATTCGTTTATAGAGGCTACGCACGGGTGCCCAGATTACTCGCATTATACGGATATACGCGCCGCTCCTCTTGGGTTTATTTCTTCAAAACGACTCCAAATGCCACCAAAGTTTTCTGGGTGTCTAAATGGTCGTATTTAATGCTACAAATAAGGTCCAGGTTGTAAAAAACGAAAGTTATCCTTTAATTTAGAAAAAATACAGCCTTTTCTGAGGGGGGGGGGGGCGTACCTTCTTTTGTTTCTTTTTTTTGTTGTTCTTGTTTGCTGGTTTAGGCAACTCTGAAATAGAACATTAGAAAATAGCAATTTTTTTTAGTACTTTCACAACAGAAAAAAATGCATCATCAGCGTACATGCTCATAAAAGCCTCTTAATTGATAGTAATAGTGTTTCGCATCAAGCTACAAGCCAGTCCCAAAAGGTACAGAAGGCACAGCATCCAATCAATCAATGTGTGCTGGAGGATAGCCTGCCGCAGTTCATGCTGCTACTGTTTAGTTTCTCGTTAGTTCACCAACTATCTTGCAATTTGTGCACATTGGTTAACTTAGCCTTTCAGCTAAAAAGCTAAAAAGCGTAAAATTTGATTTCATTCCATGACAGTCTGATGGTCTGGCTTGTAGCCTCCTGCGTTTGTGTCTCATCAGGAAACACCAGTGTGCAAGTATAGCATACACATGACCAGGAACGTTATCAATGCAACATTATGAATTGAATGAATTATAGAAATTGGAGACATTTAAATGGTGCCATTCAATCTGGACTGCAAGTTTACAAATTAAATGAAAACATTAAAGCTTAAACTCATAAACTTACCTACAATAACTACAGGAGGGGGGTCTGTCTCATGGCTTTGAGACAGAGCGGTAGATACAACGACCCTGTTGGTGGAGAGTCTCTCATCAGGAATCATGTGGGCAGAGCCAAGGAAGTAGTCTGTCACAGCGAGGACAAAGCAGCCGAGCAGCAGGAAGGCATGCATCTTTCTCTAGAACAAAAGTAAAAAGAAAGGAAACTTAGGCTAAATGTTTGTTTTGACAGTATGAAGCTACACTTTCCCAGCAGGACGTTACCACTTTGTTACCAATGAGAAAAAAAAAGATAGCTTAATTTTTTTGCATTAGAAAATTAGAGTAGGAACACCATAACCTTGCCTAAATTCCACAACATTTTAATCTTGGTTGAGGTGCAAACTTACAGTGAGGATTTCAGCGTAGCTAGCCTTGTTTCAGTGCTACATCTTTGTGTGATCTAGTGGCATTTTATCATCTTTCCCGTTATTGAACAGCTGTCAAATATACTGGCTTCATACAGTTTATGTAATGCTTTGAGCTACAAGCTAATGGCAGAATGCTATCATTCTCACAATGGCATTGTTAACATGCTGATGTAGAAAGGGGTTTTGTGTGTTAGCATGCTAACATTTGCTAATTAGGACTAAACACAAAGTACAGCCTAGGCTGATGGGAATGCCATTAGTTCTGGAGGTGTCTGGTCAAAGTATTTTTTCACTTGTTGATGACGCTACATGAAGCAATATGGGATCACTCAGGACATTTGGTTTATCCTCTGGAGAACATGAATGTTTGTACCATTTTTTATGGAATTCCATCCGACAGTTGTCAAGACATTTCACTCAAACCTACAAATGTTAACCTCATGGTGGCGTGTGATGAAAAATCACCAAAGTCAGCAAGCATCATTTTCTAGGCACATTGGATAACCGTACAAAACTGCATTGAAATCCAGCAATGTTGAGATATTTCAGTCTGAACCAAAGTCGTGGACAAACTGATGCACCACATTGTTAGCATGGTTAGCGTGGGTTAATGGAGTAGATGAAAACAAAGTCATGTAGAGGATGCCACGAATAAGAAACATGAAGAGAGAGATAATACGAGAGGTTGAAACCTCTTGGCACTGCTGAAGATCAATGAAAGTAGCATCAGGCCTGACAACTTGTTGAACTAGCATTGCCCAACACAGGGCTTACTCTGTGAGACCCCGTGATAGTACTGGTGGATCTTTGTGAGTCGCTAGAGATATTTTAGTCTGGACCAAAGTGGTGGACTAACATCCATAGAGGCACACATTGCGGTCCAGGGTATCTCAGGACTCCAGAAAGACTAGCGACCTCTTTGTGAAAGCCAATGAGGATCCAACAGAGAATGAAGAATTTCAAACCTATTTGAAGCTGTTTGATTGTTTCAGCAGACTGACAATATCAGACATCATCTTTGTGTAGTCAAAGACAGTACGATGAAGACCTGCTCTGCTCACCTGTCCTCAGCATTATGGAATTTGAAAGCAGGTTTACAGTGACAGTCTGACTTCTGCTGCTTTTTGAGTCGTTCCGCTGTGTGTTGCTGAAGTTTGATAAATGCCAGGTGGTGTTTCGTTGAAAAAAATAACCGGCCCTGATGCTTCTTTGTAAATCTGACACACAGTTCTTGTTGTAGATAATTTCACGTTCTTATTTGCTACTTCAGTCCTCCTTTTCCTTTTGTCTCGTCCGATAATGTTGCTGCCACAGGCGACTTTACGACGTTACTGGCTGCCTCAGACGTTGCAGAAAATAACACTGATCTTGATCTGGACTTCGGCTGGCCCGCTCAAAGCAGAAAGTGTCTTGTTATGGCAACAACTGCAACTTTAAATCATGCATCATGTGACTGGTTCATTTTATAATGACTGTAATATCCAATCTGATTCATGATTTTGCCGGACCGCTAAACAATTTCCTTTCATTTGGGAGTTGGGGCAGTGGGAATTTCAGGGATATTCAGATATTTTTTAAATGTATATGCAAATTTTTATAGGCATCCCATCCGGAAAGGACCTTAGGATAGACTGACTTTGTCCAAATAGGGGATAATTAAAACCAATTAAAAGTGCACCAAAACCGGCAGGAACATGATGCTCCTGTATTTAAGATCAGCAATAGGCCTGCAAAAAAACAATTAAAATGTTGTCTTTTGACGATTATGATTGGTGAATCCAGCCCTCACCTAAGGGAAGACTGAGACTGCGGATAAAAACAGCCGAAATGAGTTTTCTCTGTAGAGTGACTGGACTCACCCTTCGACATGGAGCGAGGAGCTCAGACATCTGGAGGGAGCTCAGAAAAGAGCTGATGCTCCTGCACGTCAGAAGGAGCCAGTTGAAGCGGTTTCTGGCATCTGTCTGATCAGGCTGCCTCCTGGGCACCTCCCTTTTGAGGTTTTCCAGGCAGAGACCCCGGAGAGACCCAGAACACACTGGAGGGATTATACATCTCCTTTGGCCTGGGCGTACCTCAGGATCCTCCAGCAGGAGCTGGAAGATGTTGCCGGGGAGAGGAACATCTGGACTACCTTGCTCGGTGTGCATGTGTTGTTTTACACTGGCTGTTATCTTCTCTTTCTTTCTGTCCTCCTGACAGAGGATGATGAAGATAAGCACAGCACTGTGGGAAGTGTAGCTTGAGCTGCTAGGTAGGGTTACCACTTTGAGGCCAACACGAAGGTTCAGCCAGGCTGTGTGTTATTTCTTTCTTTCTGTTTTTCTGCTGTTTCAGGTTATTGGAACGCCACCAGACAGTCTGTTCAGTCTCATGCTCTTGTTTTTTTCTCCCGGTCGAGCACCACTGATCTTCATCCAGACTTTTATTGTAATTTTCTACGTTTGAAACTTCATCTAGTGTTTAGTTGTTAAATCTCGTCTCTTGATCATTCTTTTCCTCACAGCAGGATGTTGTTGAGGCTGCGTTTGATTTCATTTGGTTCCTGGTTTGTTGGCTGCAGTCCTTGTTTTGCATTACCAGAGGGTAGACAAAATAATGTAAACACCACCTGTAAAGGGATTTAAAAGCTGTAGTATGGAAAGGTTAGGTTTCAGAGCTTTGTTATGTGGCAATAATGACTTTTAATCAGTAATCAGCCTTTATTCATCGGTTTGATGCAGCATCACAAAAGTTAACAATTTCTAATTTTTCTAACATAACTATCATGCACAGAGAAATTGTGAATTATTAATATTTTCAATGATATACAAGGCAGATTATTTGTAATATAATAATAATGTAATACGTAAATAAACTGTAATATGGTTTTATTTCTTATATTTTGGGCAGTATTTTTGTGCATAAACACTGATTTTGTTTTTTACAACCTTTAACTGTTCTATAATAATACTCTGACTGACCATCACTAAAGTTTTATAGGCGCATGTGTCACTGTAGAGGGTCAAGAGACTAAATTTTGTGTTTTTCATAAGTTGTGCCAATACAGTAATATTATTTTGAGATAATTGGGGAAGGATATTGCAGTATTGTATTGTCTTGCACAAGAGGAAGGTCCAAAATATTCTATATTCATATCTTGCTATCTCGCTTTTGCTCCTACTTCTTTTTGTACAGTCTCAAAAACAAAACTCCATCTTGGGCAAAATCATCTGCGCCTGAACTGCAGCTGCTGGGAGAAAATGTTGAACATCATGACAAACACAAGCTCCACAGTCCACAGCCTGCAACTAACGATCAGAATATGACAGTATGACAGGCAGGATAGGTACATCGATATATGAATGATATGTGCTTTCCCTGTGACGTCTACAGTAGTGATGATTAATGGTGCCCCCCAAAAAATAAAGTTGCTATCGGTGAATTCCTCTTGAAACATTTGGAAAACGTTGCAGCGGTAACATGTGGAGTTCAAAGGTGTCGTATGCCATTATTAATCTGACAAAAACCCCAAAACTGGGGGGAAAACCCTGACACATGCTCTGGACCATGCGTCCATTCACTTAAAAGATTTAACGTTTTGATTCATTTTTCATCCATGACAACTTTGCAATCGATTGTAAGTGACGTGCAGCTGACCACAGTCACTCTTCTCTGTGAAACAGGAAACAACAGACTCTTTGCAGCACCTCTGAAGCCCGCAGGGGTTCAAATGTTTGATACTGAAAAAACTGGATGGGTGGAGTATCACTCTGAGCTTTAAGCAGTTCCTTTGAAAGCAGTGGAAACATCGAGCAGGAATGTCACACACATTGTATTTGTCAAATAGTACCTCAATCCACCTTGATACGTCTCCTGCGCAGCGTCTGGTTCGACTTTAAAGCATCAACAGAGGATCAGAGTGGCTGTTTTTCATGAGGTTTTGGAAACCATGCCTCAGCGCGTTGATCCTTTTCAAAGCGGAATGATTTAAAGAGGTGAAACAATGACAGAAAACTCAGCGGGGAAGTTAACATGCAACAAAAACGTGCAGATGTGTGGGCAAAACACTAAGTCAAAAGTCGAGTTGCTCTACATGCTGCTGTCCAGATATGAGACGCAGGCTGTAAAACAGCGGGGGGAAGAAAATATCTTATCATTAGATTATCTTCTAAGTAGAAACATTAAATCATTCCGCGCGATTTGCAGATAGAGGCTCAGATAGTATTTATCCATCTATCTTTTGACCTGCAAATCCTCAAACTAATGCTTGTTTATGTGACGAGAGAAAAATCCTGTCTAGACTTCAGGGTTTCCCGTCAATCCCGACCTCGATGTGATATTTTCCAATTAGCTTAAGGAGCAAAAAGCTGCAGGGAGTCTCACTTCAAGTCTGATCGGTACCAGATGGACGTGGTGCTACACAATCAGCAAATTTTACACTATAACAAAAGAAGCACTGATGTTGCTCTGCAATGAAAAGCCTGGAAAGCTCCACAACTGCAGTACTGCAGTATGTACTCCAAAATTAATGACAATATGTTCCAGTTCAGGTGTAAACAGCGGCGCAAAGCTGAGACGTATTGCTTTGAAAGGCTGATATTTCACAGGAAATGCAGCCTTTGTCAAAGTGCATCACCAGCGAGAAGAGCCAGAAAACACCCCCGATCACCTCGAATGACTCCGAGGAGGGCTGTGAGGAAGAGTGATCCAAAAAACCGTGACCGTCACCTCCGGCCGCACCAAGCAGAACTGTGAGGCAGCTGCGAGGTCAGGAAGTGTCTCTGATTCTGTGTCTCCTGTGAAAATGCTGCTTCTGGCCGAGTGGTTATGTGGTGCTGAATGGAGAGCTCCTGCAAAGAGCAGTTTGCACATATCTTTTAAGAGACTGCAACGGTCTGTCACTACGGCGACAGGTTATTACTGAAGAGTTAATGATACATCGTGGTGGTTGATTATAGGTGCATCTTTAGGTTTGGGCTGCACGTGTTGCCTCTTTTTGCTGTTTAATAGCTGCAGCACAGCGGCTGTTCACTGGAATCTGTTTGACTAGATCATCATCATTATCATCATCATCATCATCTCAATCAGGCTGTTTTGCTGATTCGCTTCAGGCATTACTACTCGACGCTTGTCTGATCTCGTGACTTGTTTTGTCACACGCCGAGTGTGCTACGTAACGTGTGCACCCACACATGGTTGCGCACACTGACAGGAAACATTTTTTTCTGCATGACGGCTCCTCGGAACTGGACGCATGCTCCGTTTGTCCTCCCAAGCAGAAATCAGCATTATCATTGTTATCATCATACATTTTCATTATTCTTGTTAGTGGATTAATGTGTGCTTCATCCAAATGTGAGTGCATGGAGTGCCATGTTTTAATTATGGGAAAGAACTGCCTCTGTTTCTGATGATGTGAGCAAAGTGCGCCCTCTGCTGGTGATCCGTCAGACTGGCTTTGAGTTGTGTCACAACGTGAGTGACGTCAGCCTCTCGACAGCTTTTTTTTTTTCTTTTTTTTTTTAAGTCAGCAGGCTTCACTTCAGACAGCATCTGGCTAGCTTGGTTTAAGCATTAGCAATTATATTTCTCTGTGGAAACGGACATAAGAAAGTCGTTTACCAGCAAAAAAAAAAAAAAAAGCTCACTTAATGAGGATGGTCGCTCAACAAGAATCAGCTCCCTCTAGCAGTTTTGTGGATTGCAGTAATAAAACAGGAAATAGCGTTGACGTCACCGCTGAGCTAGCAACAGCAGCAGAGGCAAGTGCATCTCCCCTCTGCTCGCCTCCACCACCACCACCACCTGGGCCTGGGTCATCGCTTAGCTGGATGGCAGCTGTGCATCTGTTTGCAGCCCTTCTAACGAACCTCATCTTGGAATATTCAGCAGTGTAACTCCAGATGAACCCAGGGTGGAAACCCTGCACAGGTACAGCTGGAGAGTCGTCAGTTTTGGCTCTTCTCAGGGAGGAAATGCACTTTTGCCAACACTCATATTAGTCGTATAATTTCTGTTTCTGGAAGAATTTTTTCTTTTAAGTGTGTTTGCCAATGATGATCAGATTAAAAAGTCCCCTGAGCTGCACGGCGTCATATTTTTGCTTGTTTGATGTGTAGTGCTGTCTGTGGTGCTGATGCAACGCAGCATCAATGTCTTTGTTTTAATAACTGAGGCTTCAGCATGCTTGTGCTTGTATTGTGAGGTCTGATAGTGGGGTGAGACCACATGACTTTACCATACTCTGCCATTCTAACAAATAATAGGCTGCACCATCAATTTTCCAATTTTCATCATTAATATCATATCATGCTGGTCTGTTAAGATATGAATCTCTGTAATCTTCGACTATTAAATATGAATCTGTTGTTGCATTAAAAAGTCTGAAAAAATGACTTTTTACAGGGCCTGTAAAAAAACAAATGCCCAGTCTGTTACGTTCCTCTGGCGCCGGGGCTGGTGTGTGCATGTGCACATTTATATACACTGCACATGAAACACACACACACACACACACACAGGAAAAAAACAACTGTTTCTGGCAGAAAAGTGAATATCATAATTCTAATAATCCAGAATAAATGGGATTCAGATGATTTGAAAATTGTAAAACTTTTACAGCAGATTAACTGCAGTCCTGTTTGTGGTTTTACAGGAAAAGTGGAGACGCAATCAAATTCCTCATACCTTTCTCCTCTGATCACAGTTTCTGCTGGACGAGACCAGATGGTTGATCAGCGAGCAGCACAGAGCGAGCAGAGTGACATCAATGTTTCCACTAATGACTGTAAATCATCTGATTATTTGTAAACTGGCATCATTAGCCCTGATTATGTCCTGTCAATGTAAAAGGGATTGCAGCTGTGCTAAAGGGGTGCATACTTTCATTAGATTAGGTGCCCTTTTATTAGATTACAGTCAGGAAAGTACAGTAGGTGAATACAGCCCATGGCAGCAGAGCAAGCAGACAGATGGTATCAGTTTCAACAAATGTGTCTGTAAATAATTGGCTCTCGCCGGCAAACAGCAGTTTTCAGAGCGGTGTGATAATTCTAATACTCTGACTGATAGTAGAAATCAAGCTAAAAAACATTTAAATGTCCATTTAAGTTGCTGAACATCAGCAAAAAGAAGGCAAATGCGTTTTAAAAAATAAACATTAAAGGTTCGTGTACGACGGAGGTTAAAAAAGTTAAATGAAACTTTATTTAACCCAACAATCTGAACAAGAGGCCAGTTCGTACATCAAAGATGGTCAGGCAGGGTTTTCTGTCCACACAAAGACAAAACATGTGACTCGTACCGTGCAGAAAGTAATATTTTCTGAAGAAACATGTCGAGGAAGCTGTGGTGTAACTGGGGGAAGAATAACATCAGAGCGCCGCAGCAGCCTGGTTCTCATTTTGAAATAATTTTGCAGTAATTTCCATCACCGTGGAAGTTGGCAATAAAATTGGGGGTCCTTTTTCAATTGATCAGAGGTCGCTGGCTCCACTTTCACACACAGGCCCGCTTTACTTGCTTTGCTCTCTTTAAAGTTCACTCGACTTGACTACTTATCTTTTTTTTTAATCTGCTTTTATAATAATAATAATAATAATAAACTAGTTTTTAAAAAAGCAATAGAAAGCTATGTTCATTTAGAGAATAAAAGCAACAAATTTAACAATTTAAAAAACAAACATATTGGAATTTGGTCAGAAACAGAAATACAGTGGGACACTGGTGACACAAGACAATTAAAACATTATAATAATGCTTCTACATTGTAGTGATTAAATACTTCCCCCTTCCCCCTTAAAGAAAAAAATCAGAACAGATACGGACAAATAATTAAAATCCGTCTACATTTAATTTAAGCGGAAACGAAACGCTTTCATTAGTTTTGTCCAGTAAAGGAGCAAACAGCAACGTACAAAGACTCAAAGGTAAAGTTCATAAATCTGAACGACAAAACGTTCGTCAGTGCCTTAAAAAAAAAAAAAAAAAAAACAACTTGACGCCACTTTTTTGTTTGATTTCAGTTAAATCTCTCTCTGCGACGACTGCTCTGACAGTCCAGCTACAGAAACCCAGATCGGAGCTGATCCGAATCTCGGCACGTTCGTTTGTGTCGCAGACGACTCTCACTATGTTAACCCTGGGTTTCGCCTCTCAGGCTGCATGCGGGCGGCGGTTGCTGGGGCCATAGGCAGCCTGAGAGGAAGACGACAGCAGAGTCTGTACTAATGTATGTTTTTATAACAGTAAACCTTTCTCTTTGTACTAATGATGCAAACACAACATTTGCATCATTAGGTGTGACAGATGTCTCTATCAAGGAATAAAAATACAGCAGTTATATTTTCTAATTTAAGCAATTATGGAAAACACAAAAAAACTAATTCATCCTTTAGCTGCATGTTGTGGTTTTTTGCAACATAAAGTTACAAAAGCGCCTCACAGGACTTCTTTGTGATTGCGATTAGGATTGGAAAGAAGCTTGAGGAAAGGTTTGTATCTCGCCCCTTCGCGGAGGACGGCACCTGCTTAGATTTACAGCAGCTCCCACGGATTCCAGCGACGACGCAGTTTCATGCTCGAATATGAAAGAGTTGTCAAAATGTCCTCAGAAAGTTTGAGCAACATAATCCATTTTTCCACCGTTGATCCATGTGTTCAGCATGTTCCAGTAAATGTGCCGTAAAACCAAAACAATGGACTAAAAGAGGTTGGGTGGAGCTGCAGAACTGTACGCAGTCACTGTGGACGTCATGCTTCTATCAGCATATCGTTAAGCAGCTTTGAGTTTTAATTACTTGATTAAATACAAAAAACAAAAAAAGTGCATTGATTAATATATCTTTGAATAATACAGCGTCCGTGACTGTGTCTGTAAACACACTCCTGAGGCGTTCAGGGACATTTCTGGCTCAGTTATTCATATCTTTGGGGACACAGAAATTTACAATATATCACAATTTCAGCCAGAAAAACAGTCAGAAATGTGAAAGAGTTCAGATTTCTTGGCACTGTAACGTCGGTTAACCGTAAACGGGAAAGCAGTGTTTACTAAATTCTGAACTTGGCTCATCAGACCTTTTTTTCCCCCCTTCTTCTTCCTGTGAAAGTTCATACAATTTGGATTTTCAGGGAACGCTGCGGTCAAGTTTTACACCAGTCGCGGAAGGAGTGCAAATCCGCTCGGTCGCGGTTTAGCTTGGTCTCCTGACGAGCGCCAAAAGGAAAAGAGAAAATCATTACGACGGACAAACTTCTGGCCACTCGTCTCCGCTCTTTGTCCACATCTGACAGTCCAGCTTAACCAAAAACACTTTGGAAATGGTTGAAAAACACGCTCACATCGCCAAACAACACAATTTCATTTCAAACGTAAACGGCTCAAAATAAATGTTTTCACTGTTTCTTCATATCATCACAGTGTTATTGTTTTTTTAAATATTTCATATATTTTCTTACATGTTCAGGTTATTTCACTTTTGTATTTCAAACCATCAGCGCCTTCAGGTATATTGTTTTTAGCTAGTATTTCATATAAATAGTATTTTGAATTATAATTTGCAGCACTGCTCACAAGGGCAACCCATAAAACCGCTTCAGACCAAAAGAACGTCAGTGAAAATGGATAAAAACTACAATTATTTTACATCCATGTTCAAAAAGTACAAATCGGTGTGTTTTATTAAGATTTATTGACTTTTACTTTAAACTAATTTTAATTTGTATTTTATGACCCTGTCTAGTGACATTTGTTTTACTGCAATATAAATTAGAACAGCCATCTAGGGGGTCACCATGCCATTTGGATAAGTCTATAAATGGTATTATATGTGTTTTTAGGCGACTCAGTGAATGTTCTAAGGCTTTATATGACTCCTTATAAACTTAATAATAATCCTCAGCACACCACAGCTCCAAATCTCCTGCTTTATAATCCTAGAAGCCGCTGCAGAAGAGGTCAGAAGTCAAAGCCTGCACAACACGCTGCCCTCAGACCCTGGGATCCGAGAGCTGAGGGGGTTTTCCTCTGTCAGTCCTCCAGCTTTAAAGGACGCCCCACCACCCCACCGCCCTCTCACTGTCTGCGTCACATCTATTATCTGCCATCTGGGGCTTCTGCACACTGCTTTCATCTGTCAGCGGCTCCACAGGTTGGCATCAATTCTTCTAATCAGCAAAGTATTTATGAGAAACCTTCTGGGATTCCTTCAGCTCCATTTTGGAAAAAAAAGAAGAATTATACTTAAAACTGCTGCTGTTTTTTCAGCAAATACGCCAGAACTTCAGATAACATCTATGACTTCCATGTTAATAATAACACGCCACAGTTGTTTTTTCTCTCTCATGCCATCCTGCACATTAAATCCACTATCTCACCGTACACACTGTTGACGTTTCATTTCTCATGTCAGGGTTTCAAACACACTCCGCAGTGTGAGTCTGAGCCGGACAGACCGGTAAAAATAGAACAACAACAGAAGGAGTTTCATCTTACAGAGTAATGTGATGCAGATTATATTCCATTCCATTCGTGCCGTAACGTCTCGGTGCCAGCAGGTACCAACAGGGAGTTTCCTGCAGATAAAATATGTCTGCTTTTCTATTCTGCTCCAGCATGTTTGGAGACAGCAGCGTGAAAATAAACAACGGCGTGAAGGTCGGAGGAAAGAAAGAGAGCTGAGCCGAAGCGAAACTGGAGTGATGAATTTGTTGCTGCTGTTTTCACTTGATTCCTCCGACAGGAGCGTCCATCATCCTGCACCTCCTGTTTCACAGCGCGTCAGAGACGAGTCGCACCTACGACCTGTCGACTGACGCGGTTAGCACCTGTTACCGTTTCCCGTGACCGGAAACCCGTCACGTCCGTTTACGAACGACTCGTTAATTCCTGGCGTCATTAAAACATTCAAACTCGCAAGAAAGAGTTTGAAAAACGAGCCAATTAGCACCAGCACCGCTGGCCTGTTCGCGACAGGGGATTAATCCACCGCGCTTACGTGAAGCTTATAAGTGCGATATTTGGCGATATAAGCGTTACACAACAAACGTGCTACTTTAAGGCTTTAATTCCTGCGTTGCTTTTGCTTCAGTGTCTCACAGTCAACAAACCCCCCGAAAAGATTAAAAGCAACAAGGTGTGCCACCTCAAGCTCGTTGGTTCGCATTGAAGATGTAACTCCTTAAAGCCGCTCACAAATTTTATTTCCCAAAATGTGCTCAGTAATTTCCTAAAACAGCCGCTCGCGCTACTTTCTAGTTTCCCAAACGGAAGGGAATAATTCCTTTGTTGAGGACTATTTTCAGCGGTGGATTAATCCACATTAGGTGCTCTTTCGTGCAGCAGGACGGTATGTGTGTGAGGCTGAGTCAATATAAACTACAGTGTGTGTGTTCATGCGAATGGAGGAACATGCGTGTGTTTTGTCTTTGTACAACAGTGGAGCTCGATGGCACGGATGAATAAAACCCACCACGATGCACGCACGCTGCTTGTCGGGAGATCATTTGTTGAGATGAAGAAAAATACAGAATATTACCAGACTTTTCCTTTAAACATTACGTAAACAAGAGACCCGGTTTCTGTGCAACCAAGTTTCTAATAAACTTTTAACATGTACGAATGTGCACTGAAAGACCCGAGACACTGCAGTGAAACGCTGCCGTGAAGCTGTGCAGCAGGAATCAGAATAATTACATTCAAAGAGCCTCTAAAAGCGTAAAGGAGTCAACTCAATTCATGCACACAGTAGATGCTCTTTGAGTACAGCACACACACACACACACACACACACACGGTCAGGAAACAAGGTCTTCCACCACTAACGCACTTCAATAAATACGCTCCATTCCAAAACTATTACAAAACCTGCTGCATGTTTGCTCAGATTTCACAGTAACGTGAAAATGTGTGGTCTAATTTCCTGCGTACCGTTATCGTCCAGGGCAACGTGCTCTCTTCTGTGCACACAGACGCTCTGATGCAGGAGGGAAAGAACAATGCAGACCGTGAGAGGCCTGTTCCTGTTGACGCGTGGTTCACGTTTAGATTTAAATCTGTCTCATTTGTCATTTCTACGAAATTTCGCACAGTACCATTGTTACCATTTCTTTAGCATTTGTTCCATCAAAACAGCAACGGCTGCGCGGACAGAAAACAGCTCCTCTGTCAGACATTTAAGGCGTAACAGAACAGGCCTCGCCGTATGCTGAGCGGGGTTCAGATGTGCTGCTGTAGCGGCTGTTCGACACCAGAGACCGAGCGTTTTGATCCTGAATCTCTGAAAATGTCACATATGACCGTTTCAGCGTGCTCACAGCAAAGGATGCGAGGCGTCCGTACATGACAGACCGACTTTGATCTCTTTTGTACCGCAGAAAGAGTGAGAAGCAGCGCTGAGTAAGTGTTTCACATCTGGACATAATTGCTGGAAGGTCAGAGGAAGATCATATCTATTCTCTGAACGCTCCTTGTTAGATGCCGATTTAGAAATCGAAGCCTCAGTTGCACTTTTTTGTATCGGAATCAGCCAGTGACCGAAAATTTTAACCATATGTTTCACCCATCCCACAGTGCGCAACACACACACACACACACACACACACACACACACACACGCTAGCATCACCTCGTTCTCTGGTGTTAATTGTGCTGTAGGCATCGTTTCTGTGTTCCTCGTGGCATTCTGTTATTGTGAAACGGAAAAAAAGGAACCGTGGGAAGACACTTAACAAGGTCTCACAGGGCCTTGTGCTTTAATTGTAATTCACGTCTTATTTTGTTGTGTCGCACACGGGACGAGCGTGAATAAAAAACAAAAGCGTGTTTACTGCACGCTGCCGCTGGCCGGCTCTCCTGCGGTCATGTTTTTTCACCTCGAGGCCTCAGCAGGACGAACGGCCGGAGGAAAAGCACCGATCACGTTTCTGAGGGCCTCAATCAACCATCAAGTCGCTGGTTGGAATGATGATGTTTACCCAGAATTCCTCATAACAAACATCACGCAACACAGCAGGCACCGACCGTAAAGCTACATCCCCACTGTTAATGTTAATTAAGCCATATTCACTCTAAAAGACATCATTGTTCATTCTTTATTACATTATTATATGAAGTTATTTAATTAAAAAATACTATCACAACGTTATTATGCGGCTAAATCATTAATTATCATTGCATAACTAGCTTATACAAGATGCACAACAACAACAGTCACAGCTCATAAAACGTCACACAACGCAAACATTATTTGAAATCTAATGATTTTTAACTGCCGTCATCAAATGCTGAAAAGACAACTCACGCGCCTCACCTTTTTAAGGGGATTTTAAGTATCGTGCGGCGCCAAAGATGTTTTCTTTTGCAGCGGAGAGCCGGGCCGGCGTGCAGAAGACAAGCGGTGGATTCTTTGTGCGTTCACATTAATGCTCATTTATTTTTACGTGCGCCTTTACAACAAGGCGGCAGAGAGTGTCTTGTGTGCGGTATCCTCATTAACGCGCCGGTTTGCAAATGCAGTGATTGCAGTCATGACGCATCAATAAAACTTTTACTGGATGTGAAGCACATAACGTTTTATTGACTTTTACACGGATCTATAAAAGGTTTGGCTGCAGCTTCACGGCGCCATGATCATCGTTTTAAAACACTCTAAACGTATTTGTGGCATTGAAAATACACTTTCAAAACAATATTAAAAGCTAAATGTCATACATGCACATCTCAAATTGTGCTACGGACGACGACGTGCTTTGGTTTAAAATAAAGTGTAGAAATGAACCCTGAACGTTACGTTTTACAGTGCAGGAGTTTCGACATCTGCCCAAAACCTTTCAGCAGTTTAGATCTGAGAGAAATCAGCTGTAGATGTGAGAGTAACAACATGCTGCCACTGCTGATAAAACTCCTTTAAAAATGAACTTTCATTCACTCGTGTGGACGAGGCTGCTGGCTTGCTGATACGGCAGATCGCAGTCGACAGATGGAGCCCTGACAGCATCGATGCTTTGTTTCACACACAATCAGGAAAAATGCGCTCAGGTTTTTCGACATTATTGCTGCACACGACGCGTTGCGGCGAAGGTATTTAGGCATTTACAGCAGAATCACTTACGGTGCTCGGGCACAATTTACAACCTAATCGACCCCCGGCTCGCTCTCGGGGAGCACGAACGCGTCGAAAAGTCGATCCATCCAAACAGTGGACACACCGAACAGAACCACTCCGCTCCAGCTTACTGCCGATTGATTGGTTTTTCTTCATCAGTGGTCCGTAGTTTTATTCCAGCCGTGAAATGTGCACCGTGCAGGCCACAGCTGGGGAAATCCTCACAAAGCGGGCTGGCACAAGAGGAATGTTTTAACAACCTCACAGAGGACCATTTCCACCAAATTCAGTTGCTTTCCCCCTGACATGCGAGATTAATGCCCGAGGACAGTAAAAGAGGTATGTTTGGAGAGTTCTCACACACACCCCGTGCGCTGAGCGTTTGAGCCTCACATGTCTGCGTGCTGCACTTTCCTCGCCTTTCATGTCCATCGCTCAACCGATTTCCTGAAACCGCTGGAACATGACAAGATAGGATCAAAATTTGCGCTCGCCTTACCTGTGGTTGCCGGGCCAGCCGTCTGTCAGTCTGTCACGTTCTCACTTTCTCGGTTTCTCTTGTTCCTATGACGTGCCGCTTTCCTTTTTCCTGCCCCCCCCTTTTGCTTTCTTGTTACACGTCTTTATTTCTTTGCCTCTTTGGTCCACAAGTTACCACTTTCCTCCCTCCCTTCTTCAACACTTAACTAATTTGTTTTTTTGTTTTTTTTGCAGAGGATATTCTTTTTTGCTGTTTCACTTCTTTCCTCTCAGTCTCGCTCTCTCTCAGTAGAAGTTTTTTTTTTTTTTGCCAGACCTCCTTCTTTACCCCTCTCCTCCGTGTCTTCTTTTATCCCTGCTTAAGTAGCACTACCTTGCCCTGCTGCTGGTAATGAAGACATACCAGGAGGTTTGTACTGGAGGCGGGACCAGCACCGCAGTGGGCTGGGGGATGGGAAAGGTCAAATTATGCAGAGGATGGACAGATAAATATGAACCAGACGCTGCTATGAAGTGTTGTTCCTGGTAGGTGTAACCTCTGCAGCTGATATCAGAGAGTGATATCAGCTCTCTCACCTGTCAGTGATGGACTGTGATGTCTGTGTTTGTGATTTCCTACTTTTTCCCAGAATGCCATTCTGGACATACAACATAAGCGGTGTCACAGTTCCAGGTAACGCTAAGTTTAACTCTGGGCAGGTGAAAGATTTAATGTCCGTACACACCAAGAAGAATAACAATAACAGCAGCTGTAAAAATGTTGTTTTAGAAATCGCTCTAAATGAGGCGGATGGTGGAGTCCACACCTTTAACAACAACATGAGAGCGAATGGATCAAAATCCATCTGAATTTACAGGCCGACATGTTCAACATGACTCATCATTGAGACTCAAAAACACTTATTATAAACAGAGAGGGGGAGACTTGGCTGTAGTGATACACAACTTATTAAATGCTAATATAACCTATAACTGTAAATTACACATAAAAAGCATACATTTTACCTGAGTGATGCTTTGATGAAGTTCGTTTTGTCCTTCCTGATGTCCTCTGTGACGATCGCCAGGATGCCATCAAACCGACCTCTCTGGTCACGGAGTGTGGATTCATCTGGTTTTCTCTTTGTTTCTCTGAGGAACGTGCAGCAGCCGCCGCCGTTGCAGCTGGAACCTGCCACCGTTCACGGAACGAAGGCACGCCAGCGGCTGTAGTTTTGAGCTAAATGCTACTGCTAGCATGGCAACATGCCCCCAATAACAATGCTAACATTGTGAGGTTTAGCAGGTGTTCACCATGTTCACCAGTGTAGCATGCTAATGGTTGCTAATTAGCACTAAACACAACGAAGAGCTGAAACTAATGTGAATTTAACAAGTTTTGTAGATATTAGACACATTTAAATTGGACCTAATAATTAAAAGTCAGAGGATCATCAAGTTATTACAATTATTTATTCTTTGTTTTATATTTTAGATCTTTTTGATTGTCTGTTGTTTGTTCTTTTTGTACATTTCCTTTTTTATTCCTGCTGTCATAACAAGAACATTTCCCCCAGCGTGGCATCAATAAAGTCTTATCTTATCTTATCTTATCTTATCGTATCTTATCTTCGCTTGGAGCCAAAAAAGTCAGAGCTTGCGTCCTGCACGGGTTTCCATCAGCGCCACAACAATTGTACATTTTGTACAACCCTGAGCCTGGGATTGTTTTTGAAGAAAACTGGCATTTTACAAAGACACGCACACACACACACACACACACAAACACACACATACACACAGAGGTCTGGCTGAGCCCCAGACATCCAAATTAGAGGTTTAAAGGCAAGAACAGAGGATTGGATAACTGATTGGAACGGGTCTGATTACTTGTGCGCAGTCGGTGTTTGAGGACCCTCAGCGACCACAGAGCGCTCTGACTGACCAGATCGTTTACCGTCTCCCAGAAGCACGATTTAGCTGCGACAACTGTGAAACTGTCTTACAAATGTTTTGGAGAGTTTCAGAAAAATCATTATTAATTAAGATGTTTGGCAGCTTGTGAGACTTTCTGAACACAAACAGAGGGAATGTGTGATTTTCTAGAAGTTCAATATCTCGTTTAACAAGAATTTCTCATAAAATCAGTGAAGAGCAAAGTATTAAGCCGAAAGAACAATGTGTTTCTGAGTGGATCGAGAGTTCCTGGATTACTTGACATGTGTGCAGAATTTAAAAATCCATCCACAGTTGTCAGTCAAAATAGAAAATCCCACTGACGCCCAAATCAACTTCGTCTAAGTCTGCTGAGTCTCTTGATTTCTGTATTTTTTTTAAAGTCATGGATGAAAGTTGAAGTCGAGTCCCACCCTGCGCATTCATTCATACTATTATGAAGCAGTGTGCCTTGACATTTTTGGCAGGTTTTCATTTCCTCTCTCATGAATAATCACATTTTGGAATGAAACCTCATGCGGCCCTCAGTTGTTTTTCTATTTTAAAACCTTTTTTCTAACTCAGAACCACCCTTTAAAATCCTGATGCACTGTATATGTGCTATACAAACCATTCTGACAGTGGGACGTCAACTCTAATCGTCTTGCTTATTTAAGTTACCATTTGCCGTCTCAGCAGGTTTTCTTATGAAACAGCAGCATTTTAGAGGATGTACTGTAAGTGATTAGACCCTTTTTGTGCCTCGTCTAAAATCTAGTTAATTTTGCAATGAATGTCCTCTTTCCACACACTTCGCCAATTAGAATAATTTATGTACACTTTTGGAGCCATTAACATGTAAAGAGCGTGCGGCGTGAAGCAGCCCCAGATGTCAGGTGATAGGCATGACACAGACAATAAAACCACTGTCGCCTTGATTTACTTTCCTGAAGCCTCCCCCCAAAATCTGCGAGAAGTATCTCGTCTTTCAAAGTTGCCTCATTGACTGAGGGTGATAACTGGCGGAGAAAACCTCCTCAGTTCTCAGGATCCTGGGTCTGATGTTCTCAGGTCCGTCTGAACAAGAAAGAAAGGTCAAGCCTTGGATCATAAAGCAGGAGATCTAGGATGTGACCTTTGTTCCGCAGTAATCCATTGAGTGTGGAGACCAAAATAATGTGTCTGACCTCTGACCTCCACATGGGACTCCAGGAGAGCCCAGTAAAATTTTACTATACAATAGATTGTATTATTATAGTGATGCAGGCACACTGGGCCATATTGTCAATAACAGATCAAATGACTTGGTGCAGTGTTTCTGGTTCGTAGTGGCAATCCACCGAGAGGACTTCACTACTGTCACTAATGTCCTCTGGATGCCTCAATAGGCAACTGTTTACGAGCTTGTTCGTCACAGCAGCTTTATGAATTGATGTTTTCAGCTTGTTCTGCTGCCTCAGAGTCAGTAGCAGGGCCAGAGATCATATTGTGTTTGGGCAAAGATACAGGGAACTGGGCCTACCTCCAAGACCAACAGATGCGGTATTTTTTCCCAAAAATAGGCCACTATCACCATAACTAAATCACAGTCGTTTACTTACATAATATTAAAGCAATGGAGTTCTTCTGCATCCCAGATTCCATCAGTGTCCTCGTATCCAGCAACGTCTTCTTTTTTTTATTAAGATAAAAAGACACAAGACAACCTGAGGAAGACAACACAGAGGACATTAATATCATTAGAATAGGGTTATCTGAGCAGTTTGTTGGTGTATGCAGGCATGTGTGTGTGTGTGCGAGTTCTGAACAGTATCCAGCAACTGCAAGGACCTCCAGATGTGCTTTGCCCTCCAGGACTTCACAACAGGATGGCAGCAATTGGAAGTTGATATCTCCATGGGGTGCTCAATCTTCCCCATCCTATTTGTGGCAGCCTTTCAAATCATCCTTAGTGGGGCATGGCAGGCTGGAATAATGATAAAATTGTAGTCAGGGCGGAGGCTCTCGCCACTTAGAAGCTACAACGATGGCGCCACAGTCATCCTGCAGACAGCTCCATGCACAAACAAGCCTGAGGAGGCTGGAAGAGCTTGTCAAATGGGCAAAAGTGAGGGTCAAACCCTCTCATAGTCTGAGAGGGAACACCATCTTTGTCACAGGAGGCGAGGAAATCCCCGTCTTGGCCAGAAAGCCCATCCAGATTGAAGAGAAGCGTGGGCGCAACTCTCAGGAGGCTTGCCTGAAATCAACCAGAGTCTGCTCCGGGGAAAAGGGTGCCGGTGCCACTTCGGACTGTCGTGGCCACTGAAGATGTGCAAAATTCCCTGGACAGAATTGCTAACTGGGATGTCTGGAATGGACTCGGACAAGCATGATGATTCTCTGACACAGGCCTGTTTGGAGCAAGCTCAAGTCCATCACCCTGGACTACAAGCAAAGAGGAGGCAAGATTGGTCCTGGGATGAGAGATCCCCCCGTCCAAACAGGTCGGAAGTGGCAGGTGCACAAGGACATTAGGCCGCAACATCAGGAGATCGTGAGCACGGTGCAATTCCAACCTCTAATTTATCCTGCCAGAGTGCGAGACATGATGTAATATCTTATCTGTGATCATCACTCATCAATGCGTTTTGTTTCAGGGAACGTTCAGTCAGTCACAGGTGAGTTATTACCGTAGGCTTTGTCATGTAGGGTGAACAAAGCCTGCAAGACATCATTCATCTTGGAAAAACATGTCACTGGGTCTTAACTTTAAGTTCAGTACTTTATGAAGGAATGAAACTTGCACCACCTTTGGAAAGAGGCTGCTGGCAGGTTGAGTTGGGTTTGATTCAGCATCAACATCTGTCTGCTTACTCCGTGATGGGCAACACAGCGCCGGCCGCGACAGAGCCATGCTTAGGATTGATGGCTGAATTTGAACTACGAAATTTGAAACACGGTTGTGAGACAAACCTAAGCAAAGTGCAGTGTTTCGCAGATAAACTTGAAGCTAACTAAAAGCAGCTAGCTAGACGGGTTCCTGTTCCAGCCGCATGCTGTACTCTGAATGACGAAGGAGGACGAAGGGCAGACGAGCGTTTTAGGGAGTCTTTGTGTGTCATTTGTCTCTATTTTTTGGTGGACGGCGTCAATCGATCTGGTCTTTCTAACAAATCAGCTGTTAGTGTGAGTGAAACTTTCTGATATTTTAGTCAATGAGATGTGCCAAATCTGATCATATGAAAAATACACAAAATATCATTTTTTTCTTTAATGTATTGGGTGAAAGCCAAAGGAGAGCTTTTCTTTGTTGTAAAGCACTTTGAGCTGCATACAGATAAAGCTTACTATTATTATTATTGTTATTATTATATGGGATGGAGAAGCTGAATTTGCTGCAGGAGTGTCACAGATGGAGAACACTGTTAACTGAAACACTGTTGTGTTAAAAGGAAGGAACTATAAACTTTAACAGCCACCTTTCACAGCTAAAGGGCTGAGGTTTGATACTAAACGTGTGTATTTTGGTTGTAAGTATCACATAAGTCTGTCAAGTGTGGGTCTGAACATCTGGGAGCTCATAAAGTCATCACGTCGACTTTTTTCCCCAGTTCGAGCTTCACTTTGGAACCTTCCACATTTCATATGCACCTGACGTTATTATGACTTTTATTGATTTACTGAGATTATTGCCTTTTGTGATTTTTTTTTTTTTTTTTGCCTTTTATGATTTACTTCATATCAGCATGTAAAGTATATTTTGTATCAGCCCACATTTCAAATCTGCCCTGAAACATCAGATCCTTGCGGTGCTTTTCTCTGCATGCGTCCATTATTTTATTTTTTTTTTATTTTTTTTAGCAGCAGAGTACATATGGATCAGCTGTGATGAGCCAGTTGGATTTTTTTTTCCTTTTTTTGATAAAAATGGTTGCTGCTACTCACGAATTACTTGCATTATGTGCGTGTTCCTTCCTCGAAGTGTTCATTCAGACATGTAACGACTGCCAGCGTCGTATTTCGACCCAAAACATTCCCCAAAGAAAAGTGGTTTATGCTTGCTTTGAGCCAGCGGTATTAATATTTCATTTTTAGCTTATTTACGACCATCACAGATGCTTGGCCTGATGTTAGTGCACTTATTTGCTGGCACACTGAACCGAAACCAGCATCTTCTCGGGCACTTCAAACGCTGATGAGCAACCTGGCTGCGGTAGATGCTGGGTGAGAGTCAGAAAAAAAGCCAAAAGCCCAGTCAGAGAGACTGAGCTGCAGCAGACGGCAGCAGCCAAGCACTCTTTCCCAAGAGCTTTGCAGCAGAGCTGACATTTTAATTGCTGTTTATGACTTAATTTTGAAGCACTGACGCACAACAAAGAAATTAAACAGCAGATGGTTTTGCCCAAGCTATCTGGTTAGTCAGACATGATGTTGATGCGCCCAATAACAGATGCAGTTTTCCTTTATGTGTTGGAGGTGACGTGGTCATGGAGCTGTCTGCTTTGACTGAAGCCAGCATTTATATAGACATGTACAGTGTCACATGAATGTAAAAAAAAGTCAAAATAAATGCAATTACAACACAGATGTTCTATTTCTGTCAATCATGATCAGACCAGGTGCTGACCTTTCATTCAAACCACATGGATGGAGATCTACGACCAGGATTACACACAAACCCAACGGTGAAAGTTTTACAGATTTATATAAGAACAAAGTCTTTAAAGCTTAAATGAGAAGTGATCCTGGTCAGGTTTATTGAAATATGTAGGAAAACAAGTCTTCAGTCATGCTAGCAGCTCTGTGAGGCTGTTCTTAGGCACAGCTTTGAGCTGAATGCTAACCTCATGCTTGCAATGCTAACAGTGTAGCCTTGGCCAATCATGCTAACACGGCTGATGAGAATGTCATTATTTTTGCACGTATTCAGAATAAAAACAAAGCATTGAACAAACTATAATTCTGACCTGATTAAAATCGAACCGGTTTAGTTGGTAGCTTAGTTAGCTACAAGCCATCTGACTGTACCATGAGAAAAAAATTCGGACATTTTTTGTTAATTATAACAAGTATATCCAGCTGCCGCCGCAGCACGAACGTGGAGGGAGTTGAACTCCCAAATATGGCTCCTGGCTGTTCACAGAAGAGGCTGCGGTCCAGCGAGATGATCTTTATTGAAACCTGTCAACACTGAGATTCGAAAATAAGGGAAATTTTCCAGTACCCCACCCTGGGCCGTCCCACCGCCCTTTCCACTGTCCACATGCGTTTTACATTTAGACAAGGGTACACACAGTGAATCCTGAAATCACCACGAGGCAGCCGCTAGTTCCTACAATAAGTACATGACTACAATCAGGTGGTCAGAATCAGACGCCTGGCGGAAAGTGAAATGCTGTGAACATCCCTGCGTTAAACACAAAAGAGCACATCATGTCCATCCTTCTCCTCCTTCTTGTTTTATTGGCAGATGAATGGGTGACTTCATGTTTAAAGAAAGGTTAGAAACGTGAGATTTAGGGGAAATATTTAAACAGGAGGACGGTGCAAGAAAAGGGTAAAATACAGGATATTCACAGGAAAAACAGGAGGGTTGACAGGTCTGTGTTTATCTGACTGCAGTTGCTACAGAAAATTAAAAGATGGCAAACAAAGGTAATTTGAGAATGCCAGACTCTGACAAAATATGGTTAATTAACATCTCACATCTGAAATATATTCAGCCATTATTTAGGTTGTTGCATATTACCAATTTTGGTGTTTAGCCTGGTGTAAATCGTGTTCATTTTGACCCAGCTGTGGTTAAATGGCATTTAAATCATCTAACTTTAGGCATTTTAACCAAGTTAGGCTTGTTAACTGGTAACCCACATGCCTTAGACTTTAGCAAAGGTTTAGCATTACCAATCAATAACAAGTAAGGCTAAAGCAGAGTAAAAATATGCTATTTTTAAAGTCCTGTTGCATTGAATACTTAAAGCTCAGGTCGTATATTTTAAAGCATAATGAAATGAAGTAACGTGAAGTTGAGATATTCAGTTTAGAAGACAACAGCCATGTGATTTGTTTCAGTTAGCCTACATTTATTTTAGCCTGACAGACAGAACAAGGCCAAAAGCTCAACTTGTACAAGAATCTTGATAATTTTGTTGAATTTATGTATGTACTTACGTAAACTCATCATGTGCAGAAGCTGCATAGAAAATACAAACACATTTACATCTTTAATACCCATCTGTATGCTTCAAAAACAAGGCAGCAGTGATTCATCATTAAGGCCTCCAGGACACTCAGCCTTTAAGTGGTGTGTCTAACAGGCCTCTCTTTGGACATGTCTCCCTGCTTCCTCCCCTCAACTAACAGCCTCCACATCCGTGACGCGTAGCCTACAAACTCCACGGCCTGCAGAATCAAAGCGCCTGACAACAGGAGACCTGGCATCCCTGTTTCTGATGTTACGCATACTTAGGTCTTAATTCTCAGTTCCTTTCTTGTCTTGCCCTCATAGCGAAACCCACAAGGACATTTCACGTAGGTAGACTGCATGTGTGGTCCTACATGCGATTCTGCGCCGACAGCTCAAACAGTTCCAGCGAGGAATATTTCCTGTGGAAAGAGGGCTTAAAAAATGAGTAGGCGTAACATAGACTATGTCTTTACCAGTGTCTTCCTCAAATTACTCTGCAAGCAATCGGTGATTATCAAGTGTGGGAGGGTTAACAAAGTCTTGGACAAAGACTTTCAATCTACTGAGAAACAGGTGAAAAAGGTATCAGTCAAGACTCGGGCTGTTGTTTAAGAGGAGGAGGATCAGCTGCTAACAGGCTGTTTATGTCCTTATCATGAGTCTTAGAAAAAAAAAACCTTTGGTCATATTTCTTTTCTGACAAACGGACCCGTACGTCCTGTCTCTTAAATTCTTCCCCAGAGCTACAAATGCTTTGTATCCCAACTGTTGACCACAGGGCAAGCTTTTCAGGCTTTTTGCAAAAGGCCGTAGTCTGTAGCAACTCAGATTGTTCATCCAAAAACAAGAAAGACACTGATTCTCTACTTGCCTCTACTGTAAATTATCCCTTACGTGCTTCTAGTTCCTCATGTCTACCAGTGAATATAAAACACAAGCCTTCTATATCTCTGCAGCAACACTCCGCAGGAGAAGAATAAGGGTTGTTACTGGAAACACAATCCACCTCAAATCCTCCCATAAACAAAGTGCCATCGTTAGAACTGAACTGCCCATCGAGACCCCCGCTCTCTCCTTCCCTGGGAAGATTTCATTGTTTGTGCTGTATGGATTGCAATGCCATGATCAAAGGAGGCCATTTTCTTTAAATCCCCACTCGGACGAAAAGCAGAAAAGAAAAAACTATAAAGAAGTCCACATGTAGACACGGATACGGTTCGTGGGTATTAGGGAGGGAGAGGAAGCTTCTCCAAAGAGGATGCACCACCTACAGGCTGAGGATCCGGGGGGGCTAAAATGATGAATTGCTGTTGTCTTGTTGTTTATGAGCACAGATGGGTGTTATTGGTGTATATGTGTGTGTATTTGCAATAACAGAACATGATATATTCCCTCTAATGACTTAATTTTGTCTTAACTCACTAGTCTTTGTCTTTTGAAGATGTTTTGATTGATGTATTTGTCTTTTCTATGCAGGTTCTGCACTTGGAGAGTTCACATTGGTACATAATTACGTAATTTTTATTATTAGTGTGTAAATCAATTGCTCACTTGTTGATGGTTGTTGCAAGAACAGAATGTTATATTTCTTTTTATGACTTCAATTTTCTTACATATGTTTTTACGAGTGATTTTGTTGTTTGATGATCTGAATCAGCTGGTTGTGAATCACCAGCAGGTTCCTGACTCCTGTTTCGTAAGAGACGCATCCACACGTATACGGAGATTTTACAAAACCAACATTTTCCTCTATGTTTGGGCCTCTGTTTCACATGTAAACAGTGTTTTGTGTAATTAAAATGGAGTATTTCTTTAAAAAGTCCTGTAAAGTGCAGATTGTGTATATACTGTATGCAGGCGTGCAGTCAGGATTGTTAGCACGTGAGCATGATGAGGTTAGCATTCAGCTCAAAGCTATAAATAAAAACAGCCTCACAGAGCTGCTATCATGGCTGAAGACTCTTGTTTTTTCAGTCAGGAACTCTGCTGAGTTCCAGGGGATGGAGCTTGGTACTCACCTCGTACATAGCGTGACGGCCTCGGGGTTGGCCACCGCAGCTGATCATGCCCATTTGAGACATGGCTTGTGATTCCACCAGAAGCCCCGCTGTGTGTTTCAGACGAGAACCGAGCTGAGCAACTAAATCGGAAACAAAAATCACACTCACTTATTCTGACTGTAACTCGTCCTAATGTGCAGCTTTAATCTGAGCACGCTCCCATTGCTATACGCTTAAGGCGTTTTCCACTGCTCTCTGAAAATTAATGGAGTCGAACCTCCTTGGTGACTGATATCTTCATGGGAGGAGACATCAAACACATTCCTGCACCACTCGGTCGCAGACACCACTGTATTCTAGGGCGCTCTCACACCATCAAACGTCTCTTTCTGCTGCTGTCATGTTTTATAGTAAACTTATGCTCACAAAGAAATTAAATAAAATGCACAGTTACAAGAATATATCAACAGAGGTTACTATTGTGTGATTGCTAATACATAGTTAAAGATCACCCATGAATAGATATAGATTAAAAGTCTTAAATATTTCCCACAAGAACACGCCCAGCTGCTCGGAGCAGATCGAGCCAGACAGGAAGTCAGACACAGGAACGGCAGAGAGGCTCCGGCTCATTTTCAAAATAAAACACACTGTGCAGACTTCTGGTTGTACATCAACAACAAACACAGTTAAATCGTTAGAAGCAGAAACATCAAGGGAAAAAATGACCAAACCAGCTAAATCTGAGCATGTCAACACAGTGCGTCGGCTGAACGCTCCCGGTGGAAGCCGGAACGCAACGATGATGGGTGGAGCTGACACCTCTTTGGAAATGCAGCACACCTGAGCAGGCTGGGCTCAGAAAGGCTATGAATCAAAATAGGAAACGCTTGCTTCAACAGGCTTCGATACAGTTTAAAGGTTTTCATAGTAAATGTCTGTGTGATGGCAGTTTAATGTGACCATCCGTATCACACTTCCTGTCCCGGCACAGGGACAGGACTTTTTTTTTTTTGTAAAGAATGAAAACCCTTTAAAGATATGAAAATGCAGGTGTTGCACACTCTTAGTTGTCTGTGTTAACTCTGGGATGGATTGGGCGCAGCTTCTCATCTCTGAACACGAATAAGCTGTTTGAGACACTGACTGAATGGATAATTGAAACAAGGTGAGTCACTAAACTGTTCACAGTTCATTTAAATGTGTTGTGCTTGTCAACACATTTGTAGCTTAGTACAGTAATCCTCAAAGGCAAAGTGAGACTTGACTGCCAACAGCGTGAAGGTGGTGAATACCTAAGCACCTTAGCATTCATTCATTATCAGAATTATTGGTCTGGAAAAGAAGAAGTTGGCTAAGAATTTATATATGCAGCATTATCTCTTTAAATATACGGGAAGATTTCCTTTGGAGGGAGACATACAAATTACAGCCAAGTACGATTAAAAGTTGATGTTGCAACAAGCCAATTTTGCAAGGAAACTATTAAAAAGAACATTTCTGACAGCAATAAAATTTCACAGCGAATGCTATCCATTTAAAAAGTAATGATTCATGGCAATGCTAAGTACATCTTTGTAGAGGTTCAACTTTAATGAACTCGACGTGCAAGTTCACAACCAATAACAGTCAGTCAGTCGACACTAGAGCTGTAAAGTGTGCTTTGAAACTCCAAGGTCAGACTTTTAGTTTAATATTTTGAATGCGCCTCGGCACAGACGGATACCGAGGCTACGTTCGCCTCTGAGGGATCAGCCGGAGAACTCAGCGGGCTTAGCTAAGCCAAGTTTGTGTCAAATGATTGCAGTTAGCTAGTGATGTTACAGCTGACAGCGCCTGGTCACATTACAGCAAGTTCATCCACATGTCTCCATAAAACCTGTGTAGCCGGATGAGGTTGGTGAGCTAACGAACACCATGTTCATTTCTAACGCTGGCCAGCCACGATAGCTCACTACCTAGCTATCTCGGTCGCTAACCAGATAACCGGAGGCGTATTTGCTACATCGTCTCCTGCTGTGATTGGCTGCAGTCCACGGCTCATCTGTGGGGCAGCTTATGCTTCATCAGAGCGGGATTATACCATCGGTGATGTCAAGCGCAAACAAAATCTGTCCAACGTGAAGAATTCGTAAAAAACAGACAAATGAGCATCGCACAGCTGCCAAGTCGCTGATTGAAATCTGTAAGTCAGCGCTAATAATGCTGCAGATTCAAGTCTTTAGCCAACTTCTTCTGCTCCAGCCCAATAATTCTGATAATGAATGAATGCTAAGGTGCTTAGGTATTCACCACCTTTACGCTGTTGGCAGTCAAGTCTCACTTTGCCTTTGAGGATTACTCAAGATACAAATGTGTTGACAAGCACAACACATTTAAATTAACTGTGAACAGTTTAGTGACTCACCTTCTTTCAATTATCCATTCAGTCAGTGTCTCAAACATCTTATTTGTGTTCAGAGATGAGAAGCTGTGCCCAATCCATCCCAGAGTTAACACAGACACTCATGGAACACTTGTATATTATTAGATTAATGCTATTATTATTTTTCAAAGGTTTTTTATTCACTACCTTGTACAAATTGTGTTCACACACGACTGGATTAGCAGTTTAATTCCTCTGATGACAGTCAGGGTGTCATTCTATGTTCCTCAGATTTATATGGCACATGACAAAGGATCCTGTTTCCCCAGTTCTGCATAGGTATTTGCTCTCCCAGGATCCTATGGGTCCATGGTTCTATGTTCCCAGAGTCAGAGGCTAGTTTTGACCTGAACTGAATGTTGAACTGGGGAACACGGACAGCTCCAACCGAAACCAGACCGCAAACGGAAGTGTGGCTCTCATACAGTTTCTAACTGGCCTGATAAATATTTCTTTATCAGCCGCATCAGAGCTGTGGCATCGCGTCCTTTTTCGGGTCTGAGTGCAGGGCAGTTCTGTTGGATGGAAACTGCACTTTGATCCCGTGCATGTGGGTGTTTGTCCCTTTTTCCTGGTTATTTTTGTTTCAGATGATAATGAGACTTGGTGATGGCTTGTTTAGCTTCTCAGAAATGGAGGAACAACCACCTCAGGCTGGGAAGCTGGTCTTCTGGTGCTTCAAGTCTATGTGTTGTGTTGTGTTGTGTTGTGTGTAGACATGTTGCATCTCAGAGATCCCAACATACTCACGAAATTACACTTGTTAATTAACTGTACAAATTATTGTTGCTGTAAACTGTAATTCTTCTGCCCATTTGAACTCTTCACAGAAGCTCATAGGTCTCAGTTTACAATCTGCAGTAATTATGCCTGATAAAACACACATTTTCTAAACATGGGTTTCTAATTTGCAGTTCCTAGTTATTAGGTCTAATAGCTGACACATTTCCACCACCAAATACTGACACTACGGTTGATGGCAGAAAAGAGCGTAAATGAAAACCACATTGGTGTGTGTGGAAGAAAACCTTCTGGTGGCCAACCAAAAGCATAACCACATGGAAATTCAGTGAAACCTCAACCAGCACAGACACAATCAGAATGGAGGGTAGCCTTGGTGCAGGGAAAAAAAAAAAACACAAACCCTGCTTCTCATGACAGATGTGAAAAAAATTATATAATATTAATATTCACAAATCAATGAAAAAACAGCTTCATGTAAAAATACCTTTTAGCAATTTAGCATAAAGGTTCAAATCAAAGACACAGTATATGTCACATATACTCAAATTGGCTTTTACTCATGGAGTAATTCCAATAATGCAATACTAAACTACAGATATACATACATGTATAGGAGACCTACAAATATAAAATACAACAGTGCTCGTGAACCCTGTTTTCTGCATGAAAGTTCTCATGTACATGACAACTTGTGTGTTCTCTTGCATTAAACCTGGGAGAGCATCTCTCTGCATGTCCGATTCATCTCCTGAAGATGCGTTCAGACATCCAGAGCTCATTCTATTCAAGAGGGACTGTTCATGCGGCCGGTGGGCGTAAACCTTCCACCTCCATGAGCAGAACGATCCCTCTGTGGGGTGGAGGAATGGATAGTAAGGTGGAAGTAAGCGACACCCTCCTGAGAATGGCTGTAAAAGCTGGACGGGAATAATGAAACCCCACATTGCCCCATGCAATTACAGAGCATTCTGGATTCTGCCTCACCTGAACCCTCTCCTCACCTGGCACAAGTCTTCCAAAGAGGATCCTAATTAGGAGTTTATGCATTTGCACCTACTCATTTCTTGAATGAATGCAACAAATTTCAGTCTATTTTACTGTCGTTTTGTATTATGTTCCGGTTTGAACATGAATTTGTTTCACAGTTTTGTTGCTGGTTGAGCTAAAAAGCAAAAAAATGAACTATGATATGAAATTCCCACTCTGTTTTTGTAGCTGCTTTCCCAAAAGATGCCTGAGACGCAACCACGTGTCGCTCTTGGCTCGGCTCAGGCTAATTACGAGGTGACAACATATTTTGCAAATGTAAACTTTTGGGCGCTGCAGGCTTTTCTAGAGAGCTGGCCAGCGTTTCACTCGTCACGCTCGAAGCCTTAATTAAAGTTGTAACACGAGGCACATTAAGGTAAATTGACTCCAGTTGTGTAGCTGGCAGCCTGTTTCTGTCGCCTCACTTTGAGATGCACGGGAAATCAAGAAAAGGCTGATCTATTGATGTAATTAATGTAACACAGAGGCTGACTTTCATGGTCTCTCTGTAAAGCAGCTGAAACTGACAGACACTGCTGGCCTGTTGCCTGATGTGATATATTAGATCTGATGGTTAAGTCTCGCTACCTCTTTGAAGAAAAAAAAAGAAAAAAAAGACTGAAGGTTGATTATTGGCCGTAACATTCATCAGTGGACGGACACACGTGTCCAGCGGGATGATGATGTCGCTCTGTGCCAGGTGCGTATTTAAGCCAGACTCTGCGCCGTGTCACAAAGTCACCGTCCACCAGAAAGAGATTGGCGTCCGCGGGAGCACCTGCAGCCTGTTAAAGCTGTATCGCCTGCTTTATATACATGTACTGGATCAAACAGTCATAATGTGCACAAGTTCACATAAATTTACGTCAGCGGTAATAGCGAAAGTTAGATGTGCAGTTTGTTCGAGAGGGGGAGAAAAATAGAGCTGCTAAGTCAGGGAGAAAGCAGGTAGGTGGCTGCCTGGTAGGGGCTGATGATTGGCAAATGCAGGTCGACTTGGGAGGAAAGCTAGTTGTGCCCCAGGAAATAGTTTATAGTAATCTGAGGCCGGACATTGTCTTATGCTCCATGAGTAAAAAGACTGTGTATTTTATTGAGTTAACAGTCCCTTGGGAAAATTCAGTGGAGGCAGCTTATGAAAGGAAGAAGACTAAGTATGCAGATTTAAAGACAGAATCTGAGCAGAGGGGATGGAAGACCAGGGTCTGTCCGGTTGAAGTGGGGTGTAGAGGTTTTGTTGCAGGGTCAGCTGTTTCACTGTTGAGGGAGCTGGGAGTGCATGGGCAAAATTTAAGAAAGACAGTGAGGGAGATGTCAGATGAGGCTGCTAGGTCTAGTCAGTGGATGGGGGGGGGGGGACATGCATGCCTAACCCGGCAAGAGAAGAGGTTAAAGTCTGAACAAGACACCTCTCCTCTGCTCTGCTTTCCCCGCCCCATGTTCTCGCTCTGCCAATCGGAAGAGAACCAGGAAGTTTAGATAAGGTGGGGGTGTGGCCAGCTAGAGTCTCTCTTTGGGACCATGCGGCCTGTTCAGGTGAGTTTGCGTGGTAAGATACAGAGTTGGCTTGTTTTTTTGATCTTTTTGGTTGTTTTCCTGTTTTGTTTGCTTCTTGAAGGAAATGTTAGGGTTTGTTTTCCTGCTCTGTTTGCTTTTTGAAGGAAATGGTAGGGTTTGCTGCTTCTTGAAGGAAATGTTAGAAGAGGCTGTTAAATCTAGTCTGTGGTTTAGGCCTCCACCTTCAGCACCCTCTAAATTTTCCACCCCCTACCCAAACAAGGGTCTGTATCCAATCCCTACTTCCATATTTTCTATCCCCTACCCGAACCAGGGTTTGTATTCCCACCCTGCTTTTTCTTGGTGCAGTTGGTGAGAGGCAGGGGTAGATGATGGTAGTGTGGCAATCGGCAGTTACATGTGGCATCTAGGCCTGTGGTAGCATTGTAGCAGCTAACAATAGCTAAAGCGGTGAGAGTATGATAGTATCTTAGCAGTTAGTATTGGTAGCTAGCAATTAACATTAACAGCATAGGTGAATCTAGCTTTATTGTCTTCTTCTGTTCCTCTTAGCAGGTAGCGGTTAGCACGTAACATTAGCTAAATGGTAGCATCGGAACTGTATTGTCTTCTTCTGTTCTTCCTAGCGGCTAGCATTAGCATTAGCAATAGTTAAATGGTAGCATCGGTACTGGCCACTACCTGGAGCATCTCTGGGTCAGTTGAACGTGGCGGTGCTGTTTGGATTGTGTAGGAGCAGTGTGAACTGGCACTAGGGGGGGTGACTCTGGGATGCCGGAGTTCACTGCCTAACCTCCTGGAGGTGTAGTGGGACTAAGTAGGCGAAACACTGTTGAAGGGAGGTTTCCACCTGATGACCCCCAGAGACGTGTTAGGAATCACTGCTCTTTGGCAGGTATAGAGGCAGATTAGAGCTCCAAGGTTCTTCACTGAGAATGAATCCTCTTTTTGAGCACAAGTATCTTGTGTTTAAATTAACTTTTTGAAACTTTTACGTGATTGCAGCATCTACCTTAGCACTGATAGGTTATTTATGTTACAGCATTGGACCCAAGCGCAGGACACAGTAACAGGCTTCAGGGGCCATATTCATTAAGACCCTAAGTGCAAATGTTGCCCTTAGTGATGAAATTCTATGTTTTTTATAGTTAGAACAAGATCCTAGTAAAAATAAGTTATTCTCAAAGCATCTTAGAGTTTACGCAGAGGAGAAAAGGGAAGGAGAAATATTCTCCAGACGCTAAATGAGGGAGTTAATGAAGCTCTACAGATTAGATGCTGCAGGGATGATGTTTGCAGATGTGCTCACATCTCCCACCCGACGCAGTAAAGTTAGAACACCAGAAACGAAAGCGATCATCACGCTGAGATATTTGGCAGCTGGAAAAATGCAGCAGTGACGACTTGGCACAGCCTTCGTCGGCGCTTCCGCAGCCTCAAATAGATCACAAACCGAAATGAGCAGCATGGTAACAAACGTAAGCAAATGAATAAACCAATCAGGTCACTGCGCAGGTAGGCCTAGAGTTCATTACATAAAATCGTATTAATAATCACACCGTGTCTTAATAAACACTAACTTCTATAATTAGGTCTATTGATTTCACTGTCCATTATCACTAAGAATGTCTTGTTATCAACCAATCACATTTTAACCGAGCAATGGCATCAACCACGCCTCCTCAGGGAGATAAAAGTTTCAGTCCCTTTCTTACTCAGAGCTGCTCTGAGAATTATCCTGAATTACTCCTAAACCAGGACTCCAAGAGACTCTGAGAGTGTTGGTGAATCAGGGGAATGGAGGTGGAGCGGTGAGGAGCTGCTATGGGCTGGCAGGTAGGTGGCGATCCTGAGAAAAGCAGGCTTTTACATGAAAACACAAGATTAAATCACTAGAACCACTGGAGTCCACACCACAGACACGCAGGCTGCATTCAAAACCGCCTACTGTATCAGCAGTACGTTCTGATTTGGCCAAAATGTAGCATGCAGTCTGCAACCAAAAGCTAAACCTGCAGTATGCCAACGAGCAGCCGGGCGAACAGCGGGAGGGTTTTCACAGTTTGTGTTTGCAATTTGTTACTAAATTCACTTCTGAGAACCTGGCGAGAAATTTCAAATATTGGCTGTTTTACAAAAATTGATGATGAATCAAAAAGGTGCTCCAGCGTTTTCGGGAGATGAGAAGCTCAATAAGCGCCTGCAGAGGTAGCTAGCCAGCTGGCCAAACACTGACCTCACTTACCCCACAGAGGCAGCCGCCGCAGCCAACACAGAAGCCTACCACTCTTATTCTGACGGTGCATTAAATCTTTGATGTTTTTGACTGAAATTATGCAACCATTGTTAAGAGTGTTCACAATATGACCAAACCAGCATTAACACGGACAAAAATACCAATTAACAAAGACACCCAGTTTGATTTGAAGCAAGGACAACAAGGAAACTGCTCCACTTCCAAAGCAGCAGATGTACCGGTCAGGCGAGCTCCAACACCACCACATTAATGGTGAAGTAATGCGACAAAACACAGGTGAATCTCGGTTCTTCCAATCATCACACAGGCATGATCCATCTCTCAAGTAAAAAAAGAAAAGTGATTGCAGCATTTACCTTGTCACAGAACGCTCACAAATGCCTTATAATGACTTAATTACATGCCATCCAGTAGTTTTTACTTGTTGAAATACATTAAACGGGGCAGTACAAGCCATAAAACTCACTTCTCCACTTCCCAGAATTTGATTGCAGCTCCTGCCTCAGGAAGGTTGTTCCTGCCTCAGAAAGACTTCCAAGACTTCCAGTTTCATTCATGTTGTGTTTGAAAGATTATAACACTTATTATTGCACTTGCCAAAATGTGATTGCAGCATCTACTTTGTCACTGAAAGGTGTTTCGGCTGGTAAAAAAAGGACCGGGTGAGCTATAATCTGTCAAATATTACCCTCGTGAATATAATAAAGACAATTTGAGGGATAAATAACCTTTCAGTGACAAGGTAGATGCTGCCATAACTTTGCTGCAAGTGGCAAACTACATGTTTCTGGTTGTATTGGCCCTTTACAGGTATTTTAATAGGTTCGAAGGACAAGATCAGCTATAATCTCTAAAATATAACCCTCAGGAAAGAAATTAAGTCATTTTCAGTCACAAAGTAGATGCTGCAGTCAGTTTTAGACAAATAGGACAAAGGCTCAGGGCTGTGGAACCTCTGGCCTCTGGGATGTATCCAGCCCCTGAGACTCGTTGATCCAGCCCACGAAACAATTCATTAAAACAAAAGAGAGCATAAAACTGTATACTTACACATTCATCTGAGTGGTCCCTGAAGGCAGCACACACGTAGCAGTTGATATCATGACGATGCATCATCGCTCCTGTCAGCAGAGGCAGAGTTTTCCAACAGATGTAGACGAAACATTATTTTTTTGTAAGTAAGAAGTAAGACACGCCAGTGTGCCCAAGTTAGTTTGTGGCTCACAGTGACGAAAAAGTCAAATCTCAAGAGTCATTAAAGCTTGAAACGCGCTAAACTGGATGTGCTGCAAGAACAAATGCACTTGGATAAAGTAAACGCTCTTCGGCGGAGTTTGGATGCCCAACAAGCAGCTTTCGCAGGCCACATTCTGACAGAGACCGTGTTCTGCAGGCGTGTTTTGTGTGAGCGAGCTAACTGTGACTTCTGTCACCACACGTTTGGTCGCATGCACGTACACATCAACGCAGTGTACAGTCAGTCACAGGAAAGTGCCTCTAAATGCTGTAAAATGACAGATATCTCACAAGCAAGGTGCATGGTTAGGGAAAAAACACGCTAGCTGGCCGCCACCGCTACCTCTCCAGAGTTGATTCTGTGCTTTAAAAAACTTTATCATGCTAACAGAGTTGTTTGCATGGAAATGATCTGCAAAATAAAGACCTGTTTACTCTTTTCTGACAGGTGAAGTATCTCAGTCACTCAGAGCTACCAGAGCTTCATGATATGCACTCACAGCTCTGAGGAAGAGCCAGGTGCAAAACAAACACTCCAAAAGTACTCAAAAATGACATTTTCTGTATAAATATTTCTTCCCATATGTTTCTGGCATAAACAGGAAACAGAACATATCGGAAATGTGTTCTGTGAATGGCGTGAACGTGAAGATTGGCTGGACTGAAGGTAGATTCCAGTCCTGAGCTGAGCTGTCAACAGCACCAATTAGCGGCCGCAAGTCACCTTCAACATTACTACTGACAGTTTGCCGTTATTATCATGAGTGAACTTTTTTTTAAAAAAATCATGACAGTCATTATTTAGAATAATTGTAGAGTAACATTCAGTATTGGATTAGTATTTCATTTAATTGATGAAGGGTATGAGTCATTATGGATAATGCTTTGGCACCCTCTGGTGGTCAAAGGTAAAAGTGCATGATGTGGTTTTAATTGATATACAGAATAAACACTCTTTACATTTCCTTTAGAATTGAAAATCATAAACAAATACAACTTGTTCCAGTGTACTGAGCCCAACATCAGGACCTCAGACCTGTTGTAGCTGGTTATTGGTTGGTGAGGAGAGGAAAGGCAGATCAGGAGCTGGTCTGACTTTAAGAAGAATGGATGGAAGTGCAGCTTTCCCAGAGGAAAGCAACATATCAATAATATTTAGGACTGCTGATGTGTTTTTGTGTTTTTCGCACTTTAAAACTTTGTTTCTATGTCTTTTGTTTTCAAGATGTTACAAAATTGATGCATTATTTGTACGCTCTGTTTGTTGCAACTCACCCATCTGGCTTGTGGTTAGATAATGTCAAACGTCCCGTCTCAAAGCAGAGGAAACCGAGGGCGGTTTGTACATAAGTTCACTGGTTCCTGTCACTTGAATAATAATGTCTCCGCAGGATGACCAGATGAATGTGAAATGTAACGATATTTTTCCTGTATGAATAAATTTTAAAAGGGTGATTAATTGACTCATGTGTTTCTTTTGTCTGGGTAAAAAAAGAAGAAAAAAAACAATGCTGTAAACATGGTTTCAGACTGAAAACCCCTGTTAATAAGGGACCGGTTAATTTAAAACACTGTCTGTTGTGTAACACATCCGGGGCGCGATTATCAGGTTTTGTGACCGCTTCAGAAGATTCCATCAGCACTTTGTACTATCTTCACAAACAACCTCTCCTGGAAAGGGAATTAAACTGGAGTCTTTTTACAGTCTCATGGGCTGCAGACTTCCTCTGGAAAAATTTAGGAATAAGATTGCTGCGGCATTATGGATTTAGCACCACATATCTTCTCGCAATTATTTCCTTTACCAACAAGTCCTTTTCACACCTTCGTGAGGTTTATTAATGCCCACTGGCAACAGAGCCATGAACACGCGTTTTAATAAGCCATGTAAAATTTAAGGTCTTAATCCTAGTTTACAGTCAATTGTGAACATGTGCACACTGTTAGTTTAACGGGAACCAAGCTTTTTGTTGTTAGGGCAAAGCCCTCAACTCTGCAGCTGAGACTTGCAAAAACATCTTTTTTGTTGGAGGGCTTTTTTTTAAAAAAAAAAAAACTCTTTGTAAATTGCAGATTCATGAAGGTGGAACTGCGTGAAATCGTCTGACTGAACTGACATTTCTAGCTCCATTACGAGGTGATTCAACCTTGAAAGACACGGCGGACACTGGAGCAAAGCGGTACTGGAGCTTCCTGGTCAGTTTTTGAGATCCGTCCAGTTCTGAGTTCTGTTTCCACGCAGTCGACTCACTGTTTGTAGCAGGAAGCGCACGCACAAACAATGCAGCAGTAAAATTCACAAGAATGAAACGAGGCACAATTAAGAATTCTTCAAGCCGAAATAATAAGTCTCCAAAGTGAGTTGATGCCTTTTCTGTGTGCATTTTGGCATGTTTGATGGGCAATTATTCAAATGGCTGGAACCACGCGAAAGCAACACCTGGGTTCTTTGGCGTGTTTTCAGAATAACTAAGGTGCTACATCCACATGTGCTTCTAGTTTGAATGCCTAGAATTGCATCTTTCATCCTTTTATCTTCCGTGTCAATTTGATGAGTGAGCAGTGTCGGTGAAGGTGTTTTTCTCCTTTTGGAAAGTTTCAATCTGATGATGTGTGAAATCTAACAGAAACATCAATCACTGATAAAAGACTCCAAAAATGTCCGTTTTCTATTGATGGAAACCAGGTCGCTGTCTTCAGCATCAGTTCTACATCAGTAGAAATGTGCATCATCTGAGTGGAAAAATCTTTCTTTGAGCTTTTGGCCTGGTCTGTGCAACCATGTGGTTGTGTGCATCCCGCTAGATGACCTCTCTAGGTTCTTTATGTCCTCAACTTAAGTACAGTTGACAAGTATTAAAGTGTTTAAGTGCCAAAACACTGCAGCATGCCTCTTAAAGTGAGCTCTCCAGCTGGCTCCTCGCACACACGAATACCATAAAATAATTGAATGATACTCCTCTAGACTTAATGGATTAGATTCTGATCATACGACGAGTCTTTGGTAATGCTCAGACAAATGTATTTATTTGCTTTACTGCCATTCTCTTTGTAATAACTGCATGTCGTAAAACGGCTTTTTGAGTCAGCGTTCCTGAACATCACCTCGCGGCCCGGCGCTGTTCCTGACACCCTCCACAGTGCTGCTCAGCGCTGCCGCCGGTGGCCACAAGCTGAACCGACCGCACAGATACTCGGTGTGTGTTTGCTGCCACGTCCCTGCAGAGCCATGGAGGGCAGTTCATTTGGTATGTCTCATCCAGGCTTGACTGACACCTGCTACACAGGCCTTCTAATCATCATCTACCTGATTAATTACCTCATTACCCGAGACGCGTGTTATTATTTTAGCGCCATCGTTTGTTTTTTCGATTTGTGCTTGTTTCATCTCGTTGGATTGTGTTGATCCTGCAGTGCGCTTTGCCACGTTTTTTTAATTTCACTGATCACATGCTTGTTGTGTTGTTGTCATGGCATTATTGCATCAACAAATTTTTTGTTGTTTTTGGTCTAAATTAACAGTGTTTGAGGCTGACGCTGCTTGAGAGAGAAGTATCTCCAAAGCAGGAGCAGAAACACACAAGAAGTTTTGATTAAGGAGCTCAACAAACAAAAAGACAAAAGATGTAAATAAACTTTTTTACATGTTTTCCTGTAACAGAGTGGCAGAGCATGAAATAAGTGCTGGTTTACATGTTTGACTTTTGTTTATATCCTGTTTATATCTTACTGATGTCCACCTCAGACGTGTAACACAGGCTGACAACCATTTGGGTGGTGACATCATTGTTAGCATCTGTAGGCTAATCCTGCCACTCAGACCACGACTACTGAAGGCAACAGCTGCACCCGTTAAAAAAGCAAGAAGCATAAGAAGAAAGTAAGGGAACAAACTTCTCAGATCTGCGAGCAGGCACAGGGAGATTTTCCTTGACGGAGTAACCCACTTGTCAACATTGCCAGGCTAAATTCACAGGAAAATATTTGTGGTTAAGGCACAGAGACATAAAAACATCCACATATTAATGCATCACGCCCATGCAACATATTGAATACCATAACTGGAGGACGAATTTCTAACATGGTTTCGACCATTTACAAAGTTTCACCAGCATGCCGTGTAAACTAGATTCTCATGTTGGCCTTCAGACGCCCTTTTGATTAATCCAAGGGAGTTTAATTGAGTACGAATGCTGCTTTTCAGCAGGCACCACCCTGCATTATATCCATACCACTGCTGCCAGCAAACTGCAGCCTTCAGAAACTGTTGAGAAGCTATGCAAACATGAAGAGTTGCACAACAGCTCTGTAAGATGAATTTTTATTTTTTTACGTGCCACACCTTGCACTATGTCTGCCAAAACGAGGCAGCGCTGCACGCTGGTGGCACAGAGTCTTTGAAATTTAATGTGGGCATGCCGTGCCTATGAGTAGCCTGACCTGTGATGTTTTACATGGAAGGACGCTAATGGGGTGAGACAGGAAACGGCTCTGATGTTGATGAGCTGATCTTTTAAAACGCGCTCGAAAAAGGTCTGATGAGCAATTTCCTGCAGGGAATTTCCCGCGAGTGACCCTCGTGACACCACAGTAATATTCAGCTCCTCTGTGAGCGGGCGGTCAGCACAGCTCCTTCATTCGTTGGGTCATTTTGGCTGATGAGCATCATTTCCTCTGGCCGCATTTCTGGTCCAGTTCCAGTCCCTTCTTGTCTTTCATATGTCTCTAACAAGCCGAGGCTGGTGGAAACGTCATGATTGTTGCAGGTATAAAGAAAAGTAACGGACAAATAAAAATGACCTGATGCGTCTGGATGAAACGTTTAGGGATCACCAAAGACGGCAGGGTTTATCCTCTGGGGACCATGAAGGTCACAAAATGTCAATTCAATTTGGCCTCTAAAGGCACTGAAGCCTTCAGTGACTGAAAACATCTGCAGCTGTTGTTTCCCATGTAAACCCTCGCACACCAGCGGCCTGTGGACACTCTCTGGTCAGTCTATGCTGAGTTATATGGATTTATTTATTTAGTACTGGCGCCAGGAAGCAAACAGCACAATGTACTGTCCGCTCAACAAACAATTCTTGCAATAGCTAGTCGTACCCTCACTGCAAAGGTCGCCAAGAGACGTGAGTCTCGCCTATTATGTCTTCTCTCCTAAGCAACAAAGCCAATTAAGTCAGCACCAGTTTTCCATAAGCATATGGCATTTTAAGACACCCAATGCTCTTCTAATCCTTCTAACTAGGGAGTCTAAACCTCCTCTGACACCAAAGGTTGCAATGCCCTTTTTAATTTATGCAGCAGATGGTTTAACAGTGATTCAGCATTTTACTCACACGATTACAGTGCATGCATTCCATTTATTCAGCTGGTGCTTTCATCCAAAGCGGCTTCCAATAAGTGCATTCAACCATGGAGATACAACCCAAGCACTGCAAGAACCAAGTACACCACCTTTATCAAACATGCTGAACTGTCTCAAATGCTACAGCTCGAAACAATAAGAGGCGGAGAGGGATTTTATTTAAAGGGTTGAGATGCACTCTGAACAAGGGGGTTGCAGAGCCTACGTACAAGAGCCCAGACCAGAACCTGCACTGAGCCGTGGTCGATGAACTGATGTGTCCTCCTGATGCTGTGAAGAACGAGTCTGGAGGAGCAGTTTGTCACCAGGGGCGGGTAACTCCTTACAAGTAACGCAAATGACGAAAGTAGTTTTATTTTGGAGTGGTAACTTTCCAAGTTCCTTTGAGTATTTTTTGGGTCAGTAATCTACTTTAACTTCACTGCATTTCCCATTTATATTGTTACAACTCGTCTGTCATCTACTATGCATCTTGCTACATTAGTTAAAATGAGCTTTCAGCCAAGCTGTGTGCACACACAAATTGAGAAAATCTAGCTTTTCAGTTTAGAAAGAGAGTATTGCTGTCTGTGAAACCCCTCTGAATAAATAAAGAGGATAAAAAAGAAATACTTTCACCTTCTATTAATGGCATATTAATGGTCTGTTTAGTCTATGCAGAACAAATGTATAGACATCTAAGTCAGATGATCACTGGATTTATTCTGATATATTAACAGAATCTTCCAGCTGCACAGGGAATGACTTTACTTTTCTTTCTTTTGATGGAAATCAGCCTATTTCTTCTCTCAAATTTAATTTATAGGACAATTGGGGATTCATTCAATAGAATGTTGCCACTTAAACTGTCTTTCTTTCTATATTTAGGCCTGTTCAACAACATTCAACAATGGGCAGCGCCCATAGTATTGCCACAAGTCTTTACATTGTAAAGATTATGTTCATAGATGCTTCAGGGATAATCATACTGTATTGGGTGTCTGTGTTGCAGGAGAAGGCAAATCACAGGCGGCGCTCTTCGTATCAAAGTAGTATTTTGGTTGGCTACACGTCCATGTCAAGATAACAACAGATACAGATACTAAGCAGCTAGCAGGAGTCATATTTTCAAGTGATCTTATCAATACCTTCATTTAGACAACAACAAGTACAATAATTGTATTAAACATTTGAGATAATCAACATGCAAAGAAAGTTGGATTCCCTAGAAAGAGTTTCTAACCTGATGACATGTCAAGCAGACACGCAGAGATTTGTGCTGCCACCTGGATTCCAGACCTGGCAAAAGACAGAATGAGTTGAGAGTCATCTGCAGAGCTGTGGCATCAAAACACGTTCAGGCTAAACAGCCATTTGATCACTTTCGCCCCCCTGGATGGACAGATCTCAGCCACTGTGCCCTGACGACCTCGTCTCTCTGTGCGGTGCATTCGAGGCGACCTCATCACGTCATTTGCTGATGATGGCAATCAGTAAACGTCGCAGTGAGGTCGGTGGAGTTTCACTGCAGCAATCCTCAGGTGTGTTGTTGCATTCCATGTATCTCTTTGTAACCATGTTATCATTGCAGCCATAGAGAAAAGGGATGCTCCAGTGTTGGGTGGAGATGGGGACTACGTGTTGGCTTTTAAAGAAAGAAGTGGTGAAGAAGAAACAAGCACTTGATATCTTATTTTAGGCCAAATACATGAAACATCAGAACTTGTTTTTTCAATTAATCGGTTAATTCCCTCCAAAATTTCAGTTTTGTCCAACATCCAAAAGAAATTTAAAGTACAATGATACTGAACAAAGAAAACTGTCACATTTGCAAAGTACCAGGTAAGATGAAGCATTTCTTCTGAGGAAACAACTGAAAGTTAAAGCAACAGTAGCAGTAGTAGTAGATGTGATGGTAAAATCTCGCCCTGAATTGAATTTTATGGTGACTCTTTCATGGTGTCACCCAGCAGACAGAACAGCAAACATGCATGTTCTGGTTACCTTAAGCGACCTAGCAGGGCGGTAATATCAGGAGTGAGGGGATGTGTCCTGTTGTGAGGGCACAGAGGGAATGCAAGCAATGATGGCACGAAGCACTTGGACCACACAAGAGCTTTATAGTGGGACATTTGGAGGAGGACACATGAGAGGGGACATATGGGACTGTTTACCTGCACAGCAGCAGGTCTCCCTGTGCTCTCATGGGACCCTCTTCAGCTCCGCTGAAACTCACGGTCATGGAAGATGCTGAGGGCTAACCCGACGCTGCTGCTTCCATTCTGTCACGTTTCACATTTCCTTCTTATTCTTTGCTATTATTCTTCTCTTTCTTCCCTTTATTCTTTGCTAATGCAGCAAAAACTACAGGACCAAAAGTCACCAAAATTGGCAGGTGGGTTGCAAATTCCTTCCACTGCTCAGGCCCATTAAATGACACTCGTTGACCTCAAGGTGGCGTGGCAACAATAAGGTTTAAGTTTCGACAATGGCTCGTCTTAGAGTGAAAATTCTTTCAGCGTGTCAGTCCTTCAGTGCATCTACATCTTTGCTCTCGCGGTCGTCTGCTCCGAAAATGTGAAATTTTGCAACTTTTTCTGAATTTTCTAAAGGTCCCATTTTCAGCAGCTCGTCAGAAACCTTTGGGCCAATCACACTGAAACTTTTTAGACCTTTTGTCTTCAAGTTCAGCCATAAATGAATGATTATAAATCACAACTGGCTTAGGAATTTGTAACCATACTTGGTGTTTGTGTTCAGATTCTAGGTTCATGCTGTGCTGCTCAGCTTTAACATATTCTGCCACTAGGGGTCGCCACAAACGTGAAAAATGTGTGTATCTTGTAATTGGCTGAATGGATTCGTATGAAATTCGGTTTGAACAATCCATCGTTGTGACTTAGTCCATCTAAAATTTGGCAGTGATTAATTAAAGTGGGTGTGGCCTATTACAAATCAAAATTACAAACTGAAAAAAAATCTAAATTAATCGGCCGTATGTCCTGCAAAGCTGAGGTCACTTCAGAAGTCAATCACTCTGTATGTTTCAAAACAGGCAAAATCAATTTGCATCTCCACAAGTCTACAAGTTGACCCAGAGCTTCTTTGGATACTAAATATGAAGGTGTCAGATTAGTGAGTCCCCAGTGAAATTCAATATCTTGCTCTATTTTATCTCATTTTTAAACAAATTTTACCAAAATATTTGACAATACAGCTAAAACAAGCAGAATGATTCTTTGCAGAATTTCATCCCAAGCGCTGGTTGAAACGTGAAAAATACATCCCCTGATGCCTCAGCCAGTGAGAAGGTGTGTGAAAGCCATATCTCCTCAGTGGCTGGTCAGTAAGTCACCTTCTCTGGAGATAAGTGACTCCTGCTTGCCACCAATCTGGCAATTCATGTGCATGCGACCTTTTTTGAATGTTGCGTGTCAATTAAATAAGAAACGAGCATCCAAATGCTCGCAGCCTGCTTGGACCGCGATCATTGTGCCTATACTTACTGTTATTTTTTGTCGAAATGTGGTCTAATGTGGTTCTATAAAATGAGAAACGACGTGTTAAGAGACAAAACAGTCTGGTTTTGTTTTCAGTACTATCTCTGAAGCTTCGTGCCAAGTTGGACGTTGGACGAGTTTGGGTTGAGGAGAGAAACTCACACCATATTAATGCTGCCATACGAGGTATTTGCGTTTAAAGTGAAACTTTAAAGGGCCAGAACGATTTATAGCTAAGACTATAAAACAATTGTGAGGTGTGTCCATGTGCACTGAAACAGGTTTTGCTTGCTGTAATTGTTCCTCGTGTTCATGCTGACCATGAAGAGATCACATCCTAATATGCTTGCAGTGTCAGGGATGGAGAAATTAACTAAAATTAATATTAGTTTTCAGCACTCTCAGAGCGCTGTCAAAGGAAGGGACAAAGACGGCCTTCAAATTATAGCTCTGCAATCAGACAAGCATAAACATATCTGCAATTATACACAGAGAAGAACTTTAGGGGTAGCTTTAAGTCATAGCGCAGACGTCAACAGTGAGCTGCACATCGAACAAACTGGCTGGCTTATCCAACTTCCTGTCAAGAGACACGTTCAAAATGGTAAATAAAAATTACATCACGTCTCCTGTAAGCATTCAGAAAAACGACCATGAGAGCGTCTCGAAGTGACACCTGTGCTCGTTTGCTTACATGCAGCCTGAAGAGGTCCATTCCAGCTGTGCCCACTCCTGCCACTGCTACTGAGCAGCTGTGTGTGTGTGTGTGTGTGTGTGTGTGTGTGTGTGCAAACTGTGTGTACAAAAGTGCGTACTAAATGTCTCACAGGAAATTATACGTGTGTGTGAGAGAAAGAGAGCTTGAGCTTGTGTTTCTGTATTGTATCTGTATTCTGTATAGGTCAGAAATGGGTTCAGGTTAAGGATAGACATTTAGTTTCGATGGTTACGGTCTGTGTTAGAGGTCGGGGATTGCGTTACATCAAAGAGCGTCCTCAGAAGTATAGAAAGACAAACATTTGTTTGCGTGCGCCGGAGTAAATGAGGTGCGTGGGAGCGGCCCTGATGGTGCTCTGGTCTTTGTCAGTACCAGCAGCTTCTTATAAACGCGAACACCAGCTTCTCAATAAAGCCTTTGTTTTGGAGGTTTAAACACACTATTTACAGTGTATTTTGGTGGAAAATATTACTGCTGTTAAATCTTAACAAAATTCAATTGCAAAATGTTTGACGCTTTCGGTGCAGTGATGAAAAATAAGACACAAACGTTACTCAAGCATGGATGAAAGAAAGCCGGTCGGCTTTTTCCAAACAGCTGGTGATCATTCTGCTCAAAACACACAAACTGTGATGATTAAAGCCCCATTCCTTTCCACTGTGGCATTTTTATGATATTTCATATTTTTCTAAGTCACCCCCACCCCCTGCCCCCTGTTCTGCAAGCTCTTTTAGCTTTATGGTCTAATAAATAAACAAGTCTTTTAAATGCCACAGCCATATAAACACAAGCACAGCAGCCACCACGAACAGTGAGCTAACAGGACCGCTAGCTGCGCGGCTAATTGGCCATGGTTATGAACTATGTCCGACTATTAAACACACTCTGCATGAGAAAGACCAAGAACCAGGAAGTGACACACGGCTGGAGGCGGGATTTAACTGTGTGTCAGGTACTTAACGTGTCCACCATCGTGATGTCAGGTGACCTGCATCTCACCTGCTCCACATGTGACATGCAGTCGTTCATTTTCATTAGCAACACGAGAGAGTGTGTCAGTTATTTGATGCGTGAATTTGTGTTCATGTTCAGATTCCACATTTGAAAACTTAAAAGACATTTTAAAACGCATCTGTTGATCTTTGCAACTGTTAGATAACAGTGTGATCTGGCTTGCGCACCTGTTGCAGACACACCTGCACCCGTTTTCTGTGCAAAATCTCACACGAAGACATCTTGACACACATTAAAATCCCAGAAAAGTGCATCTACCTGCTCTGCTTTGCCGATCGCATCCGTCCGTGTGGAGCGTCTGATTCGTGCTACAGGCTCCATCCTCAGCAGAGACCAGAAGAGAAATGATGAAGCACACCACGATGAAGCCTTCAAAACCTGATGAAGAAACCGCAGCAACAAACAATTTCTCATTGCTGATCATTTATTTGACTAATTCTTTTGTCTATAAAACGTTGTAACAGTGAAAACTTCCCACCAGAATCTCCCGGAGCCAAGATGACGTTTTTAATTTCGGCCACTTGCGTCCAAATCCAAATGCTATTTAATTTACAGCGATGTGAAACAGAGCAAATCTTTTGAGAAGCCAGAACCAAACAGTCTGACGGCTGCTAATCATTCCAGCACGAAAACACGACACACAGTTACATTCAATAACCATCGGGGGGAGAAAACAAGCAACAGAGCTGCACATGAATCTTAGGCCAGTGTCACAACACATTACAAAAGCAAATATCTAAGCCAATATGTGCTAAAGTTACACTCATATTTAGCCGTCATCCTCAGCCAAAATGTGTTTTGCGGGCAAATCATACAGATAAGGCTCTTTGATTTTAGCTTTAAGCTGAATAACCACATGTTAGCGGCAGGGAGGGCAGATCAGAACTGCCCTGAATGTGACCCATTTGGTTTTTTGTGACCCATCGTGGAGGTCATCTGATGCGAAGTGCACCACTCAGCTCATCACATTGGAGACGATTTCGGTCTCTCACTTTTCCTCTCTGGATTTCCGCCCTTTTCATAATCCCCCCCCCCCAAAGCCTGCCTTCGATTTTCATTAAGAAAGATCGCTCTTTTGTAACCAGATATAAGACGTTGGCAAGTGCCAGTTTCGCTGCAGAGGTAGATCTGGTGGGATGCCAGCTGCTGGGGGGGGGGGGCGGCGTAATGAGCTGCCTAAGAACACTGGCCAGACCTGAATGACTCACTTAAGCTCCTTATGTGGGCAGCGTTCACATCGCATGACACATCGCAGACCTTTTCCACCCTCTCGCTGTGTCTCAATACAGGAGCCGGATCTTGTGAAGGACTCGTAAATCAGACATTGCCAGGCTTACTGGCAGGATGTGCCGCTCCACCTCAGCAGAGGACGGGCATCTGGCAGACGATCTCACAGCTAGGTAAGGTCAATACGTCTGCTGGAAGTTTAATTCACCTGTTGTCTTGTTTCCGGCGTTTCCTTCCTGCCGTTGCTCTTCCATTGGCCACCTGAGCACAAACACCTGGTAAAAACATGACGTGGCTAAACAGCACTTCCTGAACTCACCTGAACGCACCATTAAACAAATGACAGTTAAAGGAAATGCTTGGATTTGGACAGACCTCTCCTGCCCTTCAGTGACGCACTCTACCCAGAAATCCGGACTCTGGAGGATCCAGCTCCTGAACCTGGACACCGCTTGGAGATTTTCTGGGAAACGCAAAAAAGCAGTATGGACTAATCCAACACATTCGCGCCAGCTGCCTCTCAGATATATGACTGATGTCCTTGTAATTTTGATTTAGCTGAGAAATCCCGCTTTCAAATCGGAGCAGGCGCCCGGCCTCCTCAGGCCTAATCAAGTGCGCTTCCCTGGTGTCGAAATAAGGGAAGCTGGCCAAATTTCAACATCGGCAGACAGCTGGCTGTGCGGTAAATTTTAATTCTTGGTGTTAGTTTGTCTCCTGAGCGGAGGGGGCAGATGTCCCCGGTTTGTCAGGCCAATCGGATGCTCTGAGGTGAGAAATCGACGCTAGCGTAAAACCTCCATGTGCACGTCAGCAGGGTTTCCAACACACTGCTGGGATTGGCTGCTTGGGTTTAGTTACTGCCACAAACTCTCTCCAGCGCCATCTTGTGGCTGCAGCTACAACAACATCACAAATTTCGTGACATGCTCTGCCACGATTTTTCCAGCTCTGACAAAAAAGGTCTCAAATATCAACCAGTGTCAGAAATTTGTCATAAAACAATGTCATCAGTACTAGAAAAATGTATACAGTCATCAAGGCTTTGACACGGCGCTCCAGATGTCTTCAACAATGATAAAATGCTGAGTTAATTTGGACTCAAAGGGGCATTTTCTGTCATTCACACCTTTCTAAATATGCATAATTCAGTTTCACCTGCAGTCCAAAGACACTCTGGAAGCAAGCAGATTAGAGAGAAAATACCCATGTTTAAAACGAGAATCACATCCATTTGTTTTCGACTGGAGCTGCCATGGGTCATTATGGGCTGTGTGTTTCTTTCAACATCTGGTATTTTATTGCTCGAAGCTGAGGGACAATAAATTGTGATGTGCTGTAAAAACCTGCAATACTTTCGCCCCATCACAGTTTCAACTGCAGATAGCCTTTGAATTGCAGGGGCTTATCTCCCCTTACATCCTGACCTGAGACCATCTCAAAGCAGTATTAGTGTATCAGTGTGAAAGGGTCGCAAAAAGGTGATAATTATAAACCTTGAATGCTTCATTATTTCTGCGCATGCATTGGTTTATATGTGAAACAAAAGTCCTGCTGTTATCTCAACAAAGAACGGCAGATCCCGTTGTAAAATCGGTCATTGAAGTGACAGCAGCACTCTCCAGCCAACACGTTTGTTTCCTTCCCGTTTTAAAAATGTCTTGTAGTCTGAACATCTTGACTGACGAGTGATGAGAACCCTGAACGAGCCCGGTCGTGTTTACTGTAACCCTGAACTCTAACTTCTAACATCACAAACCTGAAGTACAGTTTAACCAGCGATAGGTAACATTGTGTTAAAAGTAACTTGGTAAATTACTAAATTGCTGCCAGTAAAAAGTAACTAATTACATTACACCGTTATTTCTGTGACAGTAACATGTTAGAGTACTTTTGTGTTACCTAAACTGAAAACCACTTTACGATTCCTTGCTCATGGTGGTTATATTGTGCAGAGAGCTGCACATCTACATCCATTGCATAGCCTTGTCTAAAGCCCATAATCTGTGACTCTGTAGGCCAAAACAGACACAACATCCCCTGTACGGCTCTTTATTAACGCTAAACAATGTAAATGCAGTGAGTCAGGGAGAAATGGGGGGTACCTACAGTGCTGTGCAGCTGTGCTTCATCACACGATGCAGAGCTCTTTGCAGCTGACTGACACGTCTCACTCGGCACAGTTTGCATTTCACTGTGATGCTCTCTGAGCTACACCTGCTGACACAACCGCAGGCTTGGATATGTTCCACCAGTACGCTGCTACGCCTGTGACATAGGAAAGAAACACAGTGTGAGCGCATCATGGACTGATTAATTGAATTTTAAAAAATAATTAAGTCACTCCTCACAGCAAGAAAGTAATCTGTGTAGTCTAATACTCTAATAATCAACATGCAAGCAAAGACAGTTGGATGGATGCCAGTTCAGAAAGTGAACCTGTTTCTCACTGTCTCTCTGCGATCTGAGCAAAAACTAATGATAGAAAACTTCTTCTTTAATTACTCTTTGAATTTCAACATTCTTGTTCTAAATGTACAAATCATGTACCGACAGTGAAGCAGATCACACGTGACGATTGATGCAGACATCTATGTGTTTTTCATGGCGGTGCAGCGGATCAGCGGGCTGCGCTGCAGATGAGCTGCAGAGCGTAAACTGGGCTGTTCCTCTCAAAGCAGGCCGCTGCTGTCAGTGAAAGCCCTGGGAATAAATAAAGGTGCAAAAAAAATGTGTCTTTGTCTTTGCATCGTTTCTGCACACGTGTGCTTATTGTGTGTGGGCCCAGGCAGGCTGATGTGACGTGAAGTAGCTGCTGACAGTGTCCAGTGAGTGAGATGTGTGTTTATCACCGCCGTGCGCTGCAGCTGGACTCTTAATTGCAGGCTGGTGGAGCGGTGATGGAAATCAGGAGAAAAGGTACTGTGGATCCAATTGTCATGTATCAGTGATGCACGTCAGTTTCAATCCCGACAGAAGAATAAAGAGGCCGGCAAAGCTTTCACGGACCTGGTGTGTCCTGCCCACGCTGTCCTGCGAGGAGGTCTAATCAGAGTAAGTGGAAACACCTGTGTTTGGGACTGAGTCTTTACGCCAGGGGTTTCAGCACTTCTTCTCGCTGGTCCTGTGCAGCACATACTGTACCACCACTCGCCCACCTGTCCTGCAGATGTTTCAGCTTCGCTCTGAACCTTAAACATGACTCCTCCGGGTTCAGGCCCAGTCCGGTGAAGCTGTGGATGGAATGAAAATGTATAGAACTACTGAACATCGAAAAAATGTATCGAGTTGTTTTTGACATCGGGAGCCTCTGCTACACCTTCAGCAGCAGGGACAGAAATACACATTTTCATGGCGAGAGGTGGAGAAACGAATGGCAGCAGATTCATAAGATAAGATAAGATAAGATAAGATAAGATAAGATAAGATAAGATAAGATAAGATACACTTTTTTAATCCCCAGCTGGAGTAATTCAGGTGTCATAAGCAGCAGGTAATGGCAGTTGGGAAAAAAAATAGCAATAGAAATAGAGAAATACAAGATACAAAATAAAAGCGGACTATATATATGTACAATTATACAAGGGACTTATGTCAGAAAAAAAATATATATATATATAATATATATTGCTGCAAAGAACTGTAAGAAAAACTGCCATAAAAAAATAAAGACTTGCTCAAGAACAGTTGACATTTTTCACATTTTCATTAAAAATATATACAAATAAAAAAAAAACATACTGTACTGAATCTATTTATATAAGTTAATTATTTATTCTGAAACTTTTTATATTTCTTAGTACATTTCAGTAATTTTGTACCCCTGTATTTATTACTAGATACTGTTTTATCTTTGTTGTCGTCTTGTTTTTACCTTTTTATTTTTTGCACACACTGTGGCACTGTGAGAAACGATGCTCTGATCCCTCTGTATGTCCTGTACACACAGCGAACAATAAAGTTGATTTTGACTTATATGACAAAAAAAAGTTTTGAGTGGGCTAAACTTTAGAAAGAGTTAAAAAGATGAAAATGTGAGTTATTTTTTATATTTAAAGCACATTTTAATCGCGTATATATGATGTGAATCCTATCTGAGTCATTGTCAAGAAGATGATTATTGAAAAAATCATTTATTCTTAGTTGTATTGGTATTAATAATAATTCTGAATTGTGCATTAATAATGTGATTTGTGCCATTATGTGATATGTGGCCCTGCAGAAACCTTGAAGAGGTTTGGGGAAATAAAGGACAGATTTTGATGCACTGGTTAAAATAAACACATGTCACATTTTAGCCTGAAGGCATTTAGCTGCTTTCAGACTGAAACATCCTGAACAACTTACTTTACATTTTGTCTTGTCTGTCTGATACAGTGTGTGTGTGTGTGTGTGTGTGTGTGTGTGTGTGTGTGTGTGTGTGTGTGTGTGTGTGTGTGTGTGTGCGCGTGTGTGTGGTCATGGGGAGTGAAGTGTTGATTTCCCAGGACGAATCTCTTGAGTCTGTCAGGTTACTGGCATTTCAAAATGAACTTCTGTCATCGCTGAACTTTAAACGCTCCCACTGCGAGGAGGAGAGAAAACTGCTGCCACACGCTGAAGACCTCCCCCAATGAAAATCAAGTTCTTAACCTTCCTATAATGACCATATGGTGGGGGGTGTTTTTTTAATGCTACAAGACATGTCACGAGCACGATGTCATGTCTTAAGCAGTCAACGCTGCGTCAGAGCGCTTCCAGCTCGGAGCTGCAGAGATTCAGAGAGGCAGAGTTCAGGAAAGAGCTGATCCTGTCGGCTTGGGAGGTGAGGAAACGGTTAAGCGAGGGGTCTCAGAGGACAGGCCGGGTGCAGCTACGCATCAGAGTTTCGCAAGCTAAGGAGAGGTGTGGGTTTCGGTTGCAAAAGGACAAATGGTGAGCCTTCACGTGTTACCGACGGATCTGAAAATCCAAAAACCAAACTTCGAGAGAAAACACAAACGTTTAGCCAAACGCATTTGCCACAAAACCTAAATTAAATTAAAGCCTGACGCTGCTCCATCCATTACTCCACAGGACGCAGCGAGGACGAGCCAGCATGGTAGTTTATTTTTCCTGTGTTTAATCCTTTGATTGAACAAACCTGCAGTGTGCTGGGTGATGTTAGCTGACGTTAGCCTGCCAGGCTACGTGAGGATTCAGTTTCAGAGCTTGTCAGGAATCTGCTGCTGAACCAGGCTTTTGTATTCATTTGGGTAATTCTGACAGAAGACGTCAGGGCGTCAGGGCTCCGGGGGGGGGGGGGGGTCTGTGCATACTACATGGAGGCAAAGCTGAAGAGTTACATCGCAGCCATTTGAAGGTATGAAAGGAAAAAAGAAGAAGATCCTTCTTCCACGGCGGGATTCCAAACACTCTTCTGGTTCAGGACCCGGCCCACGCTGTTCAAACCGAGCTGTTCGCACTGAGACGTCATCTCTCATCGCGAGTCTGAGGTCATTTTGGCTACTTTTTGCAATTTGCATGGAAACAGAAGCCCTTAGTTTTATATCTCAAAAGCCGATAATGTTTTCATTTTTTAATTAAGGCAGAGGAAAAAAAGGATAAATAGACCAAAAGTTAAATCTGTTTGGCCGATCAGCCTGTTTTATATTACCGACTGTGGGTTTTATTTACCAAATTTAAGTTCTAAATTCCATAATGTTGCAAATTAAAGCAAAGTTTAAGGCATAGACTTAAGACATTTAATGGCTTCTGACTTTTATTAAGCGGCATCTGTGCAGTTTATGAGCCTAATAGCATTTTAGTTTTAGTTGCATTTTTGTGGCATCTTTAGTGATTCACTTTGATGCTGGTTCGTAAAATCGTCGATAGTGAAGGTTTTTTTCCCCTGCTGCTTCATGCTTTTAGCTTTGTTGCACTTTTTATGTTTGTTTTTATATATTTTTTTATTTTAGATATTGAAAAAAATGCAAACCTGAGTTTCACAAAAAAGAGGCGATAAAGATGCGATGGAGCTAACAACCTTTCAGAGGTTGGAAGCCGCACCTGTGGCACGTTTTTTCCACTTATTTTTAATGCACAAGCATGCGATGTTTTCAACTTGATTTGTGTTAATATTTATTTAATCAATCAGCCAACTGCCAACATATTCTAAATAATTGGTGTGTGTGAGAGTGTTGACATGCACAAAATATTCTGGATTTTGCCTTTATTGCAGAAAAGATAATATTCCATCTAAGCCGTTTACTTGGTCGTTCAAACACCACCTTCTCGAAAAGGTCGATATATGCGCAAATCTATAAACCTTTTGATATCCAAGTCTCTCATAATGTTTAAAAGGAGGCGTGTTTCTCCTGCAGACCAGAAAACCGTTGGCTAGTCAGTGCACAGAGCTGAACATAAGCAGGCAGGAGGCCATGTGTTGCAAACTGCAGTAAAAACACCAACTGAGGCGCATGTTCTGAATGCGCTGCATGTGTCCCAAAAACACTCCTGAAACCGGAGCTATAGCAGCATATATCCCACATGCCTAATTGGAAAATGTTTGGAATATACGAACTGAGTATGCCGTTAGCATAACCTGCATAAGATCTGGAATATCGTCATATTCTGAACAATAGTGGAAAATTATTGTGCGTACAGATGTAGTCAATGTGGCGAACAGATGCTAAGTCCATTCATTTCAATTTAAAGCATTTTATTCTCGTTTTAAAGCTGTCAAAGTTAAACATTTCAAGTCAAGGCTAAAAAGTATTCAAATCATCCTTTGAAAGCCACCACATGTTATTTGTGCATAATGGTGAAAAGCTCCTGGAGTCATGAAAACTCCCTCATACCCAGAAACACCAGTGAGGACGTGACCTGCAGTGCTGTCTTTAATCGCAGCCGCGGCGCTGCACCTCGCTGACGAGTCACTGCAGCTTCAGGGGGTTAAGCGCAGCCGTCGCTGTAATGCGACTCCGGCGTTTCGACAAATTGTTCATTTGGGATCTATTTTCTGTTTTTCTTGTAATGGCTTTGGCATGTCGTAGATCTGGTGGGGAAGCGGGTCTTTCTGTGGACGGATCGCTCTCTCGCAGACTGTGTTTCAGTGTTTTGACTCATCACTTCCTGTGTGGAGAAGATTCCCCTCCAGCGATCGTACGGACGCTGTAAATTTTCTTTGGCCGAGCAGGCAGAGTCTGCAGCCCTCTCATCGGGGACGGTGCGGTCTGCTCAGCTGCAGCCACGCTCTCTGACAGGAAGAGAACTGGCTGGCGGTTTGGTTCCTGCAGCGGGGCCATCTGTGTTGGACTTGGGCAAAGTTCAGGACGCCTACCGGTTGCATAAGCAGAGCTCCGGGGGGCAACGGAGGGTCTGGACGAAAGGCGAGTCTCCAGTGGCACGCCATCAAAAACTGGACTCCTCTAGCGCACACACACACACAGACGTCCAAGTTTAAACTAGCTGTTAAATGAGAACAGTGTGAGGTGGCAGCTTCCACGGGTCTCTGCTGAAAACAGCCAGTTAATGGGTTGCCAGCGCCTGTTCGAGCTGCTCATCACGCGATACAGAAAGCGCTGGTTTTTGTTAGGGTTTCTCGCTGTGGACCGGCCGAGTATCATTCCTGGACGGCCTGAAATAAAATGTGGGCCAACAAACAAAGTCAAACAAAGCGTCAGATGTTTTGTCTTTGTTAAACCTTGAAGTGAAGTCAAACCAGATTGTGGAGCTGTGGGCCCCGTTCACACTGCATCTGATAAGTCGGACTTCTCGGGATTTCTTTTTTTCCCCCTCTCACGCGGAGATCTGATTATTTCGCCTCTGAGCGAAGAACAGAAACCCGCAGGGGCTCGCGAATCTGCAGTTCCCGCTCCGACTGCAGCGTTTGTGGTGCAAAGTGACGCAGAAATCCTACGTGACTGGTACTCAAATGCAACACACATTGACATGACTGAGCCTTGTGTTGAGCCCTGAAATGATTAGTCATGTTTTGTTTTCTGTAATTAGTTGATCAGCAGATATTTCTTTTGCCAATGTTCAGAAAATGTTCAGTGAAACTGTTCATCTAAAATAACTGAGGGATCAATCAGTAATCAGTTACTCACCTGAGTCAGCTGCTGGGCTGAAACTATTAATCTATCATAGAAGGGTTTCTCCTCATCAGGTCGTTATGTGGTTGTGTTTTCTAGAGAGAGCGTGGTCACATGACTGAGACTGGAGGCGTGCTCGCCTTTCCTTGTGTTGACCAAAAGTAAACATTTACATAACATTACCATCATGGTGTGAAATTAACTTTTTCGCCTCAGTGACGACTTGAAATTTTTTTTTTTTTTTCTGCCACTCACAGATTTTATCTGCCACTTCAATGAAATCTATGCACTAAATGAAGGAAGAACACTGAGGCATCGTTTAGAGAATGGCGGCCGTGGTCGGGGGGGGGGGTGGTGATGTGTTCTTGACAGTCATTTTCCATCACTTTTTACAGCGGGCTGCAGCATCTCCTAAAACCAGCTTTAATAAAAAACAGAATCTGCTAAAAACAAAGTTTAAACTTAGTCATTATATGTATACGTACATATATACATATATATGTATACACATAATATACATACGTATATACATATACACACATATATATGTATATACATATATACATAATATACATACAGTATATACGTACACACGCATATATATGTATATACATAATATACATATATACGTATACACACGTATATATATATATATATATATACATATATACTATTATTATTGTTAGTATTGGCATTGTTGGTATTATTATAGTATTCGTAGTAGTATTAGCATATTTATACATTTCATGTTTTTATTAATGGTTGATGATATTGGTGTATAGTTGGCATATTTCATACTAATTTGTACATTTTTTGTTTTCTATTCTATTACTGTTTATTACTGTTCAATGGGAGCAACTGACCCAGTTATCCCTCAGGGATCAATAAATGAGTCGGTTTCTGATTTCTGACTGGAATACTGGCTGCACGTCCAGCAGGTATTTGTGGTGGGAAAGAGGGTTTGCTTTGCTTTTTCTCTGTTTATTATCATGTGTATTAGTCCTTGATCAGATGCCCTGTGATGCTGACCATCACACACAAAGCACTGAGGTGTTTTAGAGGACGTGTCCCTCTGAATCCACGTACCGTTGATCAGACAGAGCCCTGGAGGGAGTTCAGTCCAGTCGGCTGCAGAGGACAGAAGGCAGCTGCTATTACTGCCGGTGTGCACTGACACTGCTGGGCAGTTTGTGCATGATGTACGAGTGTGTTAAAGCTCTTGGTTATAGAATAGATCTATGAAATATGGAGGGTTTGGTTCAAAGCAAACGCCAAAACGACCTCACTGTGAAGAGGGTCCAGCTACCACCCACACCAAGCTCAAACTGCTTGCTGTTCGGGCTCCACGGTGGTGCAACAAGCTGCCTGTTGGCATCAGCACCGCAAAAACTCTGCACATCTTCTGCCACGCAGTGAAAACTCGTCCGTCCATGCTGCAGAAGAAAAACTGTCTCTACTGCTTCTAAATGCGACACTCCAGCATATCTGATGAAGCTGATGTACTTGCACGATTCCTCCAGCTTTGGCTTGTGTCCATTATTGTAAGTCACTTTGGATAAAAGTATCATCTAATGTACTGCAAAGATCCCACAGTGCTGCACTAACAACTGTTTTCTGTGCAATTACAGCACAACTTAACCAAATTAAAGACTCTTTTCTTTGAGTTTAATACTGTGCTAAAACACATGGATACCAAAGGGAGCCTGGAGGATGGGAGCCTTTTACATCTCAGCAAGCTAAATAACAGAAACACAGTAAAGTTCAACAGCTTGAGTAAAAACTGTAGCTATAACCTTCATGGGAGGATTTATTGCAGAACTGTTGTACGTAATGAAAACAGCTTTATTAATGAGGGCAGAAATCGAGTAAATCACGGCCGGTGAGGACCTGGTTATCAGAGGCAGCTGATGCAAAGATTTGATGAACTTGTCGACTATATATTTGAGAGCTGGAGGAAAAAAAAAGCTAAAGGCAGTGCAAGAAAATAAACCTGGAAAAGACTGGATGAAGAAGCTTTGTTTTATAGGCCTTGAAGGACTGCGGGCAGGTATTCCAGACATGACGAGTGTTGACGGCGTCATGCCTCATCAGCACCAAAACAATAAAAGGCAGCTGTGCAGAGGAGGAAACTCATTCGATGCTGCTGCAGAGATCCAACCTGCTGTTTGATGTGCTGGAATATGATGCGTTCAGGGGCGAACTGATAACTCCTCCCGATAGTCATCACTGATAAAGTCAAACACACCCGCAACAACACATCACATCAGAGACTTTAAGAGACGGTTTCCCAAATCTTCAGTCGACAGGATCCAGTTTTCCTCTTTCTACGCTGAGCAGAAGGATGTAAAACTGCATTTCAGGTCATCCCCTTTTTTAAAATCTGCTGTTTGCACACGCTCAGCAGGCCTCTGTAAAACTGGGACAGCGATTACGAAAGCTTCCTCTGCTCTGGCGTCTGTGGCTCTGTTCCGTCGGAGGTCAGCCGAGGACTCGCAGCTGATCAATAATCGGTGAAATTAACATGTCAAAATTCACCAGAGTTAGACTTGACACCGGTGCGGCCGTACTTCGCCTCAGAAAGCAAATCCACTGATTGCTGCAATTTTGCTGGACTGAGCTGATTTTGATTGAAGTCTTATAACTTGATTCTATGTTGAGACTGCTGAATCCTCTGGTTGAACCTGGTTCAGCCTCTGCTGCGACGTAATGCAACTTTATCCAGTTTTTATCCAGTCTGATTGCAGCGTTTTTACGTCCAGAGGCATAATCATAATGTCGCGGAGTCAGCAGAAACAGTAAAAAGAGTCAAAACAGCGAACTTGTGCGAGGATTCTGTTCTGTTGCTTCTCGGTGTGAAACTCAGGCAAAGACGCTTCTCGCTGCGAAGCTTCTTTTAATAATTGGAAACAAATTTTGAAACTTTCAAGGACTTTCAAAGGCGAGAGAGCAGGAGACGCGCAGATACCAAAGCAGATGCGACATCTGTTATGATGGTTCTTCCGTCGTTTTAACACCATTTCACTTCATATTAATGTCAGCTGTGGGTTTCACGCGAGACGAGTCGTCCTGGAAGAGATTACATGTGGCCGCTGGACGAGAGCTGAAGCCGAAGGCCTGCAGTGTGAGAGAGAGCCATCAGCCAAACCTGAGCTGCCACGTGACGACAAGGTCGCAGCGACGCCGTCAGGTGGCCGATGGATTAACGACCTCGTTGTCGTTGATCTACGGTCAACCTAATTGAAGAACTACAACTACTACTGAAGAACATTACGTTAATTAGACTGATACCAGACCACAAACAGGTTTGAGATCAGAGGTTTAGTTCTTGGTTTCAGGGTTTGATTCAGAATTGATTTTGGATTGAGATCGATTCAGGAGCACCAAGGCCAGGCTGCAACTCTACTGCACAGTGTAGCTCACACGTGAAGTCACAACACGTCAGGGAAATCGTTCCTGTCACTGCTACGTAAGCTAAAATTAATGATGAACAGCACTAACTGTGACACCTGACTTCCTCCTTTGCTCCCGTCAGAATTAATCCAGCCACTAGAGGTCGCTGCCGAACAGCCGACGTGAATACGGGTTGCAAGTCCACGTTTCCTCTCTTAGCGTCCGTCATCCCTTTTTGAGATGTTTGCATATTAACCAGAGGCGCTAACTCATCAAGAAGGTGACAAAATTTGGATTTAGAGTCAGTTTTAGCATGAGGATACAGAGGAAAACCTCGAACCTGAACCTCGCTCTGTCCTCGCTGTGAACCACTGAGCCCTTCAATCATGATACTCACCTGTTACCAATCAACCTGTTTACCTGTGGAATGATCCAAACAGGTGTTTTTGGAGCGTTCCACATCTTTCTTTAGTGGCTCCTGTCCCAACTTGTTTGAAACGTGTTGCTGCATCAAATTCAGAATAAGCAGATATTTACAAAAATCAATGAAGCTGATGAGGTCAAACATTAAATATATTGTCTCTGTGCTGTTTTTAATGGAGTTTAGGTCAAAAAGGATCAGCATCATGTTCTGTTTTACGGATGTTTTACTCAGCAGCCGAACTCGGGGTTGCAGCAGGAAGAAAATGGAGCCATCAGAGGAGCTAACGCTAACGTTCAGTTAGCACTTTGGCTGAGGATCAAAGCTCGTGTTGTAACTGTTAACGTCAGTCGCGTTGCACAAGTGGAATTTACAATAACGAGTACGCTAGCTAACGCTAGACTCCGTGGAAATAACGTCAGCAGCTAACGTCCATGTTGTGGCTCCGTGTGTGTGAATGTTTTCTCTCCTCTCTTTGTTTTAATGTTGTGTTGTTGTTGTGTTGCGTTGCCCCCCCTCGGGCAGAAACGATCCTGACTTTATTAAAGCCAACAGCCCGCTCACTTGTTGGTTCTGGCAAAGGAAACCTGAACGCCAAGCTAAAAGTTATATCATCATTTTCCTGCACCGGGTTCTGAGTAACTTTGCGGCGCTTTTGGTGGGGAAACGTCCCACCGCAGCTTCTCTCAACGCAGAACAATAAACATTTAAAAGTCAATAAAGGAAAGACTGAATAGGATGAGAAGTAACAGGACACAGTGTGCAGGCCAAGAAACAAACAGGTTTTCAGCCTCATGGCTGACTTTGAAGGTCCAGCTCGCCTGGATCTTATTTTTAACCTTTTTTTTTTAAGGCTTTTTATTTATTAGATCAATTCTTCAGTACCATCATCTATAGCAGTAACTCTTCAATATGTTTTCTATCATGGCAGCTTGCCACTTTAACACTACATCATCTTGTTAAAAAGCTTTTAAAGTTTTATTTCGACTGAAGCCGAAAAGCAGCAAAAGCAAGTGAAGAACTGGCGGCTTCCACTGTAGAGTCAAGATGATGAACGGCCCTGAAGGATCCTCCAGCTTTCTGCTCGTTGCATTTCATATTTAGGTTGCTATAAGTGAAACAGAGCTTGTTAAGTCACACAAGTTCACCCGCTGGACAGGCTTTAGATTAAATAGGAAATTGGGGAAGCTGAGGGAGCCGTTCTGGTTCTGGTCCTCGTGGCAAACCAAGCGGCTCCTCTCGTTTAGTGACACATATTCAGTCTCCTCAGCGTGGTTACACTTTGCCTCTTTGTGTCGCAGGTTCTTCTTCTTCTGATGGCTAATTAGCCGCTGATTTTTAGTGCAGCGTTCATGAGGCAGAGCGCCCGCCGTGTTCATTATTTCAGACGAGTTTGGAGTCAAATAACACACAGTGTTAGATCACACAGAGGTTCAAACGGATGGAGAAGAGCAAGACCCGACTAGAAATGACGTCATTTCAGTGTTTAGAGTGAGACTAAGTAAGAAGCAGGAACACATTCTGCCTACGCTGAATTAAACACATGCAGGAGTTTTACATGGTCCAGCTCACCGTTAGCTAACACTCTGCAACAGATACTGCTGATTATACTCACGACTCTTTTCTACTTGTGCTTCTGTTAAACTGCTCACTCCCATAACGACTCGTGGCCGCTGCGGCTGCTCTTCAGTTCAGACGTTACATGTGCTTTGACTTTAAAGTCAAAACCTGAAGATCTACGACCCCGATCCCCACACTGGGAACGCATTTATGACGCATAAATTAAACTTAGTGCGATCATTAATTAGTCCTTCTGACGTAAACTCAACTGAAAACAGCACAAAGAGAATAAATTTAGTGTTTGGCCTCATCATCTTCATTGATTTTTGTAAATATCTGCTTATTCTGAATCTGATGCAGCAACATGTTTCAAACATGTTGGGACAGGAGCAACAAAAGACTGGGAAAGATGTGGAACGCTCCAAAAACACCTGTTTGGATCATTCCACAGGTAAACAGGTTGATTGGTAACAGGTGATAGCATCATGATTGGGTATGAAAGGAGCATCCTGGAAAGGCTCAGCGGTTCACAGCGTTGTCGAGTGTTGATGTTGGAAGTCACATGTCTAACCTGATAAGACTTAAACTTTCCGTCTCGTCGCTCTGACAGCAGCCCTCAACTCTCCAGCTGAGCGTGTCGCTCTGTTGAAACCCGGACCATCAAACAGGAAGTGACGTGGTTCTGCTTTTTGTTACAGTGGCCGTAAGAAAACACGTGCAAACTGAGAAAACATCGGTCTGACAACACGAGCACAGCGTTTACAAGACAGACAGCTGAGCGAAGGAAGGCGTTGCCTCTTTTGGACGGCAAGCTCACAATAAAATCTGCTGGAATCCTTCACGCACCTGTGTGTTCACCTGAGCGATAAACTGAACCGGACTCACACAAAGGCAAAGTACAAAATGAGCAGCAGCAGCTGCTGACAGACAGAGACTTAACGGGCTGCTTAAGAGGGTCAGCTCCCCTCGACCCCGTGGAGAAGTTGGAGGAAGGTTAGCTATAAATTGTATTATCCAGTTTTATTGACACTGAGTTCGCCCTCTGATGTTTGTGCTTCTTAAGCTGCACTTCCAGGTTTTTTCCGTATGTCTGAAAAACAAGTCAACGCCCTGAAATGCTGCCTGTGTGCAGGACAGGTGTTTCAGGTGGCACTGATGTAGATAAAGAGGAATAAAAGGACACCTGATGAGGGAACTGGTCACAGCAGAAAGCGACAGAGCAGCAAATGTCTTCCTGAAACAGGCGACAGGTGACTCCTTGTGCTGTCAGCCGCTAACCGAACACTAGCTGTTCATTTATGTGGCAACGCGGTGGTGGTGGTACCGTTATATTATATAGGGGCGGTAACAAAATACAAATTGCAAGCCAGACAACGCCACCTAGGGACTTTCACCCAAGGAGTTTTACCCAGTTCTACACAGTAAGGCAAACACAGGTTCGAGCACTACAGGCAGAGACGTGGTTCAAAAGCAAATCAGAATTTATTAATGATTTAAACAAAAAAACATTAAACTGGAAGTGTCTGTTGGAGGGAAAGAAGAGATTAGCACTGAGCAATGAATGCAGATCAAAATTACGGTAGGATGTATGGAAATTTATTACAGTAACTGTTTTCACTTAAAACACTTCCAAAGTGAAATATTAAAACTATCAGAAAAAAAGGGAAGGGGAAGTGAGTGGAAGCCAGCAAGGGGGAGGCAAACTACCGAAGGAGCACTTACTCACCACTCGGGAACTCACAGCAAACACACAGCAAACGGGTGCAAACTATCGTGTCCCAGTGCCCTTATCACGACAACAGAAAGGTGCCGGGAACCACCCCGAGTGCCTAGCCTCCACCGCCGGCCAGCAACCACTGCACTGTAAGGGAGGAGAAAGCAAATGTTACCAAAGAAACAGTTAAAACTGTATTAAACCAGTTGGTTCGAACTAAAAGGGCAATTTTTAATAGCACTTACAACACCCAAATCTAAAACAAATAACCCAAGACAAACAGCACAAATAAATCAAAAACAAAACAGATGCAAGGCAAAACAATTGAAACAAACAAAACAAACGAATCCAACAAAACACAGCAAAACAGAACAAAACAAAACGAAACAAAACAGCACAAAACAAAACAGCAGCTGATTGTGTCTGAGCAGGTACTACAGTTACCCTGATGTCCTCAGTCTGGAACAAGTCACCACTACAAAAGAGGCAAACAGTGTTAACATTTTGTGGGGTTTGTGGAAGTTGAACATTGTTGAAAAGTTAACAAACCTCAAATCCCTCCCAATGCACACCACGACGACCAGGTCACCAGCACGCAGACAGCAAACTACCAAACACAAACACAACACATGCTCACAATGCCCATGTTAAAATAAAAGTCACAAGAAGTCTAAAATGACCTCCAGGCCACATTACCCACCTCAGAGACACGACCATGTGGCAGCCACCAGGCACAGACAAAGAAAGGGCAGCCTTCATGCCACAGGTGTCTTAAATAGGCTACCAATTTAGAGGGGTTGGGAAAAGGGGAGGAGCTGACCAATCCGCAGCCTCCAGCTCAGGCTCTCTCTGCCACATTTACACCGTGTGACTGCCCTCTTTTATGCAGCGTGTTACTGTTATTTTTATCATCAGGTAAGTCATCTTATGTTACTGTCCCCGTAATTTCTGCATTGTAAAGCACTTTGAGCTGCATTTCAGCTAAAGTACGACCATTTTTAAATCAAAAAGATGCTGAAAAACTGAGGCGACTCGATTACTGTAACGCATTATTTACCTCCTGAAAAAAGGAACAGAGACTTTCAGCTCATTCAAAGCTCTGCAGCTCGACTATTAACCAGAACCAAGAGGAGAGAGCACATTAGTCCCATTTTAGCTGCTCTGCACTGGCTTCCTGTAACACTCAGGATTGATTTTATGGTCCTCCCCCTTGTATACAAAGCCCTTAATGGACGAGGACCAATCATTTATTATTTGCTGCTGGTCTACTGGAGGCTTCCAGCGACAGTTGAAAGAAAACTGGGGATGCAGCCTTCGTCCGCTACGCCTCAAAGCTCTGGAACAAACTATCTCTTCACTTCAACCTTTAACTAACCAGCTCTGACTTCCTGATGCAGATCTGAAACTTTGCCTCATCCTTATTCACTGCTGGACTTCTTTTAAAATTTTGTGTTTTACATGATTTTATGCATTGTATGTAATCTGTTCTACCTATAATTTGTTATTTTATGCTGTGATTAGATGTTTTATCCTTATTTTTATTTTCATCCTTATTCTACTCTATTTTTACCTGTATTTTGTTATTTTATTCTGTGGTTTTATGCAGTCTTTATTTTTATGCATATCATCATTAAAAAGTAGGTTTTATTCTACATCTTATTTTTTTCCATTCATTTTTTATCTGTTTTTACATCCATTCTGTCTTTTCTATGTAAAGCACTCACTTGGTGCATGTGATTTCTGCACTGTAAAGCACTTTGCGTTGCTGTTCCTGTATCAAATATGCTATACAAATAAAGTTTATTATTATCATTATTAATATAGTTTTGCAGAAACAAAGGTTTCCTTTGTTTTGGCCTCTCTGGCTCTTTGTCCCCTAAAAGGTAAGTACAGTCAAGCTGGCTCCTGATTGGTCAGCGGTGCAGATTTGTTTTACTTCATCTCCACAATTAAATGCAATTACACTTGAATTTATGGATTAGAAAATGCCAAACATGTAGCATCCAGCGTCTAATCCTATAAACATTTCCAACAGCACATTCTTCCCAACCCAATTTCAATTCTCACACAATGCGTAATACATCCTAAATCAGCCTCTTAATGAAACAGAAAATTAAAACCACGCACAGTCTCTAAATGAGTGCAGCCTGGAGAAAAGACAGACAGAGGCTCTAACAAACTCGTTGCATGTAACGGTTGCTGATGACGTCTAGATGAAGGCTGTTTTTGGCTTAAACACACTGCCCACAGTGGCACACAGGCTCAGAGTGCAGAGATCAGAGAGCACACACTGCCACCTGCTGGCGAGCAGCGTGCAGTGACACAAAGCTGATTCCTCCAGGGCGAGTAGGTTAAATTCACACTGATGGATGAGCATAGAGAAGTGCTTCCTGGGGGTTTTATTTATTTACTCACGCTGCTGCTGCTATTTAAGAGTCTGTATTAAACATCACCGCGGGAGCCGATCATCGCCTTTGCCACAAACACTAAACGTCTCTCACGTTCAATTTCTGCATATGAAACATGAGCTTTTTGTGAGCGCCTCAGTCTTCCTCTCTCTGCACGGCTCTGTGTTTTACTTGGGCAGCTGTGAAGGAGCTGGGCTGGAGAAGCAGATGAAGAAGGGTGTTATTCTCCCTTTCTCTTATCATTAAATCTCACGAGAAGACCTACACCAACAATGTGTTCTGTGCGTCTGTCTGGCTTCATGACGGCGTCTGCGGCTCTCAGCCTCTGGCTTTGCTCTGAATGAAAAGAATTTTTTACTATCTTGCTTTCATCATTTGACTCACACTGTACTGTACACATATATACCTCAAGATCACTATATGTTCACTTTTTGTGCGCTTTAGTCTTCCACTGTTTCACCTTTAAGCGCTGCGCTGACCTGGATGCAGCAGAGAAAAGAAGTATTGAAAACTGAAGTCAACAAGATGAAAATGAACATAAAAAATAAACTTAAAGTTCTGAAAGTATTCATTATACAGAAGAGCCCATTTAAGAGCAATTTGATTATTACCTTATAATTGCTGATGTGTACATCATTAATGCTGCATCTCTTAAACGAGGGGTCAATTTCAATCATGCTGTGTACTTTATATGTACATTATTTTTGCTTTATTTGGGGATTCATCCATAAAAGTGTAGTGGAGTAGAAGTATAATGTGACATAATAGGGAAATAGTACCTCAAGCTATACTTAAGTGGAGTATTTGAGTGAACATGCTTAGTTACATCCCATCAACACCTGGATGAAAGGTGCTTTAAAGAAAGATGGAGCAGGTGAATGAAGTCTACCTACAGCTTGCTTGAAGGGACACCCTGATCCTTATGAAATCAGGTGTGTCACCCTCGTGGAGGTGAAAGCTCCGGTCTCTCGTCGTGTTGAGCTGCCTCCCTGAAAGTCACCTTATCTGCATCGTGTTCTGAAAGCTCCTTCCACCCACCCCCCCTCCGTGTTTTAATCCGAGCAGACTTTCAGAGTGGTTCTGAAAATGATTTAAAGTGCTTACATCTGTATCAGATCTGCTGATCTCACATCTGGTTCGTGTTTCGTCGGCTAACTCGATTTTTATAATAAAATAGAAGCTCCGATTGATGCCTGGAGGACTTGTAGAATAGACGATCTTATCAAAGTGTTTAGCTGGTGGGGATCTCCGGCCTGTTTGGATTGTAAAGCCAAAGAGCAGCTTCCTTTTCAAAATATCACTTCAGTGACCAGAACACCAAAATATGAGTCCACTATCGCAGTGCCACCAATAGTATTTCCTTACATTTAATAAAACTTTTTTTATTTAAACAGCCTGAGCCTCAAACTTTTACTCAAGGTCACTGCTGATAGTCAGTAAATAAACCTGAATTTTCCTTCTCCACAGTTAAACAGATGTGAAATCTCTGCAGAGTCCTGCTCGCCACTTTTACTTATTTCAAATAGCTCTCCTGAAAATGTGAAACATGTATTTAAAATATGTATTTTAAGTAGAAATCCATTACATATGGCCTATATCCAAGGCTTCCTGCTGTGTTTTTCAGATGTAGACCACCCCCGAGGCAAAGACCATCTCCACTAACGTAATAAAAGTGAGCTCACCTGAAATCGTTAGTGAAATTTTATGCATCTACAGCTGAACTATGAAGTCAGTGTGCAAACTGGTGTTTATAAATGAAATTGATTCACATTTCTCATTTTTTCTTCCAAATAATGTGGTGATTTGTTTCCGAGCTGTTTTATCGTCTGACCGCTGGTCTTTCTGGACTCGTCTGACCCGTTTTTAGCTGTCGCCGTGCTTCTGGATGAGACCATTAACCCAGCAAGCAGCGTTAATACTCATGTAACCTTGCTGTCGGAGTAGCAGCATGTGTTCATTTTTAACCGCGCCGTTCCACTTTGTCATCAAATGTCTTAACGCACGACAATGTCAGGAGAAACAATCCAACACGTCAGCATGATTGTTTTTAATTTTTCATCTTCAAACTGGACAGTTTCAACATCCATCCATTGTTTACAAGCAGGTGAACTTCAGGCTGTGACCGTTGAGAACAGTGGCCACCACTTTACCGTCATCCTGAAAACTAAAGGAACTCCTGGTGGTGGTGGTAGTGGTGAAGGAGGAGGAGGGGGGTCGTTGCTGCATGTTTTGGCCCTTCAAATCAATTAAATAATCACAATAAAAGTAAGAAAATGAGCAGGGCTGGGTACCGAGCTTTGATACTTTTATGGCACCGACTGGTACCAAATGTCTCGTCATTTGGTACCAAATTTCAGTACTTAAGGAGTGAATGTCATCAAGGTCAGTGAGCCAATAAGCATGCAGCATTTAACAATGCATGCATGTATGCAGAAAAAAATAAAAACACTGACTAAGAGGTCTCACTCTGACACTATTTCCCAATATCACAAACATCTGGTTGGATTTGGCAGACGAGATGCCACGATGGTGTATTGCTGCCATAATGTGTCCTTATGACAGTTATTTTATACGGCCCAGTAGTGTACAGATATTCCATCAGTTTCCTTATTTTGGTCCAGCTATCCAGATTGGGTAAAAACAGTTTCTCCAGCTGCTCTCAGGTCTTTGAACAGCTTCCTCCCGTGAAGGGAGTCACTGTACCACCATGTGTAATTTAACTCTTTTGTTAAAATGGATTTTATAAAATTTGAAGCAGAAAAAAAGTATCCTTCAGGAACCGGTACAGAAGTCAAGGTACCGGTGCTGAATATTTCTGAACGATGCCCAGCCCTAAAAATGAGTCAACAGAAAGAATAAGACTATTTTTATAATTCAGGAAAAAACATGACGTGCTTTGGTGGTTGCTTTGGCAGCAGTGCTTCTCTTTACTCTCTACAAATCAACGGGGATAGTTCGGAAACACACCCCGCCGCAACGAGCACTTCAACGAGCATCTCCAGTCTCCTCGCACAGTTCAAGTACAGTTTTCGATAAGTGCTAACAAAGGGCAGCATTAATACACCGGAATAAGGCCGCTGTGCACTAAACCGTTTGCCTCGATTCATTAAGATACAGAAGAAAGACCTGTTCTGTCACCTTCCACCTCGAGCCACGACGAGACGGAGAGAAGAGAGCAGGTAGGAAAGCAGCAGGGTTTGTTTTATTCCATAAATGGAGAGGGAATGACATTAACGACAAGAGGAATTCTCTTCAAAACAGCCACAGTAGCAGAGCACTGATGGGAAAGAGAGGAGAGAAAGCCGAGGACTCGAGGTCTTGGTGTGTGCGTCGGAGCAAAACAAGATGGTGACGAGACAAATTAATGTTTTCAGATGAGATACGGGCTTGGACGTGATCAGTGATTCACCGTTCACTGGTTTGAGCTCATCTCAGTAAAGCTGAACAAGGCGTTGGTTGTGATGTAAATTCAGCATTTTGACATGGAAGGTTATTTAGGGGGGGGGGGGGGGGGGGGGGGGAGACAAAACAAAACAAAACTGTCTCTGCATCCCTGAAAAGTTGACAGCTGGAAGTCCAAAACCAAGATGGCGCCCAGAGTGCAACCTGGCCAAACTCTCCAAGTGCTCCCACCCACCAAAACACCAACACCCTTTTGGCCACACCTCCTTCTCCTCTTCCCCGGCCGGGTGGGGGCTCAGTAGCGATAGTGGTCCGGTTTGAAGGGCCCTTCGGTGGGCAGACCCAGGTACTTGGCCTGTTTGTCAGACAGCTTGGTCAGCTTCACCCCCAGTTTATCCAGGTGGGCGGCAGCCACCTGCTCGTCCAACTATTGAGACAGAGAGAAACGAGAGAGAGCGCAAAGTTCCTGTTAGATGAAACTGCTGTTTGCTTATTGGTCGACACATTTTTCTGCCTTCAACTTATTTTTCTCCTGCATATCCTATTTCTTGATTGTGTTTGGTGTCGGATGCTCGACATACACAAAAACTGTCATAGCATTATGGCTAAATCTCTTGATTTTTAGTTCCAACCAGCTGTCTAAAACTCTAAAGATTCAGTTTAAATATTATTAAAAAACATGGGCTCAAATAGTGGGTAATAAGATTCCGAGCTTGAGCACTTAAAAGTATTTGTGCATGAATCTCACTTTTCACAGTTCGTGATGGTAAACGTTCCCACACTCACTTCTGTGTTTTGAGGAAAAGGAGTCTTTGCACAAATTATTTTTAAGGAAGTTTTCACAGCTTTGCAAAAGGCTTCGAAATAATTTCTGAACATCGTTTCACAAGCTCAAAATCTTGTTGAGCAATATATGAGCACGCAGACGATTAATCTGAAAATCTGTGGATCAAACTTCCTGTCGATCGACCGCAGGATTCAGCCGTCTTTCAGAGTAGCCTCGGCAGATTTGCAAAGCAATCCTGTTGTGAAAGAAGACTCTCCATCCTGTTAGGCAGGATTATATCAGTGAACATGAAGGACAGACAGACTTATGGGGAGAAAAACATCTTGGATGGAGTGAGAAGTTTGTGGGTATAACTCCACTTCTTAAAGCCTCTTAAACCCTCTTTCTGTGCCGTTAAGCTGCAATAAACCTCCCTCTTCCTGTTTGGTTCCTGCATTTTTGCTCAGGTTCAAAATTCCTGCCCACCTTATGAACTCGACATAACTGTTCTCTCCAACACTCACAGTAACAACAAGTTCAATAAATCAAATCTGGGATTTCTTCCTTCAATTTCTTCACTGTGGTTTTCCGGCTTAAGTGAAAAACAGTTCATGCCAGGATCGGTCTGAGGAGCTGACGACACCGCAGCAGACTGGCCTCTAAACAGACTTCAAACAAACAAAACTCCCCCTTTAAAACATGTGCTGCACCCTGCTCGATCTATAGTTTAAATCTGTTAGTAGCATTCCTGGCTACAACCTTGAAAACTTTGAGCCATCGACTCTTGCACAAAAAAAACACCCCTGACCTCTTCGACTACATGCTGTTTTCAAAACTACCCTCCCTTCTTGCAATCGCTGTAGGTCTCTGATGTCGATCAGGGCTGAAATCAATTTTACTAAACGGGTAAATGCAGGTTGCAAGGGAAGACTCGACTCCAGCAGAGCCAAGTCCAGAACTTGGGTGCTACAGCTTATAGAGACACTGGTCGCAGCAGCTTTGGACAGTACGTCAAGAACATGCTCTCCATTATTATTATTATTTAAAATTAAGTCTTAATTGATTAAATATCTATTTAAAATCAGTCAGTTAAACAGGCCATTATGTCCAAGGCCTGTTTAAAGTGATAAATTGCATAAAATATATAATCATATGTCGTTTCTGACCTTCTTGGGCAGGAAGTAGACTCCCACGGGGTATTTGGAGGTGTTCGTCCACAACTCGATCTGAGCCAGGACCTACAGGAGAGGACAGGTGATGAGACTCAGCCATACAGTCGTCATGTTAATGCATCAAGGCTGTAAATTCAAACCTTGCCGCAGCTTTGACAGACATGTCGTCTCTGGCTCACACGGTACCTGATTGGTGAAGGAGTTGCTCATGACGAAGGATGGATGTCCCATGGCGCAGCCCAGGTTGACCAGTCTGCCCTCGGCCAGGATGATGATGTGACGACCGTTCTTCAAAAGATAGCGATCGACCTGAGGAGGATTTACAGGTGTTGGAGCGCTCAGACAGAAGAACATGCTCAGGTTTGAAGCAGGAAGTGCAAGCCTCAACCGAGCAACAGTAGAGAGGAGAAAACTAAGAGAAGAGATGCCGAAGTCTGAATATGAGCCTCAGGCTGCTTCAGATGGAAGAAGAGTTCACTGTCAGCATGTTTCAACCTGAGAGTCTGTTTCAGTTTTCTTACCTGAGGCTTGATGTTGACCTTCTCTGCAGCGTTTTTGTTGAGCCAGCTCATGTCGATCTCACAGTCAAAGTGGCCGATGTTACAGACGATGGCGTCGTCCTTCATGTTCTCAAAGTGACTGAAGGTTAAACACACACGCAATTAATTAACATGCAACTTGTTGTGCAAGAGGAGACATTTCAGTTCCAGTGGAAACGTGCAAGTTGGTCAAACTTACTGTCCCAGGATGATGTCCTCACAGCCAGTGGTGGTGACAAAGATGTTTCCTTCCTTGCAAGCCTCGTCCATGGTGGTCACCTCGTAACCTACGGAGCAACAGAAGGAGAGGCTTTTATTTTGTGAGGTCTCAAGAACAGATTAGTCACAAAATCTTTTACCACTCTTAAATAATTGGCGGCTTTAGAAACTCACTGGTTAATTAGCTTAACCGAGCTTAGTACAATCGTGTCAGCTCTGATGTTTTAATAATGTTCATGGTATAGATATACTACTGGCCCTCATCACCTACCCTCCATGGCGGCCTGCAGGGCGTTGATGGGGTCGATCTCTGTGACGATGACGCGAGCACCGAACCCACGCAGAGCCTGGACGCAGCCTTTACCCACGTCTCCATAGCCTGCCACCACGGCGACTTTGCCGGCAATCATCACATCAGTGGCTCGCTTGATACCATCGATCAGGCTCTCCCTGCAGCCGTACAGGTTGTCAAACTTACTCTGCAGGAGGGAGAGAGACAGAAAACATATTATTACATGTTGTGTTATTCAATAGGATGTCAGGTTTTTCTCCCCCAGACAGAAAAGATGAGATAAACTGGTTGCTTCGAGGGCCTGGTGTCAGATTTACAGACTTTTCCAAATAATTTCCATAAGTCAGAGCATTCCCATGACCTCTAGTTCAGAGCCACAGTTTAGCTGTACAATGACTGTACCAGAGGCATTTTACTCAAATGGCTGCGATTATTTCTCAACGTATACTAGAAGATCAGTTGACAGGTCACATGTTTTACAGAAACACTTTCAACTATCATAGCATTTAACATGATTCCTACATTAACTAATGATTCCACTGATGAAGATTTGGATAAATCCCTGACCACATTCATCTCCTTCACACTTCAGGATGCAGCTGATAAGGATCAAAGGCGGAGGCGTGTTACCTTTGTGACAGAGTCGTTGACATTGATGGCAGGCACTTTCAGCTCGCCCTTTTTCATCATCTTGTACAGGTTGTGGACACCTGTTGTAGTCTCCTCTGACAGTCCACGGATACCTGGAAACACAAGGTGGCGTAATTATGGAAAATTCCCCCAATAAAACATTTTGACCAGGCAGAAAAATAATCCACTTTTTGACAGATGCAGCTCTCCTGAAGCACAGGGAAGAAAGAGCAAGCATGGTGCTTGACTGTAACAGTGTCCGTTAAGCAAATGAGTCGATTATGCTTTACGCATGTAAATACAGCTACACAATGTGTTGAAATGTTGGTGGTGAGAATCACTCCAAGTCCTCAGTGTGTTGAGGAGTCTCGGTGCAGACTACCACCAGTCTCTCTCTGCCACCTCATGACACAGCTGCAACACTGACGGTTGGGCTGCAACGCCTCAAGGGGCATAAAAATCAAGCATTTCATCACTTTAACAAGCGACAATATGAAAAACATCTGATGAGAAACATCTTTCAATTATTAAGACTTTTAAAATTAATTTTTTTCTTGATGGACACTGCAAACTGTACAAAATAATTGACCATAAACACTCTATCTAGATGAAAAATCTGTAAAACCAAGAGGAAACTGCTCCAACAAAGAACCATTGATCTCTGAAAACTCTTAAATAACATCACATATGTACTGACTGATTTTTAAGATCAAATTTGTGGAACATGAATGGATTGTGGCTACTGTGCCAAGAGGCTTGTATTACACCACTGCTGCCATCTAGTGTCCAAAACTATGCTGCAGCTGTAACATTTAATTAAATGTTAGAGTGAGAAAATCATCACCAGCCACTTAGCACTACAAGCTGGGACATCTTCTGGTCAAAATAACTTTGCTGCAGCCACATTAGAAAGGAAAGGAACCCAAAATGACATCGGGTTAACCACCAAACTAAGCTGACTGACAGTACAACAATGAAACCTAATCTCGACTAAGATCCTGCAACATCTGAAGTCACAGTCACAAAAATCTGGTAGCCATAAGTCTCCGAGCTGAGACTTAGAAACAAACAGCTCCAGGCCATGCATTCCCAACATGTCAGAGACAAAACAACAAGATCCAGAACAGCAACCTCAGTGTGTGTGTGGGGGTGTGTGTGTAGACAAACCAACCTGCCAGCAGTTTGGGATACTTCTGGTGGACCATGTTGGTGAGGTCTCCTCCGTCGTCCAGGATCATGTTGAGGGGCTGGCCGTCTTTGAAGTACAGGGTCTGTTCTATGCACCACACGTACTCCTCATCGGTCTCACCTTTCCATGCATACACTACACAAAGAAAGAAAGCAGATATAAGCAAACAAGTCTGAGAATCCAGTGAGAATATTCCCACCTCCTTGCAGTGAATCTAAAGTGTTGGTGGTGAGAATCACTCCAAGTCCTCAATGAGTTGTAGAGTCTCGGTGCAGACTACCACCAGTCTCTCTCTGCCACCTTATGACACAGCTGCAACACTGGCGGTTGGGCTGCAACGCCTCAAGGGGCATTAAATCATTTGTCATACAATATCTGATGAGTAATATCCTTCCTATATCCCCTTGCTGGACACCAAATCCTTTAACTATATGATAATCAGCTTTATGACAGTAGAGAGCCTCAAACGCCAACAGCTGGCTCCCCCTGCCAAACTGACATCCGAATTAAAGGGGAACAAAACCACAATCTTGTAAAACTTTACTGCCACAAGGGCTCCAAACATCATCATTTTCCTGGTAAACACTGTAAATGTATCCCCTGTATTAAATGTATTCACTGTGGAGAACATCTTTCTTCTTTGTGAGGGAAAAAAAAACAAGCTTGGTGTGGAAGGAAGGCCAAAAGGAGAGAATTTTTTGTTTTAGACTTTAGCCACTAGAGGCTGGGCGTTCTCTTGACTTTATAGAGACAACTAGAAAAATCATAACAGCTTGTTGATGTACACAAACCTGACCAGGTCATTTTAGAACGTACGTACAGTAGTCACAGAAAAGGTGTGTGTTACCTGGAACACCAGCCTTGGCGATGGCAGAAGCAGCGTGATCCTGAGTGGAGAAGATGTTACAGCTCGACCACTGAACCTGAGGAGGAAGACAAATTACGTTTAATTTCCAAATATTATAGAATTTACTAGCATGAGACTGAAAGGCAAAAAGCTCATTTTGCGCTCTTAATAGCAAGCACTTCAGTTGTTTTAGGACAGTTTCTCGGCCATTCATACCTTTAACTGGTTTTCTGACTTTTTTTTTTTTTTAACATAACAGACTGCATATCAGGATCATTACTCATGGCGCATCTTTGCATCCAGACAATTGTTCCACTGGGTAATTTAACACTTTGTACATTAAAGTGTTGGTGGTGAGAATCACTCCGAGTCCTCAGTGTGTTGTAGAGTCTCAGTGCAGACTACCACCAGTCTCTCTTTGCCACCTTATGACACAGCTGCAACACTAACAGTTGGGCTGCAACGCCTCAAGGGGCATTAAATCATTTGTCATACAATACATGTGACCAATAACAATATTTGGTCATTCATATTAGGTTATCTTGTAACTAAAACTCATCTTAACCCAGTGTTTTACTCCTGCTGGAGACAGTGTGACAACCACAGCCCATAGTCATGGAGGCTTAATGAGGTACGGTCCCACTCTGCATGAAATTATAGTATTATTAATGATCATTCTTGAAAGCTGAAATAAATGAACTGTTATTGTATTGTGAACCAAGTCAACATACAGTGCTGCCATCTAGTGTCCATATCTGACTGCTGTCCAGCTGCATGTAAATATGGGCGTCAGTCATTAGCTTCCTCCCAATAACCTCAGTGCTGTAAAGTCAATTTCAATCCAAGCAGCATTACAAGGTACAAGGTTCATTTATCTTTCATTTTACAACACAGGGTTGTAAAACAAAATGCTAGCTGCAATCCCTTTATGATTACACACTTAACAGAGATTTGCAAGTGAAACAGAATTTCACAGCATCAAAGCCTAAGAGAGAGGGAGAGAAAAACAAAAAACAGGCAGTGAGAGCAGGTTATTCATTCTCTGTTGGCCCTCAGGCTGCAGGTTCCTGCAGGACAAAACCAGTCCTGGTCAGAGAGATAAAAACCAACACGATAACAGAACACACTGGCCTTGAGGCAAGCAGGGGGACAGACAAAATCCCAGACTCCTAGAGGCCGTTCATTACGATAAATGGATCGATAAACTTGTCCTCTCTCAGTGACTACTGCTGTCGTGCACTTCAGCAAGAGAGAAGATGACGGCAGTTATAATGCGCCACTCCTGCTATCAAACAGAGGCCGCACTTCGTTATCAGTAAACCAGCATGCTCTCTTCTCTGATGTACTAATCTGTACACATTTATGCCACAGCAGCTAATTTGTTCAAAGGCTTTGATCATCTATCGGCCTATACTTCACACAAACTATTCAAAATGCCTCATGTGAATGAATGAGGATAAAGACTAACTGAGCCTAACACGGATCTGACAGTGGATGTTTTTTCAACTAGAAAAGTTTAACTGGACTCAAAAATGTACAACTAAAAGATGTTAATGGAACTGAGTGGAAAACAGTCCCCTGCATGAACACAGCATCAAATCTCCTCACTGAAAAGCCTTTTTGCTTCTGAAAACCCATCACTGTAATTTCTCATCTGTGCAATTTTCCTGCACTGTATGCTCCACTGCTACATCCCTCAAATCTACTGAAACAGAGACTGATCAATATGACTGATTACAAGCTTCTTTTTCAGAGATATAAACAAGTAAACTAAATGTGCCTCCATTCTGAGATGAAAGCATAACTTGTATTCACTGCAGAAAGTGGTTAAAGATCAATAAAAGTCTTGTAAGCAAATCTGAGGTTAAAGCTGGCACATACAGGTCACCTCAGTGGAACAGTGGAAAAATGTTTTTCCAGAAAGACATGAATGATCAGCGGGTGCTCTCTCGATCGCTAAATATTCATGAACAGCTGGTAAATGTCACCTCAGCTCCGAGGGCAGTGAGGGTCTCTATGAGCACGGCAGTCTGCAGGGTCATGTGGAGGCAGCCGGCGATACGTGCACCCTTCAGGGGCTTGGATTGACCGTACAGCTCCCTCATCTTCATCAGACCAGGCATCTCATTCTCTGCGATGTCAATGGCCTTACGCCCCCATTCGGCCAGGCTGATGTCAGCTGGGAGAGAGAGGGAGAAGCAGCAGGATGTTAAAAGGTGATATGAACAGTACAATAAACACATTCTTGCCAAGCTTCTTGATCCTGTACTCAGTTGTCTACTCCCAACTGACACAATTTCTTTAATTCTCTTTGAATATGTAGATTAAAATGTCTGATGAAAAAAGTCACAAAATACCCTCCTATTTCAAGGGCACTACAGGTGTCTCTAGATCCTTAAGTCTGTCAGGATGTGGTCTTTGCAATATAACAAATAATGCTGAGGCTTAAATAGATAAGTCTTGAGAAGACAGATACATTTTTATTTTTCCTGATGCGTGTAGAATACTGTCATTTTCCAATGTTTGAGAACAGCCTTCACCATGTTAATGTTACTGTACTAGGACAGTCAACACAACCACAGCTGTTTGCACAGTCACTCTTTTCATTTCCAGACAGCTGCTGCTGTACATGTGCAGCTTTACTGGAGAGTGGTGAATGTAATAGGGAAGTGTCGTTATGCATTTGAAACAACACAGGAAACATAACATAAGCTAAAATCTGTCTTGTCCATAATCAATAGATTTGTTAGTAATTGCAGGGTGACTGAGTTACATCGTGACTAATGCAACATAGGAACAAGTTGTTCAAGGTTCACTTCTTAAACATAACGTACCTTCTAAGGGACTTTAATTCACTACTTAATAAATGTTAGTGGTTAAAGCTACAGGATTTTACATGGACAGCACAATACCAGCTTGTTCTTATTTTCACTTCTTGTTTCTTTAGAAGCAATTTGTCCCTTTGATGCTTGTTACAAAGTGAAGCTGTTACAAACTGCTGATTGTGTCTATCTGCAAAGCGAAAACTCTCCCTACAGACCGTGACACTGTTCCAAAGAACAGAATATTTAAATACTGAGGAACCCATTTACACTATCAAGTAAACTGACCATAAGATATTAAATGAGTCACAATCAGTCTGATTCAGCTCAGCGGTGATTGCTCAAATCATATCATACGGTCACAGTTGATAAAAGTGAAGGCAAACAGCCTTTCACTCACAGTAAGGTAAGGCCGAGTGAAGAGAAACTCACCACATATCAGATATGAATACTATCGATACAGTGTAAAAGAGTATTGGTACTGTTTCAACTTCTGACACCTCTAGTCTCTACATTTCAATTAAGATTATTATACAACATAAAAGCATCCTGATTTAACAGGAAGTGAAGTTGTGTGCTACAAGTTCGGCAATGCTGCAGGTACACCTCAGGGTAAGGGGTGGAGGTCCCCAAGTGCAGCCGACCCTCCACCACTACCACAGAGGCTGCAATCTAAGCAAACACACCTCAGCGGGGCTAACTGCACTGAACCAGCACTGGGCAGAATAACCAGCCAGAGAAAAGATTAGAGACACAAGGTCACAAGAGGTTAATGTAGTGACTAAACTTAAAGTCAGTGAGTGAAACCTCTTTGTGGATGTGAGTCATTGTGTGATCCAGTATAGCTACACGAGTTGGGCACCAATTCTGGAAGGTACTGGGGTTCAAATCCAATCTGAAACCACCGGTAAGCAGGACAACATTAGCATGTGAGGTGCAGTTATCCACCACAGGCATGTTATAGTTTATGGCCACAGGTATGAGTGCCCTCATGGCCGAGGTAAACAGTTCAAATCAGGCCAGTTGTTTTGAACGAAGCCAAGCCTGTTCAAACTGAGGATTTTGGGTGTTACCTTAACCCATTTACTTCAAGAATTCTAAAAACACACACTTTTTAAACAATAAGCGATACTTGACATCAATGGAATACAGGGCCGCCACAAACAATCATTTTCATGATCAATTAATCCACAGATTATTCCCTCAACTAATCTGTAAGAGTCTGTAAAATGTCCAGAAAATGATGAAAGAAAATCTACATCAAAAGTTCCCAGAAGTAATTTACTGTAAATCAACTGATCATTGCATTCATAATAAAATTATAAACTGGAGCACTTGTGATTGTACCAATCTGTCTACTCTGTGCTGCAAACATGAGGCAAAATGCCAAGCTGGACACAGACAAAATGTTTCACTGTTAGCTTGTTGTTAATGAGTGACATTGCATTAATTAACATATCGGGACTTGACGGACGCAGTAACAGAGTTGAACTCTTGACACTTGATTGTATGTAGTAGGTGGAGATGTGTGGACTTTGTCCCACAGATATCTGTTAGCAGGACATTGTGCAACTCATTCTGCCTCTGACCAGCTGCTTCACAGGCAGACTTATAGTCAATAGTGATAGATTACTATTGGGGATTATTTTTAATGGATAATACCCAGCATTGTCTATTTTACATGCATTACCTGTCATGTTCAAGTGAACATGAGCATTTTCAAATTCCTCCATACAGAAGTATTTTTTATTATTTTTGCCTTCATACGTTGCATCTATATGCATTTCTGGAGCCATTAAAATACACCTCACGCAATAAAAGGCGATTTTACTTACTTAACAACGTTTAAATCAAACGCATTCAGCTCTTAAAGCTGTTGCACCGGAGCACCACGTGCAGTCTCAGCATTACTACGGTGCGCAAGTTACATACACTAAGTCCCTGTCTGCTCCTGTCACTCACGCAGAAGCTGGCGGCGAGGCGCAATGCATCATGGTAATTGTTGTTTGCAAACCGTCGCAGCAGAGGAGCGTGACGCCGCTGCCTCCGCTAATAAACTACAACATCCAGAGGCTGAGGACGTCGTCTTTCTTCACAACGCAGTCCATGCTCGACGCTAGTACGACTGCTACATGTCGATTCATTCTCAGATTTGAGCAAACTGCGAATTGCGAGTGTCGAAAAGTGGAAATTTAACCATACAAGTAACAAGCTGACTGTAACGAACGGCTAACATGCTAAACATCTCGCTAAATTTAAACAACGGACTCGTACCATTTACCACATGCTAGCAAGATTACGTTAGCAATAACAAAGTCAGGTCATAAGTTAATCCAATTAATTATTTGCATATCAGTCTAAAACATGTCGCTACGCTTGTTTCGTTGCATTACTAGCCTGGGGGCTCAATGCGGCTGCCAGAAGAGCAGTTCCTCAACATGCACGATACCATAAACTTAACAGCATGCTAGCTAGCAAACCGCCACCCTACTTTACTACACCTATCTTGTAAGCACAGCTAAATTAATAAATATTGACACTGACCAACTTTGAAGGGGAGTTTCTCAGACATTGCTCTTTTCTTGTGTTTTGTTCCGGGGAGGTTGAGTGAAGCCGCAGCCTAGCCGACGGACAGAGGCAGAGAGGGAGGGACAGAAACATGACGGCTCGCTTTTTATCGTCGAAGCCACATTCAAACAAGTTTACACGACAGGGCGGTTCAAACCCGCATCTACTCTGAATTGCTATTGGCTGCAGCGGATCCCGCCCCGCGTGTGAATGATTTGACTGGATAACGCTTGATGTGGGACGGCGCTGGGGTCGGTAAGCCAATGATAACTTCAGGTGCCTTGTGGGGTGTGAGTGTTTGGAATGCATAGTTAGAACAAGTTTGGTCTGGACAAGGTTGGCAAATAAGTAACGAGTAACGACCCCTCTGTTGTACTTTATAATCCTGGTGTACAAGCAGTTGAAATGTGTTGAATGTGTTATTCCACACACTTACTACTTACAACATGGATGTTGTACTGCAGGTTTTTCTTCTGTGAACTGGACATTAATGAGAATGTGTGTTGGAACAGAGATAATTTTCATCTCAATAGTGCAATATCAACTAAAACAGGTCCTGCATTAATACCAGATCGCGTGGTGCTATCCTGTACAGGAGCCCTGGGTCACAATCTAATGTCCGCTGTGGACTCTTGGTTCATATTTCCAAATAAAGATGTGTTTAAATTTACCACAAATTCACTAACAGAGAACCTGAGGACAGATAGACTGTCCGAGAAATTCAGCTTAACAGAGCCAGCCAGTGTAATGTTTTGTCCAAGCAGTTCCAGAGTAGATATAAGGTAGCTGAGTGTCTGCTCTTGTTTAAAGATGCATTACATCAATGAATGGTGTGGAAAACAAACTAGAGGATCTGTGAATCCTTTGTGAGAATCTGTGGCTCCTTAGTCTAGCACAACAGCTGGACAACAGCAGGCCATGCCATTCAGATGAAACTGTGAAGTCAGTGGGGCCAGCCAATGTAGTTTAGCCTAAGGAGATAGCATATAGTCTTAAGATCTGGTTAAGCAGACAGGTATCTGCTCTTTGTTTGGGCAAGAGTGGAATTCAAATGCAGTTAAAAGTACATTTTGTTCAGGGTAGAGACTGGTGTCATATGTAAGAGGGTTCAGTGGGTTCATAACAGCACAGCTTGATACACACTGCAACACAAGAAAAATGTGACATTACCACTGGGTTTCTACAGCCAGCTTTTATCACATGTATTCATAATTAAATGTCAACAAACATGCACTTATTGGTTTGTGAGGCTCTGTGAAGCTGCCATATGTCATCTGCTGTGGCTCAGGGTCTTTACTAAACACTTTAAACTACTCTTAGCTTTACTCTAGTTCACTAAAACTATGAACTGTAAATGACCAAGAAAAAAAACAACTTGAAAAAAGGCACCACGGAGCTCAAAAAGCACAAATTACATTTGGTGTATTAACGTGTTCAGACTGTGTAAAACAGTGAGGAACAATTAAAAGAGCAGATTAAGCACTTCAAATCACCCCAGTGCAAAGATCATACCTTGCAATCAATAAAGTTGATATACACGTAATGATAATAAAGTATATGTGATAATATTGTAATAATGTTAAGAACCCTCATTTGTATTGTATCTTTCATATAGGAAATGCAGCAATAAATAGTAGTAAAGACTCCAGAATTAAAAAGATATAGTAAACACTTCAACATGTGTGTATGTACTAAGAATAGCCGTTGCCCAATCTGAACTCTAACCCCAGCCTTGGCCTTAACTCCAGTATTTCCTCCATACTGGACCTTGTCTCAGTGTCACTGGGAGGAAAGGTTCCCACACACATACCTTCACAACTACATGAGTTTTGATATTTTGATACTTGAAATGTGGGTTCTGGAAGGCCATTGACCGTTGTGGGACACTAAAACCCGGCACAAAAACTCAAAGTACTGCAGAGGAGGAAAGTAAGCCAGCACATTTTCTGTGGCTAATTTTCAGCAGGAAATACTGAACTTTTGACTCTTCTACATTTCCTGTAACACAAATAGTTTCTGGCTAAAATTGCACATAAAAACTGCTTAAATATGATGCAGAATTGAAACAAACCAGCATTATTTTTGTATAGACCATGGTAAAATACTGCATTCAAGTTAACACATCGCTAATTTTTTACTCTGAAATATTTTCCTTGAACATTTACACCTACTGCATGTGCATAAAAGGAGATTCAGATATATGAAGTATGTAACAGCAAAACTTGACAAATGACCAATTAATATAATATAAAAAGACATATTTTGTCATTAGGTTTTCCAGTTAATTGTGTGGTGATATTGTCCTTTAGTTTTGGTGAGGGAGGATTTAACTGATATGGGAACATCCTGAGAAGATCAAACACTTTTTTTCATAGATAATATATGTACATTACTATTGACATGCTACATATTACGGTTTCTGAGAAGCCTAATCTGTCCTGAACATGAAAATATATGGACGGGAAATGTCTTGACTACACTGCTGGCCTGGAAATACAGAGTGAAAGTGTCAAAGCCTCATGTTGAAGGAGCTAAACTCGGCCCACGGGTAGAAACACTATACTAAAGCTAATTTAAGAGCATGTTTGAGTGATCTTCATGAAGGGCCACGACAGACCGTTACCCAGCTGGTTGCAGGTCTCACAGGTTTGGGTTGAAATTCTAGTTTAACACCCAGAGGCTTGAAGGAGACCCGGGTCTGTATACTACCTAACATTCCACCGTCAACGAATCACTACAAACTTGGTTCAGATTTTAAAATACTTACCTCACAGAATATAATGTTTTTCCTAATAAATACGATTATTTATGCAGTAGGATTTTTTGGTTCCTTTGTTACTAAAGTAGATTATGAATCCATTCAATAATGCAACAATACAGCTGGTGGAAATCACAGACGGTACTGCACTGTTGTGTTTAACTGCGTCCAAGCTATGTGAACTAAAGTGTCAAAGAGAGAATGAAATGAAAGAAGACGTAAAATAAAAAGGCTATACATTTTCATGTAGTAGTTCCCTTATGAATAAATAGGGGAGCATTCAATTATTATCTATAATGTAAAAAAACTGTCAGTTTGCATGAAGACTTTGACTCTGAATTACACACAAAATAGTTTCACTACTGAACATACATACATAGATGAAATATGTTGAGGTCTTCAGTTCACAGCAAGCACCAGAAACCTGGTAATGAGGTCAAAGGTCAGAACAGCAGCATTATAATATGAAACTGAAACTGTGGATAAACAAGGTTTACGCGCAAGTCCGGTCAAAGGACTTTAGGGGTAGAAGAGTTGCATAATCCCACCTGTTATTCAAGCTCTTGCTTGGCTGGAATTTGAAACATTTCAGTGTAATTAAGTAGCAGCTTTGAGCAACAGTCACTATGAACAATGTGAGGAAAATCTTAATGAAGATTTATAAAAAAAGAAAAATCCTCTTTGCAGCACATACTTGTTTTGGAACGTTGTAACATTAGCATGCTAGCAAGCTAGCAAAGTAACAGGTCCTTATCCTGTATCTCTGCATGAATTATTCTATTATCTGTTGGTAAATATAAATATTTCAATAGCAAGATCTCTTCCTGTAAAACAAAACAGGGGGCCTATAATAAGTATATCCAATCAAATGTGATTTGAGGTGACTAGATAATCCTGTCCATATAAAAAAAAAAATAATTTTTGTGGATCCTGTAGTATCCACAGTATCATCGGTCAGAGGTGTGTTTGCATGTTAACATTTAAAAGAACATTGCTGAGATTTAATCCTGTGGTTCTTCAGAGACTTCATGCTCACTAAATCACATTTACTTCAGAGAAATCAGTATAAACTGCTCAGGATTTGATCAAATCCCTCCCATAATTGTACTCCACATGCATATTCTGTTGCTGTACCTTGACTCTAACTGCAGTAAAGCACTTCTACAGAAAACCGAGTTCCAGATGGCAGGAGTAACTGAGAAAGGCATGAAAGAGAAACTTATTTGTGCATGAACAGAACCAACAGTGTTGATATTTGCATCGAATCCCAACTTTATTAAGGTAAACTGTATACAACCCCAGTCACAGAGCAACATGGCTACCGCATGGAAAATCTCCAAAGTCCAACTTCTTTGTACCGGCTACAGGTCACACTGTGTTTCCGTACAGCCAGGCAGAAGATGAGTGATATTTGAGGTAAACAGAAAAAAAGAAAAACAAACTCTATTGGCATATGCAACTTTCTTTTCAACCATTAGTGTAATAGTCTTCAAATATCAGAACCGGGGTCGACCCGCTCACAAATATGGTGATTTGATGACAAAAACGGGCAAAAGTTTTAAATCACTACTTCATTTAATGCATTCACTCAAAGACAGAGGTGTTTAAAATAGCCTCAACCATATGTTTGATTCTGGACCGACCCCGGTCCGTCCATGCATAAACGTGTCTGCTGACAGAAGGAGGGAAGTGTAGCGACAATTGATTTATCATGAAGATCAACATGAAACCAACACGTCTCATGTTCATCTGTCAGTGTTTAAATCAATTCCACATGACAGGCGGGCCGAGAGCAAATGAAAGAAATCCAGCGCACCAACTCAATTTGACTAAATATTCACAAGAGGTCACTGTGTCAAAAGGCTGAAAGAACATCGCATCACGCTCACACACATTACCTTTAAATTCCACCCATGCAGGATTTTCTCAAAGAGCATCGCTGTTAAACCAAAGACACACGAGGCGCTGGAGGTGTCAGGCACGTACAAGTTTCAACTGAGTAACAGACAATGTGCCCTCTGACAGACATAATGGAGGCCCACCACTCCTACAATGCATAACTGAACAAAACTGAGTAGCTTTGGTTGATTTCTGCACAGTTTTCCACTGAGAAATGATCACTTTTTCTAATAATGCATCTGATTATTGTATTGAAACATTAAACAGCAAAATACTTCTGTGTTGTGGACAGGACTCCCTTTTAAAGGAGATTCTGAATCTCAGTGGGAATATTCGTGGTGAAAAAATGCAAAAAAAGAAAAAAAGGAATTCATTTACCTGCATTGTATTGAGATGGAGGCAGTGATATTACAGACACCTCTACACCTGGACAAACTGGATGACTAGAAACCACTAGAGATAAGTAAAATATTTTCAGAATATTGTTGTTTTCCTCGCTACATTTTAGGAATTTCCTTAATTGAATGACCAACAAGTTGCCTGTGGACACTTTGCAGGAGATATGCTTGTTAGAGGGATCAAAGCCTGGATCCTCCCATTGCGGGACGTTTCCAGTGCTGTACCAAGACATCGTTTTGTAGTTTGACAGTGATAATCAATGGGAAAGTCCTACTTTTTCATCAGTTATCTTTTTCGCTGCTGTTGAGATTTTGCAGACGTGCTGTAGATGATGGGCTGCCGTCATCGCTGTAGAAGAGCAGAGCGATGACAGGAAGCAAAAAAATGGCTGAGTCATATTGTCCTTCTGGTTTTGCTGTTTTCCCCCTCAAACATTTGTTGATTCTTCACATTCTTCCGAGAAACAAACCTCGCCCTGTTCCTCCACACACTCTTCCCTAGAAGTATGCACTTGCACACTCCTGGCCTAAGTGCCCATTCATGCAATCTTTCTGCTCGCAAAGAGAACTTCGATATACAGAACCACAGGCTGTTGGGGGATGACACTTGCTCTATGCCCTTTACAATAAGAGGAGTGCATAAGTTGAGCAAAGAGATTCTCTGTGTATCATTCATCAGAGGAGAAAAGCCTGGGCTCACTTCATTTTAAGTCAGTGAATATGTGCACAAGTGCATACTTCAGGGTCGGGGTATGGCTAGATATCGGGACGTAGGCTTTAAGACAGAGCAGCAAGCCGGCAGCCAGCTCAGCAGCCCAGAGTCCCTGTCTCGCTTCCAGATGTCTGGGACCAGCCTGGTGGCACAGAGACAGACAGGAGAGGGGCACTGGCTAGCTAGCAGGGCAAGCTAGCTTAGTTAGCCATCCAGGCCTGCAGGTCAGACATGTCTTTGTCTTCTTCCTCCTTCTTCTTGGCTAAAAGGGAACAGAAAAAACATGAAATGTAATTATCTTACTGTATAGATTTTAGTGATGTGGATGGAATGCTGCATAGAGCGTGAATTAAGTGACATATGATACCCGGTTTAGATGGTAGTGCTGAAGATGGTACGCTGGGTAGAGGAACGTCCTCTGTTCCTTCGATTTCCAGAAGATTTCTGTCCAATTCTTCCTGCTCCAGCTCCTCCAGCTCAGCCATAAGCTCATCCTGAACACACACACATAAGTATTCAAGCAATCATGTTTGGATAGGGCTGGGATGATATTTTTATCTCCCGATTCAATATTATCACCATACTTAGACAATAATGGTTGAATTGTATTGTGATTCTTAATTGTTGCAATTTAAGTGTTCGATATTATGATTTACTGTGATTTTTGTTTGCTTTTTAACACCAGACCAGGGGAAAGAGTTGAACCATACACTTGTATAGACTTATTATCATATATCATATTTTTAAAAACATCGCACATCATGTCAGTCAGTCAGAGTTTTAAAGTGGTAAATAAAATACTTTTTAAAGTTACCTGCTACATTTAGTTCTTCTTGCTCGTCTAACCAGTGCCACGAGAAAATAATAAATGAAGCAGATGTGAGCTGTAGCTGCTGTTTAATAATAAATAGTTCAATGAAGTCTAATCTAATCTTTAAGTTGCAGAGTAGCAGACTTAGTGGGAGAGTTAGAAATGTGAAGTCAGCGGCTATCACTTATGTGAAATATATATATATATATATATATATATATATATATATATATATATATATATATATATATATGCCCGTGAGTATGAGCACAAGCGCTTTTATGTTAAGCTTGAGAAAATTGACTGTTTGTTAAGATAATATTCTCACAGTCACAATGCTAATTTGCCTTAGCACATTAATGGTAATTCCCATTAGGTTTTAGCATAGAGCAAACGGTGTGTGAGTGTGCATGTGTGTATATAAATATATATAGACATACACTAGTTTTAGAATGAAGGGCTAATTTCTCTCTCATTTCATTATGGTGCCAGCAGCAGCAACTAAAAGTGTACTTTCAGTTATGTCCTGAATTATTCATGACACTTTGGCAGAGCTCCAAAAGGGGCAACTATGTGCAATATTGCATTTTCCTATATTTATGGGTCAAGCCTCCTCAGGTCCAAGTGGAGTTGCCTGTCTTTCATTTTTGCAACTTGAGACCAAGTATCGAGTCTAGAGCTCTGCACATATAAAATACAGCACGCCTTTTATGAGCACCTCATTCTTGAGCAAACAACATTGGTTAATGAATTTAGACAACGCGGATATGCAGAGGTCCTAACACTGATAACACTGTTACTGCTACTCCCTGATAGTGCCAGGGCCATCATAAAGTATCACCCTCAGAACTATGGCAGATTAACTAAAGATCTTTAGACTTTAGATCCTGGTTCTATGGGCTGAAACGCATTTATGATTCCTGACTTCAAGAAACAGTTCTGGTCTATGTTCTCACCTCGTCATAATCTTCTCCGAAACCAATTGGTCTGGAAATTACATCTGAGATTTCTTGTGCCACTTCCTGTTGTTCTGTGATGTCCGCCATCAGGTCGTCTACTTTGTCTATGTCCCTGTGAAACAGGAGAGAGAGAGAGGGAGAGGGGATGAAAATGTTTGCATAAATACAAAAATGTCTCAGCATAAGCCAACGATGGATCATGTACCATTTACTTTACTTCCTACAGAGCTCCCTGCTTTGCTTACATTCTTTTGCTGATATCCTTGCTTTTCTCTGCCAAAAGTTTTAAAAAGTGGATCCTTTATATGTACATATGACAGAGACTAATGACAGAAGGTTGAGAAGGCTGCCACCATAGTTTTTAGCACTTTTATCATTTCTCAGTACTGTGCGAGCGTGACCTCCAAACAGCACAAGCCTCTTTGCTGTGTCTGCGACTGGAAACCTGGGATCAGGACAGAGAGAATATGGTCTGATGTTGTTTGCTGGGGCTGGTACAAACCACTGGTTCTGAATGACGAAAGGTGTGATAATACTATGTTGAGGCCAGAGAAACTAATCACACTGCGAGCAGTACGGCGGGCCAAAACCCAATTAATAGCAGTGAGACCACTGTGAGGCCCAAGGCCAGAAGAAATATTACATATAATAATAACTGTTTCTAAATGTCTCTTACATGTTTTCGTGTGCTGCTTTCATCGCCTTGGCAGCGTAACCCATGTTCTTCAGCACTTCTGTGTTGGTGTTGGCGTTCTCTAGCGCCTCCCTCTGGAACTCAATGGTAGACAACGTGCCGTCGATCTGAGCCAGCTGCTTCTCATAACGCTTCTTCCTCTTCAAGGCCTGCAGAGCCGCTGCAAAGAGAGAGAACAGGTGAGACACATTTAGTTCAGCAGACTACTCTTACTTATTGAAGCAGAAGCAGCTTGCGTCCTGTGAGTGTTGGAAGGACAGATTGGAAGCAGGGGGAGCTGTGCTGCATGTTGAATTGCAGTGTTTGTCGAAGCAGGACTCACTTAATCTGCTAAAATCTTGTCTGAGCCAAATCTCTGCATGCAGACGCCGTATGCCTCAGTCGGGCTATCTTAGGTTTGTCCTCTCACACAGAGGTCTGGTCTCATCCAAAATAACTGGGATAATAAAATTTCAAAAACCCGAGGGAACTGTTGGATTGGCTGAGATTTCCACCACTACAAAGATGACCTCTGACTGGTTTTGGTTAGGTATAAAAAAAGTGACATTTGTAGTATTACTGCTAAAATAATTGACTTGTCAGCTGTCAGAAAATTAATCAACAACTTTTTTGACAACTAATATCATGTCATTTATTGTAAAGCCATTTATAAAGCAAAAAATTCAGTGGTTCCGGCATCAATGTCATGCTTTTTGATGATTGTTAACTTATCTGAACTGGTCAGACAAAACAAGCAATTAAACATGTCAACTTGGCCCTTTAATTATATTCTGACGTTTGACAGACCAAGCACTTTGTTGATTGATCAAAAAAATAATCAGATTGATCAATAATGACAATGATTATTAGTTGCAGCCCCATGCATCATAATGATTTAATTTCATTATATAATTTAAATGTATTATAGCATGTACAGATTTAACAAACATTTTTTCATTAGCAATTAATCTGTATTTTTCAATCAAATGATCATTCATCCAATGAAAAATAAGAAACGCACAGAAATGATTATGTAAAACAGAACAAAAGGAATTCCCCTCTGGTGATGACATGGGAAATCACCTCACCTAAACCTGCTGAGTCATATGAGAGGAGGGACGAGGCTGATGAAGTAAAATGAGGCAAGTATGTCTGTGGAGACTCTCAGTCATCCAGGTCATGGTACTTCTACTATTTTCCAAAGGGCAACTGAACTGGGTTTCGAAGTAAAACATTTTCTACTTGCTGTCGCCCTCTTGAGCAGCAACAAGCAACTGAAACTATTAGTTAACTACAGTAAAAATGGCGTATTTGTGTAAAGAACAGTGTTGTTGGATTCAGACATGTCATACACTGCTGATAAATTTTAAATTTGTTCTGACATTTTGGTTTATGTCCAAATACCTGCACAATTAATTACATTTCCGTCAGCCTCAGCTGTACTTTGTGTTTGGTGCTAATTAGCGTGTGAAAACACTAAATTAGATAACACAGTAACCATTATACCTGCTTAGCATCAGCATGTTAGCATCGTCCTTGTGACCATGTTAGCATGCTTATGTGAGCACCACAGTCCAGAGTCCAGCCTCACAGCGCTGCTAACAGAGACGACCACAGACAACCAGTTTTCTATAATCGCCGGCTGTCGGCCGGATGTCTGGATATTATAACATTTGCACATGACTACTCTCTTACCGACACTTATTTAATCCTGGCTGTTTGTAACTTCATCTTTAACTTTTAGGCTTTTAGTCGTTGAATGTCTGGATCTTAAGTTCAGCTGAGCTAACGTTAGTTGCAGCTTGGCCCACTGCCCTCCAGGTGTCCTCTGTCTACTAAAAAGCACCACAGAGGTGCTAGTTTTTAAAGTGAAACTTATTTATTCAGTGTTTTGAGTGGTTTTATCACTGGGTCCATTTGTTTGGAGGAGGATGAGACCTCTGCGAATAATTTGGGCCTTATGTTTTGGTTTTTGCTACCTACAATGTTACCAAAATGTGATTTTAAATTCACAGATTTTAAGAGGTAGATTTTTATTTAAATGAATAACTGGGCTTTAGCTCTCTCACACACACAAACACACCTTTTATAAATCTACAGTATGTGGTTGGTCTGGTCTACCAGGAGCCAGGCTGCAGCTGACAGTTCCAGTTTCATCAGATTATATCATCATAGGCCCTATTCCTGGACTGATAACATTATTACCCAGCATCACACAAATCATTATGAGATTATCTGGGTTACACAATTGCATTCAGAACACCTTGGATTTTACAAGGTCACTTTCTGACCCTTTTTTCCATCATCGTCCTGCTCTTTTCTACTGAACACCAGACAATCTCAGTGGCATTTTACAGTAGTGACTCCCTCTTGCTTCCATGAACTCCATTCAGCTATAATGTAGATACATGAGTCAATGCCAAAGGTGGAGGCATTTTCACCATTGTTTCTGGCACTTTGGAGAGATTAATCCATGAACTTTAATTTTTTTTAGGATTTGTTGTCTGTATAACATTCAGGAATAAACTGCTGATGTACTGTGATTGCTCCTGTTACATAGACATTTCCTCACAATGATGCAATTTTTCGGTTCCTTCCTGATTACTTTAACTCTCTATAATAAATATATATTCCTCTCTTTGAGGAAAAAACAGACACTGCTAAACAGAGGCACAGACCCATATTAAAGTACCTGATGTGTGGAACCGTGAGAAGGAGGTGAAGCACAATAGTAAATGTGGAAACACCAAGTAGTTAAAATAAACCTTTGAGAGCCACTTTGAAGATGCGGTTCTTATGGTATGTTTGGTATGTTTGTTAAGAGGAATCTATTGATTTTGTGTATCAACAAGAATAACACTAAGTGGCAGAATGAAAAATCAGGTTTCAGGGTTGGAAGCTGCTGTACCATTTAATGCAGAAAGGGACTTTTAAAACCAGTTGTAAATGAGTTCATATGTGGTCTGAGTGTTAGTGTGGTGCCTTTTTTCTTAAGAGAGGGTTTCTGGTTACATTGCACATCTCTCAGCAACAACAGCCGGCAATCTGGCTGTGTGTAGTTAGGAGTGTGTCATGCCATATGTTCTTCCCACAATCACTGTGGGAAGAAATATCACCATAAATGGTGTTATCAAAACATTTTCAAAACTCTCCTCAAACACTACAGCTGAATGGTGTAAAACTACACCATGTTTGCCTTGGACCTACTCCAGCCTAATAAACAGTGAATTGTATGATGCAACTTTATAGCACTCTGCAAAAGCACTAATATAAAATATCCTTAAAGCACCATACACTACTTCTTTTTGGCTTTTCTTATTTTCAACTTGTGTAAATGCACACAAAATCTGCATGCACAAAAACAGTGATGGGCAGTGGCACAGTTACTGTATACTGTGCTCCTACAAGCTACTAACACCAACAGCTTCTAGCTTAGCTGCACGAAGCAAATTCAGCAGATGTGCTATTGGTCCAGTTCTCCTCCACTGGTTGGGTGATGCGACCAGTGTGTTGCTCAAAAGCTGAAATTAAACCTTCAACATGTTAGCAAAGCAAGCCATGTGTGCAGACAGACTGTTTGCAGCTCCTGCAAACAGTCTGTCTGCACACATGGCTTCTGCTGCTCCTCTGTTTGACCACTACAACAGACCTCCCATGTAGCTGATCAAAATAAAACACAGAGGTACTGTGCTGTGTTCACAGCCCTCTAAAAAGTATGGTGGTCACAGTAAAGGGAGTTGTTGACAGCATTATTTTCATTAGTACCAGTCACCATAGTGAATAGTGAAACTGCTGTGCTGGCACACCTGTTTATGTCAGCAACCAGGCAAGTAACTGAACATGATGTACTGAGTAACATTTCTATCAGCTGTCTAAGAGAGTAGACCATGTCTGACTAAAGGTAACAATGACAGTCAGCTGTCTTATCTTTAGCTCTAGTCTCTAAGCGCACAGAGTTGAAATGGGAGAAGTGTGACCGGAACAAACTGTAAGCAAACTAACCAGCGTGTAGTCACCTAAATCTGCTAAAAATTATGGTGGTTGTAACTGCAGGTATGTTTCAGCACTTCAAATAATAAAACCATAATCATAGCACATTTGTGCTGCAGCAGGCTAGATCGTGTAGCATTGTGCTAATTGTCTTTTCCTCTGAAGAGATGGAAAAGTTTATTATTATTGCCATGACAGCTTTTGACAGTTGAAAAATCCTGCCTTGGGAGAGTTTAAATTGCTGGTCTGAGTGTCTCACAGGCCTTAAACTGAACTATTCATCTTCCTCATAGTGTTATGAATGTGCACATCAACTATGGCTTTAACAGTATTACACCAGTGTCACAGCCTTCACATACACAATCAAAACTTGTTTAGGCACATCCTAATCATAAGCTTGGTCTATTGTTGATACTGATCAGCCAAACTTGACGCAGTCCTGGCCTCACCCTGTGACAGGTATGTGCCATATAAAGATAGGCCACCTGTCTTGACATGACATCAATTTGACATCTCACACAGTAAATAATTAATTAATAATGTAAGGCAGTCGTAGCCAGTTCACATACTTATGTGTGTAAATGTAACTATAGTTGACAACAAGCTTCATGTAACGACATTCACTAAGCTACAAATGTTGAAAGTGAAAAGGACAATCAGAAAAACAAACTCTTTAAAGTTCTTCGCAGAATCCCCAGACTATTTTTGCACTAAAAACACATAAGTAGGTGATTGTGTATGAAATTATTGACTAATATTGAGTAAAGCTTATATAGGCAAATAAATCAGACACAATTTTTAAAGTTTAGTTCCCATTGTAAAAGCAAGCTAAAAAAAATCAGCTATCACCTTTGTTTGGATTGGAGTCACGAGTGAGGAAATGGATTAACGATCTTTTTTAAACATGCAGCAGATTAAATATGTTTATCCAGATGTTTACAAGAGCCTTTAAGGGTTCTGGAGATACTTTCAACAAACTGACCCTTAATTACTTGTATAATGGTAATACATGGCAGGCACAACCCGGGGGCAGTACCACACATTTGGAGTGTAAATACATGTGGAGTAAACGGAGGTGGCCGTGGTATAGATATAAATGGAGACACAGAAGTTACAACATAGAGTAAATAGAGTACAAAGCTATTACACTGTGTGAATATTGAGCGTAATTGTTATTTATTACTACTAAAATCACATAGCAAGTCGCAGTTTTTTTCAAACTTCTGTTTAATTGTGGCTGGATTGTCAAGTCAATAAACTCGCCACAGTTGAAGCAGTTTGATCTTGACCACTTACAAATGCACCAGGAAAGTATGTGTTTATCTCAGACTACAGTTTAACAACTCTTCAGTTTTTAGCGCCTTCGTTGTTTAATAACTTTCTGACTTGTTGTGTGGGGTTTTTTTTGCTGTTTAAATTGTTTCACACTGTGCTGCCGTTAAAAAAAGGACATTTAAAAATGGAGTCATGCGGCTGTGTGGACAGACCCGTGTTCAGGTAACTGTCATCTGCCAACTTTCCTTTTCCTTCTCTTTCGTTAGCCTCTGGGCTAACTGACAAACTCCGCAGCGGGTTGACAAACGCGTCAAACCTCGCAGCTCAGAAGCTTTTCCTCACCTCGTTTGTTTTTCGTGCCGTTCTTCTTCGCCGTTATGAGCTCCTGGTCGATTTTCTTCTCTAAAAAATTCTGTTTTTTGGCCAACATCTCTTCAGTTTCCCTGAGTCGCTGGATAGCCTCCTGGGGTGTCGGCGCTTTACCACCCTTACCCCCGCCGCCGAATAACTTAGCAAATACCGACATGTTGTCTCTAAATGTGAACAATAACGGGTGTAATAACCTTTCACAAACTGCCAACACTTTGTGAAACCGAACAAGGAAGAGCTAAATTGCTCTGCTGTCTTTCTCGTCAACTACCGTCGCCGACGCTGTTGTTGTTCTCTCTTCTTCCGCCTTTCCAGAGAGGCCTCGTGATGTCATTACGTCAGCAGCATTACGTGACTCATGCGTGAGACATTACGGGGGGGGGGGGGGTTCTCCAGAAGCGCTTCTTGAACTACGTTTATTATTAGAAATCGTTTACATACGGGCTGAATAATAACCCTAAATAAAAGAACTTCAATTTATTATTTTTAACTCTTCTTTAGAGAATGATTAACATGTTGCTATTATTGCAATTGAGGTTATAGAAATCTGTACTAACCTGTAACTATTATTATTATTATTATTATTGTTGTTGTTGTTGTTATTATTATTATTAGTAGTAGTAGTAGTAGTAGTAGTAGTTGTTGTTGTTGTTGTTGTTGTTGTTGTAATACCTGCTTCACATCTGTTTCCCGTCTGCCAAATTACATTGTACAGTGTTTTGATCTGGTTTTAAGCCGGTAGTCAATTTAAAAATACTCTGCTTTAAATAATAATGTCTGCTATGGTTTTTTTAAAGAAATTTTCAAGTATCTGTGATCCACCAATACCATCTATTCCTTCTCCCTCACTGAAGATTCCAGTATTTACAAGGCACCCCAGTAGTCTCATGGTTAAGGTGCATGGACAGGCGACCATTGCTGCTATATTGGACCACAACTGGCCTCCAGACTGGTTGTAATGTCAGAAAATCCTGCTTGAGATTCATGGTGAGCGATAATAAATTTCCCCCTTCAGCAGATGAAAGTGAAAACAGCCTTCTAGAGACCTTCCAGTGTCAGTCAAACACTGAGGTTATGTATCAATAACACCTTTTTGAGTGGAGGTGGCTTTAAAATTGTTATTCTTATTCACTGAAATTTGTTTCTGAATAACTTTGAGGAGAGAAATAGGCCACACAGACTGGCAAACAGGGAGTTTAAGGGTATAAAAACTTAACAAGGAGCAAGAAATACAGATGACGGTCAATTAAGAACAATTGCAGATGTTAAAATCAAGAGCTATATGATACTGGTAATAACCACATGGTTAATTGAATTTATATCTTTATTCAACACTGCATCTTCCAGGCTAACCTCAGAAATCTACACAGTCTTAAGCCCTGAGTTTTTCCTCTACATTCAATACTGAGTTGCAAAAACAGTCAGCTGCAAGCATCGGGAGGCCAGCCCAGCTCCTGCAGAAAACTACGCCTCCCATGATGCACCGTGCCATACTTTTCCAGCTGAAGATGTGAGTGACCTGAGCGCCAACCGATGAAGGCTTGAGTTGTCTGAGGAACTGGAGGAGAGGGGCCAACCTGGAGGAAAGAAACAGTGTGGACATTTGTGTGATAGATAGATAGATAGATAGATAGATAGATAGATAGATAGATAGATAGATAGATAGATAGATAGATAGATAGATAGATAGATAGATAGATAGATAGATAGATAGATAGATAGATATCATACTTGGATGTGTTTTTCTGGGGGTGTTGGAGGTCGTACTGCCAGGTGATGGGGAAGCTTCACCCTGACCATCTCCTTCAGCTTGACACTCTCCCTCTCGTACTGAAACATATAAAGCAGATAAAGTGGTGTGATCATGTTTGTGTGGATGGAAAGACTCCAAACAATACCTGTGTGCCTTCTTTTGTTTTGAGAGGACAGTTTCCTCATTGTTAGTATGTGTTATTGGTGTCTTGCCTATGAAATGCACCTGCTGTGGTACCTTTTCAACAGTAGAGGGCGCTGTGTTTGTATGTTTACCTCCTTGTAGGCCTCGGTCAGGAAGCCCCACTTTTTGGGCCAGACTTTAGCCGAATCCTTCTCAACCTTTACATGTGCTTTCCTACACACACACAAACACACACACACACACACACACACACACACACACACAAAATAGGTTTAAGTTTTGTATGCCGCTTATGTGACTTGCAGGTCTGTTGGCTTTTCTACCATTGACTGAACAAACTGTTAAACCTCCCTATCTTCTAACCTCAGTGTAAATCCATAGAAAGATGAAGGTCCGGTTCCAGAAAGACTCATGGGAGCTAGAGTTGTTGAATGCTAACAAAATAATAAATGGCTTAAAGTTGCTAAAATGAGACGGTCTTGTGGAGAATATGGAGACAGAACGTAAACATCAGATAGAACTGGAAACCATGCATGAAGCAGGCTGATCCGCCCTCTGCAGCAGTGCAACCATGGCAATGAGTTTTTCATTTTAATGAAGAAAGTTTCACTTAAGGAGATCTCTTTCATATTGCATCAGGATATGGTTCATCTAGTACTTAGATATTTTTTTGTCATTAGTACTACATACCCAATAATTCAGTTTTCACAAGACGCTTTTCTTATTGCATCAAATCATTTTATCTCCAGACTTCTTATCTCATTAAAACAAGGAACTGAAAACGCAGTGCACTTCATGTGGAGATTAAGAGGAAAAGAAAAGGAACATGTAGAAAGAGGATGAAGTGGACAAAGTGAACATAATAAAAATAATGATGATTATAATAACAGCACTACCAGTAAAAATATAATAGTAATAATTTTAATAGTCTTCACAACAAGCATGCAGGAAGACTTGCATTTGAAATTCAATCACAGAGGATGTGTTGCACATCTTGTATATTTCTAAACAACTGAAAACACATTGATTGTCAAGTCATTTTAAACATCCTGTCAGCATGATGATCATCTCCAACAATAATAAGTAAGAACATCTTTCTGAGCCCTTTTCATGAAGTCAGATCGAAATAAAACACAAATGATACACAGCACAGAAAAAAAGCAGCAGTTAGCAGGTTTACCAGATTTCATCTTGATGCACAAAGTTGACGGGTTCAGATGCTCGCTGTGAATCCGCCATCTGTCCTGAGTCTGTGTGTGTGTGTCTGTGTGTGTGTGTCAGCGCCCGTGTCTTCTCTCTCTCTCTGTCCGGCTAATGTTTCACCTGTGTGTAAGTCACACTGACAGACCTGTTTACCGTCGTCATGGAGATGGAGTTCCCTGAGACATGTATATCTCTTCTCTCTGAGCTTTCTGTGTAACCATGGCGACGGTGGGATGGAACCACTGGAGGGTCACTGGGAATTCCGACATGTTGGGGTTTGCAGTCCAGACTGAAATATCTCAACTATTATTACATGAGTGGCCATGAAATTTAGTACAATAATGAATGATCCCCAGATGACATTTTATGTAGCGCCACCATCAGGTGCAGTCCAGTAGTTCACCCACTGGATGGATTGACACAAAATTACATTCAACTTTTGTGTATGCATGGTTGGGTGTTGATTCCCAATCTCCCATATTTTCATCTAGCATCATTATCAACCTAAAAATAAACTTAAATATAAATTATTGCTTTTGTTTATGATCAGACACTTGCAACTAAAACTAATTAGTATCCAATCAGCATTAGCTATAATGTTTAGTGCTAATTCATTAGCTAACACGCTAAAACTGAGATGGAGAAGACAGCAAACATTACCAGACAAACACCAGAATGATAACATGTCGCTTAGCTAAAAACACTGTTGTGCCTTTGAAGGACAGCCTCAGAGCTACTGGTGTTACTGTAGACCAGCCACGTCCAAACTATACCATAAAGGGCCATGTGGGTGCAGGTCTTCATTCCAACCAAGAAGGAGCTCACCAGGCTGGACTCATTTAATCAGCTGATCTCAATCTTCAGCTGACAATTAGGTGGCCCCTTGATTGGTTGGAACACAGACCTGCTGCCACACGGCCCTTGATGGAATAGTTTGGATCTTGTAAGGCAACAATGATCCACAGGGGGCACTGTCACCAGGTCCCAAGACACCTGGCTCCATGTCAGTGATGTATGATTTAATTTCACTCAAATCGCTGAAATGCGCTATGTAAATAAAGTTTTCTTTCATTTTTCTAAAGCAGGCAGATAGACCTCCAATTTATCTGGATTATAAAGCACTTGAAAATCGTGGATCACATCTTTTCTTCCGGTGATGGATCAGTCCTGCGGACAGAATCACTGCTCCCAGCAGCAGAGCACAAACTCCACCAATCAGGTAGCTCCTGTCGGACTGACTTAAAGACGCATCTGTATGAAAAAGAGAAGAAAAATGTATATTTTAAGGACAGAATATCCCATGCCTGTTAATTACAGCATATCAATTTCACATTAATTTCACTATCAAAGCATTTAAGTTTGCTAATCTAATCTAATCCATCATGAGTAAAACTGCCACTCCATCATCACCCCAGTCATAAATCTTCGGTTCCTTGAGGCTGGTGTGCTCCACCACACAGCTGACTGTGTCCCGTCGCTCAGGTGTGTACTCCAGGAAGGAGTGGACCTGATAGGTCCAATCTCCGTTTGTCAACACGTCGCTGAAGGTCACGCCCGTGGTCACGTCTTGCCCGTTCAGGTGCCACGTCACCCTGATATATCTGGGGTAGAAGTCGTGAGCGCTGCACACGAACACGGTGCCATGGCTGGAGGTGGTGGTCTTGACAAGAGTGACGTTGGGTTCAGCTGAAATCAGAGGGTGAAGAGTTTTTTTCTGACAGGATCAGACTGACGATGAAGCCAAAGGGAAGCATGTAAAAGCTGAACAGAAGTGGCCTAACGCTGAATCCTCAAACAGGTTGAGTTTGTCCCAGTGAAAGTCACAACAGTGAAGTCTCAGTCATGCGGGCAGGAATACCCAATTCCTGGTTTTAGGGGAAGTGATGTGCTGGAACTCTTATCTTTATGTGTGTGTGCAGTCTTGTTGTGACAGTGGGGTTGCCAGGTTTGGTACCATCATGCTTCTAAAGCCTGTGTATCGTACCTGTGCTCGAGTCTGCGCTCAAGAATGTTGTTTATTGAGAAATAGTTCCAAAACTTAGCTTCACTTAAACCACAGTGTTGTTTTTACGGTTGTGTGTGTGTATGTTTAAAAATGAACAAGATACAGTGTGTTCATTAGTGAGCTTTGGAGATGCTGGTAGGTGTAGTTTTTAACTATTTCCCCTTGCTTTCAGTCTTAATGCTAAGCTAGGCTAACAACAGCCCCGTACTTACAATTTGAGTACTCACCCATGTTTTCCTTAATGGCCGTGAAGAATACATCAAAGTTGTTGACACATATGCGCTGCCTCTCCATTTTCCTCTGTAGGAGGTCTCCCTTGTTTTCATTTGCTTGATGCGCAGTGATTAGTCCGGCGGGAGTGAAGCCCGTCCAAAGCCCGACCGTGCTGTTGTACTGCATCATGTGCTCTTCGTTGAAGAACCAGTCCACCAGATACTCCACCTGAGTCGGGTCTCTGGAGTGCGCGGCACAGCAGAAGTCAGCGTACATGAAGTATCCGTTTGCATCCGCGGCACAGTCTGAAAGATAAAGCCGGTTCATTCTCAGTCGTACTTCGTCTGTTCAGCTAGTTGCTTTCTTGGTTTTCTTGTTTTGTGGTTTCTGTATGTTTACCGGGCCCTGTACCCCCCTAACCTGTCTGCCTGCCCATTACCTGTTTACATGCCTGCCTAACTGTACCTGCTTAACTGTACAATAAAACACAGAAGTAGTCCTGCTGCCTCCTCTGTCTGCGTCCAGGTCCTTCCCCAGGTGCCATTTATCTGCAGCCCGTTGAGACAATGTTTGCTGGTTCACAACCTACCTGGGTTAAGACTGAAATATCCCAACAACTTGGAAATATGTTTTGGCACAGAAATCAGAAATTCCCAAAGCATGAAAATGGTAAACAGCGTACCTGTTAAATATCAATGTGTTGGCATGCTAGCATATTAGCATGCAGGCATTAACATTTATCTTCAATACCCACTGTGCCTCAGTGTATGCTAGCATGGCTGTGGACTCTTGTTTGACAGTTTAAATCATATAAATTTATCTGTGGTCCAAACGTATTAAAGAATGAGTTCACAGCAATAGCTAGGGCCCAATCAGGCCTCCTGTTCATGCTGTGGATTTTGTCCCCCATCACTTACATTGAAAGTCTATTAAGAATGGATGTAATTGGAATTATTATAGCAGAGAAACCTGTTTCAAAATTTGTATGAACACCTGAGTTGTTTTTTTTTTTTTTTTTAATTATAAGCATGTCCTTGAAAGCAGAGAGAGTTAACATTTAGACCAGCCCACAGAGATTCATCCAGATAATCTGTCAAGGCACATTTCAGTATAAAACTATTTATAATTTCTACCACAACCAAAGCACAGAGTTGCTGTAAAGAACAAGTTCCTCATGACATTCACTGACATTCAACAAATGAAAAAAGGAGAAAGTAGACGCTGTAACTCTGCAGAGATAATGTCTGATGTTTACAGGCGGCAGAGAGTCAACATCTTCTCACGGACTGCCACTGCTGCTGCTGTATTTCCTGTTAACAGGACATTTGTTCTTGAAAGATTTGATGTTGTTTCATACAAACAACTAATTTAATCCTGTCCACCTCCTGTCCACTGTCCTCAGCAGTGGAAATCATGAGATAAAACCCAAATACATAAATAAGAATTATCTCCCTGTGAATCACTTTGTATAGAGAAATGGCTTGAGGCATATTGTACAGTACTGGATATCAGCTAGAGCTTCGATCTCTCTTGACCTTCTGAGGTTTCACCATCAATATTTTAACCTCGACATGCTGTGACCCAAAGACTTGAAAAAAGATCAGTGGAAATGCAGGAAAGTGGAATGACTCACCCCCCACAGACAGAGAGAAAAGCCACAGAAATGGCAGGAACACGAAGCGTTTCATGTCGAATCCACTGTTTGACCAGATTGCTGGTGTGCAGTTCATGGATGATTCCTACCCTCCAGCTACAGTTACTGTCACCATTCACCACCACACTTTAAAAATGTTCTGTTTAATCCTGCCTTTTCTCCCACAAATTCAGTTTATAAACCAATAATCTGCCACACCCGGTGCATCTTTAGAGAACATTAACAAACAGCACGGTTGGGAAACATTTTTCATGAATGCACCTGCAAAACTTCCATGTATTTCATTTGTTTTTCCTTCAATATCCACTCATGGCTGCTAAAGTGTTGCTATCATCATGTTTAGGCGCTGATAGGGAAACTTTGTTGAGTTTGTGAACACAAACTGTTATTTTCATCATGAACCACAACTTTCGTGAACAAGTTCAAAAACTTTGGATCCCAAAAAAACGTCCAACTTCACACAGAAGCTGAAACCAAAGTAAAAACCGAAAGTAAAACTCTTCAGCTGAGAGGGGGAGATTGTTTCCTCTTTGAAACACTTTGACTCCACTGTGTTTTTTAAGTTTGTGGGGACTAAAGTGAAGGTCAGTGTCAAAAAAAAATAATAATAGAAGGAAAAAAAAACACAGATTGAAAGTGAGTCCAAGAGGTGTAAATAAAAACAGAATACAAAAATCATTTTTAACCTGTATTCAACTGAATACAGAACAAAAACAAGATATTTAATGTTCAACACATAATGGCAAGTAATTTAAAGACTTCACCATCTGAAATCCATAATGTCATCAAGAGATTCTGACATCTCCGCACTGAAGGGGCAACGCCAAAAACCAACACAGAATATCGGCGACCTTCGATCCCTCAGGCAGCACTGCCTTAAGAACCAACATGACTGTATGAAGGGGATTACCACATAGACTCAGCAACACTTCAGAAAACCCGGTTTGGTAAACACAGATTATCTACAAATGCAAATCAGAAACACTGTTCACTTCTCAGAGACAAACATTGGCCTAAAGCCTCAACACTGTCAGATGCTCTGGAGTCTTTCTCTCTCAGAGGTGGTTGAGCAGTCTGACAAATACCTCGATGTGGAGGCATAGTTTGAATGGGTGTGCAAAGCATGTCCTGTTTCATGCTTTGAGTTAGTGCACATTATAACCATCTGAGGGCAACATGGCTGCATAAAAAACCTAAAATGAAGCATCAGGCGGGCAGTAAATCCTGGTCTCCAGGGTCAAATTCTTGTGCTTTGCGTTTCCACTGAGTTTAGTTGATCATTTATGGCAAAAGAGATGTCCTGACAACGATCCACACATTTTCTCCTCAACCAAAACAAATAAGGACGATGAGAAGATATGATCTATGCAGAGGGACTGCAGATGGAAAGTAGTCTGTGTGGCTAAATCTAGCACTTCTACATGATGGACCCAAGTGCTTATGTGTGTGCATCGTCTCAAAAAACATCCAAAGTGAGAGCACCTTCAGGCCAACCGCCACTGAGGAAACACAGAGAGCACGACTGACTGACATCCTGTGTGAGGGTTAAGTCTGATGTACTGTGACCCTCACTCAGTCAGAAAATAGCTCCACGTCTGCAGAACACGCTGAGGTCCAGGCCCGACACAGAAAGGCAGATTATGGAGCAGTTTAAGACACCTGTGGCATGAAGGCTGCCCTTCCTTTGTGTGTGCCTGGTGGCTGCCACATGCTCGTGTCTCTGACTTCTAGACTTTTCTCGTGACTTTTGTTTTAACAGGGGCATTGTGAGCATGTATTGTGTTTGTGTTTGGTTGTTTGCTGTCTGTGTACTGATGACCTGGTTGTCGTATCCATTAAAAGGGATTTGAGGTTTGTTAACTTTTTCAGCAATGTTTAACTTCCACAAACCCCACAAAATGTTTACACTGTTTGCCTCTTTTGTAGTGGTGACTTGTTCCAGACTGAGGACGTCAGCAGCAGCAGCCTGCACCTTCTGAGGAGACTGAGGTCCTTGGGAGAGCGCAGGCCGCTGCTCGGGACTTTTTCTGACTCTGTGGCAGCCTCTGCTATCCTCTACGCTGTCGTCCGCTGGGCCCCGGGCAGCACAGAGCGGGACAGGAAGAGACTGAACAAGCTGGTCAGGAGGGCCAGCTGTGTCCTGGGCTGCCCACTGGACTCTGTGGAGAAGGTGGTCGAGAGGAGGCTGTCGGCCAAGCTCACAGCCATCATGGACAACAGTTGTCACCCATTGCACCGTACTGTAGAGGAGCTGAGCAGCTCTTTCAGTGGCCGGCTGAGGCACTCAGCGCAGGAATGAGCGCTACCGCAGGTCATTCTTTCCCACTGCTGTCAGACTGTACAACTCTACTGTCCAATTATTCTGTGCAATAACCTCTGTATCTACCAATACCTGGAATTAGTGTCACTTTATCAACCACATCTACCTCCTCTGTGATTGTAAACGGCCATAATCCACTCCTCTTGCACTTCAAGGTATGTTTTACACTCTTTGCCAGAGTTAAATTATTGCTGGGCCAAACACTTTTTCTATTTTTTGATAGATTCATTGTACAAAGCCTTTTTTTTCAATTTCAAATTATTTTTATTGTGACCTTTTTACACAAGTCCATCATGTGGATTTGATTCAAATATATTAAAACACACCATTTGCCAATACTATTTGCTTATTTATTACAAACAGCCTGAAGGGAGCAGCAAGTCAAACCCGCTCCATTTTAGCCCAACATGAAGGAGGCGTACTTCTGCCCATGCTGTTTACTGACAGTCGGACATGCCGGTTGGTGAGGTACGTGTTTTTGAACGGAAGACGATAAGTGGACACAAAAGTAGAGTTATACGTTGAAGTGTCTCCCTTTGTGACGGTGCATAGTGAACCGTGTGACAGACAGAGCTGGATAGAAGCATCCTTTCGCCAGGGTTAGCTCAGAATTCAGGCAGAGTTCTGTACGTAATATCATAACGTCAGCGCCACACGGTGGTTAAAGCCCCAGAAAACCACCAGAGATCCCTGTCAGAGGTTTATTCTTGTCAGGCAAGGTTCATTAAAGCCGCTGAAACTTTACAGTAGCAGCAGTAGCAGCCGGCAGTGGTGGGTCATAACTGATTACATTGACGCAAGTGAAATTTGCGGTCGAAAAGTGTAAAACGGAAAAAAATACTTTAACATGAAAATACGCATTTGAACTATGTAACATGTCCAATAAGTGATGGATTCCATATATATATTACATATCTATTTTGAACTATATCCATTTATATAGTTAATATATATATTATGGAGACCTCAGTCATAAATAGGCCCCCTTGTTTGGGAGAGGGCTCAAATGGAGCGGCGCTTATTTCTGGATAGAAGAGCGGCTGTCAGGAATTCCTACCAGTCAGAGACTGAAGGGGCAATCCCTTAATGTGCCAAGCGCAATAACAAATTGGCAGCTGATTTGAGAGGCAAAATATGGAGCATTTTGCGAACATTGCTTTTCATTTGTTTGTGTAGCAGAGAGAACCTGAGTTAGAGGCCACAGACTGCAGCCTCTCCAAAAAGAAGGTCAGCTCCTCCCCTTTCCCAACCAACTTTTAACTTGGCAGCCTATTTAAGACACCTGTGGCATGAAGGCTGCCCTTCCTTTGTGTGTGCCTGGTGGCTGTCACATGCTCGTGTCTCTGAGGTGGGTAGTGTGGCCTGGAGGTCATTTTAGGCTTTTCTCGTGACTTTTGTTTTAACAGGGGCATTGTGAGCATGTATTGTGTTTGGTAGTTTGCCGTCTGTGTACTGATGACCTGGGGCCTGTTGCACAAAAGTAGGATTTAGACATCCAGGATAAGTTATTGAGCCTGGCTCAACCAATCCAAAACAACAGAGTTCAGGCTTAGAATTGGCTGCACAAACGCCAGGCCAGGATAAGTAGACACGGATTTATCAAGCCAGGTGAAACCAATCCTGGATAAGTTGCAGCACACTGCTCCTCAAATAGGGCCCGCAATCAATCACAGATTCACTGATTCACCATGGCATCTCGTGCAGCTTACTTCTCCCCGTTGGAGCAGGAGATAATTATGGACGCATATGAAGAGGTGAAAGACCAAATTTAAAAAAAAAGGAAACACCACCACTGCCATGAAACAACGAGAGAAAGCGTGGCTAATCATTGCAGATCGCCTGAATGCGTGAGTTTTGCACAAAGACAGTCATGACTCCACTGAAACCATCACAATTACAATCAGAATAGTTTATTAACCCATGAGAACCCGGACCCATTTCTGCTTTTAGGAAAATTATGGGGGACATAAGACAGACTAAATAGACCACATATACACATTTCTGACTTTTTTTTCAAAACACCACCCCCTACTGTCCAAGATCTCAAATGATGTGTCACATTGGGACGTGTGACACCTGTGTCACCGTGGGTTCTTATGGGTTAACATCCCCAAAAACGTAGTTGTATTCTGATTATGAAACAGCTGGAACTACCAGTGAAATTGACTGCAGATGTGAGTAAAATCATGTAAATGCAGCTCCGTATTTGCTCCTCATGCTCCTCTGTTGTTTCATTCATTATGTGTGTGTGTGTCCTTTGTTCATTTTTCCATTAAACATGACTGGGCCCAAACGAACTTGGCAGCAAGTCAAGATAAAGTACAAGAACATCCTGCAGAACGGTAAGTGCCCTGACAAATATTATGCATGTACATACTCTGTACCCAGAGGGTGCCTGCTCACATATTGTCTGTACTTATAGCAATTAAAAAAAAAAACCCACAAGCAGGGCACTGGTGGTGGGTCACCACTAGCTGACCTAACCCCTCAGGTGCCCATGAGGGAAATTTTGTGAACAGGAAATCCTTTCACAGCATTAATGTTCAGGTGAACATGACTTTATGACATTAATGAACACTGTACATTGCTTGTGATGTGCATTGATTGGTTTAATAGTCTACATCTTATCATTTCAGATGGTCTGCAATGCTGACTACCTGATCAGCAAAGCTAGGCCACTTTGCCTGATGGCGCACGCTGCTGGGGGACAGAGGGTATGCCTGTGTGCCTTTTTGCCTCACATCTTACGCAGACCCTCAGGGAGCACAGCAGGCATATAACAAGCCCATGCCAGGACAAGGGCTCGGATCGAGATGACCTTTGGCCTCCTGAAGGCACGCTTCCAATGTCTGCACCATCTGAGGGTCAGTCCAGACAGAGCGTGCGATATTACTGTGGCTTGTGCTGTCCTCCATAATGTGGCCTGTCTGAGGAAGGAGAGGGCCCTCAGATGACGACAGTGGTCGGCTGATCAGAGACCAATATGTTTTAAATTATTTCAGTTAAAGTGCATTCTGTACATTTAAGTTGAATATGGCCTGCAATAGCAGATAGCTATTCATTTGGCCTATTGTGCTGTGTACTGTGTGTGTACAGGCCTGACATTTGTCTGTTCATTTGTTAAGTATGGATTTGTCCTGCATTTATTCCAGTGTGCAGACATGCAGGATGTTTTATACACAGACCTTTGAGAATGTGTATTTATTCTTGTGATGAATAATATGCTTTGATTCTGTGCTTTTCTATCTTGTAGAGCACTGTGTGACTTCACTTTTGATATATATATCTCCATGGTAACTTATGTCAAAACATATCCCACTTCAACTTATCCCACTTTTGTGCAACCAGATCAAGGATAAGTTGATCCAGGATAACCAACCTATCCTGGATTAATCCCTTATCCTAGTTTTGTGCAACAGGCCCCTGGTCTGTGCATTATCCTGGCTAAGAGGGACACAAAACATATTTATTTTATTTAACAGGACTAAGAGTCTAGAGCAGGGGTGTCCAAACTTTTTTCACTGAGGACCACATACAGAAAAAAATAGGAGGGGCTGAGCCTCACCTTTAGTGGAGTAAAGTTAGAAAAATCAATGAAAAGTTGGTCAAATATGCTATATTGTTGAATATGATTGCAGAAAAAACTGCCTTCATCACAGCTTTTCATAAATGGATTTTTATTGATTTTTTCAAAACAAAAAAAAAATGGTTGGCAGCTCATTCTCAGAACAGCAGCCTCAGATTTCTTCTTAGTCAGGATGGTGATCCCCCAGAGAGAGAACAATAAAGGGGAAAATGGGATGGGTATATTTCAAGCTTGTTGTTGAAGTTATTTGGCCTTTTAATAAACCAATTAGCGTTCGTTAGAAACTGTTATCAAAATTAACAAAGTGAATTGGACTTAATAACAGGAGTGCATATAATTTTAGTCAGTTATTCTGCTAAGTATCAGCTGCGCTGGGTATTTAAATTAGCAAGGCGCTGTTCATCCAGCTGCGGTGCTGATCCGATGTCACTCGGGCCAAAAATCCGGACAAATGTCACTTTGATCCAGGAGCGATCGATTCTGCATCAGTTGAGATCAGCTGATTTTGCACAGTGTGTGCGCTGTGCACAGCGATGTGTACTCTGCGTGCTCACAAGAAACACCCACACAAGAAAGTGGTGCGCAAAAGCGGAGTAGTGACAGACCTGATGCGGCGTTAATGATGTTTGTCGCACGTGTACCTGCATACTATTTATGTGCATGCATGCTTATTAACACAAGGATACTGTGGAATATATTTTGAACTCAGCTAAAGTGGGAACGGCATTGTACTCAGTGGGAGCAGTGATGCTGCCGCGAACCTTCTACCTTGCATTATTTTGGTTCTTCCGTGTTTGGTAGCCTGGGCTAAATTTGTTCTGTGATCGTCTTTTTTTTTTTTTTGGTGGGGCAGCTGCCTTGTTCAACGGTAGCTCCCCCTGGTGTTAAAACTAAGAAGTGCAATACACTCAGGCAAAAGTATCAAGAGCGGGCCATGTTCTATTCTATTTATAACATTTCTTGTGGGCCAATAAAAAAGGGACTGCTGGCCCTACAGTATTGGTTTCTTCCAAAAGTTGTAGGATAAATGGGGTCACAACACACTGAGCACGTAACAGTCAGTCTGCAGTGCTGGAGGTGTAGACTGCAGCTTAATGGTATGTTGATGAATGAAATACAGTTAGTCATACAATCTTTAGTGCATTTCAGAAATACAGGTGTATTTTGCTTCGCCAGGTTGTCAGCTAGCACCAGCTAAAATTAGTAGCCATCCCTCAGTAGCCCTCTTGGTCACTAGCTAGTCTTGACTCATGATAGCACAGCATCCTGTTTAGTTAATAGTGGTGAAGGAGAGCTGTATGAATCTTATGGCAGTGACTGAAAGCTAGCAAATGTGTCCAATCCATGAAAGTATATATATAAATATATATCAAATTGCAATCCATCCATATCTATTTTGTCTTTTTGTGTGTCCACTGAAGGTTATAATGTTCAGAGAACTGCTGGTTCAGTTTTAAGGGCATTTTGTGCTGCTTTTGAATGGTATACTGAGGTTGGACTGAATATCAATAACACCTCTCAGTGTAACACAACGTATGTTAGAAAGTGGAAGAAGTTTCTTGTGATGCTTTTATTTTTACAACGTGATTGGCTTTCTGGATATACAGATGTTCTTGACAGAAGCGCATATACCTACTGAATATGAAAGTTTGATTCTTTGACTGCAAACCAGTGCTAATCACAGTGGATGAATAAGACAATAAGGCTATTTCATGTGTTTCTAATACTGAAAATTGATGATAAATTGATTTTAATCTCTTAAGAATTGTCAATGATGATTAAAAAGATTATACAATGTCAGCTTCACCTCATAACAAAAGGTGCCCCTGATTCAACACTTCAACACCAAAACCTGTCAGGTCACATTTGGTTTGGGCTGAGAATCAAATCTGCATGAGAATGACTCCAAATCGGTGGGACAAATGAGCCATTTATCAAAATTTATTTCACCTTGCGCGCAGTGTGGAGGAAGCAAGACGGACAGTTTGATTCAGTCAAAAGTCAAAAAACTGACAAGTGTCAAATGAGCAGTCATCCAGAAATCAAATATGAGCAGCAATCCAGGATGATGCTTGAGGTACAGTGGTGAACACCAGAACATCTGCAGCACACTGGTGAACACCAGAACATCTGCAGCACACTGTGAACACCAGAACATCTGCAGTAGCTGATGAACACCCAGAACATCTGCAGCGTGTGACGGTTAAATTGAACAATACAGAGTGGTTCTGTCGATGTGGGTTGTTAGGTTATTGTTCTGTCGGGTGTTTGGGATGGATCCAGCCTCCTGAATTTAAGCTTCATCTCCACGATTCAGCTTGGCCATCTTCGCCCGGAGGATCTGGATCTCCAGGCTGAGCTTCTCCCTCTCCAGCAGCAGGTTTCCTCTCTTCAGCTCCAGCAGATCCTCGTCCACAGCCACAAGCCGCCGCGGGTCCAACTCATGCTGCTGCTCATCAAGACCTGCAGAGAAAAACCACATAATCCACTGAGTCCTACAGAGCTACATCAGCACACGTTAGCAAGGCTGGCTTCTAAAGGAATAGAGCAACATTTTGTGAAAAACACTTATTCACTGTCTTTTCTTCAGTTACATAAGAAAATCAATACCACTCTCATGTCTATCTGTAAAATTAAAGACTACCAAGACCAGGCAAATAGCTTAGCTTAGCAGAAAGACTGGACACAAGGAATCAGCAGGCCTGGGTCTGGGTCCAATGGAAACAAAATCAGCCTACCAGACCCTTTTTTAACACATTCTTCAAATCATCCTAATGAAGACCCTGCACCGAAACACATGAGCAAAACATCAATTCTTCCAGTTAGTCAGCTAGTGTTGCCAGCCATCATTTAACAAGAACTAAACATTGATTTTACAGCTGTTCGTCACAGTATTAGCACACAATCACACAATGATCAATATGTATGATTGTGCTGGTTACCATCCTCTTCATGTGTTATCTTACTCATGGACTTGAGTTCCACCTCCACAGGGTAATGGTCGCTCACTTTCAGAGCCTGGAAGATGAAATAATTCATTGATTAGCAATAGCTGTTGTAAATTGTGGGCTTTTATATAAGTCTGGATGAATGTGAAACAAGTTGTGTTGGACAGGATCAAACCAGGTGCCGCTTGCACCGGCTGTTCATGACTTCAAACAGCATAATAATTCATTTCAGGCTTTGTGGAATGAAAGCATTAAAACAGCCACAGACCTTCTCCTCACTGAGTCTATACTCCTTCTGGAAGTTGAAGGGTTTGGCAGAGTTGGGTACCACAGCCTGGAGCATGTCGTCTCCGTAAACCACGATCCTGGATAGAAGATACACAGTAGTCAAGTCTATTTGTACAGCACGACAGACTCAATGTGCTTTGAAATAAAATGCAAACATGACAACAACTTAAGAAGATAAGAAGGTATTCTTTTTAAAAAGGAAAAATAATCAAAGAAATACTGAATCTAAGATAAAGGTTTTACCCATTAACCACACACTTATACTAAAATTTTGCAAAAGATGATTTTAGTATGTTTTATTTTTTTTGTCATTTACTTTTACAGTCAAACAATCAACATGAAGACCTATAGATGAGTACAGAAGCACCGAGGAGAGAATAAAAACATACATAAGTGGACTAGTAATCATCTCCAGTTAATGTTTTAAAAGAAGATCCTGTTGTAGCAGACCTAAGACTACTGGCCTGGTTCTATTCACCTGACTTCGTGCTGATTTAACCAACTGCTCGAGATAACTTCATGTTTAACTGAGATATATTAAAGTGTGATTGATCTTCTCCAATAAATATCTGCCAGAAAGCGAACAAGGGTACTTCTCAAAATGTCTCAGTATCCTTTATCTCAGAGTAAATGCTGAAATTCTACTAGTCCTTTAATCATTGCTCATTTTGGTCAAGAGATTCGGTTCCAGTGATTGAGTAAAAACAGCAAGTAAACAATAGTAAAAGTCCTATTTTTTACTTGGTTCAGAAGTATTTTCAGAAAAATGTATCAAAGAATTCCTCATTAATGGCTTCTTCAAAAACAGGATTGACCAGCCAAACTGATTTTTTTATAATCTGGCAACCCAGGAGTTGGTTTAAGATATGAATTCATAGCCATGATTTATCTTACAAGTGTTAGTAAATTATTGAATTAATCATGATACAGTCATTTCTTCCAACCTACTGAACCCTTTGTAAAGTATGTTTTATCGTAAAGTGGAGCCCATTATTTAAATGTCACTAGTCAAGGTTAATTTGAACTACTTTCCACCTGTGCATGTGTGTGTTACCTGTCGTATGTGTGGTCGTTTCGGTTGCTCGCCGTGGTGTCGACATCATCTCCAATTAGCCAGTGGAAGTTTGTGTCGCTACGGATACGGATGTCCTTCATTTCCTTTCTGGAGACGTACAAGCCGTCTGCATTGAAGTCGCCCAGGATCATCACGTTCTACAGAAAAAAGTGACAGAACATGAACACCCACCCATGTGTCAACCGAGGCCCGGCGTCATGCTCAATATGTGCCCCTACAGGTAAACTGGAACATGATCGAATCTGATTCTGAGTAAGACAGTCAACACTCTTATTTCTCAGGATGCCGAAGAGGTGTGTTTAGCTTTTTCTGACAGACACGAACATTATTTTCATGTCCTTGCTGTTAGATCAGTGGTTCCCTGGAGTCCTGGTACAGGTGTTTGAGATTCAGTGTGTATTAGATTGATGGTATTCTCTGTACTGTCAGTGTCCTGATGATGTCCCGCCCTTACATCAGTCCTCCACTTCTCCTTGACGTGCTGGAAGACATCGTAGAGCTCATCCAGCTCCTTCTCCGAGTCCTCTGGTTTGGTGTGAACTGGGATCATCACTAGGTCTTTCAGCACTGTGGTGGGCACATACACACACGCACACACACACACCTTTAGAATCAGACAGGTGTATCTGACAGGAAGCCCACTGCAGTCGTTGCTTCCTGTGAACTTTGCATTACATTGATTACAGCGAAACTTAAACCTAAACCTAAAGCCAAATCCTAACCTTAATGTAAAGGGGTGCGACTGGGCAGAGTCTTGTTAATTTTATCATCTTTCTGAAAATAATTAGTCTTCTCTAAAACACTCAAACATAATTGTTCTTTTGTGTGTATGACAGACTTCTACCTGTATTGAGGCATCTGAATCGCAGGATGTAAGGGTCTCTAGCGAAAACATCTCCTCCTTCAGTCTCCAGGTCATCAAACTGATAGGAGCCCACCAAGTCAACCATGTCATCCCTACACACACACACACGTAAATCAACCCATCATATTTTGATTATGCAGTGTCAGAAGTATCAGCTGTGATCAGAGATTTCTGTAGATATGAAGCTCATTCAGAGATGGATTAACAGAAAAGGATCATGTAATGTTTGCCATCTTAAATGATGAATATATATTTCTGGGCGCAGCCAAGGGCCGGAGGGAGTCTGGTTTCAGGATCTCATCTCTGCTTTTTGCGGATGATGTTGTCCTGTTGTCTTCTCGAACCAGGACCTTCAGCATGTGTTGGGGCGGTTTGCAGCCGAGTATGAAGCGGCTGAGATGAGAATCAGCACCACCAAGTCCGAGTCCATGGTTCTCGACCTGAAAAAGGTGGCTTGCCCCATCTGGGTTGGAGGAGAGCTCCTGCCTCAAGTGGAGGGGTTCAAGTATCTTGGGGTCTTGTTCACAAGTGAGGGAAGGATGGAGCGTGAGATTGACAGGTGGATCGGTGCGGCGGCAGCAGTAATGCGGCCGTTGTACCGGTCCGTCGTGGTGAAGAAGGAGCTGAGCCGAAAGGCAAAGCTCTCAATTTACCAGTAAATCTACGTTCCTACCCTCACCTATGGTCATGAACTTTGGGTCATGAACAAAAGAACGAGATCTTGGATACATGCGGCTGAAATGGGTTTCCTCCGCAGAGTGGCGGGGGCGCTCCCTTAGAGATAAGGTGAGGAGCTCTGTCACTCGGGAGGAGCTCAGAGTAGAGCGAGAGGTGGCTCGGGCATCTGTATCGGATGCCTCCTGGATGCCTTCCTGGGAGGGTATTCCGGGTATGCCCCACGGGGAAGAGGCCCCGAGGAAGACCCAGGACACGCTGGAGGGACTATGTCGCTCGGCTGGCCTGGGAACGCCTCGGGGTCCTCCCGGAAGAGCTGGAGGAAGTGTCTGGGGAGAGGGAAGTCTTGGCATCCCTGCTTAGACTGCTGCCCCCGCGACCCGGCCCCGGATAAGCGGAAGAAGATGGTTCCATATGCTGAATGTAATTTTGCTCAAATTCATCTGTTTGACCCAAACTACAGAGTCTGTGATCACAAAGTTCCAAACAGACATATTTTTGCAAAAATATAGCTAAATGCATCACTTCTGTATTAAACTGTCACCCTCTGTGAAGCTTGAAAACTCCACCAGAAGCCTTCAGCATTTAGACATATTTTGGATTTTCTTGCCTTTATTGGCATACTGCATAGATACAGGAAATATGGAGAAACTGATCTCCTGTACTGACAAAGGGCTGTACAGGATCCTTTATAACTCTTGTTAATGAAAAACCAGTGGGAATCTGCTCCAGGTGAACACTCACCTGTACAGGAACATGAACTGCTCCTTGTAGCGCGTTCGGCCCAGACGGGTGCTGATCTTCAGAGTGTAGTGATGCGTCCTGTTGCATCTGGACAGAACGACAGATATGATGTCAGTTAATCTAATTTTCCCAAAAACCAGCAATCTTGTCAGCACTGTGTCACATGTCACATGTGTTGAGAGAAATTAAAATTCACACTCACACACTCAGCCATACTTGCCACATGTTAGCATGCTAACATGCTAAACTAAGACATGAACATGATTTAGCTTTGTCATTAGCATCATTAATATTAGCATTTTTCTCAGTTCATATATGTGCAGTCTCACAGAGCCACTTGACTCTGTTGGCCTTACGCTCTTATTATTGTTGTTATTATTTTGCCAGCATAATAATATTAATAATGATGATGGTAATGAAGACAGGAGCAAAGCCTGCACTCACTTGTTGAGGTTTGTGAGGAAGGTTTCTACAGACTCTCCGCTGACGTCCACCACCTCCAGGATCAAAATGATGTCATATCGAGACACGATCTGGAAGGAAGAGAGAGAGAAAGTGACAGCAATGTGACCTCATTGTGACATCACTGTGACATCAGCGTGCCCGCCATTTTTTTCATTCCTCACCCCTGTGCTAAGTTTTGTCAGAAAGCTGTCAGTCCTTCACGCTGCACAGTACATTATAAAAGAGGGCAGATATTTTCTAAAATTGACGTGGAAGGTGACCACAAGCAGCAGATGTTGATCTACACATCACAAAACATTCCCACTTCCTGTGTAGACAGGAAGTCAGAAGACAAACAACAGAGTAGGAGCACTTCCTTGTTGCTGAAGCGCCTGCAGTCAATTAAGTCTGAATCATGGAGGATCAAACCTGACTTAATTTGTGACAAAATATGTTTCTTAGTGTCTGAAGCATTTTATTTAGTATTAATACAAAATGAATCAGCAACATTTTTGATAATCGATTCATCCTTTCACTTATTTTTAAAGTCATTTTTTAAAAGTCAGGTAATTTTCAGCGCCCATTACACAAATTTTATTTTCTAAAATTTAAGAGAATAATTGATTTATGCAGTGTGTGTGTGTGTGTGTGTGTGTGTTACTCATGTTGTGGGAACATAAATCTGTTAATACAGTCACATTGCGGTGACTCACCTTCCTTATGGGCACAGAATGCAAGTCTCCATAATGTAAATCATTAATTTCAGGTTAAGGTAAGGGTTAGGCATGTCGTGGTTATGGCTAGGGTAAGTCTGAGGAAATGAATGGAAGTCTTTGTAATGCCTCCAAAAATTATGAAACATGACTCTGTGTGTGTGTGTGTGTGTGTGTGTGTGTGTGTGTGTGTGTGTGTGTGTGTGTGTGTTACCTTAATCAGGATATTCAGGACATCTGGGTCTGACACTTTGCTTTTTCCAAACTTCTGGATGTTAAAAGATGCTATTTTCATGGTGGCTGCGGAGACAAAAAGAAAAAACAGAAAGAGAAGGGCATTTTCATGAGCCTGTCTGTGCCTGAACATGAACAGGCATGTGTGGTATCACCGTATTTACATCGAACAAGCTGTTACATGCTTGTGTGTGTGCGCGCAGACAGCTCTGTGTTAAATGCAGCCTCGTCTCATAAAACCTGACAGCTTCTCAGCTCAGCTTGCCTGAGGACTGAATAACAGGCTACGAAATTCACACCATACACAATGAAAACATGTTTGTGGTGGTTTAAGTACATACTATAAAGATAAAATACTGCTCATTGAGCCTGGCTTTACACGGCAGGTGTGTGTTTAATCTCTTCAGGGAAGTAACAGAAAAAAACACACAAAAATATGGAAAATATGTTTAAATGGAAATAAAACATGATGCTTGTCAACTGAAAATAAGCAGGATAAAATGTGAAGAAGTTCAAAGGTAATTTGTTTAAATTAGAGATGATTTGGTTGACAACAGCATCATTCATCAACAGTTTGTGTGAATACTCATTTTAAAAACGATTAGAGAAGAAGAAGCCACAAATATCTGAAGGTAAAAGAACGGGGAGATGAAAATTTCTATGAACTGAAGAAGAGTTGAACAAAATATTAATAATTAAATATGAACATTTTACAGTGAAAAGACAGGAACATGACAAAACAACAGATTGTGAAAGTGTGATTATGAAATTAAATAAAAATGAACTTAAGCTCATTTAAAAACAAACTAAATCAACAGCTGAGCAAACTGTCCAGGACTTGTCATCGTGTCTCTACGACACCCGTCCTAAATCCCCCCAGATCAGCCCGTCTCCACCCGTGACTGCAGCCGTCTGCTTCACTTCAACACAGGACAAACTACACGAACACTGTGCTGTAGATTAAGCTCTCAGTACAGTCTGTCAGTTTACCCTGTAAACTCCCATCATTCACCTCTCGGCTCTAACGAAAAAGTCTCTGTTTGAGACAAAGCAAACAGGCGTACAAATGTGAAGAGTGTCTGGTTAAACATGAGTTTCAGGCCTGTAAAGACAAGAAAATTAAAGTCAAACAGTGTATGTAGGTAAAAAGTTTCATATAAAATTTCAAGTATATAATTTAAGATTTTAATAGTGGCACTAAAACTCTGTCCTAACATGCTGTGAGTGTTTGTCACTAAAATGACAGAAAATATTTCGCATTGAGAGTATATTCTCTTTAAACCTAGAGCAGTGTATTCTGGAAGCATTTTTTGTTATATTTGTTGAAATACTATGGTATCTGTTGACAAGCCCGGAGGCACAGGATTTGAGGACTCAGAAATGCAGACAACAGACAGCTCAGCAGAGTTTCAAAATAAAAGGGTTTATTGAACTAAAAGCGCTCAGGATAAATGCAACTGAAGGAGAGACAAAGTACAACAGAAAACGCTAAGGATAACCTGGTAAACTAGAAATGAAAACTCAAAGCACGAAGGCTGAGGAGAATACAAAGTAACAACAAAGATACCAAACTAGACAAGATGCAAAAGTAACAAACAAAAGATCTTAAGGCAATACTGACAACTAGACTTACACAGACAAGGATCAAGGACGCTAGAGAGCAAGGCGAGTACGAGACAAGGCACATGACAATCTGGCACAGGACAAAGGGAGACGCGGACTATATATACACGAGGTAACAATGAACAGGTGGAGACAATTAGGGCGGGGTAGACAATCAGACAGGCGGGAAACACACCGGGAAGTCAAGGGCCTGAAACGAGAGGAGAGTTAGGTTTCACAATAAAACAGGAAGTGTATGACAAGACATGACGCTAGTGAACAAAAACACTTAACAGATTTGACGAGACATGACATCTGTGGCTGATGCAGCCCTGTAACAAGTCCATAAAACCATTACATTGAGCCTGAATGAAATGGCTGGATGGCCTACCTGCCCGTCTACCGACATACCTGACAACCCACCCGTTACGCATGACTGCAGTCTTCCGAAAGGCTTGGCAGATATATTGCTAAAGCTATAGCGAGCTAGTTGCACGTGACTGCCAGAGAATCCGAATCTTGCCAAGATCAGAAGCTCAGCTCCCTTTGAGTAACGTCAGAACACACACATCAAACGCCTGCTTGAGATTACCACGTCACCAGCGGGGCAGCGGCACATGCTCGGATACAGCATTATGCAACAGCGTATGTAAGGTACAGTAAAGGCAGCCTGAGGAAACACCCTATGTCACTGCAGCTCAGTGTCTCTCAAAGTTACTGACGTGTAGTCGTTGCTGTCAATCAAGGAGGAAAAACCTCTTATTAAGTGTGACATCACACACAGCTGGCAGCATGAAGTAAACATCAGCACATCTGTTATTTTCTCATGTGTGTATATATGCATTTATCTCTGGTACTACTTTAATTTGTTATTTAAATAGTCAATTATCTGATATGTAATTACTTGGTATAAAACAGCCATCGATTTGCAGTGCAATTTCTTTATATGACTCAGATACCAATAGAATAGATATACTCGTTCATACTGTTACTACTGTGGTTTCTTATTTCCTCTAAAATGCTGAGTTGGTATTCACTCATGTCTCATTGTCTCCTTCCTCTGTTACTACATTTAAACAACAGTACTGCTAAACATGGTGTTTGCACTTTATTAAGACTACATCAAAGGAATAACTAATAAATCAATTAGGTTTGCATTAAAAATAAGAAACAGAATATAGAGAAAATGGAGCAGACACAAAAATTCATTTAGATGATTTCATTTGATTGGATTTTGGACTGTTGGTTGAAGAAAATGAGCAATCGTGGAAGTGGCTGTTAGTCGACTCTGCGTGTCTGTTGTTTTCGCCGTCCTCTTGTCGCCTGTTTAACAGGTAACTCATGGAATAATAAAATTCCTGGTGGCAGCGTGTTTGCATGTGTGTTGAGGAGGCTGTCGGACTCGTTTGCATGTGTCCTTCTGTTCAGTCAGACGACTACTTGATCCTGCAGCTGATAACCACAACGTGCCAACTCCCACAGCGTTTCCTCAGAACTAGCACATAATGATGTTGTAAACACAGGGATCAGATGTCGCCCTGACTAGTTTCACCTCAGTCTGTTGTTGTCATTTGTTTGTATCCGCTGGCGACTCCCATGCAAGTGTTGTCCTGTCTGCAAAACAGTCTGTCCGTCTGGACTTTTCTCCACTCACTTCCATCTTTCAGCTCTTTTTCAGCAGCAGGAACTTTTTTCCGGAGCTCATGAACGTCACCTGAATTTCAGTTAAAAGTTTATACTTTCCAGTCAGCCAAGAACAATAAAGGTGGAGTAGACAGTAGAGGTAAAACACAGACGTCATGGCTGTTACAACATGTGTACAGCATTCTTTTAGACTGCAGATGACGACTGGTTGGATCAGTATCAGCATAAAGAGGCAAGAGAAAGACCTGAACTCCTCTGTATTGATGACTGGTGTTGTGAAATACTTCAAGCCACCATAACTTTCTTCACCGTGAGCCTCTGAACCAGACTAACTGCGACCTTTCAATCAGTTTAACCTCATCCTGTTTCTGACGTGACTCGACTCGATGAACAGCTACAGACGACGACGCTGCAGAAATTCAGTTTGTCGTTCTGGGCAACAAAGTCTGTTGGGCAGAAATCTGCTGAATGAAATTTGTTACTGCCATTCATGGTCCCCAGAGGCTGAATCCTGATTTGTGACGCCCCTTTTCTTCAGGACATTTTTATCCAGTGCTTTACAAAACCGTTCTGTGAGGAAAAGCAATTAAACTGGGTTGGGTGGCTGGTTAGGTCTGGCTATGAAACAACTTGGCTGGAGTTAGAGTAAGATTATGGTTAAAATACATACTTTCTCAAGGTGAGGGAACCTTTATCATCATGTTTTAATGAGGCCATTATTGTTGATTGAACCAGCGGTCCCTTGTGGACCCACCGATCCACCGCGCTTCATCAGTTCAAGTTGTTTTTATCCAGTCTCGCACATTTCCTTCGCTTTATCGAACACAACATCAGATCCATTTTCTACTCGTCCAGCAGTTCATGACAACATCCCAATTCCTGTGAGCCTCAGCCGTCCGTTGATGATAATGGTGTAATGATGTTGTAGCAACATAAATGTGTGATCCTCTTCCTGTCATCAGTAGCAACCGTGTGTGACAGCTCAGATATTGGAACAAAGGAATACAGTATGTGGAACGCTGCATACGTCCAGCAGCTTGCCACTTCAGGTTTCACTGTTATTTTATCTCTTTTATCTCCAGCGTGTCACAGGTTTTGGCAAACGGTGGAAAAATACTGAAATCCTTTCACTGAGGCGAGAAGTACTCAGGTCTTATACTTTTTACTAAGTAAAGGTAGAAATACCACAGTGTAGAAATACTCTGTTACTTGCATTTTTTAAAGGATTTTTAAAATCAAATGGTATTAGTGTAGCAGTAGTAACAAAATAGTGTCAAAGTTTACTTAATGTACCAAAAGTAAAAGTACTCCTTATGCAGAATGACCCTTTTCAGAATAATACATTAGTAAAGTACTGTACATAACTGGATTCTAACTACTGCTAATGGTAAAGTTGAGGTTAATTTTTACTTTATTTACTACAGGTGGACAAAAGTTTTGTGTGTAATATGAAAAACTTAATGTATTTCCTGTTGAAATGTAATTGAATGAAAAGAAGTTGCATTTTTGTTTTGGAGCACTTTCAGCTTTGACTCCGCAACATTTATTTCATGGTTTTGAGTAATAGGGATGGGGGTTTACATGAGATAAGATCATAAAACACGTTGTTGCATCACTGAAATGTCAACTCTGAGCTCAGAGAAACAATCTCATTGACACACTGACTTTGTCTCAGCTTGTAGAGACAAAATCGTTTAATTCTTCAACATATCTGAAAGCAAGTAAAAGCAAATTTTTTGGAGATTTTTTAAACAGTTATCTGCAATTGTGAGGATTTTGATCAGTGATGCAACAACAGACAAAAGGTATCGTGTACCACATCAGTAAAGTTACTCTGACAGGGACCCGACTTACTAGTAGTGCTAGCACTAGTTCTATACTTTGTATGTAAACTTTTAATATGTCAAGTAAGTCTTGCTGCTAATGCAAAGTCAAAACTACCAGCACCCTCAACCTGTACCCGAGTGTGACATCCCACCTGTTGTTTTAGGCCTACAGATGGATGAATGGTGTGTCATTGTCTGAAGAAACGTAAAACCTCTCAGGTATTCAGCTCAGCGAGAGAAAAACAGACCAAAAGACGAGTTGTTCTCACCTGCAGGAGGAGGAGGAGGAAGAGGGGGAGAAACTGCTGCTGCTGCTGCTGACAGGACCTTCGACCAGGGTAGTTTATTCCTGATGAGGATCAAATAAGGTGAAGGAACAGGAGGGAAAACCTTGTGAGCTTCACAGTGAATGCTGATCTGCAGTCACCGCCGGGAGCAAAACATTCTGTTGTGGGTGACCACAGGCAATGTGATTGGTCGAAAGCCAACCAATAGTGAGGGCTGGACAGAGACAGAGAGAGAGAGAGAAAAAAAAACAAAACAGGGATCCCGCCCTCCATAATGTCTTCCTGGTGTGTGTGTGTGTGTGTGTGTGTGTGTGTGTGTGTGACAGAGAGCACACCGTCTGGTCTTTATGATCTCAAACAAAGCGAGGCCATAAATCTGAGCATTAAAATGTGTGTGTGTGTGTGTGAGAGGATGTTTGTCTGCTCGTGGCTTCTCAGCAGAGATCAGACGACATGAACCCACAATGCAGCGACGCACGACACACCCACAGGAAATAGTTTACCCCCCGTATGCACTCAGTCTGTTTGAGAGTCATTTTACCTCTCCGGTGACAAAAAGCTGCAATCCAGTCAAATAGCTTAAGTCCCAGTTTGAACTGGAGGTACTCAGATAACGAGGTGGGTGACGATGTTCCCCGGGGCCTGCAGTCAACAGGAGCCCCTGGCCTCGAGGATTTTTAGTGGGTAGAAATATTTGTAAAATAACTATTTATGATATAATTATTTAGTTATTACATTTTGTGCTATTCGCAGTAACTCGTTACTAAAGTTATCAAATACATATCAAAGAGTAAAAAGTACAACATTTCCCTTTGAACTGTAGTAGAGCAGAAGTATAAAGTAGCACCACTGAGTTCATCTATGCAGTAAACCAACAAGCTGTGATCAATAACACAAACTGAGCAGTTAAATCAGCCGGTTGGAGTGACTGACAGTAATGAAATCAAAGTGATCAATGCGGTGAAGGACGTTGCTCTCAGACAGGACTTCATTACCAGCCATTAAAGACTGTAACAGAAGACCTTTGATCAGTCAGTGCTTATTTTCAGGGTCTGCTTGATCACTTTATCACTTTATGGTTGCAGTTGAAGCATAAAGCTGTGTTCCTCATCATCTAGAATAGACCTTCATCACCAGTTGTTACCCTACATTAAGTGTATTGTGATAATCATGACAGCACTTGAATAGAAACCACAGGACGTTTATTCTGTGACAGACTAAACAAACAATTTCACAGAGTTTGTATATAACGTGGATTAAGACTGAGAAGCGTTTGAAGCTCTGGGAAACGTGCACAATGAGGTTATTTTCTCATTTTGTCCACTTTTTGCCACACTTCCTGCTAATGTTTTGACTGATGTGAAATATACTTTAGTCAAATAACAAGTGGCCATCAGCAGCTGTCAGAGCATTACATGATAACTAAGGGATTCAGTTTAGTGGAGCAGCACCTGCGAGGCATGAAGAAGCAGAAGAGGCATCGCTGGCTGTTCTTAACCAAACAGCCCAGGGTGGTTGGTGGGGTGCACTAACTGATGAGCTGAACCTGTTTTTTAACAGATTCAACACAAGCGCCCCCTCCCACCAGCCCCCTAGCTCCCACGTGTCTCGCCCTGTTGAAGGGGGCAGGGGCTGGGTTTCGGAGATAACTTGAATTGCCTGACTGGCAGTCGAAAGTTTGTAAGACTGAGGAAGTGCATGTCAGGACCTGTGATGAGCGACAGCGAGGCAGTGGACTGGGAGGCTTCGGAGGTCTTACTGGATTTGGTAATTGGGAGTCATAATTGCGCTTTGCATAACTTCTGGCACAGTGCAATACATGTTGTAACCATATAATTGCATTTATTTTGCACGCCTTGCTGCAATTTGCACGCATGTAAACGGGCATCATTTTCTTTATGTTAGCAAATTTTGTTTTTGCACTCTTTTGTACCCCCCAGGGATAAACAAAGCATTGTACAATTTCCTGATAAGCAACATTTGTGATTATGCAAATAAGCCATCTCTCTCTCTCTCTTTTTTTTTTTTTTAAAGATTGGACTTTGTGTAATTTTTTTCATGTCCCACCTCAGTGTCGGGTTTCGACAAGAAACACATCATGTTTATGTTTTCATACCAACAAACTGTAGGTGTTTCACTGAGAGACGCTGATGGAGAGAGGAAAAGACGATTCTCAGTGGAAGGTAGGTGGAAGCTGAGCAGCCAAAATAAATACTTTTGTTTTCTCAAAGTTCTCCCCCTCACTTGGTGACTCATTGGTTGTTATGGTGGTAGGACAGGTGATCTGTGCTGCTGGCGCCTCACCGGTTTTCACACTGAAATCTGCCAGAAAAATACTGGCAACTGTTTACGTCCTTCTCTGTGTCAGAGGCCCAGTATTGAAGCAAGGTGCTGATAAAATGTGAATTTCGTGGGATTTTAAAGGATAATTTTGGTTTATTACAACTTGGGTCTTATTTTCACGCTTTTAGTCCACTTTTAGTCCACTTCAGCAGCACTTAAACCCAATCAATAACTGATTGGTTTGGACACTTGGGGGCAGCAGAAACAAGTTGTGACCACAATCTTCCTCCTCAAACTGCTCGGCCCTGACTCACTGCAGCTATATCATTTTAAATACTTGTTCCTTTTTTACTTGAGCACGTAGTTAGCTGGTAAACAGCACACGCCGCCTAACTCACCTTTGTGCAGCTGGCCAATCGCAGAATGAAGTGAGTTTGAATGTCAGCTTGTCGGTTTTGGAAAGTCTTACCCTTTTCGTATCTCTTTCATGTGTTATAAAACTGTGCCATCCCTACCACAGACTGCAGAATACTACTGATATTGTTTTAGTCCAGTTGTCTTGTTGTGACCTTCGTGTTAGTCGTCTTTATCGTAACTGCTTTGACTTTGGTGGACGTCTGTTGACGTTCTGTCGCCATCATACATTGTCTTTTTCTGTTATTTTCCTAGACTTTACCCAAATTAGCTACCATATGTCTGATTTATGTGCAAATTAGAGAGAACAGAATAGAATAGAGGTGGTGTATTTGTTGTCATGTTTGTCATTTGTTTTAGTTTTTCCAACACGTCTGATGGAAAGCAGACAAAAACCATGGGAATGACACGTGTTTCATGTGTGTTTTCCACTTGCACAGACAGCCTACAAGTCAGAACTCAACATGTTGTCTTTGTGCTCTTCCCATGAAAGGTTTGTTGACATATTGAGACGATCTCAAAGCAGTGTGACAGTTTGTATTCACCACACTGGGTCACATCAGTGGTCTGACAAAGCTCCACCTCTTACTTTACATAATCTGCGACAAAGAGGAAATAGTTTGTCCTCTGCATTGATCCCTCAAAAGAGGGACACGCTGAGAGACATGATGACATTACTCTTCATAACTGAGGAAAGAAAGGTATGGGATGTTATACTGGAACATAGATAACTTTCAGTTTAACCTGCTGCTGAATGGGGAAAAAAAACATGAATCAAAGTGAAAGTAACTGAGGGAAGTTGTTACAGCAGGGCGGAGAGTCACAGCTGACTGTCTTTCTGTTTTAGCATTCTGCCCAGTGTGTTTTTAGCTGCACTCAAAGAGAAAATGGCATCCCATTCGGTGACGGATCTCTCCTGTCCTGTCTGCTATGGCATCTTCAAAGATCCTGTTATCCTGTCATGCAGCCACAGCTTCTGTAAAGCCTGTGTACATAAATGGTGGAGAGAGAAACAAATACAGGAATGTCCAGTTTGTATGGGAAGACCTTTACTGAGTGAGCCACCTTGCAACCTGGCATTGAAGAACCTGTGTGAGTCCTTCATACTGGAGAGAGATCAGAGATCTTCAGCAGGATCTGAGGCTCTCTGCAGTCTGCACGCTGAGAAACTCAAACTCTTCTGTCTGGACCATCAGCAGCCAGTGTGTGTTGTCTGTCAGATTCAAAAAGACACAACAACCACAGTGTCACGCCCTCCACCTCTGCCCTCTCCTAGTGGCAATCCCTCTCCCCTTTCCCCCCCTTATCTCCCTCTTCCTCTCACACTCCTTCCTCAGGTGGGCGTGTGCAGGCTGGTGTGTGAGGCTCAGACAGGTGCGGTGAATCTGCCTATTAGTAACTCAACTCACCTGTGGCGGGGCGTGGTCAACCTCTGCTCCATTGTTCTCCCTCTGCCATAAGTACCGGCCTCAATCCATGACTCGACGCCGGACCGTAAACTACACTCCTTTGGATCACCCAAGGAGCCTTCTGCCTCATGCACCTCTGATTCCTGACAACTCAGCCTCTCCAACTCTCCAGCTCATTCTCCAGTCGACCCTCTTCCTCTGCTACACCTACCCGCTGCCGTCAGCCTCACCTCCAGCCACTCCGTCCAAACCTATCCCGCAGCCACCTTCAGTAAACCCTTTCTCTCATTGGTCCTGTTCTGTTAGTTGTTGGTAGCCTTAGTTGTTCTGTTATTTGATAGCGTGCCCTAGTTCCTTTGTTGTGTTCCTGTGTTCAGCATTTTATGTTTCTTTACTAGTCTTGTTTCTCTTGAGTTATATGTTCCCGTCCAGGGTTATCGCCATTTGGACTAGTCATTGCATTGTGAAATTATTCTGCTAAGAATAGTTTGGTTGCTGGTCTCACGTCACTGTTTATTGTATTTAGCACTCTGGGGTTTGTTGTATTCACATTTTGTAAATAAATTCTTGTATAACCTTATTTGTGTACTGAGTTCTTCATCTGCACCTGAGCCTCTGCCATCCGAGCCGTGACACACAGATTCAGACCCGTCAGTGAAGCTGCAGGGGATCAGAGAGGAGCTCAAGAACTCCCTGAAGCCCTTACAGGAGAAATGGAAAGTCTTTAATGAAATTCAAGAAAACTGTGATCAGCAGAACACATTAAAGTCCAGGCTCAACGCACAGAGAGGCTTCATCAGTTTCTACAAGACGAAGAGGAGGCCGGGACCACTGCTCTGAGGGAGCAAGAGGAGCAGAAGAGTCAGATGATGAAGGAGCAGATTGAGGCTCTGGGCAAAGAGAAAGCAGCTCTTTCAGACACAATCAGAGCCACAGAGGAGGAGCTGAGAGCTGAAGACGTCTCATTCCTGCACAACTACAAGGCTGCAGTGGAAAGAGTCCAGCAGCGCCCCCTGCTGGATGATCCACAGCTGGTCTCAGGAGCTCTGATAGACGTGGCCAAACACCTGGGCAATCTGGCCTTTGACATCTGGAACAAGATGAAGGAGATGGTCTCCTACACTCCTGTGATTCTGGATCCAAACTCTGCTCATCCAGAACTCATCCTGTCTGAAGATCTGACCAGTGTGAGACATGGAGAAAGACAGAAACTTCCTGAAAACCCAGAGAGGAACTATCATCGCTCTGTCCGCGGCTGGGAGGGCTTTAACTCAGGGACTCACAGCTGGGACGTTGAGGTTGGAGACAATACAGCCTGGTTTATTGGTGTGGTAACAGATTCTGTCCAAAGAAAGGGAGACATAAAGTCTGGATTGTGGCGAATAGGGTTATCTGATGGTAAATATGCAGCAGTCTCCACATCAGATCCCCACACTGTTCTCCCAGTGAAGAACAAGTTCCAGAGGATCAGAGTTCATCTGGACTGGAACAGAGGAAAACTGTCATTCTCTGATTCTGATACTAACACACACATACACACCTTCACACACACTTTCACCGAGAGGCTGTTTCCACTCATTAGTAACAAAAATCGACACCAACTAAAAATATTACCACAGAATGTCTCTGTCACAGTAAAACACCACAGACAGTGACGAAATTGATGCATGAGTAGTAATCATCTCCTCACATAATGCTGCATCATTACTCAGTGAAATTGTTCAAGGTCGTACCAACATCTCAGCTGGAAAGAGTGTATGCGATGCATTCAATGCACACTTTGTTCCTTCAGGTTATACAGAATATGTGAAAATGCCAGATTTCCTCCCTCTGGCTCTAACCTCCAACCAACTTTGCTGGGCAACCAGACTTAGCACTCAGATGCTTTCATTGAAGCATTTTCCCAAATGAAATGAGCTAGTCAAATTAGCTAGCGCCTTTTAAAAATCTTATCAATCATGTCGTAGAGCCGTGCATAGTACTGTGACGGCAGCATCCAAAGTCTTGAACTACGAGGCTTGTGCATTAGTTGATCAGCAGAATTTGTCATTGTCACGTTTCATTGATTTATCTAAAGATAGTGATGCTGTTGATCATCAAATTATTTTAAAAAGGCTATCAGTCCAGTTTCATGTGAGCGTTAACAGAGGTGTGCCACAGGGTGTTGACATCTTTTAGAAATGAACTAGGTGAATGTTTATGAATGATAAAATGGGAATACTGATTATTTTCATTATTTCAAGATGCAATTTTCTCTACGCACAGTATATTTACAGTGAACTAAACATTACGGTACTATCCTTTGTGCATCAGACAGTCACACTCTGTAGGCTTGCAATGTGGCTCTGAAATATTTGAAGCTTGCTAGTGTAGTCAGCTTGGATTTACATAAAATTGATTCCAATGTTGACCCAGAGCACAGAGAGACCCAACACAGCAAAAAATATATCGCATTGTATATAACCTTGTCATGGAAACTTCTCAGAGCGCTTCTGCAGGATAATCAGCTTCTGAACTAGAAATGTTATTTGAGGCAAATGTTGTAGTGGACAACAAAAATACAATTGACTTGACCAATTATTTATATTTAATTGATATTGCATATCATTGCTGGCTTTTTCTGTTCTATTCCCAGTCAACAATGGACTGAAATATGTTTTAATGTTAACTTCTTGAGGCTACAGTATTTGCTTTTCATATGACAGCCTGAGCAGCAACACTTCCTGGTTCACATGTCAAAACAGAACTGAAAAGACAATGGATAGTGAAAATCAAGAGGGACATCAGGCCATATTTCAATGTAAAACCATAGACTGTATAAAACATGGACAAAGTCTCTGTGACATCACCCACAGATTTCTGAATATCCATTGTGAAGCTCGGTGACAGCGGCTCCGGCCGTTGCCATCTTGGCAGTGTCTGACTCAACCAAACTCCCCGCCAAGCCAAAAATAGGCAAAGAGGTGGAGCTGAGGTGGCTGAATGAGCCTGGTTGCTGTCGCTCAAAGCAGCCCTGCCCATAATTCTGCATGATTTTAAGCCCTAATATATTTTAAACAAGTGAGTTGATAAAAAATTCAGATGTCATTGCAGACTTTTGCTTTTGCCGAGCAGGAAAATGTGCAGTTGTGTTTCCTACAGCTTTGATTTCCCTTCAAATTATTTCATATTTGTAAGCAAAAATGCTTAGAAGTTCTTGGTTATGTCCACCGTGAAGGCCAAGTCACACAGACACTTGCTATCACTGAGTTCTATGACAGGTTTTCCCTTCATGTCCATGAATTCTTTCAGACAGATAGCACCCAATTCCTGCTGCAGAGTGTTAATTTTATTCAAGCAGTCTTGTGGCCCGCAGGCCAGAGGTTCCCCGCTCGTGAACTGTAGCCTTGTTACCCAATTAAAAATACTTGCAACTGAAAGGCAACTTTCTAAACTTGTCAGATATGACAACTTAAGATTGTTTGGTAACTTGATCTTTAGTTAATTTGTATTTAATTTTTAAGACCTAACTTTGATAGGTAACTTGAGTGACTGGCTTTTACAAATGTTCCTGTCCATGACAAACCGGGACCTGCACAACATGCTGTTAGGGAACTTTAGTTTTGCTAATTTTGCTTATATCAGTGTGATTCCTCACTCTCTATAGCACAGTTAAAATAAAGAATTCATGAATATCCATAAATATGCACACTAGAAATATGTCAGTTGATGGGCTACACATAGTTATTTGTGCAAGACAACAACACACAACAAATGCTACAAACATATTTGTTGTCTTCAGTTCCACTGTATATTTGCCAGCTTGTGTTTTATTGCTGTCCTTGATGAGTAAAAACCTACAGCGATGTGAAAGGAAACTCGTGGCTTTTCTATTCCTTAATGGTTCAATGTTTGGCACAGATTTCCTGACAAAGCTCCGCCTCCAACTCACCTGAGACAAACAAGGAAACAGACAGTTGTTCCTCCACCAGGAAGTGAGGCACACACACACTGAGAGACAGACAATACGAATCTTTTTCAGACTAGACCCACAACTTCCCCTGAGTGAGGAAAGCTACAGACAGAATTCCTGGGAGTACTGCAACTTTATCACGCTGCTGCCGGCATTCATGGACTGTTAATCTGAGGGGAAGAAAGAAATGACTCAGTGTGAATGTGACTTTCATGGAACTTTCAAGAGGAGCTACAGTTGACTGACTTCCTGTTCAGCAGTTTGTCTGGTGTGTGAGAGAAAATGTCTTTCCGATCAGAGGAGGATCTCTCTTGTCCTGTGTGCCACGACATCTTTAAAGATCCTGTCGTCCTGTCATGTAGCCACAGCTTCTGCAAAGACTGTCTGCAAAATTGGTGGCAAGGGAAACCTATACAGGAATGTCCAGTTTGTAAGAGAAGATCATCAAGAAGTGATCCACCTTGCAACCTGGCATTAAAGAACCTGTGTGAGTCCTTCTTACTGGAGAGAGATCAGAGCTCTTCAGCAGGATCTGAGGCTCTCTGCAGTCTGCACGCTGAGAAACTCAAACTCTTCTGTCTGGACCATCAGCAGCCAGTGTGTCTAGTCTGCAGAGATTCAAAAACACACAACAACCATAGATTTAGACCAGTCCATGAATTTGCACAGGATCGCAAAAAGGAGCTCCAGCAATCAATGAAGCGCCTACAGGCAAAACTGAAGCTCTTTGAACAAGTTAAAAGAAACTGTGATCAAACAGCAGAACACATTAAAGTCCAGGCTCAACACACAGAGAGGCGGATTAATGAGCAGTTTAAGAAGCTTCATCAGTTTCTACAAGACGAAGAGGAGGCCAGGATCACTGCTCTGAGGGAGGAAGAGGAGCAGAAGAGTCAGATGATGAAGGAGCAGATTGAGGCTCTGAGCAGAGAGATAGCAGCTCTTTCAGACACAATCAGAGCCACAGAGGAGGAGCTGAGAGCTGAAGACGTCTCATTCCTGCACAACTACAAGGCTGCAGTGGAAAGAGTCCAGCAGCGCCCCCTGCTGGATGATCCACAGCTGGTCTCAGGAGCTCTGATAGACAAGGCCAAACACCTGGGCAACCTGGCCTTCAACATCTGGGACAAGATGAAGGAGATGGTCTCCTACACTCCTGTGATTCTGGATCCAAACACAGCTAACCCAGAATTTATCCTGTCTGAAGATCTGACCAGTGTGAGACACGGAGAGAGACAGAAACTACCTGAAAACCCAGAGAGGACTGACTATCATCGCTCTGTCTGGGGCTGGGAGGGCTTTAACTCAGGGACTCACAGCTGGGACGTTGAGGTTGGAGACAATACAGCCTGGTTTATTGGTGTGGTAACAGATTCTGTACAGAAGAAGAGACACATACAATCAGAGTTCTGGCAAATAGAGTTCTACAACGGTAAATACAGCGCACGCTTGTTAGGATCTCCAGCCACTGTTGTACGTGTGAAGAAGAAACTCCAGAGGATCAGAGTTCATCTGGCTTGGAATAGAGGAAAGCTGTCATTCTTTGATCCTGATACTGACACACACATACACACCTTCACACACACTTTCGCTGACATGTTGTTTCCATGCATTGGCACTTTGAATGAACTCCCACTGAAAGTGTTACAAGGCAAAATCTCTGTAACAAGACAATAGTTCAGTTCGGGATGATTGTGAGGATAACGTACAGAGATGCTGTCTCATGTTATCTTTGTGGTGATTCAACAACATTTCAGATAACATTTCTGGAATATGTTCAATCAAGTGTCCAATAAAGGCAAAAATCTCTCCAAAAAAAAACTTTAAATAAAAGTTGTTTGGCAAATAATCAAACAGTTGTCTATTCACCCACCCATCAAACATGGAACCGCATTATCGTCCCACCAGAGTCGTGTTTGTTCCCACCTGAATGGAACAGAAGGCCAATATTCACTCTCCTTTTAACTTTGCTTTGATCACCAACTGTTTCACCTTCTTCACCAGCTAGTTTCTAGCTTTGACGCCATTCACAGGTCATTTGATAGATCGCTAGTGTAAAAGTATTGATTAGTGGAGTTTGACAGTGAGTCTGTTGTGTGTCTGAACTTTTCCCGACATTTTTATGGCTGCTGTGCAGCTTTTCATGGGACATGTTTCCACATCTTAGACGTCTGCTTTAACTTTTCACATCTCTGTTTCTATGTTTTCCACTTATTTAATGCTACATATTTTTATTAGATTTTTGATATATTCATATGTTGTCAATAACATTTCATGAATCCATAAGTCCTACATTTCACACATTGATTATGTATAATCAGGGGCGTAGGCAGGGTCAGACATTTTCAAGCCACTGAACATTACCAATTTTTGTGTATACCAATTCTTTACAATTGTAAGACTGACAGTAATCTCTGACTATTCTTAAGAATTGCTTTTTAAAAATAATATTTTTTAATACAATCAATGCTCAGGCTCAGTGAGTCCTCATTAGTCCTCATAAGGGGTCTGTGGCTCAGGAGGTAGAGCGCTCGTCCATTAATCCATTGACCCCTGCAGTCTACATGTAAAAGTGTCCTTGGCTGAGAGGCTAACCCTAACTGCTCCTGATGGCTGTGCCATCGGTGTTTAAGTGTGAATGGCACTCTGCATGGTAGCCTATGCCACCTGTGTATGAATGTGTGTATGAATGGGTAAATGCTGGCTTGTGCGGTGCTTTGAGTGGTCAGTAAGAGTAGAAAACTGCAGTATGAACACAGTCCATTCGGCATTAAGTATGAGCAGGAAACACTTTTGATTGCATCTCTTGCTGCTTGCAGATACATATTTACACAATGCCCAGTATGTCAGCCTGCTGCTATTGTGTGATATGACCACATGGGGGCGACCAAGACACCCTAATTTATTCAAACTGGTCTAATAGCCTTTAGTGTCGAAACCTCAGGTGTCATTGAGATGTTGCTGAACAATGTGGTTAGTTTTTAGTTTGCATTCATGTCATTATTGTTGGCAGTATAAATTTCCCTTCTTTCTTTACCAATTTCTTAAATTCTGTTCTTTTTCTTTTTCATCCAATCTAAAAATATAAAAACATCCTTAAACTAACATACAATGATTTCATCCAGAAGTGAACTGAACAAAACTCTGTTCCTCTGTCTCTTTATGAGTTTGTTTCCCTTGGATATTTTACTGCTTACACTTGTTAACTTATACTTTTAAATTCTGAGTGGTCTTTCACTTATAATGGATTATTTTCCCGCCTTGGAGCTGTTACTTTTACTGAAGTAAGGATGTGAACACATCACACACAGATGCTCCAGTGTGCTGTGTGTCTGTGTTTCAGAAAGAGACTGAAGTTCATGTTTTCACATTTAGGACTTTGAAGGCCACATATTCAAACACAGTTTCTAGTCTTGAAGGTAACGTATGCTGTGTTAAATGGCCGTCAGTGATGTTCAGCAGAGTGTAGGAAATTGGGTTAAAACATGCTAAACTACAGTTCATGACTACTCCGGCTTACAACTCCAGTTCCAAAAAAGTTGGGACGCTGCGTAAAACGTACATAAAAACAGAACATAGTATCATGATTGGGCATGAAAGGCTCAGTCATTCACAGCGAGGATGGAGCGTGGTTCACCACTTCTGTGCAAATACTTCAACAGTTTAGGATAGAATTAAGACACTTTAATTAACAATAAGCATAAGTCAAAAAACATTATTGTCCAACAAATCTTTCTGTCACATCATGAGTTTCATTTCCCTGCTGATGTCGTATTCTGTGTGTGTGTGTCTGTGTCTGTGTGTGTGTGTGTGTGAGAGAGAGAGAGAGAGAGAGAGAGAGTCTCTCTTCAGTCTAATAAGAAGTCTTGATCTGTTCATCAAAAGAGGAAACCACATTTGTTCATCACAGCTTCAAATCTCCGCTGGTGAGACACAAAACTCGGCTGGTGAGTAAAATAATGCCAAAGTGCTGAAATACTGAAGATAGAAAAAGGCGGATCAGGTTTTACTGCAATGTTTTTTTGCAGCTCAGTCAACGTTACAAAAGTCGTCAACAGCAAAACATCATTACTTTACTCACTCATGTTATAATTTAAGGTAACTAAATGTCTCTGTGATGGATTACCTATCTGCAGCAATCTTCACACATCTGCAACATGATTTTCATAGAAATGATCTGAAATCAATGGCTGTCGAAACTGACTGAATTAGTTCAATTCTAAATTAATTTCATACACTATCTACACATGGATGCATTTTAGATTTAGTTTAGATTTTAGCCTTTGTGGTGATAAATGCTGGATGTTGGGTCTGTAAACTTTATTTTTTCAATCATTATACTAACATACTTTGTATTTTAAGATTGTTTTTAAGTGTGTGAATGAATTCTGTGTTTTTTTATGTGTTTCTCGAAAACCAGTTTGCCTCAGATTGCCGTTTGTCGGACAAAGAATTGAAGAATTCAGAACTGAAATGATTCCATCAGCTTTTATACTTGTTGTCTTTGTCCCAGACAGTCAATAATATGAAATTGTTATGAAATTGAACCACCTTGGTGAACGTTCACTTGCTTTATCTTTAAATTATGTAACTTTTGAGTTACATGTTGCTGCTCTTCCTCATTACAACAACTGCAATCTGTAATTTCATTACTCTTACAATCTGAATCACTGTCATAGCCAGCATTTTAAAAATAGTCCCATCCACCTACCCACCATGACAGCAAAAGAAATGTTCATGTTGCAGCTATTCAGTTAACTTTGTGTGAAAGTTTGAGTGACGTTTCAAAGCCTTTCCCACACTGTCGGACATGAAATTCTACTGGAGACATATTGTCATCGTAAAGTAGTCATATTTAAATATACAAATACTGAAATCAACACATGCACGCAATGTGAAAGTAAATAATGTATAGCTTCCTCTCATGATCTCTTTGTTGTATTTTAACTTCTTGTTCTAAACATCTCTGTTCAATCTAGCGTTTTGGACCATGGGAGGTTCTTATGGGCTGGCGGTTTTGGTGGGCGTGGCCTTGCTTCTCACAACCGGCCAATGTGATGTGAGCTGTAGTGGAACGGACGGCCGCCCGGGAGAGGCAGGAATCCCTGGCAGAGATGGACGGCCTGGAGCCAAGGGACAGAAAGGAGAGTCAGGTAAAAGCCTCCTGAATGTACATACAGAGCTGCTGCCTGCTGTGCTGGGCTGTTTTGTGGTTTTTGGACACAAACTTTCCACTTTGTGGAGTATTTGAGGGTTTGCTTGCTTTGTCCTTTCAATGTATGCAGAATCAGTGCATGCAGGATTCTTTCCCGGTAGTTGTTAAACTGATTATAATCTGCATATATACTTATAGTCATCAGGTGGACACAAACACAACTCCAGATGAATAATAATGTTGTTCTGTAACTGCTGGATGTGCAAAAAAGCAACTGTTTGGTAACTAATCTGCCACATAAACTTGAAAGGTGATGATATATCAGTGTTGTGTTCAAATTTCTTTCCCCAAACAATCAATTATTGCAGGTTTAATCATTCGTGTGTTTGTCTCCAGCTGTGATGGACAGCGGTCCGGTGGATGCGAGCGTCCTGCTAAGGCTGAAGGGGGAGCCTGGGAGTCGGGGCAAGCCAGGAGTCATGGGTCCTAAAGGTTACCGTGGAGATCTGGGACCAACGGGTAAACCGGGAGAACCCGGTCGCCCCGGCGCTGATGGGAAGAGCGTTGCCCATGGTAATGATACGATCGTACAGCCTACAGTATATATCATGCTAACATAGAGTAATACCTCACAGTATCCGTCATGTTAAACTCAGAAAGTATCTGACAGGACAGATAATGAAGCAGAACCTCTGTGCAAATCAAACTGTCCACTCAAGCCTCTCAACAAATGAAATAAATATAAAGGGGAAATGGGATTTAGCTTGGTTTACTGGAAGCTAGCAGCGTTTAGAGGTTCAAAATAAATTCATAAGTGACAATAATCAGAACTCTCTTTATCTACAAATAAAGATATGTTATCATTTCAAACCCTAAAAGAAAACATTAACATGGACTGCAGTGATAACAGAACAAAGAAAGAAGACCCACCTCTGTCAAAGGAGAATTGTACAAAATGGCAAAGGTGAAGGGCTAAAGGAATTTATAGTTGGGCTCATAGAAGAAGAAATGAATAAGCTTTGAAATTTAACTGTGATGTATTTAGTGAGCTGGATATGACGCTGACACCAGTTCGTTCCAGTGGCCACTCGCAGTACTGCAGCCCAAGAAGTACTTCTCCCATAGACCTCCATTATAAAAGGGATGTTTGTAAAGCTGTTAACAGGACACCTCGAGCTGCAAACGACGTCAACATATCATCCCTTTATTACGAGCGTTTGAACCATGAAGGTTTTATATTTGCGAAACTTGTGGGTGGGACCAGCAGGAGAAACAGAGTGGGCCGTAACACGGACACAAACCTGCAAGCCAGAAATCTTTTTTGGCTCAAACACTCAGGGAACAGTTCTGTATGGGTGCCATCTTTAAGTCCAGTGTCCAGTTCATGTAATACACCCATGACTTGAACTTGACTAGATACACAATGAGCACACACTATGTTTTCAGGCCTCTCTAGGTGGAAATGACTATATACAGACAGTGTGTGTATGTGTGTGTGTGTGTGTGTGTGTGTGTGTGTGTGTATGTGTGTGTTTGTGTGTGTGCGTGTGTGTGTCCTCTCTGCTCCTAGGAGAACACTCCCCTCAGCAGGCCCGGTCAGCCTTCTCAGTGATGAGGACTGAACAAAGTTATCCTGCCTTCAGCCAGGTTCAGTCCATCGCACCTCTCTGTCTCTCAGCTGTTTCATTACGAGATCACTTAAAATAATAATAAATAAATAACTGATGTTTTCTGTTTGTCTTTCTTTAAAAGTGCAATGTGTAACAGAATTATTTGAGCGATATCTATTGAAGTTGATTAGCTGGTTAGCATGCTAGCTGCTAATTGTCTTGTAATACCACTTTATACCTCAAGAGGCAAGTTTGATGTTTCACAAGCTCTCTTTAGTCTTTTTTAGTCAAATAACTAAGCAAAATAAACTCACAAAATGTCAAGAAAGGAAATATCCACACCTGTTTTCCTTATCAAACAGAAAAATACAAATGTACACCTTCTGAACATTAACTTAATGGCCAAGCTAACTCGTTATAAGACACATTTCATTCATTCTGTTACTACAATAATCAACTCTGGTTTGGTTCTCAGTGTTAGATGTGAAAATATTCAGGCTCTGAACGCTGACTGACCTTCCTCTCCCAGTTCATGGCTCTCCTGTTCTGGCCTGCCGTGTCTTCATTGTCGCCGTGGTCAAAGTCTTGGTCATAGCTGCTGTAAATCACCTCTGCACTGTTTTCCCCGTCTTCACACTGGCGTCCCTCAGTCTCGGAGGCTGGTTTCGGTTCCAAAAGTTCCCTGGAAGGCAGCTGAACCTGGTTTCGTTGGCCAGTAAAACCAACAATCACACAATGCTCCAAGCTCCCAGTCCAGGCAGACTCAGTCAGCTAATAGGGCCACTAGCTGCGTGGCTAACTTAGCTAACTAGCTACGAGCAGCTAGTAGCTACAGCAGAGCAGCAGTTAGAGGTCACGATGGGGATGTGCTGCCCCCTGTTTGTTCGGAGGGTCCTTCAACAGGTGGCCAGTTCTTACACATTGAACCTTTAATCTGCTGGAATAAAAGAAAAGAACATTGTTCAAATTCTATGGCAACAAATGTCATTTTTCATCTACTCCTTTACCTTTTTTCTTTTAACATTTCAGGTTGTATCATCTTGTTATTTATGTGCTCTGCTTGTGTGTATGTGCGTATCAGGTAGTAACGTACCAGAGTACCATGGTCAACACACCTGGGGACTTTAACACAGGCACAGGTTACTTCACTTGCAGAGTAGCTGGTGTTTATTACTTCACCTTCCATTCTGTGGCCAAGGTAACACACCACTGTCTTTAAGAAAGCGATCTGCAGAGACTCGTCTAAGATATTGTTATTAAACTGTGTTACTGCTGTGCGATGTGTTGTGTGTTTAGGTTAGTGTGTGTCTGCGTATAGCCAGTGACCCTCCGTTCAACAAGGTGGGATTCTGTGATTACAACAGGAACACTGATCAGGTCGGTTTCAAACTTTTTCTTTAAGTTTCACACTGTCCTCTTACGACGAACAACAGAAACATTTCAGCGAGCATCCCAAAACGCCCTCTAGTGGCAATAATAATTATGACAAGAACAAAGGAGGACGTGATGTTTTTGAGTGACGTAACATTTTATTTCCCTCAACACCTTTTAGTCTTTACGTACTGTAAACATCTTCAGACGTCATTATTCTTGTTCTTTGTTGTATCCTTACACAGTTCAGGCTGCTTTGGGATGACAATTAATCTGTGGTTTCTTTAATCTGTTAATGGCTGAGTTATGTCATGAAGCCTTGCTGTGATTGGCTGTGTTGTGTTTCAGGTGCTGTCGGGGGGCGTGGTCTTACAGCTGACAGCCGGACAGAAGGTTTGGCTGGAGTCCTTCAGGGACCAGCAGAAAGAGGCTGATGCACGAGACACTCAAGAAAAGCAGATCATCTTCAGCGGCTTCCTGCTCTTCTCTAATTCAGAATAAAGTGGATCATTTCACTGCAGCGTGGAGTCAGAGCTGAAACCCTGAGACTGCACCCCTTTATGAATTTACCATCCAAAAATCTCTGATTTCAGGTCACATTTTTCACAGTACAGTAATATCTGTGAAACGTTTTGTTTGGTTTGCATTCTGAACCCACAGGTAACTTTGGATTTCTTCACCTGATTTGTTTCCTTCATATTGACTCATGTAAATGTTCTTTGAATGTTTACTTTGTCTGTGAATGCAACTAAACCAAAATTAAAGTTTATTATCGAGTGTGAAACTAATGAATGGTTTTAAAGGCTTTTCTGGCTGCATGGCAGTTTGTAAGGCAAGGCAAGGCAAATTTCTTTGTATAGCACAATTCATACATCAGGCAATTCAAAGTACTTTACAGAAACATAAAAATACATTAAAATCATCAAAACAAATACTTTCAAAGAAAGAGTGAAAGAAAGAAAGAGAGAAATTAAAAGATAATAATAAAATACAAATAAAATACTATAAAATTGCGAACACAAAAATGCATTTAAAGGAAAACTAAAAACAAGCCAGTAAAATACAGCAGTTTAGCATTTAGAGTGATTAAAATAATTTAGCAGATATATTTACTTTAAGTAAAAGCTGTTTTCAACTGTGATTTCAATGAACTGACAGTCGGTGCAGACCTCAGGTGTGCAGGGAGATTGTTCCACAGGTGAGGAGCATAATAACTGAAAGCTGCTTCACTTTGTTTGGTTCTGATTTTGGGGAAGCCCAACAGGCCTGACCCTGATGACCTGAGGGGTCTGAATGCTTCATATGGAATTAATAAATCTAGAATATATTTTGGTCCTAGAGCATTTAATGCTTTGTAGACCAACAATGCAAATTTAAAGTCTATCCTTTGACTCACAGGAAGCCAGTGTAGTGATCTGGGGACTGGTGTGATATGGTCCATTTTTCTTTTTGTCTGTAAGGACTCTTGCAACAGCATTTTGGATCAGCTGTAGTTGTTGAATTGACTTTTTGTTTAGGCTGTTAAAGATTCCATTACAATAATCCAGCCTACTGAAAATGAATGCATGAACAAGTTTTTCCATGTTTTCTTTGGACAGACATCCCTTAATTCTGGTTATATTTTTCAGGTGGTAGTAGGCTGATTTGGTAATGGGCTTTAAATGGTTGTTAAAATTCAGATCAGAATCAATAATCACACCAAGATTTCTGGCTTTATCTGTTGTTGTCAGTGAGTTAAGGTAAGGCGCTGATCTTTAACCTTTCATTTCATTTCACCTAAACCTTGTAAAACTCACAGTCAGGATTTCACAGCTTTGGAAATTTATCACAGCAGCAATAATTGTATTTTTCATTGCCATGATCTTTGTGTAAACAGTAGAAGTACAGTACTCGCATTACAAAGAAATCTGTGTGCTTGCATGTATTCAATTAGCCATCGCAGCGCCTTCATGATGGATGACATTGTGTTGCGTTGCAGCAAAAAGTTGAGCCACTGTTTTTCCAGAGCTGAGGCAAAAAGTTCCGGTTGCCCTGTTTTGTTGCCTCACTGTGCAACAGACTGACTCCATTCAGGTGAAGGAGGGAGCGGAGTGAACACAGCCACAGGGAACAGCCTAATGTCAATGCTGGATGCTATGTGGCTGTGTGCTGTTATAGTGTTCTTACACCTCATTGTTCCTGTTAGTGTTATCATACTTTACTGTACTATTGAATTAAAATCTCACAGTGAATTATTTTCAGTCAAGTGCTGCAGTTCATAAGAAAGTGCTCGAACATGTCCTGTCACTTAAAGTGAAGAAATTCTTTTAAAAAGCCTTGCGTGGCTTGTTCCTGGCTTTCCGCCAAAATACCAAATAAAAAACATGCTGAAATGAGTGGGCCTAAAACATAATATAAACTCTAACATATCTAAAGACCCCGAGCAAGTACTGTTGGCCCAGACATCTTCTGACATCCACCTGGAAAAATACTACAGGCACCCAGAGTCAGGTCAGAATATCAACAGAGCTAGGCTAGCAGTTTCCCCCTGCTTCCAGTCTTTGTGCTAAGCTAGGCTAACCATGTCATGAATCTCTGTACTGGACGCACAGAGTTGAAACTGGCATCCTTCTTCTCATCCACTCCAGTGAGCAATATGATTTTTCAAAATCACAAATCACTTTAAAGATGTACATCTCCCCGTCGCAGCTATGAAATGAATCCCTTTAGCAGAGGAGAGTGACACAGATCACCACCTGGTGTGAGCTGTAAATAGTTCTACAGACCTCGTTAAAACTGCATGAAAAGACTCCTTTTATTTACACAGAAAAGATTTGTGTGACCCCTCTGTAGGTTATGGAAGTGAAACACTTTTGGTTTTTGAACTTCTTCTTTTTGGTACTCTTTTGCCACTATGGCACATCCTCAGATGACCTCTTCCTCAGATTACTGTGTGTGGGAATCTGTTTTATTTTGACTAAATCGCTGATACCTGCATCTTGGAAGAATGAGTCAGACGTTGAACTGGGGTGGTCAGAATTAAAGGTCCTGGATTTTTAGAGAGAGGCTGTATCTCTTGTTCGAGCGGCAGCACAGGGCAACAGGCACAGGGGTGACATTTCTGCCGGCCACAGGGGGCAGCAGTGGGAGTGGTGGCAGCAGGATGGTCCTTGTGATTGAGTCAAAACAAACTACAGTGTGTGTGTTCATGGTGCTTCACTAATGTGTTTCTGGACAACAATGGACATCTATGGCACAGAGGAAGAACATGAAGATATACTGGCAAGAGTATGATCAGTTCCTGTTTTTTTATTTATTTTTTCATTGAATTTGTTGACAATAATCAAAATACAGAACATTACCAAACGTATTCTTAAAGTAGACCACATAAGTAAATCTATCCTACATGGCCAAATGTATGTGGACACCCTTATTCAAGTGTACCTTTGGTCTTGGGCTGTTTTTTCCATGTTTGGACGCCTTAATTAAAATGAAGGGAAGTCTAAATGCTACAGCAAAAATATTTCAGACAACTTTATGTCAACAGTGAAAGTCTTTCCCTGCTTTAACACGACAGCATTGAACAACACAAAACACGGAGTGTAAAACACAAAAGTCTAAACACAGAAAATGTTGATGAACACTCCTCCAATGGTTTAGGATCTGTTTTTTCATCCTCATCCTCTCGCTCTCTCTGTCTCTCGCTCTCTCTGTCTCTCTCTCTCTCTGTTTCGCTCTCTCTGTCTCTCTCAGTAACCTCCCTGATTTGCAGAACTGCTTAGAGTCATCTCAGGAAAATATTTCGAATGAAAAACCTGCTGAATCTTTGGTTTTGCGTTGGCTTCCTCATCTGGCTGCTGCAGGACTCGGAGCTTCACTTCAGTTTGCCTTGAACTCACCGCGGTGGGTTTCATTTGTCCTAAAGTTGGTTCACTCAGGTGAGTTTTAGACATTTTTTTACATTTATTTTCTGCAAGAGAATCTGCTTTTGTTAACAAGCTGATCTCCTGTTCCTGCTTTTGTCATTGTCTATTTCTTTATGAAAAAAGGACTTTGACATTTGATCGGTATCGGAAGAATACTCTGAGTTCATTTGTCTGCAGATGACTCAGTTGCTCAGAGGCACTGTGGTACATTTGCTAAACAGGACTATACCAGATTGCCAGAACTTGCTTCTCTCCTCCGCCTCCTCTCTCGTCCTTGTCTCCTCTTCTTCTCCACTTCCTCCATCTATCTCTTCCCTCATCTCCTCTCTTGTCTCCTTGTCTCATCTCCTGTCCTCCTTTTCACTTTCCTCCTGTCATAGTAGCAATACTAAAATACTTGTTAAAGTCCTGCATTCAAAACCTTACTTAAAAGTATGTATCATCAGCAAAATGTACTTGAAGTATGAAAAGTCCTGATGTTGTAGTAAAATGGTCAGTGTTTTTTCTATTATATCTGATGTTTGTGGATTAATATTACTGCTGCATTAATGTATATGTTGCATTTTACTCCTGATGTTTAAGATTGAGCTAATTTCAAATACTTTATATGCTGTTGCCTTGTTTAAACTACAGCAATGCATCATATTCTATAAGATCATCATATGTTTGCAGCGTGGCTGAACCACGTATCTCTAAAAAGTTTCATGAGCTCAGAAAAACAGCCTGTTTTCAGCTTTGTCTGTGCATTTTCCAGCTGCTCCAAGAGGATTTTTAAAGAGTTTATTTAGTTAAAAAAGTAGAGTATCAACACTTAAAGGAAGACTTCATCCTTCAGTTCAGCAGAAACATTCAAAATCAACACGTCTGGAGATACATGGTTTTCACTGGACAAGAAGGGTATGAAAAGCTGTATTCTGAAAAGTGACTAGTAACTAAAGCCGTCAGACAAATATAGTGGAGTAGAAATATTTGCCTGGAGTAGAAGTATAAAGCTCATTTCTATTTGTTTCTTCTGTCTTCCTTTCTTCTCCTCGTTTCCTCTGTCTTTTCCTTCACTCCTTTCCATCTATCCTCTCCTCCTTTCCTGTACTCTCCTCCTCTCTCCTTGTCTTGTACAATCACCTCTTCTTTTATCTTATCTCCCCCTTTCTCCTCTCATTTCTCCCTTCCTTTCCTCATGTCCACTTCTCCTTTGCCCTTTCCTTGTCTCCTCCTCTCCCTGTCAGGTCCTCCATCATGCTCCACCATTGTTTCCTCATGATCGGAGCCCTGCTCTCATTGGCCATACCCCTGCTAGTCGCCATGGAGAGCTGCCCAGCTACAGGGATACCAGGAATGCCAGGTATATGCATGCATGTTTGTGTGTGTGTGTGTGTGTGTGTGTGTGTGTGTGTGTGTGTGTGTGTGTGTGTGTGTATGCCTCTTTTTTGTTATGTTTGTTTCCTGCCTGTCCATCCTCAGGTATTCCAGGGATGCCTGGCAAAGACGGTCGTGATGGAGACAGAGGAGAGAAAGGAGAACCAGGTATCCAATAAACACACACACACACACACACACACACACACACACTGGAGTGACCATATTGATCCATCTAAAGTTTCAACCCATTCCTATTCCCACGTTGTCTTGCTCCACAGGATTAGACCATTCAAGTCACTTCAAGTTACAAAACCTGATCTAATCACAAAATCTAAAATAGATGTGAAAGTGGTACCTATTTTCTTTTTGTTCAACTTCCTTCAGAAAACTCTGAAGGAATAAAGAAAAGAGAGCATTTTGAGCTCTGGATGGAGCTAGGCTAACTGTTCCCTCCTGCTACCAGTCCTTATGCTGCATCTGGCTAAACCCATGTGACATGAGTCACGTGACTGATACTGGTCTTCTCATCAAAATCTCAAAAAGAAAGCAAATAAGCGTATTTCTCAAAATGTTCAACTATTCCCTCAAACTGTCAGACGCAGCAGGTCAGTGTGGCTGGTTATGATGTACAATGACCGGCCTGTTGTTGCTGTGTACAGGACCAGCGTGGCAAGGTGTCGGCCTACAGAAGGGAGAGCCGGGTTTGATGGGTATGATGGGATTCCCCGGTAAACGTGGTCAGAGCGGGGATCCAGGGGAATCAGGGTTCCCAGGGATGGCTGGACCTCCAGGAGAACCAGGAGATCCAGGGTATGTAATCAGACACCCTTGTGTAAGGCATAGGTGTTCTAACAAACACAGCAGAGTAGCTTTTGCTGTCTTTGTTTAATTATTAAAACAAGAGTCACCAACAATTCCTGCCCAACTCAGCAGAGCGTCAGTGCTGGATTACTGACTGAGCAAATAGAGACTCTGCTCCAGTCACCACTGGACCAGACTGCACCAGATTGATATAATCAGTAAGAAACAGAAATGGCAGCTCATGCATTTTCATCTGATCTTAAAGGCCTGCCTTGCAGAGCGACCCTGTTTCTAAATATAGAATATGCACCATTTATTAATCAAGGGACAACAGAGGTTCAACAGGAGTCACCTAGCAGGCGAGTCAAGCTCTGAGCATCACTTTGTGCTGTTTCTGTGGCTGCAGGACTGTTGGCGCCCAGCAGCACGCCGCCTTCAGTGTGGCCAGAGGAACTAACGAATACCCGGACAAAGCCAGCGTCATTCGGTTCACCCAGGTCATCACCAACATCAACGATGACTACGACACCACGACGGGACACTTCAGGTGAGAAAACCACCCAGATGCTGCAGGTCATTTAATTATTTTAGCAAGTATTTCAAAGTATTGGACAAATTCCAATTCTGACCTGATGATCATGCAAGAGAAAAAATAAAGGCCAAAACCGAAGTTAATAAGCTAGAGTTGTTGTGTGCACATCCACAAAACCTCAGTGAAATAGGTGCTGGAATAAAAAATCAATTAAAATAGTAATAATTATTAAAATAGTGACTCTAGGAGCACACTGGAATCACAGCTCCATTTGATTAGGGACATTTCAAAGTACTACAGGTCTTCTTCATGCAGATACCAAAGCAGTCACCCTGAGGGGAGCATGAATCTTAGTGCCAAACTTAATTTCAATCAATCAAATAATTGTTGAGACGTTTTATTTAACTGCAAATGTAAACCTCATGGTGGCGCTATAGGAAATCAACTAATTCAGTAGGATTCAACATCCGGGGACCATGAATTACTGTTCAACATGTCATGAAACCCATCCAATAACTGTTTAGAAATTTAAGTCAGGACCAAAGTTTTGAAGCAACTGGCAAAATGACATCCATGGAGCTGTGCTGCTAACTAGCATGGCTAAAAACTAAACAGGTCTATGATTGGTCTACAGTTTTTACACCAAACAAAATTAAAGCCTTAAATAAAATGCCTTTAAATCCACTTTCAGAGAATTCATGAAGTTTTGTGTGTTGTAGGTGTCGGATCCCAGGAACGTACTACTTTGTGTTCCACGCCTCTTTAGAGGACCGACTGTGTGTGCTGATGAAGCTGGACCACACACTGCTGACCGCGTTCTGCGATCATCGCCGCAACAGGAGACAAGTATGCTCCGTTAACAATTTCACAGAGTTATATTCAGGTTATTTACATTATCAGTCAAGTAATACTTTACTAAAAAATAATAAATATTCCATCTGTTGAGTCAGCACTAATCTGACACAGCAATGGTAGACTTGAGCTAGCAACCAACATGCTGATCTATGCTGAAAACGGCAGGTTACCATAACCTGGTTGCTAATGGGGTGGAAAGCACAAAAATACAAACGTGGACCAGGATGTCCATGAAAGTCGAGATTTGACAGTGCCTCAAAATTTTGCTCAAGCACAGTACATGAGTGAATGTAATCATTTACAGTGCTGCCCTGCTCTGGTGTTAAAAGATGCAGACGCTAATCAAATTCCAACTGGTACTGATTCCAGGTGACTGCAGGTGGTCTGGCGGTCTACCTGTCGAAGGATCAGGAAGTTTGGCTGGAGACTAAAGACTACAGAGGGATGAGAGGACAACAGGCCGGGTACAGCATCTTCTCCGGCTTCCTGCTGCACCCTCACTGACACACAGGATGGGAAGCACAAAACAGAAATTTTCCTTACTTCTACTAAGTTTTTGTAGTTTTACAGCAACACTCTGAGGCTGAAACTACTGTCAAAATAATGTCTTCCCTTCCCTCAAACTGACCCTTTAACCTTTTGAAAAGTACACACTGGTTACTTTTCTTTCTTTCTTCCTTTATTCAACCAGGTAATGTCTTGTTGTGATAAAAAAAAAAAAAGACTTGGCCAACAAGGAAGCATAAAAACATTGTTACAATGAGGAATACAAACAATTTATACAAATGCTACAAAAGGGTAAAGTCATCTGTTAAAGATGAGTAAACAGGTATGTGTAAACTCTGAAATGAAGTGACAACAATAAATTCAAAAGTACACAAAACACATTGACCAAGAGTGTTATTTTCCATGTACTTTGATATGTGTGACACTTGAATTGACAGAAAGTATTCCACTCTGATGCCTTCATCTCCTTATGTACGCTGATGCTTGAAAGGTAAAAAAGATTATTATTGTAACTACAATAAGGAGATGTATCTTACTAAAAAGTGAAATCAGGAAAAGCCAATGACAGGCAGCTCTCCTAAAATGTTTTCCCATAAAATGCAGTTTTTATAGTCTTCTTGAGGACAAAGAACTTTCTTCTGATTTGCTATCTTTTCAAAGTTCCCCAACATTTGACCAATTGACAAGGAGCCACAAGGTATGCATCCAACCATTCACATGCACAGGACACGTGAATGTGATTGGGACTTCAGCTATGTCACCACTGCTCATGTTTTTAATCGACCAACCACGATGGTACCAGAGTATTAAGATAATGTCACAAATTGTGAAAGCTGTGATTTTGTTGTGACAGAATTTGTCGCTGGTCAGATTCAATGACACTTGAGGATCAACTAAACAAAAAAAAGACCAAAGTGTCGACCAAACATTGAGATGTTCCTTAGACATTTCTGCATAATCTCTATCTTGAACTAAATGGTGACCAGACAAAAGTGCTTTACTCTCAAGAGTCCATAACTCCAGCTCCCTGTCATTCATACACTTAGTGGAACAGAAACTGAATTTGTACAATCTTAAACAACATGTGGAGCAACAACACAGGAAATGAAAATAAAACTGGAGTCTTATATCTGAATAATGCACATTTCAGAAAAGTGTCACACCGTGGTGAGGCTGGTCTCATCTTGGAGTTTTCTGTCTTGTCATTTCCTGTTTTATTTTGAAGGTCTCACTCTCCTCTCGTTTCAGAGCCGTTGCCCTTCCTCATGTGTCACCTGTGTGTCCGCCCTGATCACCTGTTGTCTCCACCTGTTCCTGATTACCCTGTGTTTAAATAGTCTGCGTCTCCCTTGTCTTGTGCCAGTGTGTCTTTGTCTGTATGTCGATTCACTCGAGCCTGTCTTTGTCCCTTGCCCACAGCCACAGCGTTATTGTTCTAGTAAGCCTTTGTTCCTCTTCGTGAGTGTTTTTTGTTTGTAAATTAAATAATCTAGTTTAGTTTTCTTTATCTTGTTAATAGCATAGAGTGATTTTTTGTTGTTAACCTTTGTGATTTAGTGATTAGTTTCCTCCATCTTTTAGGAGTGTATTTTATTTTACATTTTCTTGTGAGGTTCTTTGTTGAGTTTTGCCTTTTGTGTTCTTCCTCCCTTGGTTTACCCATTTTTGGTTTACCAGGTTTTGTAGCCACCGTTGTTTATTTGTGATCCTCCTTCCAGAGTGTTTTTGTTACCTTGTGCTTTTCTTTGATTTATTGTGATTGATATTGTTCTCTTGTTTATTGATCCCATGATAAGTTTCATAGCCTTTTGTTTTGCACTCAGCGAAGAGGTCTCTGGATTGCGTGTAAATAAACCTGTGTTGTTTGAGATCTCTGCGTCTGAGTCCTGATTTGAGTCTCGGCCTGACAAAAAGGACAACTATCCTGAGATAGTTCAACTTATTCTGTTGAATCTTCTCTGTCTGTCAGCAAACATGTTTTGAACTGATAAACCCACATAAACAACTGGAAAAACAACCAGAATGCTTTGTGTTGCATGTAATCATCTCCATTTCTATAATTTGTGCATGCAGTATTTTACAATATTTTAAATCAGTTTAAAAAGTTTTACGATGAATATAATAACACAACTTTAACATCCCTTTTCCGTTTTATTTCTTACAGCATGTTTGTTTTGTTTGCTTGTTATTGTTGCTGATTTTCACATAACGAATCGTGTCTTTTCCGTTAGCTGATCAGTTGTTTAATTTGCCAGTTGAGCACTTTCAGTGTGAAGCAGCACCAGTGGGATGTTGCATTTGCATTGGCGGTAACTTCACACGGCTCTACAGGTGTAAAGAGAGCAGACAGTGAACAGTGAGGCCTCTTTTCCAGAGAATTCCTCGTGAATGTGAAGGCAACTTCAATAGAGTGTGGGAATGGTGAACTCCGCCACTAACAACACAAAACTAGAGAGGTAATGACAAGATGTAAGGACAATAAATGGCTAACTTCACTATATACTGTGAAATTCCACAGAATATTCCCCAGTATATTTTTAGGGCAATACTAAGGGATATTTAGAGTTCTTTGTGGCAATATATAAATATTTTTTTATATAGTCTTTTGTATACAATGGACATTTATCTTTTATTTTGTATTTCTCTAGTCTGTTGCTCTTTTCCTCCTACTGCTACTGCCTGCTGCCTGTAACACCCAGATTTCCCCGGCTGGGGATTTAAAAAGTCTTATCTTATCTTGCAGAGAAGGATACCGACCATAATGTCAACAACAGGGTTTGATATCATGAAAATCTTAAGCATCATACATTTAAGCTCTGATGACTTTAGCAAATTGTTGTTTGCATTTATTCATCAGGTCTGATAGCATCATCCAGACCAGCACTGACAAATGAGAATGTCCCAGAGAAACAAAGAACATGTTTTTTACATTTCGATCAAAACATGCAGAAATATGGAGGAAGAAACGGAAAGAGGATCTGAGAAAGACAGAAAATGGCAAACTGGCGTATTTCACAGGATGTAATTATAACAAATATATTGGCTGTTTGTTGATAGATACTGTTGAGGAAATTAAGTATTTTGTGGAACAGATACTGGCATCCCAACTGGGCTCAGCGACACACTGCCAGGAAACCAGTTTGTGTCAAAGAGGAAGTCCAGAGAAAAACAGAACAAAATGTTAATCCAGAGAAAATATTTTTTTTCAATTTGGATGCATTCAGTGGTGCTTGATCATCAGTTCTTCAGGTGGAATTTTTCCTGACGTTTTGTTAAACTGTTTCACTTCCTCTGATGGCAAATTGCTTTGTCAGAAAAATGCAATTAAATTATTTAAAATTTACAGGAATTGAACCCAAAAAGACGAGAAAGGAAAACAGACATGACCAAAAAAGCTGAACAAACAGGAGATAAACAAAACCACAACTGTGGTTAGTGGTGAGAAGTAACTAAGAACTCAAGTCAACTATAATTAACTAAATAAGTGTATTTTATTAAGTATTTTCATGTCATGTTACTTAACATTTGTACTTCATAACAGCATTCCCCATCAGAGGGAAAAATTCTGCTCTATCCACCACAACATGTATTGACAGATTAAGCTGCTGGTTACTGAAAGATAAATGACAAATGACACATTTATAAAATGCAATACATTGTTCTTAACTGCTTCGATATATATGATAATATGTAAAAATATGTCAAGATATAGAAATTATCTGAATACTTCTTCCACCACTGCCTCTGGTGGATTTCCTAAAAAAAAGCTCAGTGCTAAAGGTCAGTTAGCGTTCTCAGCTTTATGTTTATAGATAGATAGTTAGATAGCATTTCACTGTTACAAAGTGGATAAGAAGTATAAATAACATGAACTAACGTAAGTACAGTACATGAGTATGTGTGCTGAGCTTCATTCCACCACTGACAGCAGCAAAGTGTTTTTAAGGTTGCTGCTTCAATCAGTGTCGTATCCTAAAAATGATTGTCATGAAGACCAGCAGAGCAGCGATCGTGCTCTCTTGAAGCGTTTCACTTCCCTTTTTTTCCTGACTGAGCTGCTGCTGTCACTGTGAAGCAGGACAGCTCTTCACCTCCGCTCTCCGTCAGAATATTCCTCCACCGCAAGACGAGCGACTGCTTTGCCTGCAAATGGTGAGACTTTTGTGTCCTACGAAGCCAGAGAACAAAGAAATAAATGTAGAGAGGCAGGGGAACATAACTCCATCAGACAGAAGCATTGCTGATACAGACATGAGATGTTTCATAGCATTTATTTCTGCATGGTTCATGATGTTGACTTTACATCCATGTCATTACACTTAACCTTTAAATGTAGTAGACAGGATGCCTGCATGGCCTCAGTCATTTTAATCATTCATTTGTCTTTAACTTGAATTTATTATCCTAATTTCAGCATTATGTGTCATATTGTATATATGATTTGTGGATAATTGGTTAGACCATTCAAAACTTTCATGTAAGGATATCGACTTTGAATATCCTCTTTCTGTCATTTGTATAATGTGTCTCACTGTTTGGGTTCTACTGATCAAATTTCTAATTATGATAATTAGACTCAATTAAAACCTTCCAATTTGAGACAAAGAGCTGGTTCCCACAAGGCAAGACATGAGATTGCCTTGGTTAAGACTTGATGTTTAGTTCAGGTCATTGTTAGGGTGTAAACATGTACTGGCTATGGTTAAAGTTTAAGGTAAGTCTCCAAGGAGTCATTAAGAGTCAATGCATTGTCCTCTTAAGTGACCAAAACTGGTATCTTCACTCAGGCCCCCCAGTGGCTGAGCTGCAGTACTGCAGTGCTTCTACTGCTGGTTCACGTCGGCCCGGTTGTCTCGCAGTCCTGTGGAATCCCGGGGATCCCTGGGATACCAGGCAGCCATGGGCGCAACGGGCAAGATGGTCTCAGGGGACAAAAGGGAGACCCAGGTGAGCTGATGAAGACACCAGATGCATTTTATACATTCTGTTCACCTTTTTCTTCCTGTCAACATAACCTGTGTCAGTGTGATGACGTTGTGCTTGATTAAACTGAAGCAGTTTATTGAACGTTCTCGTGTTCAGGTTTAGTTCATCTGACTCACTTTTTTAATGCAGAAGGGGAACCTGTGTTTCTAAGTTGAGGTTAAATTTTGGTGAGAGGTTTGGAAGTATTGACTACTAAGTGATTCATTTTTTTGTCGGATCATGTTCTCATGAAGTACTGCCCTTAGATTAAAAATGATCAAGCACATATATCCCATCACTAGTGAGCCCTGACAGCTCAATGTACTGCAGATCAAGAAAACACATGCAAATAGACAGAACACTGAGGAATTAAGAAAACATGTTCATTTTGCATTTTCAGTTTTTATGATTTGTCACACATGTTGTCAGACTGGTGAAAATCTTTCTTCATTTGACTGTTTTGTTTGTGTTTTCTTTGCAGTGAACGAGCTTGATGCTAAATTTCTCAATATTTCCAGTTATTATAATAAGCATTGCTGTCTGTTTTTTTATTATAGTAGGAGTGCTGTCATGTTTATTACAGTTTTTAATTAGCCTACAGTATAGATGTAGACATGTAGTAAGAGTTTCTCTGCATGAGCAGGTGAGGCAGGTCAACCTGTCAAGGGCGAGAAGGGGGAGCCAGGTGTTTGGGGCCCCCCAGGACGGCCTGGGCTGAAGGGTGACGTGGGCCTCCCGGGGCCTCCCGGTAGACCAGGCAGGCCAGGGGAGAAGGGACGGCCCTACAACCCTACCAACCAGCAGAGATCCTACTTCTCCTACAAACGGATGTTATCTCAGGTACCAGAGGTCGACACTGCCATCGTCTTCAACAGGTCAGTGCTTTGACGGTTTGAAGTCACAGAGAGAGCAGCAGGGGTGATTCATGTGATGTATTTCCTGACGAAACAAGAGTCAGTATATAAAACTGCCAACTGATGAGATAACAAAGAGACTGAGGTCACCATTAAAGCACCAGAAAACTTAAACATTTGTCTATAGTGTAAATATTCAGGACTAAAAAAAGCAACATTCAAATTTAAGTTTGGACAAAAGCATCTTTAGGATTTGTAAAAGAGATTAAGAGAGAAAAAAGGCTGTACAGGCACAGCATGATGCTTACATCAGCATGCTAACATGCTTACAATTGCAATGCTAACATGCTGATATTAAGCGGGAATTTAGCTTGTCAGCATGCTAGCATTTGCTAACATCATGTAATCCTGAGAGTAGCATGAATGTGTGCACCAAATGTCATCTGTCCAACAGGCCATCAGGAGGTGCAAGAGAAAAAGTCAGGAGATCACCAAAGTCATTAGGAACTTCATGGCAATATGTGTAATATTTATTGAGATATTTCAGTCTGGACTGGTGGACCAGCATCGAGCCACACCCCTAAGAGGTTCATGAAAGTTTTGATGATACAACAACCATAAAGGAATAATCAATAACCAGTTTTTCTATAAACTTCTGTGAACAGAGAGATTCTGCCGGACCTGGATCAACAGTTTCGCTTGTCAGAGCCGTTGACGAATGGATCGTTCACGTGTGCCGTCAAAGGCGTCTATTTCTTCAGTTACCACATGTCAGTGAAGAGCAGAGTGAGTGTGAAGAGTTTGTTCTCACTAAACTGTTTAACTGTTTTTGTCTGTCTAGTTTGTCTTCGCCTTCGTCAGTCTCATCTTCCTGATAAGCTTCATTTTCTCTTCAAGAGTCAGATTTAATCATTTTTCCACTGGTCAAAGGTCACATTTGCTCCATTCCTGTATAATTTCGAGGTACTTTATTTTGGTATTTCCATTTACTGCGACTTTGTACTTAAATTATTTGATTAGCTTTAATTTCAGGAATGATTGCATTTAACTGAAAATTTAGATATTTTGAGGGCACGTGGTTTATAGGTTTAGATGCCGACCATGAACCACATCCTAGGTTTGGGTCCATCCAGGGAGGCTTGTTGCATCTCTTTCTCCCTTACTTCCTGTCATCTCTCTACGTTTGATCATTTAATTGTCTTTTTATTCACCCTAACCATCGTCCCCTGGCTTTAACGAAACCACAGTGAAATATTTAAATGTTATAGAATCAAGACTTTTCATATCGTTGGCATCAGACATGATCTAGAGTTTTGCAGAATCCTTCAATGTCAGTGTTTTTGTTTATCATATAAGTTGATTATATGCAACCAATTTTTACTTTACTAGATGCAAAATACGTCTCAACCGACACCTTTCATTGGGCAACAGCGCCTCATTTTGAGTTGCAGTATGACACTGAACTGCGGATGTTTGTGCCTCTGACTGTATTTGTTCACATCCAGGTGTGTCTGAAGCTGGTGAAGGGCAGCGACAGTCTCATGACACTGTGTGACACATCTGAAGGTTTCCTGGTCACGTCCGGCTCGGCGGTCCTGGAGCTGCAGGTCGGAGACACCGTCTCCCTGGAGGCAACCAGGTACAACAACATCGTGACGAGCCAGAGCAGCACCAGCCACACCTTCACCGGCTTCCTGATCTTCCCCACCGCCTGAAGCCTCTCATCCACAAAATCAGCCTTCATAACATTACAGACTCTTTGGGGACCTTTACAGCAACTAAATGAAATGTGTGTTTTCTGTAATAGTACAAAGGTCAGCAGAATCAATAAAGATTGACTCTAATCTGCTGCCTTAGTTTAAGTGCATTTTAAATGTACAATGTGAAATCAAAATATAAACAAATGTTGACAGCCAAATAACACTGAAACCTGCTGTCCACAGTTTTTATCCAGTGTAACAGGCTGATTAAAAACTAAAGCTACATTAGTAATGTTTCCTGAGTCCTAAGTGTCTGTTTCATTTCATTCTGTCACTTGAGAGACACACGTCATTTAAACTCTTCTATCATGTATCCTCAGTAAACATTGCATTTCTATAGTCATAAAATTACTGATCATACTTATAACTTTGCACAGGTTGATATCAAACGAGGACAAAACTAACTGAAGATCAGACTCATGTGACAAACACTTTCTGCCCCCGTGTGGTCAAATGTTTCCTGACACTACAGACATCACCTGCAGTATAAAATTTAGTCTGTATTAACTTGGTAGAGCATCCTCTAAGCTTGCTCTACAGTTTGTTTTTGATAAAAGGTGATTTTTTTTTGTTTGTTTTTTGCTTCATGTATAACCAATTAACAACTCTGTTTTTGTCAGTCAGTGACATCAGAGGCACCAGCAAAATCTTTTATGTTGATAATGTTTTTCACAGAGTGGAAGCATTAATGACTAAGAAGAATTGATCCTTGATACTCAAATTGCAGTTAAATTAACAGAGGACAAAGTGGCGACTGTCAATTTAAGACATCTGATATGAATGAATATTTCACATTTCCATCAGCAATGTGCTTGTGTGCAGGCTGTGCAGGTGCTGGATTATTATTTATTTTATTATTATTAGACATTTTTTCTTAGTGTTATTTTCTCGTGAACCTTTAATGTAGGAATAAATCGTTTCATCATCCAGTCTTAACATCTCCTGAAAGAAGTTTCCAGCATCTCATGAACTGATCCTGCTAACATATTATCAACGTATCCAGAGCCTAATATCGTCTTCCTCTGTGCCACAGAGCTCCATTATTGTCCAGAAATATTAAAAACACATCACACTGTTAAACTGGGTGACATTTTTCTTCATTACCATGAACACGTGCACTGTTTATTTCAAGTTAATCCCACATACACTGTCCTGCTGCTGGAAATACTCATTGAGCAACAAATGTGGATTAATCCGCCACTGGAAATAGTCCCCCAACAAATGCCCTATTTCCTCCTGTTTGAGCAACATTTGCTAAGAGTAACAGTGTCCAGCTGTTTTAGAAAATTATATATTGTGAGCTTTGTGAGGATTACTTCGTCACTGACAGAGAAGGTCATGTACTGAGAGATGTACTAACACACTGTTGGTTTTGGTCTAATCAGAATTTAAAAAAGCTTTATAATCCATCACAAAGCAACAGATCCAATCGGCTTATAATGTGTGAACACACCTTGAACAGAAGAAAGACATAAAATAAATAAATATGTTTATACTTTACACTGTGTACTATAAACATCTATACATTTGTACCCAATAAAAGTACAAGACTTGGAGGAAGCACAATGGAATCACTAGGACTCATTAGACATAAAATATTTAACACTGTGTGTTACATTTCCTCCAGCGGCTCACCATGTAACAACACTGAGGTATCAGGTGTACGGCTCTCTGATACCTGGCCAACAGTTCATTAATTATTCATCACACAGCATCAGGTTAGCAGATAATCAACCTTACAGGTGTGTGGATGGTAAACAGACTGTCTTACAGGAAGTGGAGGATAGTTGGATGGGTTTCTCTGTTGAGAAATCATCATCATTCTCACAAGGAACCTGATTGGACGTCCACTCTAATCCAGTCATGAATGTTTTTTGCTGTTTCACATTTGTTACCTCTCATCAATAAGTCTGCAAACACAAAATAATCAACCTCAAAGAGATGAGAGAGCTCGGTAAAACAAAACAAAACAAAAACTGTCATTTTAATGGAATTATCAAGAGATACACACCATAAGTAAAGCACTGTCAAATTTTAGGGATCATGACAAATGATTAATTATTACAGACATGACAAAATGAACCAATAAATCCCAAAATGACAAGTGCTGAGGGGACATTTTGGGATTTTTTAGCACTATTGTCCATTAAAATGAAATCAGGATGTGTCTTAAAACAAACAGGCACGTTTGTTATCACACGAAAGCCTGTTTGCTGCTCTACACTGAACTTCAGCCCAGTGCGTCAGTAGCTGATGGGCTGCTGAACACGCCGTTCCTGGCGTAGAAGGTGTTCTTCACCACTGAAGACTTGGCACGGGACGGCGTCTTGTAATCTAGAGTGTAGTCGCCTGTGGATCCAAGCAGACACTGTTAATCTGGAGAACAAGAACTGTTCTACAGCAAAGAGGATGACGATGGTGGTCTCAACAAGTATCTGATGAACTGCCATGAAAAATTTCAGTCATCTGTTTAATCCAGATCTTCATTTAATCTAGACAATTCTGTGGTCACACTGACACCAGTTTGAGGTCTAACAAATATAAATGGAGCAGACAGAGTCTCCGTCTTACCCAGCCTCCACCCATACTCCCAGGACGAGAGCAAAGGAAAGTCAAACTTCTCCTCAGGTCTAATATGGCCACGCCTCTGCAGGTACAGACTCCGCCCTTTCCCCTGCAGAGGACATTTTGTTTGAAAAGACTTTTAAAAATGCTGTACAATGGTTAACATTTGTCAACAATACCGGAATTCTGACCACTAAGAAAAATAATGAAATGGCTGCGTGTGATGTTGTAAGTGTCCCCTGTATCATCTCTATTAGTGGCATTAGCACGATTAGCTTTGTTAACACTTTGGAAAAATCTTAGTTATACATTATTATAATATCATTGGGTGATGAAAGATTGAAAATTAGGATTAAGCAAATTCTAATGTCAAGATGCAAGTTAGTAAAACTGAGACAATCTGAGCTTCTTGACTTTGACAGTCATCTTAAATGTAGGGTTGTGTGTCACAGTGATTCGTACATGGTGAGAGGAGTCCTGATAGAGAGCATGTCTGGTCTGGGGAGAAACTGGCCTCATCAAGGGGGCCACACTGAGCTGGCTTTCCCCTTCCAAAGAGAGCTCAGGAGGAGGACGAGGAGGAGGAGGAAGGTTGCTCTGCTTCTCGGGTGTCCTGGTCACAGGAGGCAGGACAGACCTGGTAGGTGGAGTAAAACACAAGATGTGCATCATCAATCGTTTGCATGACACATTTATAGAATTTTACGTCTTTAGTCTTTATGAATTATGTGACTTTAAAATTGTTTTGAACCTTCACTACTCAGGTTTAACTTGACCCTCCTGAAAACACATTTTATTTAACACAACAGAGTTCAGGGTGACAACAGAGCAGCAGTTTTACATGAAAACCCTTCTGACTGCAGGGTTACCGTGAATAAAGCAGCTCACCGGGAGTCAGCAGACACACGGGCCAGCTGCGTTGGCTCTGTGCTGTTGTTGCCGGGATTGTAGCAGGTCGGGTAAAGCTTGGCATAGCGGCTCTTCCAGGCCAAACGGGTCAACATCTCCTTCTGGATCTGCTCTCGGTAGCAGTTCTGGCTCTGGGTTGTCAGCAGGCAACTCATCTCCTGCCAGAAAGCTTCTTTTAGCAACTCTGTGTACAAGTTTGTCACAGTTTTCCATTGATTTACTTTAAGAGAGTAAATCAAAACATGAACAACTAGCAGAGGCACAGTTACGGTAGTTTTAATTGGTGGACATCATTAATGCAAATGTTAGCTGAGGCCTATGGGTATTGTTGTATTCAGAACCATCTGCCATGCCAAGTCAAAAAGTTAAAATAGTTAAAACTGTTATAAAATAAATTAGATGCAACTTCAGAGTCAGAAAAAAACTGGAATCAGCAGCTCCTCTCACTTCTAGTGCTGCCCCAGTTCAACCTGCTCCACCTGGTGGCAAGAAGAGTGACAGCAGTTTAGACCTGCAGATGTAGATGTGCTCATGTGCTCCCCCTACAGGCAGAAGTAATAGCTGCTGTTTTTAATCTGCCATTTAAATACACAGTATGTCATTTCTGCCACTAGGGATCTCTCAATCCAAACAATGAAAACAAAGGGTGTAGTTTCATGGAGACATGAAGTAGCATTGGATCATGGGAGTTGTTGTCTTCATTGTTGCACAGCCAGCTTTGCTGAGGTGACCAGGCAGAAATTCATAGGTACATTTAGTCACGTTTGCCTGCTTCCTTCCTCACTGTCTGATGTACCGTCTGGTGTTTCCCATGTCACCACTGACAGGTGACTGAATGAAATGCACTGTTACCTTCAATAAAATTACAGATTTCTCTGAGTTTGAACATTGTAGGAGTTATTTGGGATAATGTAACTCAGCATGGCAGGTCAGAAAACAGTCACATGAATCGTAAAATGTCAGCTGTCATAGATAGATAGATAGATAGATAGATAGATAGATAGATAGATAGATAGATAGATAGATATACTTTATTTATCCCAAGCTGGGAAATTGCAGTTATTAAGCTGATAGAAAGACAGAAAGAAATAAAAAGAAGTTAAAAAATGTGAAAATGAACATTTATATGGTAGAGGTGCAGCATTGCTGAAATCCCAATATAAATAATTAGATTAGATAATTGTTAAATGTCATAATTTACCTGTGGTGTGTCAGATGCAGAGCTGTGCAGGATCAGCTTCTCACTGTGGAAATGAGATGTGGCTCAGATAACACTCTGTAACACAGGGAAACATGAGACACATGCAAACACACTTCCTGTTCTTCCACCACCTGTGACACTAACCTATATATAATCGTTTTTCTTTGCTTAAAGCTTTTAACTCTTGCTTAACAGCGGCCCATGTGGCCACAAATGGTAAATATGCAATATTATCACGTTAAAATATCCTCTGCCATCATTGGGCAAACAGATTTAGAGTGAGGGGAGACTCATTCTTGTACTTGTATCAGTTTTTGCCATTTTTTCGCTGATGATAAAGGTATTGACTACAGTTAACCTATAATGTTAAAAAGAAAATGGATGTTTTCAATTACCATGTTCTACCCAACATTACCATTTTAACTGTACTGGAAAAGGAGGTTGTGCTTCAGTTTCTTTATTTCTCTCTGGGCCCGTTTCTTTAGATCATCATCTCCTCTAGCAGACATCATGACTTTCACAATCCCACAGAATTCAAACAAAGAGTGTGAACCAGGATTTGCTTCATCATAATGTTTGGCAGTTGCATAATCCACATTGCTTGTATGGATTGCAGTTTTGTGTTATATCATTTATTGTTTAAGGGGTCACTTGGTTTGTCTAGCATATGCTAGACCACAGGGAAGAACATGTAAACAACATGGGTTGATACAGTTATCTGTACATGCCAGTTGTTGTAAGCCGTGCAGTCCTGTTTTGAGTCACTTTCTTGTACGTGACAGTATCTTTCATTCTGGGTGCTCTCCCCAATAAGAGATAAATAAAATGTCAGTATGGGAAAGGTGACATTTGATTATTAGCATTATCTTCTATGATTTTTTTTTTTAATGTTTTAGTTAATCACGTGCAGTGAGTTGTTACATGAAGTGCAAGTTAAACTATACAAAAACAGCTGAATTGATTGTCAGTATTGGATTTTGTATATCAACAGATACAGATACATTGGTGTGTCTGTGTTACAGTCATTTGCTATTGGTTTGTTGACACTTGTATTTTTTGTGACCATGTGAGAGGTAAGGTGGTTTACAGAAATTCCTCATATGCTAACATGTTCGCATATTAATGTTACCATAACATGATAGTATGAATATCAGCATTAGCGCTAACAGGTTCACTTATATGATTTCAAAGTGGCTACAATTCCAGCATATGATACAATTAATTCTGCTTATTAAATGACCTATGCGCTGTTTGCATCAGGTATTACTTGTTAATGATCAACACATTTGTCACATGATAACAATTGCTGATTAAGGCTAATTGTAGCAGTGGTAGCTGTGGGGGTAAGGGTCTTAGAATAATAATGGGTAATGGGAGGTTTTGAATTTAGCATTAATAATATGTGCAATTAGCAATTTAACATGCTTATATTTGTATGATAGCACACTAACTACATTACATGCTAATGCTCACACTAGCCTGTTCACACTTTTGCAGTGGCTTACTGACGCAAAATTTAGCATGCTGATATAATATAGCAAATATAGCATGCTAACAGGAATTCAGTCTTTCAATTTAGAAATGTGTGGAAATATGACCAGTTGATGTCGCCATAAGATCACAGGTTCACATTAATGTTGCGAGTTAATACTTTCCACCGAGTAAGTTCGTTAATTTATTTTTCCTCCGCTTGAGTAACGTCTCCTTTCGCGTGTCTGCGCGCATGCGCGCGAACGTGTTGAACGCTCGTGAGTTAGAGGCTTGTAACTTTATGTGCTTGTTGGGAGGAAAACGGTAAATATTTTGCTGATTTTATTAACAGTATTAACACACTAATGGTGGGATTTTGTTCTGTAGCACGTCTCTTCTTTTTCTGTGTTGGTTGTGTTGAGGTTCGACTCCGCCAAACGCGGTTTTACCCCGAGTTTGTTAAGAAGTGAGGGTAACAAGTTAGCTACGTGTCCCAGCTAGCTTAAATGTGTGCACAGGTGTTAACGTTAATTGTCTCCTTTATTTTCCTGCCAGGGAAACTGAGCCTGCCAGTAACACACAGCTGATGACTTCTCTGCTTTGTAAACCAGGTAAGAAGATGTTTTAAGTAATGTTTTCGCATGTGTTTCGATGTGTGTCCAACTTTAACGTGATTTAGTTCCCGAAAGTAGTAGTTCATTTAGGTACCATAGAGGCTGAGTCTCATCTGGTAATTGCTGCCTGTCATGCTAACTTACACACTATTAGCCGTTATGGTTTTATTAATTTTAGCTGTTATGTTGAGTGGGTGAACTTGATGGTAAAATTAGAGTCAGTAAATTCTTCTATAATGTTCAATTTGGCCGGGGAGGCTTGGGGCTTGGCCCAGGCAAACCAGTGTGGAATAAAGCAGGTCTAAAGGAGAAAAGAAAGCTTGTAGTGGAACAGGTGCGTAGGCAGGAGGAGTTGTTAAGAGGGGCAAAAGCAGTTGGTCAAGCCAAACAGGGACAATGGTTGAATTGGGAAGGTGTTGAGAAGAGGAAACTTAGTTGGAGGGACCTGTGGAATATGGAGGAAGGCCGTATTAAATTTCTGATAGGGGCGACATACGATGTGTTGCCAACCCCGCAGAAGTCTCTGGGCGATCAATCGTGCCCACTCTGCTCAGGTACAGCAAGTTTAAAGCACATTTTGTCAGGTTGTAGAATTAGCTTATCACAAGGCCGGTATACATGGCGGCATAATCAGGTGCTGAGAAGCTTAGCCGCAGGCATTGAGGAGAGAAGGAAGCAGGTGAATACTGGAAGTTCTAGAAAGGAGAGGTTAGATGTGCAGTTTGTTCGAGAGGGGGAGAAAAATAGAGCTGCTAAGTCAGGGAGAAAGCAGGTAGGTGGCTGCCTGGTAGGGGCTGATGATTGGCAAATGCAGGTCGACTTGGGAGGAAAGCTAGTTGTGCCCCAGGAAATAGTTTATAGTAATCTGAGGCCGGACATTGTCTTATGGTCCATGAGTAAAAAGACTGTGTATTTTATTGAGTTAACAGTCCCTTGGGAAAATTCAGTGGAGGCAGCTTATGAAAGGAAGAAGACTAAGTATGCAGATTTAAAGACAGAATCTGAGCAGAGGGGATGGAAGACCAGGGTCTGTCCGGTTGAAGTGGGGTGTAGAGGTTTTGTTGCAGGGTCAGCTGTTTCACTGTTGAGGGAGCTGGGAGTGCATGGGCAAAATTTAAGAAAGACAGTGAGGGAGATGTCAGATGAGGCTGCTAGGTCTAGTCAGTGGATATGGATCAGGAGAAATAATAGTAGTTGGGGGGTGAAATAGGGACGGTGGGGGGGGGGGGGGGGGGGGGAGAGGACATGCATGCCTAACCCGGCAAGAGAAGAGGTTAAAGTCTGAACAAGACACCTCTCCTCTGCTCTGCTTTCCCCGCCCCATCTTCTCGCTCTGCCAATAGGAAGAGAACCAGGAAGTTTAGATAAGGTGGGGGTGTGGCCAGCTAGAGTCTCTCTTTGGGACCATGCGGCCTGTTCAGGTGAGTTTGCATGGTAAGATACAGAGTTGGCTTGTTTTTTGATCTTTTTGGTTGTTTTCCTGTTTTGTTTGCTTCTTGAAGGAAATGTTAGGGTTTGTTTTCCTGCTCTGTTTGCTTTTTGAAGGAAATGGTAGGGTTTGCTGCTTCTTGAAGGAAATGTTAGAAGAGGCTGTTAAATCTAGTCTGTGGTTTAGGCCTCCACCTTCAGCACCCTCTAAATTTTCCACCCCCTACCCGAACAAGGGTCTGTATCCAATCCCTACTTCCATCTTTTGACTCTACCTCTTTATTTTCTATCCCCTACCCGAACCAGGGTTTGTATTCCCACCCCGCTTTTTCTTGGTGCAGTTGGTGAGAGGCAGGGGTAGATGATGGTAGTGTGGCAATCGGCAGTTACATGTGGCATCTAGGCCTGTGGTAGCATTGTAGCAGCTAACAATAGCTAAAGCGGTGAGAGTATGATAGTATCTTAGCAGTTAGTATTGGTAGCTAGCAATTAACATTAACAGTATAGGTGAATCTAGCGTTATTGTCTTCTTCTGTTCCTCTTAGCAGGTAGCGGTTAGCACGTAACATTAGCTAAATGGTAGCATCGGAACTGTATTGTCTTCTTCTGTTCTTCCTAGCGGTTAGCATTAGCATTGGCAATAGTTAAATGGTAGCATCGGTACTGGCCACTACCTGGAGCATCTCTGGGTCAGTTGAACGTGGCGGTGCTGTTTGGATTGTGTAGGAGGCACTAGGGGGGGTGACTCTGGGACGCCGGAGTTCACTGCCTAACCTCCTGGAGGTGTAGTGGGACTAAGTAGGCGAAACACTGTTGAAGGGAGGTTTCCACCTGATGACCCCCAGAGACGTGTTAGGAATCACTGCTCTTTGGCAGGTATAGAGGCAGATTAGAGCTCCAAGGTTCTTCACTGAGAATGAATCCTCTTTTTGAGCACAAGTATCTTCTGTTTAAATTAACTATAAAAGGTAACTGTACAATAACAAGTACAGCAAGTCTGAACCTTAAATGTGATGTTCACCATAATAACAGAACTACTTACAGAGCAGTATGAACATGAAGGGACAGCAGATAACTGAATGAATGTTGAATGACAAACTATGAAGATACAAGAGACATTTTTATTGACTAAGCTATATAAGAACATTAAATGGAAAATGATCATATCTTCTGGATTATTTTATTTTCATTTTCAAAATATATATTAATCCATATCATATAGACTTAACATAAAAGAGACAAAAAACTATTGATCCAAACAACAACAGCATATAAACATCAAACAAACAAACAAACAAACAAACACATTTCCCAAACACCCAAAACAGACAAGCTTAGCCTCATTGTCTTGAAATCGTGTTATCTTACTTGATGTGTTGTGAACATTAATTTGACACAAAATCATTTTAATCTTTATCCATTATTATTATTCATTTATTCAAGAAAGTTGATTTAATTAAAGAAAACAAAGTCATGTAATCTGATGAATCACCTTATTGAAATTGAGCCATTTTTTTAAAGGTAATATCATAAAATATGACAGCGGACATTTGAAGCTTCTTGAGACTGACTAAGCACAGTGTCATATTTTATAATGAAGAATATAACCTAACATGAAATAATATAGGTTCCCAATCAGGCTGAAACACTCACTTGTGGATAGAAATTAAGGCTAGGTATAGATTGTTCATATAACAAAAAAAGAGGGCCTGTGTGTTTTAGTAATGTAAAACTAATGTAATGAACCACACTAATAATTAGATTTTGTAATCTTACTGCACTGAACTGAAAGTGAATGAATATTATAATTCCAGCAATTTATTCATCAAGAAACCTTGTACATGAGACCTGATTCATTGTGTTTTTAATGAGAAGACAAGAATTAAAATTACTTATATCATGAAAACCTTCTCCCACAATATTACTTGTCCATCTACACTATTTTTAATTAGAATTCATTTCAAATGGCTAATGTAATCACAGAGACAATTGTGAGACTGTTAAAGCCATCATATGAAAATTTGCTAAACTTAATTGTTCATTTTAAGTAAAATCTTGTGATCATTGGGAGAGCACAGCGAATTGTAATGTAGTAGTGTGGTAATGCAGTTTGTATTACAAATCATGCAAAAAGGACAATAAAAAATGCAACAAAATATATTTTGTTTCAGAAAAGTTAAATGCACTTCCAAGGCAATACAGCCATCATAGACTGAACCCGTGAATATAAAGTTCATAGGCCAAAACCCAAACTGTGTTGTGTGTTAAACAAAATTGTGAGGATTAAATGTAATTAAAATATATCAAAAATAGTTTATTAGTAGTTATTTGCTTAGTATGTGTACACATACAAGGAATTTGACTTGTTTGTCCTTGCTTGCTATGTTACACACAGTGCCAATAGAGAGAGAAATACAAACATACAACTACATATACATTTTAGTCTATGACACAGACCATCAGCTTCAACCTATGTTTCTACTAGTTTTATTAATACATGAAGATGACACACAAAGTAACTTAAGTAACCAAAACCTTCTGCTGTCAGGCAAGACATTATCTGATATTTACACACAATGCAGTTTAGTTAACTGACCATAAAGGATTTCTGGGTTGGAACCATCATTGTGTGAAATGGCACAGTGCAGCTTTACAGTTTACTGAATATAAAGTATGAATGAATGATAGAAATATATATGCTTTAGTTCTGATACTGAGCTGAAACAAATGCATTTATATTTTGGATGTTTCTCATACTGTATTCTTGTTTTTTTTTATTAATGTCAATCAGCTTCTTCACACATTCTTTACAGATGGTGTGGCGACATGACGGAACAACAGGATCATTAAAGGTGTCACAGCAGACAGGACAGGAGGGATCTTTTTGTGATTGGTAAGCCATTTTCTGAGACATCCCGGATATTAAGTACAGTCTGACAGTATTGGCTCCTTTCCCTCCTTTGTAAAGTTCCCCAAACCCCATCTTTGTGGAGTCTGCAGCAGCCTTTCAGCCTTCAAGTGTCCTCTTGTCCTGTAAGCGATTCCATTGTTTTAGTGTGAGTCTTATCGTCTGGGTTTCATGAGAGTCTCCTCATAGTGAAAGAATACCGGATACGAGTCAGAGAATGGGTGGAGTTTTTCCAGACAAGGTTTTTTGTGTGTCTGTGTTATGTGTTTTTGTTTGTATCTCTCTTTTCACTTGACAAAGTAGACTGTTGATGGGTCCAGTCCAATCAGCTAGCTAAGAGATTAATCTCCAAGATCTTTTTTCAACCCATTTTCAACAGGTTGATCATTACAACAACAGTAACAAGGCAATGTATGCTTAAAGTAGTGCACAGTTCACATTGAGTAAAAAATATTATACACAAAAAGACAAAGTAAAATTTAAAGGCAAACATAAACAAAACAAAATTGAAAAAAAATCCAATTATATAAGGCTTTAGAGTGCTAGTGTGTTGAACGTGTGAGCACAGGTGTTATAGATGGGAGACGTTCAGAGGATGTAGAGTCAGAGGTGTTTATGATATTCTGCTCCCCTCATGTATGTTAATAGGGTGGACAAAAAATGTAAGCACCTCTCAATATAGTGTAGTTAAGTACAACACCATCTTTAACAATTACTACAGTAATATAATTGACTTTACACCTTTTGGACTCTGTCACAAGACCACAAAAAGAGAGAAATTTGTTGTCACTTAAATGAGATTGCTTTATTCTGTCGAGCAACTCCAAGTACTTCAGCAGAAAAATATATGAAGTAAGTAGATGCTAAAATACCATAGGCTTAGGCTAATATTGGTGACTAGCAAAAAACAAACCATGAATTTTATACTTTTTTTAAATGCTCTGGTTGTTGTTGGTGGACTGAAAGTAAACTGTACTGCACTTAACTGGTTACAATTACTTACATTTAACTATGTTTTGTTTTGTTTTTTTTTGCTGGCCAGAAGCAGAAAAGAAAGGGGTGGCAGCTTCTCCCTCGTCTTCATTCCTCGCATTTCTGTCAGAGGAGGACAAAACGGAGAAGGAGAGCAACAAAAAGCAAAAAGAAAGCAAAGAAGTAAGTAAGTAATACATAAGAGAAATAAATAGTGGTCATTAAGAAATAAAGAACAGAATAGATACTTTGATAAGATAAGACTTTATTAATCTCACGATGGAGAAATTCACTTTTACAGAAGCTCTACATAACACACAAGGGGGGGTGAAACAGCAAATGGAAGTGCAAAAAGGAACAATAGGGTGCAAAATAAGAACAATAAGGGTGCAAATAAGAACACTAGGAAGAACAAGAACAATAAAGGTGCAAATGAGAACAAACAGAGCAATAAATTACAACTGTGCAAACCACAAAAAGAATTTCAAAAATGTAAAAAAAAAAAAAATAAAAATACAAAAATTGTAGGGTTGTAGTACAGTCTGTACCCCTAATAGTGTTGTGCAGTGATAACTGTCTACATACCTTATTCATCTAGTGCAATCGAAAGAATTAAAATAGATACTATATACGTCTGTGCCTCAGTTAACATTTAGGATGTCTGATGTTTGAGCCATCTTCATATATATTTGATATTAGTTTGACAGTTTCCTCTTTGGTTCCTGTTATCCAGCAGCAGGTTGCATCACAAAGATAACGGAAAAATCTGTGTGATCCTGAACATGTCCACTGTATTCCCAAAGTGATTAGCTGTTTGCCGGGGAGGAACCAACCAATCATTAATATATCATGTGGTCATACCTGAAGACGAACAAAAGTCCAACCAAGAGTCTGCAATGAGACAGGAAAGGAAAACTCTGCTTATATACTATGAAGTCCATGACTGTACATGACAAGGGGGCCTAGATATTCTTCCTCCGATGTGATAATATAGTTGAAGTAATATCAGAGGTTCTTCTTCTAGCTCTGCTCCTGCTCAGCGTAGAAACCCTCTAGTCCATCCATACAGGCGTGCTTCCACAGGTGACAAATATGGCACATGGTACCAAAGTTACACCAATTTAAAAGGTGTAACATCTTTATGAAAGTATTAAAAGAATACAAAATTATGTGAAATGTGGTTATGTCATCATACACAACCACCTATCAATACACAAGACAATAGAGACAATCCATAAACTTCATCTCTGGAAATATTGAATTTAAACATTGGTTTCATCTCGGGCAACTTTTATCTTTTAGGCCAGACAGTCGACATCTGTGAGATAACAAAATACTTTTGAAGATACAACCTGCTGCTGGATAACTGGTAAATAACATTTTGACTTTTACCCTGAGGTTACTCTGACCAAATTACTGAGTAACATATGAAATGATGAGGTCACAGATGGGGCTACAGTTAGCAAAAGTTAGCCACATGTGTGCATTTCAGTACCATGTCTGCTCCACCTGGAGGACCAGTGTGCATGACTATGTATGGCTATTTGTAGTCCCTGATTAATTCATTACATGTACCTGTAAATTGTCATCAGCAGTCATATCACAATCATCAACAAATGTGATCAATGACAGTGTATCATGCTCATATTAAGCTGCTTCACAAAAAATGATAGAATGGAAAGAACATAAACAGGAAACAAAATTACACCTCAAATGTAAATTAGAATTTAATTGGGTTTACAAGTAATAATTCAAAGTTAAGCCTTTTGTAGATAGCTGTGTAGTTTATTTGATTTCATCATCCAGGGTGTATACTGCAAAGCAAGTTTGATATAGCCAGGCTTTCTTTGCATGAGCTGGCTCGACAAAACCTAAAACCTCAATCAGCGATAATGAGTATCCGAAGGTGTCTGAGATAATGGGTTACTTTCTTTGTTGACCCAGGATCTCTTCACCATGCTCTGAACACGCTGTAGTGGTGTGCTTGTCTCTGCATAACAGCTGCATCTGCTTGCCTGATTTCTTCTTTTTGTGGCTAGTTTGGGTGTAAATTCCCAGATGGGGGTGGGTAAAGTTTTCTGAATTTTCTGACCTATCAGCAGATCTGCAGTATGTCATCAGAATCAGGAGGGTATCTTCCTACATAAGAATCCCTCTACCGTGCTTTCAGCCTGTCCATTCCTTTGGGCATTGTGCGGACTAGATGTTACATGAGTAAAATCATATTTCTCATTGTACTGTCTGAACTCCTCTAAAACTAGCTGAGGTCCATTATTGCACTTTTGGAATACCATACCATGCCATGTTTTTAGCTATGATCTGGCTACTGGTTTGCACAGGTTGGTGTAGGATCTCTAAGTTACCTGGAGTAGTCGTCTGATGCTACCAGATATGACTGCCTCTTGTACTCACACAAATCAACACCTACTTGTTGCCATGGTCTGGAAGGTAATACAGTTGTATATATATATAGTATAGTGGATTTTCATCACTATATCCTGTGAAATTCTTGGAGATCACCGTGAAGCCTTTCTTATCACCTGCAGCTGGGGTTCTTGGCTGTGTGGACTTTGACCTCTTGCATCCTCTGTGGTGTAGTAGGGACATGGCTCAGAACTGAGTCTGGTTGTGTGCCACATCAGTGGACATCTCATCCCCAGTACTTTACTCTGAGCTCCTGGTGAGAGCATCAACTATGGCTAGGCCACAGGTTTCCAGGACTCCTTCAAGCCATAACGGCTAGCGTCATCCAAGACCATAGTGGGCGCGGTAGCATGCGTGAAGTAGAGTACAGGTGTAGATGCTTTGAGACCTCTCTGGAAAGCAGTTTGCTGTGTAGGCCCCCACAGCCATTCCACCTTCACCTCCAGCATTTCTTAGTGTAATTACCCTGCTGCAGAGAGCTCTGGGATGAATTTGGCCATGTAGTTGACCATTCCAAGAAACTGCTTGAGCTTAGATAAATTTTGAGGTTGTGGGAAATTTTCTGTCCTGGGCCACTTTCTCTGGGTCAGGTCTCGCTTCATTTTCATCTGCTGCTGTTTGAACTCACATTTGTTTTTGTTCAATATGAGGCCAGCTGCC